>NC_089500.1:72459839-73111982 GCF_036850765.1 Saccopteryx bilineata | reverse complement strand
TCAGCGTGCAGGGTGAGAGTCCAGTGACCGCGTGGGCGGAAGGGACTCTGATCCTTCCCCGGGGACAAGTCTAGTAGGTGGACAGACAGACATGTCTGCAGCTCAGGTTGGACAGACCTGAGAGACACGTGTGAGCGCCGTCTGCACTGCTGCTGGTGAGCTGGCTCTGTCTCTGCCGTATATCGATAAGACTCTACAGTTAAACTGCCTGAACTTAAACCTGGGCTCCCCTCCTCTTTTGCTGAGTGATCTTGGCCAAGTGACTTATTATCTGCAAACCTCAGGTTTCTCACCTGCAAAATAATGTCCACAAGAGGACCCGCCTCACAGGATGGTTCCAAAGGTGAAATGAGATGAAAGAGGTAATTTGCGTAAAACATAGCCTTGTATAGAGCAAGCTCTTAATAAATGTTAACAAGTCTTAGCCATTATCAGCCAGTTTGGCCTTTTATGAAGGCTACCATATTCCTGGATGTATGTTAAACACCAAGAAAATGCCAAGGCAATAGACACTCACGGGTTAAATTTTTGTTCTACCTTCATCCAAACGCAGATTACACAGTTCCAAGTCTTCAACAATGGTGATACCTGGGTTCCGGTTGACAGGGTGATGCCTTTCATTGTTACAGCAAATGCTGACACCACTTTTGACACACTCTATGCTGTGTTTATTCTGTTCTTCAGACTGTACTTCTGTTGTCTTTGCTAAGTATATAGTTACTGGAACACAAATCTGCAGTATGTTAGTGAGGAAGCACTGATAGGAATTAGAGCTACTTATCCTAAATCCTGTCATAATTATTTTTTCGTGACTAATCAATGAAAAAAGCATTCAAATTGTAATATTATGCTTCCCAAAGGTACACGCTGAGACTTGCCACTAAGTGGCTCCCTTTTTACCTATAATAGATAATATACGTCTGAAAGCATAAGTAATTTGATCGGCTGTCATTACCTTGCTCCTGTCCTTCAGCAAAAGGCGCTGTGGAACGGAACCAGAACACGAAGGAGAGACAGAGATCCATGTGTGTGGATACAACACACACACACGCACACACACACATTCTCATACACGGGCTTATATGCATACCTACAGAGCAAATCAAAATGGAACGTGAATTATATACACAGAATAGTTTCTAAAAAGTAATGAGTCTTCGCTCCGGAAAGGACCCTGCAATCCCATAGTCCACTGGACTCCCACAGACGTAGCATTTGAAGTCGGAAGGGATGGGGTGAGTTGACTGAGATCCTGCAGAGGGTCATGGCAGGACATGATAGAATGCTGGTCTCCTAACTCCCAGACCAGTGTTTCTCCACGATGCTGTGATTAACAGATTTATTATTGCACTGTACTCAAAATTGATTCTGACAGAATCGTGAATACGCTTGTTGTGTTCAAAGTTCCATAGCTCCGCTAGTAACTAACCAGACTCAAAATGCAGTTAAACTGGTTGTCTCTCTCTCTCTCTCTCTCTCTCTCTCTCTCTCTCTCCTGTACTTAACCATATATTATAGCGTTTAAAAAAATAATAATAATAACCCAAGCTTAGACAATTGAAAGATTTATACGGCAAGTCATTTCTACAAAAGATTTGAAAATAAGGCTGACATCTGTTACAAAGAAGGATTAATGAGGTATTACTTTAAATGATGAATTCTGGCTCTATTTCCCATGAGAACAGTTGGTAAATGTACTGTTCTAATTAGGGATGTGGATCAAAATATCACTTTATTCTAATCATGAAGCCTATTAAGATTTTTATTAATACTATCAGTTTTACTAACTATGTACATCACACATGTTTAAATGACAAGCACAAATACTTTTCCTCTGGTGAAAAGCAATCTTGTAAATAGTATTAACATTTATAATCACTGGTTATTAATTTAGGACTCAAACACATTATAATTCCCTTCCACCCTAGCACGCTTTCTTCCTGATATGTTGGTACACATAGTATGTCATTAAAAGCTCATAAGGTCCTACGAAAGGCGTGACAGGGAACGCAAGGCTATACCAAGAGGTTCGCAGGTATAGCTTAAATACTGGGCTTGAATGTGGCATAAAGAACTGGTTTCTCCGAAAGTAATTTTCAAAACAAAGCACATACTATGAGCCAGACCTCTCAACTACTGATCCTATTTCCGTCTGAATGCTGTTACCTGACTTGTCCCAGCTGGTACCGTTCAGCCTTTGGAAAGAGAGCCCAGAGAATAGATAAAACACGGCTTAAATCTTGCCTGTATCGCTTACTTCTTCCGGCACTGAAGGCTGGTGACTTACACCCCTAAACTCTTCCTACCTTCATGTTATCATGTCTATTATACGGATAAATTATGAACCATTTCTTTAGGGTTCTTACAAGGATTGATATGAGAGAACTTATGGGCATAACATACCATTCCTCCAAGAATCATTTCCTCAATACTTATCAAGTCTCTCGCCTAATGTTTGTGATTAGCTGTTATACCTTTGCCAGAAATGTATCAATACTAAGCCACTGGCAGGTGGCGGTGGGGGGGGGGGGCAGGGGGGGATGGAGGAAGTTAAAATGAAAATATATGTGTGTAAAAAATATACTTAACTGCTCGCAGATTTCTACTGACAACATGCTTATTTTTAAATGAATGTTTGATTGTTTATTTATGGAAAATAATTATTTTCATCCTAGCACAACCACCACAGAAAATTACCTCGCTTTTTAAAGTTTGCATTACAATGTGCTGGAAGGTAAAACACCACACCATCCTATTACATAACAGACACTTGGAAATGCTCTGTCACCAGTGTATCCTCACTGCCACCACTGCATGCGGTCACCTCGAAGGACCAGAAGGCAGGGGTGGGTGGGACGGAGGTCACAGTCAAGGCTTAGATGGGAAAGGGGTTACTGGATGGTTTTCACAGATGGAAAGGAAAGAACCTTATATGAGGAACAGTGTAGGAAGGTAATTCGTTCATTTAAAAAAAAAAAAACCCTATTGAATATACATCTTCAAGGAACAGTATATTATAAACAGGGAAATCTCATCCCCCCAAAAAATGTTTAAAGCTTAGTCCGTGTACATGTGTGCTCCAGTCTAACTGATATTCCTATTTAGACTCATTATTTTTAAATTTCTTAAAGCATATTTGGAACAGCTTTTCACCCAGTAGGCCAACCAAACAGCCATGATATCTAATGACAAGGAAGTTTCTGGAAGCCGTAAACCTTACTTAGCCTTTACTTCTAGAAATATGTTACAAGCGACGGCGGCCACCCCAAAGCCATTGCCCGTTTATCCTCTGAGCCTGTGGTTGTTCTTAACAAGACACCCGCCCTCTGTCTCGGCAGTGAGCTAAATCTTTGCATGAGGACCAACTCAGAATAAAATTTTAAAGAAAGGTTTACAAGACCCGTATCTAGAATGTGGCAGGAAAACAACCTTGACAGTGACTCACGAGAACATTTGTTCTTACAACGTTGATGCCTTGATTGAAGAGAAGCGTGCCAATGAGAAAAACTGGCACTACCTTCTAGCTACCCGAACGTCCTCGTCAGGACGTATCTTGGAAACAGCGATAAAGAAACGGGTATTAGCCTTCTGACTGAACACACATCGCAGGGCACGTCTCAACAGTAATCCGGCCATATCCAGCTGATCGCTTCCAATGCAAAGTCAGCAGCAGCCTCTTATCCGAAATCCCAAGCTCAAGTAGCTGTCAGCACTTCCTCATAAACTGCCCTTGTTGGCTCCAAACCCTCTTGTACGGCTCGGGCCAAACTCTGAGCTGGATAAACCCAGTTAGCTGCCTCTCGGCTGTTGTCTGGAAGCTGAGCGTCAGTGAGAAGATTTATACAACTGAGTAAATTCGTAGCACCACGTCTTTTGTGATCATTAACCTCCTCTCCTGACAAAGAGTCCTTGGCTGCTTTTCTGAATCCCAGGCTGTCTCGCCTTCTTGAGGAATTTACTTCATTGGCTAGTCTTTCTCTCTCTACCTTAAACCTGTCCACTCAGTTGGGTTATTATTCCTATTCACATAGAAGCACAGTCTGCTATTTCTGATCTTAAGAAAAAGAGTGGAAGGCCTGGCCTGTGGGGGCGCAGTGGGTAAAGCGTCAACCTGGAATGCTGAGGTCGCCGGTTTGAAATCCCGGGCTTGCCTGGTCAAGGCACATATGGGAGTTGATGCTTCCTGTTCCTCCCCCCTTCTCTCTCTCTGTCTCTCTCCCTCTCTCTGTCTCCTCTCTCTAAAATGAATTAATAAAAGAATATATATATGTGTCAAAATTAGAATTTAAAAAAAGAGAGTGGAAGTATGTCGTCTTCTAATAGGTACTGTTCTGTAAATAGATTATGTTTGATTATATACAAGACGTTTAAAGAATTTTCTTCTTGTCCTGACTTTACCTTTCACTTCCTGTTTACCCTTCAACTCACCTGCACCTGTTACCTGCCAGCAGCCCTTCACCTGACTCCCTCTTCCTCAAGGTAATCCCGACCTCCATAGTGGAGTTTCAAGCATTTGACCCAACTGGCCACTATTTCTCAAAACACATGCTCTACGGACTCTCTGACATTTCCTTTCCCACAACTTCTCAGGTGATTCTTTCTAAATCTCCTTTGCTAGCTACTCTTCTTTTCAGCCCTTCATTGTTAGAGTTCCTTGGGTTCGGACACAGAACTTCTTTGCTTAGACTCCCTTCCTGAGTGGTCTCATCCATTTCCATGCTTTTAAATACTGTCAGTGCTAAGGATGCCCAAATTGACTTTGCCAGTCCTGACCCCAAAATGGTAGACACTTATCCAATTAATGACAGCAGGTCCTTGAATACCATTGTTTCATTTGATGCTATTTTATTATAATGTTGAGGAGATGCCACAGGAACCTAACTTTAACTTTGGTTTATATCAGGGGTCAGGAACCTTTTTGGTTAAGAGAGCCATGAACGCCACATATTTTAAAATGTAATTCCATGAGAGCCATACAACGACCTGTGTATGTTACACATTATCCAATAAAAAGTTGGTGTTGTCCTGGAGGACAGCTGTGATTGGCTCCAGCTACTCGCAACCATGAACATGAGCAGTAGGAAATGAATGGATTGTAATACATGAGAATGTTTTATATTTTTAACTATTTTTTTTTTTATTAAAGATTTGTCTGCAAGCCAGATGCAGCCATCAAAAGAGCCACATCTGGCTCGTGAGCCATAGGTTTCCGACCCCTGGCTTATATCAATTAGACTGTGAGAAAATTAGTTTTGTTATAATCATTTCATGTCAAGTCACAGAACCAATGAAGAGTTAAGTGAGGACTTACCATACTTGACCTGGACATTTATACATTTTGGGGTCATTGCAAACCAACTTGTCCAAAACAAAGAACCTTCTCCTTTCCTCCACTGTCCAGTTCAGTGGCTCTCCATTTCTCTTGGAATAAAGTCCAATCTCTTTAACAGGGTCCCCAAGGCTCTACATGACTTGGCTTTCGTCCAGATTGTCAAATCATATTCTGTTTCTGCACGGCAACCTCACTGAGCCTATTTCAGTTCCTAGAAAACACCAAGCTCTTGCCTGACTCAGGTTCTGCATGTTATTTCTTCTGTATAGAAAGCCCCTCCGCTTCTGCCCACCCATCAGTAAACAGTCTTGGCTGAAATAAACTCATCTATTAGGGTTCAATTCAAATATTATAACCACCAACTCCCCAGCTGTTATTCTCTCTCAGAGAACCTCGTGAATTTCCTTCATAGACGTCAACACAGTGTTTAATTATATAATTGTGCATGTCTCTGTCCAACGCTTCTAGTAGATGGTAAAGTCCACAAAGCAGGGAAATTTTCTGTTTTATTTGCCACTGTGACATACCGTCTGGTCCGTAGCCAGGGTTCAACGGGCATGAATCCATGAACTAAATGAAAGAAAGTTCACTGCTAACTTCCTAAACATCTTAAGCTACTTAATCTTTGCAATGATATTACATATGATATTGTTCACATGAAATACAAATATAAAACATTTAGTATTTGTGTCTCATCTAATATCAGAATCTACATTAGGTTTTGCACATGGCAAAACCATCCAGAAAGTTCTCGCATTTACGAAGTGTCTTCATTTTGTATTATCACATCTGAACTCCCAAGCCTCACTTTTGTTAGCAGATGAGGCAATGGCAGCTTAGAAAGGTTAAGAGACTTGCTACAATTCACATTTCTAGCAAGATGGCAGGTCTGCAGATCCTCACGCCCAATGCTCCTTACATTTTATTGCTCCACGACTAACTTCTGAGCCCTTTGGCAGAACAGGGCAGAAGCACAACTTTAATGGCCACTTATTCCCTTGACAGACAATGATAAGAAACATCAACTCTGAGGCCACGAATAATATTTCATTACCAAACTCACTCCCCGCTCCACGCCAGGACAATTCTAAATAACCTTGGCACCAGAATGAAGACATTTAAAATGATTCCATCTAGAGACAAACCGTGCCATCTCGGTTCCCTGGTTCCACCCACTGATTGACGTAGAACAACCGTGTGGAAGGGGAGAGACCCCCTCATTTTGAGGTAGAGGATGATGATAAAAATTTTAACCGGCTAGGCCCATCCGTCTTCCACAAACCTGTATACTCATCAGGTAACCCACACTTTTATTTTGGTCATTATCTTCCAAGTTCAAACACACAGGCAGCAAAACCCTATTCCTACAGCCAAGCAGGCGGGTTCTGTGACATTAGCCCACCTAGACTCCTACGGAACCATTTGTCAAAGAAGTCCTGCTTCATTGTGTGCTAAGAACAATGATAACAACAGGTAAAACATTGGCTGAGCGGTTGCAATGGCCGGAGCATCGTGCTTCACTCTTTAAGGCTCTATTCTCAGGTCGCTAGGTCTGCCGTTTTGTCGGTAAAGATACAGAAACGCGTGGATCATAGAAACGGGCTTCAAGGCTGCTCGGCTGGTAGGTTGTGGATCTGGTTTTTTCTCTCAGCTTTGTCTACTAACGCCAGTTTCCTCCACATGCCGGCCATACGGACTGGCCTTTTCAATGAGCTAACCTTCGTTTCTTTACCTTCAAGGCGGCGGTTTTCCGGGAATCCAGTGTCTCCCTGAGACTCTTCTAATCCCTCCGTTATGAACGGGTGTGAATAACAACACAGTGGTAATTATGTGAGCTGAAGGATGTGTTAACTGACTCTATTGTGATAAATGTGTCACAACATATACACGCACGTGTCCAATCATCACATCGTATACCTTAAACTTACACAATGCTCCATGTCAATTATATCTCAGTCAAACCGAAAAAGAAATAGTAAGAGTGGGTGGGAGACATGATTGTGAAGCCGGACGGAAGCACGGAAATCCCACGTTTCCACTCACCGGCTGTTGGTCTGGGCACGTTCTCTCACTTCCGTTTCTTTGTCTATACAATAAGAATAGAAACAGTTATAAGCTACTTCACAGGATTCTCCCGAGAAATAAATAATGCATGTCATGCATCAGATCTCCTCCCGGCCCATAGGGTACGTGTCCCACAGGTAATAATTCTTATTACATTTTTTAAAGTGGTTTTTTTTTTTTAATATGACTATGGCACTTATTAGCTGTGTGACTTTGAGCAGCTGACTTAACCTCCCCAGCTCCATTTCTCCTCTCCAACGGGGACTACAGTATTACGCCTGCCTGCTCATATTGTCCAAATCGGTTTTTGTTCCAACGGGGATAGTTTTAAAAACGAAAAAAAAAAAAATGTTAAAATAATTCAAGTAATAAGATTTTTAAAATATTCACTAAAGTTGGTATAATTTATATTTGGTACACCTAGATGATAGCTCTGTACAAAAATAATTATGAAAAGATAGTTATTTCTAAAAAAACAAATAACATCTATGAAACACTTGTCATAGTTACCTACGCATTAAAAATACCTTAAACACAATTATTATTTTGGTATATATTCACATAATTTAAATAGCTCCTTCATTATCTCTCACATGTCTTATCATTTCTAAAATAGTTGTTTTTTAACATTGATTTAGTTTTAATTTCCCTTAATAATGCCTAGAATCATCCTTAAAATTACATTCTGTAGTCAATAAATTTGAAATTCTTGATACCTCCAGTTGACTTTTCTATGTAGAACATTATATTTGAGAAAATATGTAAGAAGATATTCTGTCTACAAGTGCTGAGAAATATTATGTTCAGAGTAACTTCTGCTAAATGCAGGATAGTCTAAATTTTACGGAAATATTTCAGCTCAGATATTTTCACAGACACTATTGTTTGTGCTAACTTTAGGTAACAATGTTCAACAACTGCTTTCATAATTACAACTTGTCACCATATTGACTCTCTTCATTCTTTTGAATGTTTTACCAAATTTGGATTTTCCCAAATTACAGACCCTCTCAATTTCATCTTCTTATGATACAGGACATAACTTTCTACAAGTAAAACCAGGAGCTACCTCAAATTCCATTTTAAATATGTTTGAACCTCTAAGGAACTATTTTGTAAGTCATTCTAATTGTCCTACAATTTTATTGATTTTTTTATAACCTCATTCTCTAATATTTTATGTTGTTAAAAAAAATAATTGGAGGCCCTGGCTGGTTGGCTCAGTGGTAGAGCATCAGCCTGGCGTGCAGGAGTCCTGGGTTCGATTCCCGGCCAGGGCACACAGGAGAAGCACCCATCTGCCCCTCTACCCCTCCCCCTCTCCTTCCTCTCTGTCTCTTCCCCTCCCGCAGCGAGGCTCCATTGGAGCAAAGATGGCCCGGGCACTGAGGATGGCTCTATGGCCTCTGCCTCAGGCGCTAGAATGGCTCTGGATGTAACATAGCAACGCCCCAGATGGGCAGAGCATCACCGCCCCGATGGGCATGCTGGGTGGATCCCGGTTGGGCGCATGCAGGAGTCTGTCTGACTGCCTCCCCATTTCCAACTTCAGAAAAATGCAGATGATAATAATAATAATAATAATAATAATAATTGGAAGTACATTTAATCACAGTATAAGAGTGGAATTTCAACTTTGAGGCTTTGGAAGGATCTTTATGAAAACAAAACATGCAGGCAGGTAGATGCTGAAATTTATTCCTATGAAAGAAACATTATAACGAATTACATAAGGAGGGTGTGACTGTTGTACATGACTTAGTTTTAAAAACCTATCTTTTGTAATATCTCATCTGGTGATGGGCCACACGAAGAGGAAATGTAGTGTTGTATATTACCCTGATGATGTGTGTGTGTGTGTGTGTGTGTGTGTGTGTGTTCAATACCAGACCTCTCACCAAAACTTTATAGTTTAGTTCCCTGTGTATGTAATATAGGATATCTGTAAATTTGGATAATTACAGCTTCAATTAAAAAATATATACTGTAGCTTATTTGGATTATGACTTATGCATGTACCATATCAAATGTCCTGGACATGTCTGTTTCATGAGTTTCTTAATTTATGAGGAAGCCGCTTCTTTTTAACCATACATTATATGGTAATGCAAAATTTATAGTCCTATTATCACCATGGAAACAAATACATCTTCAGTGTTCACCTTTATAAATTAACAAAGATGCTCAAAATAATGTCAGATGTCTCATTTTCAATATAACAGACATTTCAAGTTTACTTAAATTCTGTGGATTGATTTAAAACTAATCACTCCATTCCAGGAAGGTAACTCCCTTTTCTCTCTGCAACGCGAGGACTGACACGAATGTACATGAACTCATTCTGCTCTGGCAGTGACAGATCATTACATTTGAATGTGAAGGAAGGTCTTCAACCATGACAGCCACATGGGAGCAGCGATCACTTCTCTTTTCATAGATATACGGGAAGTCTTAGAATCATCCACAGTGAAGTTAATTGACAACAGTCATTCCTTCGCTGTCTCAGCGGTCCAGGGGAATGCTTCCGTCTCAGCCCCGGGGTCTGCGACTTCCCAGTGGGACCACTGGGCTTCTCGTGAGGGGGACTAGTTAGGAACCACCCCTGTCACTTGTGGATAATGTCGCCCCACTTCCTTAAATTATTATTCTTCAAATGAAAATATTAAACATGCAAAGCATCAATTCTTTGAGAGTCTTAATCTTGGCTTTATAAAACATATTCCAGACATAGAACACATTTTATTTGGGGTTTTCGTTGAGGGAATTTTTACAAGTGGCTCCAAAGCACCTTCACGGCGTGTGTTCGAGTATGTGTTGTTCTACAGGAGCTCATTTCTTTTCTTAAGGATGAAAAACCTTTTTCTCCTTGCTCTGATTTTGGGTTTGCCCGTTGAAGGCAACATTGCTGCTTCTGATTCCGATTTTTTAAATCAACTTTTGATTTCGTTTAGAGTATTCCGAAAAGTATGCACATCTTTTTCTCTTTCCATGCCCTCTGGTAAAGTATTTAAAAGACCTGTGGCCTGTAGCGACTAGTCAAACCCTGGGAAATGATAGCAAACATCACTGAATTTTTTATTTATTTATTTATTTATTTTTATTTTTTTTTTTTATTCATTTTAGACAGGAGAGGGAGAGACAGAGAGAGAGGAGAGACAGAGAGAAGGGGGGAGGAGCTGGAAGCATCAACTCCCATATGTGCCTTGACCAGGCAAGCCCAGGGTTTCGAACCAGCAACCTCAGCATTTCCAGGTCGACGCTTTACCCACTGCGCCACCACAGGTCAGGCAATTTTTTAGAATACTGTATTATTCAGACAGCCTACGAAGGCAACAGGACGACTAGGAATCACCTGGTAACACTGCCAGTTTAATGGCCGATTGGTTTTTAGAACTTGCTGTTTCTCGGAATGCCAATTTTATGTCTTGGGACACCACTCATAAGTTTTGTGTGACATAGTTTCTTGTTATTTTATTGATTTGAGAGAGCCTAGAAAGGAGGGAGGGGAAGAGAGTGAGAGAGAAAAAGAGAGAGAGAGAGAGAGAGAGGAACATCAATCTGTTCCTGTATGCGCCCTGACTGGGGATCAAACGGGCAATTTCTACGCTTCGGGAAGATGTTCTCACCAACAGAGAGCTATCTGGCCAGGGCAGCATGTGATGTAATTTGTAAGTATCAGGTCTACCAGAAAGTTCTGTCCGTTTCTATCACAACAAGTTTCCACACGTAAGCACATGTTTATTTGGCGCATGTGTGCCTCTCTATTTTTATCACTTAATGTATACATACTGACGTAGCAAATTAACTAAAACAAAGTTGATTCACCTTAGTCTTCTGTGTGAAGCAATAGTGTAGCCATGGCTACTGATAAAGTTCATTTATGCCCCTGTAATTTTTACGAATTTCAACAAGGAAGAAATGCTACAGAAGCATGTAGAAATTTATCGAAAGTGTTTGGTGAAGGTACAATTTCTGATAGGACATGCCAAAGATGGTTCGAAAAATTCGAAACAGGTGATTTCGACCTTTCTGATAAGCCACGTTCTGGGCGACCATCTTTGATGGATGACGATGTTGTTAAGACCATGTGGGAGCAAGATCCTTTTCTGACAACATCAGAGATCACAGAAAGGCTTAATTCAGCTCAGCAAACCATTTCGGACCATATTCGGAAGGTAGGATTGGTGTGGAAATATATTATTTAATAAAGTTTATTGACGGTAAGAAAAATTTATATTTTGTTTTATTCCAAAAACGGACAGAACTTTCCAGTAGACCTTATATAAACTTACAACTCTTTACTTTTCTGGAACAACGACTCCCCATTAGCGACAGAGAGGGCCAGGAACATACGCTTAAATGTAGCAACAACTACAAGAATGACTAACTGCCGAGATGGTGACCGTCTCTTTCCATCATGTCCCTGTCCCTCTTTGTCCAGACTGCATGACTGCCTTTCAGAGGTCCAGAATGACCTTCAGCATCCCCAGTCCTCAGAGTCCACCACCTTCCTTCAGTGACCCGCGCGAGTTCACACCTCACACAGCGACAGGCGCAGAAGGAAACGCTCGCTAGTGTGCCGTCCTTCCTGAAACGGTGGGATTGTACATTTGATTATATATTTATTCCACTGTCGGGGTAATTAACTTTTAGAAAAGTGTACCTAGGGAGGCAACATATTACAGACTACTTTGGAGGTTTGAAACATTGAACCAGGCCATCATGTGAATGCGACTATATTGCATCAGAGAACAAAGTCAGATGACCTTGCAGCCTCTTAGAGCTTTGAAATAACTCTAAAGTTCTGATGCCAGGGATTAACCCATTGAGCCATCACCCTGGGTGTAAGTCTCTTGACCCTTGGAGGCCAGTGTGAGTCTCCGTAATGCTCAGTACTGTTTAGTTACAGTGGGGGGAAGAGAAGTCTGATTAAACCATCATCCAAAAAGAAAATTAACTTAGGTTTTCTTCTTATTACTATTCCTACAACTACAATTTGTGTCTACTGAAAACATGGCCATTACTTGTAAATTCCTATTTCAGAAAAGCAAGTTATCAATTAGAAGGTTATGACAAAAGTAAGGGAAATTCATAAAATGCACAGAAATTACAGCTCAATCCGAAGTGGGCATATCGGGACATAAGTAGGAACACATTTTTGACTTCCTGATACGCTGGCCTCTATCCCATACCACTAATTACTTCTCGGCTCCGATGGGCAAAATCACTAGGAGTTTGCATGGTAATAGGTAAAAAGATATGTCTCTTTCCTTTTCCTTTTCCTTTCCCTGTGGAAAACTGTCCGCATTGTACTGCAATGCTGAGCACGTTATTCTTAGCAGCACGTCTGCTCAGTTTATGGCAGCTTGGGGAATATTAAATGTAAGATTAATAAATAATTACAACTATGTGTCCCATATTCGACCCGTATTCAAAAGGAGTTTTGACTCGGGGAGGCGTTCGAGAGGCGTTCTGAAAACAATACACTCGTACATTTCAGTGTAGATGTATTTCCGCGTTAAAGTACAAATATTTACACTTTCCCTGCAAACTTCTCACACAGAATTATTCTATCCATTAGCAGTCTACGCCGACCTCCGGGGTGCGGAAGAGAGTCAAGAGTTTACGGGCAGGAAAACGCGGTAAGAAAACACTTTGGGGCAGAAGGAGAAGGGCGTTGTCGACGTGGAGAATCGGAAATCAGAGGCAGAATCTTTAATAAGGTGGCATGTGATTCTCAGCTGGCATCTGCCTCAGTTACAAGGACAGCGGTGCCTCGTTACTGTTCCGGAAAGCGCTTTCAGATTAGCTCGTTAACAAACCAAGCAGAAACTCCCATTTTCAGTCTTCCTGCCTCTCCCTCTCCACCTAGGACCACCGTGCAAGATGCGCTTAGCTTATCTACCCCTGTGCAGTGATACCATGTTGGGGTGACAGCGTTTGCATGCCATGTGGTAGAGTCATAGTGAACTGAGGTCCTGGATTCTCTGGGGGAAAAAAATGAACCCACATGCCTTCTTGATCAAGTCTATGTGTTATCTTTAGGGTCCTATGGAATGCTCTCTGTGGCTTCTTTGGCTGGATACGAGAACACGTCTAGTTTCAGCTCTACCATTTGGTAGTATGCCCCACAAATGTTTCTTCAGCAATTTGGGTCACAGTCCTACCTCAGTCCTGCAAAGCCATGAATGCGACATGCCAGACAGCCTCTCTCTTTCCACGGCTTGACCAGGACTAAGCAGCACGGCGTAGACTAACACCAGGGCACTTGGATTCGGATCCCAGCTCTGTTCATTCCGGCTGTGTGACCGGGGCAAGCTGCTTAACCTCTCTGTGCTTCAGCTTTCCCATCTGTAAAACAGGCTTGGTGATAACGTCTCATGGAGTTGTTATAGGAGGCTTTGATGAGCTGATACACATCAAGCACCTAAAACAGCCCAGAATTATTCTCTGTGGGACTTGTAGGGCAGCGTGCGAGCTCGGATTCCCTATCGATCCTCTCTGTCCCCAGCTCACAGTGCCCTAAGAACGGGCTTTGTTCCGCATAACTAGGAGAAAATGGTTGAGTGAGGTTAAACTAGCTGACAGTCCCATCCTGTCCCATCCAGTAAGTAACACCCCATATTCTAATCCTTACAGGCCTGATGTCAGACCTGTGCTTCCTCCTCTCGGCTTCTCCAGCGTCTCTAGAGATTCTGCAAGCTGATTCCTACTCTGCTATCCTATGTGCCCGCCCCAAGTTCATTTTCCGCAGAAATAGGTAACAAGCCTGACTGTTGGACACAGAGTGACTGAAGAGCAATGCTGGTTTACTTTGTCACACTAAAGAAGAACGGTTAAGGCCCTGGCCGGTTGGCTCAGTGGTAGAGCATTGGCCTGGCGTGCTGAAGTCCCGGGTTCGATTCCCAGCCAGGGCACACAGGAGAAGCACCCATCTGCTTCTCCATCCCTCCCCCTCTCTTTCCTCTCTGTCTCTCTCTTCCCCTCCCGCAGCCAAGGCTCCATTGGAGCAAAAGATGGCCCGGGCGCTGGGGATGGCTCCTTGGCCTCTGCCCCAGGCGCTAGAGTGGCTCTGGTCGCGACAGAGCGACGCCCCGGAGGGGCAGAGCATGGTGGGCATGCCGGGTGGATCCCGGTCGGAGCATGCGGGAGTCTGTCTGACTGCCTCCCTGTTTCCAGCTTCAGAAAAATACAAAAAAAAAAAAAAAAAAAAAGAAGAAGAACGGGTAAAGCAGCAGAGTCTATGGCGAGGTGTCTATAACATCAGCTCTACCACCGTCTGGGTGACCCTGAGCTGAAACTCTCTGTGACTCAGGCGCCTCCTCTGCGGAGTGGGCATAACAGTACCGAAATCAGAGGGTTATTTGCACATGAACTCAATTAATAAAGCATTAGACTAGTTCCTGGCATGTGGGAGGTGCCTGTTAATGTATTTTATCACTACTGCCGCTACTGTGACTTGAGAGGCTGGGGGCGGGTTAGAGAAGAGAGACGTCTGTGGCACTACAGAGGCATAACCATGGTCCTACGGGCATGAGTAACTGTTTCCCGCTTTTACCCAAATAGAAAGTCTCCTTCCTCACAAACCACGGCTGTAGGTACAGAAGGACACTGATCCCCAAAGAAGAGACACTGAAAATGCCCAGTTTAGAGATACAGACAGCTGGGAATCACAAAAGGCCCAGGGAACAAGAACATCGCAGGAAGGCAAAGCCTTCCACAGAAACGAGCTGTTAGAGAGGCAGGTCTAATAACCAGCCTTTGAGCAAGTCCGGGAGCAGCGAGCTCTCCCGGGGCAGCCGGGCGCATCTCCATGGATACACCTCTTCAAAGCCTTCCCTTAGCAATGAGCCAAGAGGAAAAGGAAACGGACTTCAGGAATTCCGTCCAGCCTTGAAAAGCTGTTGTGTTATGTCAACGGTATAGAGCGCTTAGGATACAATGTAACCTTGGTTGCTTTGCCCTAGTGGTAGAATCCGAATGAAAAAGTCCTTCCAGGGTCTTGTAAAGGAAGTGGTCCACACGGGCTGGCCCCCACGCAGCTGTTAGGTTTGAGAGACTGGTGACCACAGTAACTAGCACCTGCCACGGTCCCTCTCAGGAAGACTTGCTCTTTCCGAGTGGGCCCTTCTCAGATTCGCCGCGGAAGGGTCGCAGTTCCCTGTACGCTGTTTCCTTTGCTTTCAGGGGAGGAAATAAAGTGAGCAGATTCACCGAGAGACCCGGGGAATGGGCCGCTAAGGGGACCGTAGATGTTAACGGAACCCTCTCTCTCCTTGTCCTGTGGCTAGCCCTCTCCTAAAACCCGAGCTCTGCAGGATTTGGAATAGAACTTTGAACATGATAGAGCCGAATCATCAGTGGGTTTTAAACCTGACCCTGGATCAAGGAGCGAAGGAAAGCACCCTCTGATGGCGTGCAGGGAGGTCTTCGCAGTGGGGCCAGTGGCCCCGGAGCAGAACAGAGGGGAACGGACACGGGAAAGACAATGTTTAACTGAATCGAAATGGGCGGCGACTCTGACATGCGCAAAAACTGAAGCTTTGAAATGACAAATTAAAATGAAGAGTGAAGCAAGCAAAGGCTGTGTTACTACTCTCCTTTCCTGGGAGCTGTTAACTTGTCTGGGGCCATGGTTCTTGGGTTCTAGAAAAAGCACTGGTCCATAATGAGGTGTTCAATCATCCCGCACAATATGAAGAAGTGTAATTTATCTGATTGAAAGCAGTGTTTTCCACCGTTGGACCGCGGACCAGTCTGCCAGAAATTTCATGCCTGTCGGCGAAAGAGTTAACCACCCTGATGTTGTATGAAGGTTATAGACCCAAGGATCTTAGTCGAATTTGCTCATGCTCAAGGTGATTTCTGCCTTAGTGGTCCCCAAAATAATTCTACTATTTTCACCGGTCCCCAAGTGTAAAAAAAAAGAGTTGAAAACCACGGATTTCAAGGATTATGCCTTACTCCAGGAGGATGACCTAACTACATTTTTGTATTTAAAAAAAATCTTTTCTTGGAAGAGATGGTGATGACACATGGTCGTTTGTTTATCATTCCAATGTCCTTACTGATCAAAATTATAGATCAAAACACTATGTCCCGCCTGACCTGTGGTGGCGCAGTGGATAAAGCTTCAACCTGGAACGGTGAGGTCGCCGGTTCAAAACCCTGGGCTTACCTGGTCAAGGCACATATGGGAGTTGATGCTTTCTGCTCCTCCCTTCTCTCTCTCTCTCTCTCTCTCTCTCTCTCCTCTTTAAAATGAATAAATAAATAAAGTTTAAAAAATTAAAAAAAAAACAACAACACTATGTCCCCACCCCAATCAAAAAGAAAAAAAAAGTTCTGATTTGTGAAAAACAGAAGTCTGAGACCCAACACTCTAAGTGAGTTCTCTTTCAGAGGGTAGGTCAAAATTCCCTTGGAAACATTGTCTAAACAGACAGACACTCCCTGTCCCCCCTACTGCGAACTCTCAGAAGGGGAGGGGGAAGAAGGGGGAGGGAGATGTGCATCTTTATATAAGGTCCGAATACAGACCCTAACTGACATCCACAGTTCCTAGGGAAAATGACCCACCATCACCCTTGGAAGACTCAGATCTTCTTTGCTTTTGTATACTTTCTTGAATGGTTTTACCGCTGTGGACAGGTGACAAATAGTTTATAATGAATCTTCCTGAATAAGACAGATAGTATCTCAGGAAACAAGCTCCTCTGCTCCACCTAAAAAAAAGACCTTTGCAGCAGCAGCAGCAGCAAGCAAATGACAATTCTTTTCATGAAGAATCACAATATTAGGCTCTAGGGAGAGAATGAATATATTCTTCATGGGGTAGCGGCAAACTAAACAAAGACCTTGAGCTAATTTTAATGGAAAAAGGTTTCTATCTACAAACCGAGTAAGAAGACATCTTCTATAAATATATATTTCTTGAGTTCTAAAAAAAAAGAAGAAGAAAACTACACAGAGGAATACTAAAACAAAGATTCAAGGTGTGTAAGGTGGGAGAAAGTAGAAAAGTAACTTTAACCCTCTGAGGCAAAGTGTTTCAGATCCCGAGTCCCTCTCGACGGATCAGTCGAATACTGTCATTTCGTGCCAACCCAGTGGCTTTCCTCCCTGACCTGTGGATATACACACTGACTTCTTTAGCACCTGGTTTCCACGAGAGGCTTTGTTTCCTTGCAATGTTATCACAGCTAACACTATATCAGGCACCTCCCCTCGCCCCACCCTATGACGCCAGTGTGAAATGGGTCTCAACTTTTCCTATGCAAACCCCACGTGTTCCCTAATGCCTATTTTGTTCATGCCAACACTGAGCCTTTAGCATGTGCCAGGCATTCGCCAGGCCCCAGAAGGCCGTGCAGGGTGACTTTAAGCAGTTATGTGTTGTCACTGTGGAATGTGGCTAGAAGACACCTTGAATAGAAACAGGGAGAGGCATTAGGAGGCAACTGAAATAAGAGGACGATTGTCAAAGTATGGTCCCCAAGTCGGAAAAATCCAAATCACATGGCAATTTGTAAGCAATGTACATTGTCACGTCCCATTCCAGACCCACCAAATCTACAGGCTCCGTCCCAGCCACCTGCGTCGCAGCCAGCCTTCCGGGTCGCAATGATGTGCCCTGACGTCTGGGAACCCCTGACATAGAGGAGGAGAGACCTGGGAGGCCAGATTAATGGTGGTGGGTTTGGAGAGCAGCAAACACACTCTCCAGAGGTCACTGAACTGGAAGACACGGTGACCGGTTCGACGACAAGGAGGAAGTGAAATAAAAAGTTGACGCTTCTGAACGGCGTGACTGATGCCTAATGGAGCCTTTCAGAGATAGAGAAATATAAGAACATTTCAGATTTGGGGCGTTCGGTGCAAAGCATAAAGGCTTCTTCCATATTGGGATGTGTCAGGTCTGAGATGTCAGACATTCAAATGGAGACATCGTGAATGGTGGTTTAATAGAGAGATCTGAACATAGGAGAAAGGATTAGGATAAACAGTGATTTCTTAGGGGTGATTAAAGTTGAAAACCAGGGTGGGGGAAGAGGGCAGGATGAAACAAAGGAACATGAAATTCACCCAACAGAGTGTAAGAAGGAAGCGAAGACAGACTCCAGGAAGCAGTGATATCGAAAGAGTAGATAACAGCAGAACCTAGAGCAGTGGTTCTCAACCGTTCTAAGGCCGTGACCCCGCAATACAGTTCCTCATGTTGCGGTGACCCCAAACCAAAAAATAATTTTGGTGGCTACTTCATAACTGTAATTTTGCTACAGTTATGATTCGGAATGTAAATACCTGATATGCATTATGTATTTTCCGCTGGCTTTAGGCGACCCCGCTGGGGTCACGACCCACAGGTTGAGAACCGCTGACCTAGAAGAAAGCAAAACATAACTGTGGTATTTTATAGAAATTCAGCAAGGCAAAGCAGCTCAAAAGGAGGAATTAATCGATAGTTCTAAATGTCACAAAGAGATTAAGGGAAGGAGAGAAATCTGTCCATTACGTTTAAAAGCAAAGACAGCTGTGCCTCTGCTGAGAGAGATTCCCATGGTGAAGGAAAGTAGAGTAGGGAAGAAAACGAATGAATGAGGACTTCTGGTTTCAGTCCCCACACGTAAAAAGCTTAGAAATCATCACTCTTATTGTGGTAAGATACCAAGGAATTGAAAAATTAATATTGATGTTTTAGGAGAAAAAAGTCAAGTTTCTTGTCCTCTCCTTCCTGTAGAGAATAAAGAGAAAGAAATGTGAAAGTTTCTGGCTTGCAGAGACATACTGTGTAGAAAACCCCTTTTTTACTAGGAAGCCTAAAAGGCGTTTTATAATTTGGGCTAAGCATACAGAGAGATTTTGTAAATATGATTTTTATACTTGTGTGTGATTTGTACCAACTCAGGATAGACAACAGCATTGTATTGTAAAAAGATTTTGTGCTGGGGAGACTAAGATTCCCCTTTCCCCCACCTCTGTAAGAAACAGGGTAAACACCTGGCCAGGTGTGGGGAGGGGAGGGAGAGAGTAAGCAAATCTTTTCCTCTCCTCTTTTTTCCTTCTTTAATGGGACATTCGTGGACTCTTAACCCCTGGCATGATGTAGACTCCCCCTCTCCTGAAAACATGTAATCAATGTGTATACTTCTAGACCAGTGGTAGTCAACCTGGTCCCTACTGCCCACTAGGGGGCGCTCCAGCTTTCATGGTGGGTGGTAGCAGAGCAACCAAAGTATAAAGAAAAAGATAGATTTAACTATAGTGAGTTGTTTTAGAAAGATTTATTCTGCCAAACTTAGCAAAAATCCGACATAAAGTACTTGGTCGGTAATTATTATTATATGCTTTAACTTGCTGTAACTCTGCTTTATACATTTTATAAAGTAAAGTTACTTCCCTACTTTATAAATCACCATTACTGTGGAACTGGTGAGTGGTTCGAAAAATTTTACTACTAACAGAGACACAAAAGTGGGCGGTAGGTATAAAAAGGTTGACTACCCCTGGTCTAGATAAAGGAATGGCAAACGAATGCTAGAAAATTTAGGAATATCTTTTTATATGTAGAACAACATTTTCTGCTATTGTATTTATTACCTTGTAAATTTTAATATGTAGAAATATTTTTTTATAAATCCTATAGACGAATGATATAAGCTTGCTAATAAATTGTGTCATCTCTCCCCCTCCTCTTTTCCTGCCAACCTGTGTGTGATCAAAGGTACATAACCTGCCTTAGGGCTATAGTCAGGGCGCATGATTTGGGTCAGCTATGCCCCGTGTTAGCCATATGCGGCCAGTATATTATTAAATCTCCTTTTTTTTTAATAAAACTCCTTAAAATTCATTTGGACTTGGTGTCTCTACGTAAACCCGGTGGATCTGTACTCTATAGCATTATCTTTACCACAAGAAAAAGTTGGGCAAACTAAAAGTAGATGATTTTCCTTAGACCGAAGACCAAAATGAAATTTCAGCGCAAACCATCACCCCAAAATCTGGCGAGACGGCTCATCCAGGAAGAAAGAGGCCAGATGTATTTGTCTAAAGTAGACACCATAGAGGCCAGATGTGTTTGTCTAAAGTAGACACCATTAGAGCCATAAACTAACAGCAACATGTAAAGAGTAAGTTGGGCAAATTTCTGGAGAATGACGATGGACTGGCGTGAGTTTGAGAAACTCCTGGGCACCTCCACGATCTCATCATGAACGCGTCTTCCCGGTGATGATCCAAGAAAGACCCCTCCCTGAAGTGGTCATGGACAGTGTTTTGATCCCTTTCTCTTCACCCCATTGATGAGGAAGGGATTCCACTCTAGGACTGTGGGGATGGCCAAACACACAACAGCCAGCAGTAGACCCATGGGCTGGACAGCAACTCAACAGTCAGATCCACTCCTAGTCCTGCAGGGGAGGACGCCTCACACGACGCAGGGACACCTGGGGGGGGGGGGGTTCGCTGGGGAACAGAGTGAACCATCAGGCCCGGAGAGGCAGGCTCTGCAATAGCAAGAAGGCAGAGAGCCCCTGAGTTCCCACATAACGAGGTGATCTCGGCCGGTTTGAGTAACTCTGCCGGCTGTCAGGAAACTGAAACCCACTGCTCGGGATAAACAGGAGCCTGTGTGTGGTCCAGTGGATGTGGAAGAGTTGCTAAGTCGGGGACTTGATCCAGCAGGGAGGGCACAGTGACCAGGGTTGCTAGTTTCTATATTTGATGCTTTGACACTGGGCCTTGCTGATTCTGGAGAGCCTGCCCGCCCTTCCCCCAGGGCGAGCCAGTTCCTAGAGACAGCGAGTGACATCCCGAGAGCACACCTGTCATGTGCAAACCGCCCACACTCTCCGACCTGACCGAGTTCTTCCCCTTCAGCCCAGTTTTCTCCCGCTCTACTCAGCCAGGACCCGGTACCAGACAACTAAGGCTAGTCTTTATACCCTCAAACCTCTGCTATTCCAACCAGCCAATCCTACGCCTGTCGACCCTGCTTGGCCTGTTCCTTCCTGGGGAAGTCACAATAAAGGCTCCCCAACACAATGTTTCTCTGCTCCTTCTGTGTCCTGACTGATTGTGGTGCTTCCCCATGCGGCTCTGGGTCCGCGCTGTGCCTCCGTCTGTAGGGATCTATCTGTAAACTTCTCCCTTCTTGTCTCTGTGTGTCTACTATCCCTGTGTCTGCACCTCTCATCTGGCTACTTTTAAAACAGACGGGGAGGCCCTGGCCGGTTGGCTCAGTGGTAGAGCGTCAGCCTGGCGTGCGGGGGACCCGGGTTCGATTCCCGGCCAGGGCACATAGGAGAAGTGCCCATTTGCTTCTCCACCCCCCTCCTTCCTCTCTGTCTCTCTCTTCCCCTCCCGCAGCCGAGGCTCCATTGGAGCAAAGATGGCCCGGGCGCTGGGGATGGCTCCTTGGCCTCTGCCCCAGGCGTTAGAGTGGCTCTGGTCATGGCAGAGCGACACCCCAGAGGGGCAGAGCGTCGCCCCCTGGTGGGCGTGCCGGGTGGATCCCAGTTGGGCGCATGCGGGAGTCTGTCTGACTGTCTCTCCCCGTTTCCAGCTTCAGAAAAATATAAATAAATAAATAAATAAATAAATAAATAAATAAATAAATAAATAAAACAGGCGGGGAATTTCAAAGGGGTCATTCAAGCCACCCCCCCCCCCCCCGGATTTTCCCAGATACAAGGCAAGCACCTGATATTAAGTGCCAGCCTTCCACCTCAGGGAGGAAGAGAGGAGAGTAACCCTTGTGAATTACGTCCGGAGGCTTATCAGACCAACACACCTCTGATCCAGAGAAGGGAATCTAACCAAGCCCATCCCAGTAGCGGAAAGGGCATTTTTTCCATTTTAGCCTTATCTCTGCTTCCTGTCTCACAAAAAGAAACAAACAAACAACATGCTCAACAGGAGTCAAGATTTCAAGAGACCAGATAAGGGCCGCTGAACCCAAGGAAAGCCGGAGCCCACAGGAGGACACACTAGCAAAAGCTGCCGGCGGGAACGTCCTGTAACAGCCACAAACGCAGACCCAGCGCTGCTCGAACCCCGAGACTTCACTGGAAGCCTTGGGAGAGTGTTCTCCTTTTTCTTTTTCTTTTAACATATTAATTGACTTTACAGAGAGAGGAAGGGGGAGAGGGAGAGAGGGAGGGAGGGAGGGAGGCAGGGAGGCAGGAACATCAATCTGTTCCTGTCTGTGCCCTGACCGGGGATCGAACTGGCAACCTCTGTGCTTCTGGATGATCCTAAGCAACCGAATAATCCAGCCCAGGCAGAACAGTGTTTTGCAACTGCCTGTCCTGTCCGCAGACCAGCCTGCCAAGAATTCCGTGCGGGTCTGCGAAAGACTTAACCGCCCTGATGTTGTGTAAAAGACTATAGGCCTGATGATCTTAGTCTCCCTTGTGCTCGCAGTGATTTCTGTCTGAGCGGTCATCAAAGGAATTCTCCTATTTTCACCGGCCCCCAAGGGTAAGAGGGTTGAGAACCACCGATTTAGAATGTCTCTGTCCCCCCACATCGCACAGTCACCCCACGGGGGCCGGTAAAGTGAAGTGGACTTAGAGCTCTCAGCCTCTTTCTGAGGAGGAGGTGTTAGGAATTCCCCAAGGCAAGGGAGGAAACAAAAGTCAACATCAGGGATGCTGCAGCCTCTGGTACCAATAGCTACAGAAAAATATAGAAAAATATAAAAGATACAGCACATCGAGCCAGGTCACCGTGTGCCCTCACTGAACCCCTAACTCCCTCAGTTCCCACTGTCTGACACAGAATGTCTAGCATGTGACAAAATGTTACTTCTTATGACCTTGAAAATGGCTACACAAACACCCAAATGCATCAATATTAACCAATTACACCTCTGATAAATCTCTATTTCACATGTGTGGAAAAAAATGAAGTGTTAATGTGTCTCTTTAATACTTCAATGTAAAGTCTTTCGTACCTGAACGCAAGCACGCTCTCTTTTTGACCCGATGATGAGACATACAACTCTCTGGGGGGGGGGGGGGTGTTTTTCTCTGGGAAAGGTGGACCCAGGGTGACAGTAAAGGGACAGGAGATTGTGTCCATAACAGAAAGAGATGAAAGGGAATCGAGTGAGTCGCTTGAAGGGCGACAGCTAAGCACTAGTGGAGGTGAGGTGGGGGTAGCTGGCTTGTTCAAAGCGGAGCCTGAAGGCGGAGACAGAACTTAGAAATACACAGAGCAGACAGCACTTCCTTGTCATTGCACTGCCCCGTGGTGAACCAGCCGCTTCAGGATGGCAGTCAGCTACGGTGACAGGGAGTCTCAGACCAGAGCGCGAGACCAGCTGCCGGGGGGAGGGGGGGTTTAAAGGGGATTCTCATGCTGGACAGGAAGTTGCAATGCCCCTTACAGAAATCGTGATTCATGATGATCAAGTCTGTGGCTTAGGAGACTAAGTAAAATCCTGTGATCTCCTAAGATGGTAATAGAAACTTACTTTTTGTTTTTAGTACCCCTACATAACCAAGTGCTTTATCCAATACGTTTTAATAATCGCATACTAAAAGAAACAAAAGAATTCTGTATAAAGACCTTCTAGAGCACTGACACTAATGCTATCTACTAAATCTTAGCTATCGCTACTTGCCAAGCACTGTTTTAAATGCCATACATTTGCTATCTCATTGAATCTTCCAACAATCACTGAAGTATTACACGGTCCCCATTTTACAGAGGCAAACACGGGGATACAGAGTAAGAAGTGCCCTCATAAATGGAAAGGCTGGAATCTGAATGCAAAATGTATCATTACAGATCACAACTCCACTCCTCACAGGTATACCAGTCTGTCCCGTGTGTGTGTTTTTTTTACTGAACTCATCTTTTCTTGCATTGATATATGTATTCGAACAGGAGAAAAGTCAAAAGGGGCGCAAGAACAATCATCGCAGTATCTGGGTTGCTGTCTACTAGCTCCTTCAACAGCCCTCGTTCATCTTTCAGAATCTCCTCCGGTTATGGGCGTTCACAGTGAACTGCCACGCGCTCAGAGAAGTGTCCTTTCTAAGTGAGATTTAATGTATACCTCCCACAATGCGGCGTGGCAAAATGACTTTCAGCATCAACTCTCACCCACAAGATAAAGGACTCCAGCCACTAAACAAGACAGGCACACCTTTTACAAACAAAACTTATTCATTTCCTTTGTTTCTAGTAAAGAAGACTGAACTGGTAATTATCTATCTGTAAATGGATTTTAAAGAAATTATTATAACTACAGACAAAAATGTATGTAATGTGTTATTTATTGTAATAAAAATTCCTAATTGTCTAAATGCCCCATGGAAAGGTAACAGTTAAGTAGAGATTGAAAGTCATGTTTTGAAAAACAATAATGTCATAAAAATTTTTCATTATATAATATTAGGGGAAAGGATCTCAATATATGCTTAATATATATAACTTTTTATTGTTTCACTTTCAATTTATTTTTTATTATTCAATGAGAAGAGGATAGGCAGAGAACGACTCCCTCATGCACCCAGACCAGGATCCACCTGGCAAACCCACTAGGGGGCAATGTTCTGGCTATCTGGGGCATTGCACTGTTGCTCAGCAACCAAGCTCTTCTTAGCACCTGAGGCAGAGGCTATGGAGGCATTCTTAGCGCCTGGGAAAAACTCACTCCAATTGAGCCATAGCTACAGGAGGGGAAGAGAGAGAGAGAAAGGGGAGGGAGAGAGGAGGAGAAGCAGATGGTCACTTCTCCTGTGTGCCCTGGCCGGGAATCGACACCAGGACACCCATATGCTGGGGCGACACTCTACCACTGAGCCAACATGCCAGGGACCCAATTTTTCTGTGTACATTTAAATAGGTAGTTTTTCTTAATAACATATGCCTAAGGTTTTTAAAAATTTCAAGTGTGACCATATCTTTTCAACCATCAGGTTAATCCATTCACATTTATTGTGATTGTAGCTGTATTCAGATATGTTTCATTTTGTTCTTTTTATTTGCCTTGTATCTATATTTTGGTCTTTTTCATTTCCTGCTGTCTTTGGATTTCGACTTTATTTATTATAATTAGTTATCATGATTCCATCTCTCCCCACGTTTGGAAGTTATTCCCTCCATTTTTATTATTTTAGTCTTCACAATGCACGTTAAGTCGTTTGATATATGCAACCGATTGTTAAAATGGACTCTTTCCTGCAATTTCAGCTAAAACCCTAAAATCACAACCAATAGGTGCACATCATCTCTCTATATTCAAAAACAAATACGTTAAACTGTTTATGAGGAACTTTCAAAGCTGGTGACCAAAACCATGTTCCACCCCTGGGCTACCTCCGGGCCACGGGCGAGAAGACGACCCACTGATGGTGGATCAGGGCTGAAGGCTGGCTGGAAGGTGTTGTCTTTGAGGGGCTGCTCACTCTCCTTGCCCGTCCCCACCCAGCCAGCCAGGGGACAGGGGATGGGGGGGATGTGCAGAGAAACACGGGACACTAACTGGCCCTCCTCGGAGTTGGGGGACCGCAGTGCTGCTGGAACCGGACTCCCCCCTGGAGACGTTTGAAGACGGGTGCCTGGGGCCACCCCAACAGCGGGGCGAACAGAGAGGGAGCGGGTATCGCCAGGTGTCACTTGGCCTTGTGAGTCTGTGGAGAGCCAGACTTGCCTTGTTTTTAAGCAAACCCCTCTCACTTTAGAGGCCCAAGAAAGTAACCCAACAGAGACAAATCTGTGTAGAATGAGCCCACCAGGGAAGCCAGAGCCGGAAGGGAGAAACACAGCACCTGGGCCGGGCATTTACAGGTTAGGGCGTGAAGAAGAGGAGTCCCCTGGGGAAACCCACCCGACGGCCACGTCAGAGAAAGAGCCAGAGTTTGTGTGTCTGCTGAAGAGAAGTCTCGACACACGATGTTGACACCCTGGGACCTCAAACACTCTGGGACGAAAGCCTACATAAAAGGTGATGATAAATGTGTCGCTGCACTAAGAGCCACAGCGTGCTCTAGCCATCTCGAACACAGTGGCAAAAACCATTAGAGTCTGATACTCCAACTATTTCTTGCTCTTTACTTTGTCGTAGACACCTTCTTAGCAATGTACTTCAAAAGGTATAAACATCAAATATCTCTACCGGACAAGAAGGACACTCTTGGTCCTGGCCTGTTGGCTCAGTGGTAGAGTGTGGCCTGGCGTGTAGAGGTCCTGGGTTCGATTCCCGGCCAGGGCACACAGGAGAGACACCCATCTGCTTCTCCACCCCTCCCCCTCTCCTTCCTCTCTGTCTCTCTCTTCCCCTCCCGCAGCCAAGTCTCCATTGGAGCAAAGTTGGCCCAGGTGCTGAGGATGGCTCCATAGCCTCCGCCTCAGGCGCTAGAATGGCTCCAGTTGCAATAAAGCAACGCCCCAGATGGGCAGAGCATCTCCTCCTGGTGGGCATGCTGGGTGGATCCCGGTCGGACGCATGTGGGAGTCTGTCTGACTGCCTCTCTGCTTCTAACTTCGAAAAAAATAAAATAAAAATAAAAAAAAATAAAATAGGACACTCTTTGCCAGAGTATTCATTAAGACACAGAATTGTCTGAAATCTTTTCCTCATCCTGGCGATCTTGGGTCCCTCTTGCAGTAGATCTGCTGGCCGGCCTGTACTCTGACCTTCCTCTGCCCACCCCTACTGTTTGACCTATTCCTGTATTTAACACCTCTGCTCCTTGCTCAGAAACAAGTCCTTCTTTGGCCATTTTACCCAATCATAACAAAGTTATAAGGAAACACTATTATAGCCAGCAGCCAAGAGCTGACTATGTCTTTAATTGTGTGATTGGGGACTGAAAGATATTGAATAAAATAAATGGGCAACAAAAACAGATGCTTTTTTAAAAAGCCTTCAACTTCCTCTAGATGTCTTAAATAGCAAATGGATTCTTTGCTTTCCAACGTGAAGACCATCCAAACAGCCAAGAACACATGGTGCTCTCTACTGCTACAAACTGCACACTACACATGTCCCCCACATCACGGGACTCCGTCAGTGACAGGCGCAGCAGAGAGCCACTTGTGTGGCCACCTCGAGCAGCAGCCACTACCAGCCAGTCACCATCATTGCCAAGGCTCTGTTTCTTCTTTTAGGCTCTTTTCTGAAATCTGAAACTCCACTGACATTTGCTCAAGTGTAAAACTTCCACTAAGCCTTGGCTCCGCTTCGGTGTGAATTTAAGCTCTCCAGCTCGTGTGTGGATCCGGGCTAGATTCCAGCTTCTTCTGCTCCCTGCCCGTACCCACCGTCAAGAGCCGTCCTGAGACCACTGAGACCTTAAGGGGAACAAACACCCTTTGGCTTCATCCATCCCTTTATGCCGAATGCACACGGGCCAGGTGGCCTTCTTCCCAGACTTAATCCACTTGACAGTTCTTTCTGCGCTCTTCTGAGGAGGACGGTATAGGGAAACCCTTTCTTCTTTTAACTCGGGGCATGTTAGAAGATATTGTTTGTGTTTGTCAAAGAAAATCAAAATCAGGATATCTCAATTGTCTGTCAATCTTCCAATCACCCCTGTAAGTAGTTAGACTCAAGGGCTGTGACAGCAGTGAATCCTTTGGGGAAAAAAAACCTTAAAATTAAAAACACTAACAATGTAGCCTGACTAGGTGGTGGTGCAATGGATAGAGCACTGGCCTGAGAGGCTGACGACCCAGGTTTGAAATCCCAAGGACACTGGCTTGAGTGCAGGCTCATCCAGCTTTAAGCACAGGGTCGCTGGCTTGAGCGCGGAAGTATAGACATGACCCCAGGGTCACTGGGTTGAGCCCAAGGTCGCTGGCTTGAGCTAGGGGTCACTGGTTCAGCTGGAGCCCCCCAGTCAAGACACGTATGAGAAAGCAATCAATGAACAAATAAGGTGCCGCAACTATGAGTCGATGCTTCTCATCTCTCTCTCTTCCTGTCTATCTATCCTTCTCTCTCTTGCTAAAAAACAAGAAAAAAAAAAAAAAAACCCTAACAAACAATTTAGCTAAATTTTTCAGGTTTAATGACATTAACAATATAACAACAAAGTTGCCAAAGAAAAACCCCAACCAAGTACAAACTAAAAAATTTCAAAACTGATTTTTTTATCTCCTAACTTGTGTGTTTCATAATAAGAGTGAAGACTGATTTGTATATAGAAAGAACAAAAAAAGAAAAAAAATTATTAAGTGGTGCCTCGTCCACAGGAATGGTTAAAACAAAAGAGACACAAAAGGTTGTTCTTGATTATGAGATTGTGATTCTGTTTGGTGACTTTTTCAGGCAGGTATGCTAAACCACAACAAAAAATTTTTTAGTCCTAAAATTTGTTTTCAGTGGAAGAGATAGGTATATATCATAGTTAAGAGTTTGACGGGTGGGTTTCTATGGTGTGACCTCCCCTTGCCAGTGAATTTGTGTATTCTTCACTATAACTGCTATTCTCCCACTTCTCAGAATTACACTGTTGTTGAAAACTGAGTTTCCTGCTCATCATTCTAACAGGCCAGCGTCAGACAGTGGTGGCTGACCTGGTCAGGAAATGAGAAAGAATTTCCCATTATCCCAAACCTGCCTCAACATTTTAGGATTTCTATCATCTCTGACCCTACCCACCCACTCAATTCCAGTACGGCCCCTTCCATTTAGTCATGTAAGAGTGAAAAAATGCCCAAATACATGTCCCAATTCCCCCTGAGAGGGAGCCTTAGGAACCCTGGCTGAGAACCGCTTAATGAGACGGAGTCTTCCCGCATACCAACAGAAACCTCTCCCGAGTCATTCGTTTTCAATACGATGCGTTCTTTCAATAGAGACATCAAGGTGCCCAGACTTCCCATGTTAAAGAAATGTCATTTTATAGATATACGTGGGGTTTGATAAATGTCTCCAAAGTCAATTCAAGAGACAAAACAGTAGATAACAAGGTGCTGAGCGCAGCCAGTGGAACTGGATGTTTATTAATAACTGTTGACTTTAGTGTGATTGGTTAGAGCGATTTCATAAATTTGACATTTCTCTCTGCTGTTGCTGTCTTGAGTTTCTGCCTGGTTGCCTCTAATTTCCAAGATCTAAAGTAATTGCTATAAATAGCCAGAATTGCCTCATCTCCATGACACATTTTCATACATTCCTCCAAGTGCTTTATCGGCAGAAGCAGTTCCATTCAGCCACCCTGCTGTAGGAGAGCCTAACTAAGATAGATCCACTACTCTGAGTAGAGGACTGCATCTAAAACAGATTCCGTATGTCAAGAATTCGCACTTTATGAAACATTAAAACAAATCTGTCATCCAGGAAGAGGTTATATTCTTTCTTCGTCGAACTTGTAATCGCGTCGATATTTAGCGACCTTGAACTTATCTGTATGAAGGTGCAGCAAAATCCCATCCGAGCTCATCTTTCTCCCAGGTTAGCTGACAGCTGACAGGCGCGGGAAGTAGTGTGAGGCGGAGGGAATCTGAGCACCTGAACTCGGGTACCATACGGGTACTGGGCTGAGATGAAGGGGGCGACCCTCGGAAACTAGGGTTACCAGCGGAAGAAAAAGGAGAGGAAGCGAGAAGCGATTCTCAAAGAGATGGACCGGCAGGCGATTCAGTGGCCACCTAAGGCAACAGCGGCAGCACACTCGCGTGCAGGGAAGTTAATTGATTTTCGTTTTACAAAGATATAATGCTGCGACTGCAGTCCACAGCTGTCGTAGAGGCGTATCGTTTAAATTCTTTGGCACATATATCTGACAGAAGGCTATGTAAAATTTAAGGAATAACATCTACTTGATTCTTGGATTTGGAAATAATTTTACTGAAGACTGGACAACAGCCTTTTTTGTTTTGAAGAGAAACTTTTATTTATTTTTATTTTTCCAAAGTTAGAAGCGGGGTGGCAGTCAGACAGACTCCCCTATGCACCCGATCGGGATCCACCCGGCATGCCCACCAGGGGGCGATGCTCTGCCCATCTGAGGCATTGCTCCGTTGCAGCCAGTAGAATATAGGCCCGGCATGTGGAAGTCCCAGGTTCGATTCCCAGTCAGGGCACACAGGAGAAGCACCTACCTGTTTCTCCACCCTTCCCCCTCTCCTTTTTCTTTGTCTCTCTCTTCCCTTCCCGCAGCCAAGGCTCCATTGGAGCAAAGTTGGCCTGGACGCTGAGGATGGCTCTGTGGCCTCTGCCTCAGGCACTGGAATGGCTCCAGCCCACTAAGCCAACTGGCCAAGGCCAAATGGAAACTTTCTAATGTGGGAAGTATCAGTTATCTGCAATAGCAGCGAGTACGCACGATGAACCCACATGTGCGTATTGTATTATTCAGTTTTAGCCACTTCCATCACAGGGCCAGTCTTGCTCTTTGAGCATGCCTTAATTTTTACTGCTATCTCAGTGGGTGAATTTCAAAGCAGCTCCCCAGAAAGCCCGAACGTAGCCTGCAGAAGCTCTGGAGGTCCATCTCTAGTTTCTGAAGAATAACTTGGGAAAGATTAAAATCCCAGATAGAACCATCAAATTAAACACACTACTCTACTTTTTATTTCTCCAAAAACTTCACCCAAACCACAGTGAGGGGCCTTTGTCCCAGCATCACCCCCCATAACAAGAACAGGAGAGAGGACAACAGCAGTGAGGTCTGCAGACTGGACGCGGGTAGAGGGGTGGGGCCAAGCAGACCCCAGATGACCGGGCAAAGCTGAGACCAACCCCGTTCATCTCTGAATCTCTGACAAGCGCCTGGAGGGAAAGCTCTGAGTCCCGGAACGCTAACAGCCATTCATCTCCACACGGGGAGGGAGGGTGACTCTCTGCAGAGTCTGGCCGCCCTAAGATAGCCCTAAAGACGGAGATACCAGGGTCTTCACAACTGAACAGCCCAGCCAGGTCACCCTACAGCAAGGCTCAGGGATGGCGAGCTCCCTTCTCAGTCTCACAGCCTCCGATCTCAGGTTTTAGCTGCCCAGTTTCGAATATGAGACAACTGACTAGTACCAGGCATCTGAGGAAAATATCCAATAACCTGTATGAGAAATTAAAACCAAATTAACTGAACGGGAAGAGCAATTGGAAGAAAAAAACTGGAGTATGGAGTGGAGAGGACACTTAAAACACACACACGCACACAGATCATCAATCTCCTCAGAGAGACAAAAGAAGATAGTACAACCAAGAAACAAGAATAGAATATTATTTTAAAGAGAGTCCTTGGAAATAAAAAAAAAAAAAATCTGATAGCAGATATGCGAAACTCAATAGATAAAATATTGAGTACATAGGCCACAAATGGAAACAAAAAAGAAAAAAAATAATAAACGGGAAATAGAAGTAAAAAAAAATAATAAGAAACAAGAGGACCTATCTAGATAATCCAAACTCCAAATAATAGAAAAGAACAGAGAACTCAAAGAGAAAAATCATCCAGGAAATAACAATAACAACAACAATTTCCCAGAACTGATGGAGAAGCCCACCAAGTGCCAGCAAAAATGGTAAAAATACAGAGTATCACCGTGAAATTTCTAACACCGAGGACAAAGACAACATCCTATAAGCAACCAAATTGTGGGGGGCGGGGGCAGAAAGAGCCCAACTACAAAGACACAGGAATTGGGCAGCCTTGGGTTCCCCACAAAGCAATCCAGTAAAGCACAGTTCACCATACAGGGCCGCTCTGGGTAAATAATAAATATCCCTGGTCTCTGTGATGTGAACACAGAAATCTGCTCCATCCAAAATTCTAATCTAGCTACACATATTGAGAGGATGAAGGGGGAGGGGGAGGGGGAGGAGTAGGGAAGGGGGGGAGGGGAGAGCAAGTTATTTCTCAGAGAAGGGAAAAACAGAGAAGGAAGAAAACTTTCTTCCTATCAAACCTTATTCACTGAATTATTAGATTCTTAGTGATCTGAGTATTAAGCACTTGAAACATCTACGATTTTGATTCAGATTTTAAAACAGCAGCATACTCTTGAAAAAAGGAAAGCCATTGTTTCGTGTTTTTGTGTTATTTGTAAATTGGTATCTCGTTAAGGTCAGTTGAATAGACGCCTCATGTAATCAGGACACCTGTTTACTAACACGTCTGATGAGGCGCAGTCCTCCGTGCACACCAGAAAGCTGCTTCAAGGCTGATTGCAGGATGAGCTTTGACCAAAATTTTGCAAGTGAAAACAGAAAACAGCTGACCCACAAAGTCTTTAATTGTCTATGGGGCGCGCAAACATTTAATTAGCCGCAAGGTGTTGTCAAGGTAAGACCATCCCGATGGCTCAGCAGATTCACTTGAGAAGATCCTACAAAACACTGACTGAGATGCCGATATTGGTGGGTAAGCTCGCAACCGGGTCCCAACGTCTACGGTACGCTCTGCCTCGGGAGGAGCCTGCGGGACCCTGTGGAGCTTTAACACACACCTGCACGCAGTCTTGAGATGATGCTTTTCAACCACTACCAGGGGTCCCCAAACTATGGCCCCCGCAGGCCGTATGCAGCCCCCCTGAGGCCATTTATCCAGTCCCCCCCCCCCGCCGCACTTCTGGAAGGGGCACCTCTTTCATTGGTGGTCAGTGAGAGGCGCACTGTATGTGGCAGCCCTCTAACAGTCTGAGGGACAGTGAACTGGCCCCCTGTGTAAAAAGTTTGGGGACCCCTGCATGAAAGGACAGTACTGACTTGGCCACGGCCCTGCTCTCCGTTATGAGCTGACAAGAAGCAGATATCCCCGACTCTTTCTGGTGAAATCGTCAATTTACTCTACCTAATTTTTAAAATTTCCTCCATATCACTAAGAGTTCTACCTGCGTCCCTGTGCACGGGGCGGGACCCAGGCTCTTGTTCTCCGCTGCCGCCACCCAAACCACCCTGAATACTACAAGGGTATAGACACTTGGAGACGAGGAAACTGTGGTGGGAGTCCTAGGGAAATCAACCCGCTTAGAAGCATGGCTGTTCTCCCTCATTGGATTTCCTATCTTGGAGTATGTCCGAGGAGATGCAAAAACGGTGTGGATTTTTAAGTAGACTAATATTTTAATATTAATAGAAGGCTCACACCAGATCATAAATATGCACATGGAAAATTCTTTCTGCCTGGTTCAAAAGAAATGCAAAGCTGTCTGATCTAAATGAGTTAAAAAGCAGGTCACAGAAGTAACTGCAGAATACCTTTATTCCCGATTTCTGTCACCAGGGTTCCAATTATTAATGTTACACTGGAAAACGTTAATTATCCTAAATTGTATCCTTATGTTAACATTAAAGTTAATGCAATGAGAATCACTTCTAATAGTTTATTTTATAATTTGCACGGTTCTCTCGTTGCTAGTTTAATAGCCTTTGATCTTATAGGCATTCAACAGGGGGAAAAAATTAAATGCTGTAAGCTTTTTTCAAAACGCACTCCTTTTAATTCTTTAGAGAGTTGCTTCTTAAGAGGTAGCTATGTCCATTTAGTTAAGAATCTTTGTGCTATCATTTTTCTGTGAGATAAAATAAAAAAAAAATCTGTGGTTTAGTACATATTTCTAATTGTTTTCATTATTTAAGAACTGTGACAGGATCACAACTGTTGCGACCAAATGACTGGATGGGAAGAATTCTGAGTCACTTTACTCTTTGTTGGTCCAGAGAGACCCAGAACAGTCTCCAAGTGATTACTATTTCATTTGACAAATGCTCACAGACTATTCTTTTCACAATGCATTTTAGAATCCTATCCAGGTGCATTAGGAGAATTACTATTGTTGATCAATAAGCTGTCTTTGCACTTATTGACAATATAATTATAGCCCTGGCTGGGTAGCTCAGTTGGTCAGAACGCTGTTCAAATACACCGCGATTTCAGGTTCAGTCCTGGGTAGGGCACATACAAGAAGCAACCAATGAGTGCATAGCAAAGAAGAACAACAAATCAATGTTTCTCTCTCTCAAATCAATAAATTAAAAAGAAAGAAAGAAAGAATAGATTATACCTATCCTTACATGTTTATCATGATTCTTCTAAGATTTCTGACAAGTTAACATTATCTTCAGGTTTCCTGTTTCCTGCAGTCTAATTTGTCTGAATGAAGATATTTCAATAGTTCCAACACTGAAAACTTCAGAGGCTGCACAGAGGACATTTCGGAGAGGCAAGGAGTAGGTTCATTATGCACAAACTCTCGCCAACCATTAAAGGCTTTTCCCAAAGAGATTCCCTCTCAAATACGCCTGGCTGGCCCCTTGTAGACTGAAAATCTCCTCCTCTCTAAGGAATTAGGATTTCAGTGTTCTTTCGCTGACACTACCTTCCTTATTAAAGGTAAAGACAACTTTTCCTAACACAAACGACAGACGCAATTTTGGTTCTGTGTTTTTGACACTGGAACATATATACAAATAGCCATTTAGGTTGTCTACAGCCCTTTTCATAAGCCTTAATGTATTCTATTTTGTACAGTTCTTTGGTTGATTCATATCCATCCTTACCTGGCTGTCCCTCATGCCTTGTTTTGTGACGTACTTTCAGAATATGAGCCAAACTGACCTCCAGTCAGGACAGCCACTAAGTAAAATGCTGTGCTACATCGTCCCACAACCACATCAAAACTACAACTCAACTACAGGACGACTGTCGTTCAGAATCGCCTGACATCTAGCTAAACCAAAGTCCGGCCATGAGGGACATGAAGCAGCAGCCACACTGAGAGGGGGAGGAGGGGTGAGACACAGAAGGACTGGTCCCACACCCACGGGTAGCTGTTACCTCCACTGTCGAGGTCCCCCACCCCTTGGGGAGTAACAGTCCCCGCCCCACACCAGCCCCCACCCAGCCCAAGGTCCCCATGCCTTCTGGCTGTGCAAACCAGAGGGGACTGAGGCTGAGGGAGCCCAGACTACTGGAGTCCCAGGTGTTCCTCTTAAAGGGCCCGCACAGGGACTTACTCAGACTCACAGCAGCTCAAAAGGTGCCCAGGGTGGACGGGGAGGTGCTTAGAGAGGCCACTGTTTCTTTGCAGAGCTGCCCCCCCCCCCCCCCCCCCGCAGAGCCTGCAGACAGGCGCCCTGGCTGAGTCTCCCGCAACCTGGCTCCCACACTTGCCTAACCTGGCGATTCCCGGAGGCCCCGCCCCGCCCCACCCAGCCAGCGGCCCACACAAGCCACTCCCAGCGACTTCCATAGGAATGGCCTGTCTTGGCTCACGCTGCTGCGTACTTTTCTAAAATCTCTCAAACAAGCCGCATCTGGCTCCACGTGCCCCATGCCTCTCCCTGAGTGACCCAGGCTCAGCACCAGCTGCAGCTGGCCTCGCTTCACAGCATGGCCTCACCTGGGCACCTCCAAGCCCAGAACAGGTCGCAGCCACCTGCAGATCACTTTGTGCTCAGGCACAGTGGCCCCAGGCAGGGCCCCAGAGCCAGCGCACCAGGTGGCTGGCTTCCCACCACAGTAGAGCACCACCTAACTGTTTCCACAAGCAACACAGTCAAGGGCCGGATTCGGTGGGCACTGGAGTCCTGCCGCAGTCATCCCTGCTCCGCAGAGCGGGCCCCTGCACAGCTGATCCTCCAAGGCGGTGGTCATGACCAGTCCTCACAGGCAGCTGACTGGCCTGGGGGTAAAGCCCTCCCATTGACGTGCCAACAGCAATCAAGGCTGAACTACCATAGGACGGGGTGGAGGTGTGACACCCAGAGTGCCCAGCTCAGGAGAGTGGCAAGGCTGTGCCCCTGGGCCTACAGGACACCTGCTGCATGAGGCCACTCGGCCAAGCCCGGGAGAGGCAGCAGCTCTGCCTGATCCACAGCAACAGACACAGGGAGGCTGCCCCAGTGAGGAGATGAAGAAATGTCCCAAATGAAAGGGGAAAAAAACAGTGGGGCCTGACCTGGTGGTGGCACAGTGGATGGGGCGTCGGACTGGGATGCGGAAGGACCCAGGTTCAAGACCCCGAGGACGCCAGCTTGAGTGCGGGCTCATCTGGTTTGAGCGAGGCTCACCAGCTTGGACCCAAGGTCGCTGGCTTCAGCAAGGGGTTGCTTGGTCTGCTGAAGGCCCGCGGTCAAGGCACATGTGAGAGGGCAATCAATGAACAACTAAGGTGTTGCAACGCGCAATGAAAGACTAATGATTGATGCTTCTCATCTCTTTCCGTTCTTGTCTGTCTGTCCCTGTCTATCCCTCTCTCTGACTCACTCTCTGTCTCTGAAAAAAACCAAAAACAAACAAACAAACAAAAACAAAAAATACCCAGTGGGAATAAAGGAGAAAAAAAAGACAGAGACACAAAGAGCTTTCCCGCAAATGGCAAGAATTTGTCCCATGCCCTTCATGTGGCTAAAGAAGGCAATCAGTAGATGCTGCCACGTACCACCTCTCTGCCCACTTTATAGTTAGAGTCCCAGATATGCCATCCACATAGTTGACTGGGACATGCAGTCCTCGGCTTCGACCTTGACACTAGTAAGTGTTCATAGTGGGTGAGTCCTGACACAGGACATGACTTGATCTCTTTTTCATAGAGCCTTATTGTTTTTTGTTTGTTTGTTTTTAAGATTTTATTTATTCATTATAGAGAGGAGAGAGAGAGAGAGAGAGAGAGAAGGGGGGAGGAGCAGGAAGCATCAACTCCCATATGTGCCTTGACCAGGCAAGCCCAGGGTTTTGAACCAGCAACCTCAGCGTTTCCAGGTTGATGCTTTATTCACTGCGCCACCACAGGTCAGGCGAGCCTTATTGTTTTTGAACAATCTATAACTGCCCTGTCCAACAGTGGTAGCAACTAGCCAGTAGACTTAGTATTATATATATATATATATATATATATATATATATATATATATATGATAGCTTATTAATAATTTTATTTGTTTGTTGGAATGATAATATTTTGGATATATTGAGTTAAATAAAATATATTGGTCATACTAATTAACCTATATCTTTTTACTTTTTTAATGTGTATCCAGAGTTAGCCAATCTGTGAAGTCAAGGGCACAGTTCTCCAGACTATCAAATGTGCCCAAGACTTCTGACACCAACTGCAAGGAGTTAGAGCCCAACTAAAAAGTCAGAGGGAAAACTGCCCTCACTTGACGCGAAAAATATTAGTTCTAGAGGTTTCCAAAACCACCTTCAGTTTTGATCATTTGCCAGGTGGATTCAAAGAACTCAATGAAAGCTATTATACTCGCCGTTATGGTTCATTTTACGGAAAGGATACAAAGAGAAATCAGTCCAGAGAAGCGCCTCGAAGGACAGAGTCCAGGAGGGTTTCAAACATAGAGCTTCCATTGATGTCACAGGACTATCCCTCTCCTGGCATCGATGTACGACAGCACACGGAGCACTGCCACCTGAGGGAGTTCACTCCAGCTGTGGGTCCAGAGCTTTTATTGAGGCTTCATTACCAAGGCAAGACTGACTGACTGGTCTCCCACATGGTTGAACTCGGCCTTCAGGTGGCCTGACAGCATGACGCAAAGCCCCCTCTCTAAATCGTATCGTTGGTCTTTCTGGCGTGAGCAACTCCCAATCTAAGACGATGTGGCTCACATTGTAGTTCTCTTAGGACTTACCTGTACCTTTCCCTACCCAAAAGCTTGTGGTCGATCGTATCATACGAAATCTCATGTAGATTCATATAACCAAATTGTGCCTTCTGTCCTCTTAAGTATTTACTTCTTTTTTCATGTCCAGTCAGGCTTATTGAGCACTCTCTCCATCATTGTTTATCTTTCTATGTCTGTTTCAGGTCGCTTAATATATTTCCCTGTTTCAGAATCCCTGATCTATTTTTAGCTGATCACCTGGCAGATATCTTAGTAGATACATTTTCTCCATCCTCGAAGCTCCATTTCTCCCCATCATGAGTTTGGTCACCTTAAGCCATTCTCTAGGAAAACAATGACATCGTCTAGCAGCAAAGTTCTTAATTGTGTTTATCTCCTCCTTTCTCCTCCACAGTCGATACTTTCTATGGAGAAAGGGGAGCCCAAGGCTTTGTAGACCCCAGACACACTCTCGAGATCTTTTATAGAAGTTGTATCTACCCATTATGAATAGAGAAACTAGAATCAGATTCCGTAACTTTCACCCGGTCCCCTGTGTAACTGCTCCAAAGACCAAGTCCTCTCCCCAGTTAGTCATTTCCAGACAAGATGTAGCTCTCTCTTGATCAAAACACTTTGACCAGTGTTATGATATGAAGTTGTTGGTCCATCCATTCAAGTTGTGTGACATTTCATCTTTCAAAAAGATGAAAGAGAAAGTTTCTTCAGTCTGTAATGGAAACTTGGTAAACAGTCCTTACATGGCCAATGCATTTTAAGATTATGAGCTTGGGGGACAGGACATGTGAAGACAGACCAAGAAATGAACTGCTCAGCCCCGGCTGGTTGGCTCAGCGGTAGAGCATTGGCTTGGCATGTGGAAGTCCCGGGTTCGATTACCAGCCAGAGCACAAAGGAGAGGCAGGCGCCCATCTGCTTCTCCACCCCTCCCCCTCTCCTTTCTCTCTATCTCTCTCTTCCCCTCCCACAGCCAAAGCTCCATTGGAGCAAAGTTGGCCCTGGGCGCTGAGGTTGGCTCCATGGCCTCCGCCTCAGGCGCTAGAATGGCTCCAGTTGCAGCACAGCAACGCCCCAGATGGGCAAAGCACCACCCCCTAGTGGGTATGCTGGGTGGATCCTGGTCGGGCGCACATGGGAGTCTGTCTGTCTGCCTCCCCGCTTCTCACTTCAGAAAAATACAAAAAAAAAAAAAAAATGAACTGCTCAGTCTACAAACTACTTCACACAACTAGTCCCATTTACTTTGCACGCATTCACCTACACCTTGTCAGAAGAAAAAGGAAGTTGCTAGGTTTAATGAGACCTCAGTGAAGAAATACTCACACTGTACATTCCCGTACACGCCTTCCCACTAGCAGCGAATGAGAGTTCTGGTTAAGCCACGCCTCCACCAGTGTTTGGTGTTGCCAGTGATTGGGATTTGGGGCGTTCCGTTAGGTGTGTAGTGGTATCTCCTTGCTGTTCTAATTTGCGACTCCCTAATGACCTGGGATGTTGAGCATCTTTTCGTCAGCTTATTTGCCATCTGTGTATCTGTCTCTTTGGTGAGATGTCTGTTCTGCTATTTTGTTCCCTTTTCAGTTCTGTCGTTTGCTCATTGTTGCAGTTGGAGAGGTCTCTGTGTATTTTGAATTCAAGTCGTCCTCAGAGATCTTCCTCCTTCTGTGGCTTGCCTTTTCAGTCTCTTCAGAGGGTCTCTCACACAATATCTTTCACTTTTATGAAGTCCACCTTACGTTACTTCCCAGAAGACTTAGTGTTCTACGTTTATATCTATGATCTGAGTTTTTAGGGCTTTTTGGTTGCTGTCAATTTCTAGACATGGGATCATTTTAATATTTCCTTTAATTACTGATTTCTAATTTCACTAAATTATAGTAGAAGAAAAAAAAAGAAAGAACCACTCTTAAGGAATGTGTGCTGCAGGACTAAAACCCACCTATTTATCTATGTCTTTGCAACTGGGATTCCCCCTTCCCGGACCCCAAGAGGTTAAAACAGGCCATTAACTATGTTTAGTTTGGGCTTATCTTCCTACACCACTGCATTCTTTCATGGGCATATGCCAGTTACAATGTATACACGTTGTTTTTATGAACACATTAAGTGGGCATGATAATCACGAATGCCAAAGCAACCAACCAAGTAGTTCCGTTGTGATTGGCCCTGGAGGTGGACATTGTAGGAGGTGCAGCAGCCTAGGGCACTTCTGTCGGTGGCTTCCGCTGCCCGGCAAAGCCGCGGAGGACGCCTCAAATGGGTAACGCATCTGCACGTACGCGGTGGGTCATCTTTCCTGCATGCGTATTCCGCCTCGCTGACTGTGCACACCTGTCCTACTTTGGTGAATAACAATAAAGACACTCCTGCAATGCCTGATGCTGCAAGGCACCAGCCACTGGAAACCTGCTCGGTGGCTGGGGATGGGGACATCACCACGTGGTGTCAAGGACCCCCCCCCCCCCCACTGCAGCATCTTGTGTCAGGCCAGGAGTGGGGGGGAGGGGCTAAGCCCTGATCGAATATTTCTCCTGCCTCACTAAAACATCTTAGGGAAATTCCTTAACTTTTGTTTCCCCCACCTTTTTTTTTTTTTTTGCCTCAACCATCCACCTGAAGGGTGAGTATAGTTATATCTGTTTCAGTTGCTTCAGAGGGATTATGAACATTAATTGAGGTTATTTTTTTATTATTATTCATTTTTAGAGAGGAGAGAGACAGAGAGAGAGAAGGGGGGAGGAGCTGGAAGCATCAACTCCCATATGTGCCTTGACCAGGCAAGCCCAGGGTTTCGAACCGGTGACCTCAGCATTTCCAGGTCGACGCTTAATCCACTGCGCCACCACAGGCCAGGCCTAATTGAGGTTATTTTTTAAGTAATCAAAAAAGTCACATGTTTGTAAAGACGATTTCTTAAAGATTTTATTGACCACTCATTTTTTTACATATATCTTTAATTTTATTATAAGAAATGAAAACATTGAAGAACACTAAGTGAAATATCCCTCGTAAGTCCCCCCAACCCTGAGATAAGTGAGCACTAGTAATTTTGTAACTACTGGTTGGCTGGGCAGCCGCTATGTAAGTGTGACGCCTCAGTGTTACTATCAGACATTTTTTGAAAAGCTATTCTCATTAAATTAAACCAAGCCACATTTTGATCCTGTGGGGGTTCAGGACAAGCCTTGACCACATATTCTTTAAACGAGACCATTTTCCGCACCATCACACAAGTGATCAGTGTCTTTCAGGGGACAGGTATGAAATTCTATTTCTAGTTCATGAGCCTGAAGAAGTCTTCTGAAACAGAAGCTATACTGTTTAGATTGCCCATTAAAAGATATTAGAGCAACAATTAAGAATCTTCCAGCCTGACCAGGCAGTGACGCAGTGGATAGAGCATCGGACTGGGATACGGAGGACCCAGGTTTGAAACCCCGAGGTCGCCAGCTTGAGCACGGGCTCATCTGGTTTGAGCAAGGCTCACCAGCTTGAGCCCAGGGTCGCCGGCTTGAGCAAGGAGTCACTTGGTCTGCTGTAGCCCCCGAGTCAAGGCACATATGAGAAATCAATCAATGAACAGCTGAGGAGCCACAACAAAGAATTGATGTTCTCATTCTCTCCCTTCCTATCTGTCTGTCCCTATCTGTCCCTCTCTGTCTCTGTCACATACACACAAAAGAATCTTTCGTATGATCACCTACGTGTGGAATCTAATGCACACAATGAACTGATGAACAAAAGAGAAGCAGAGACAGGGTCACATGGCACAGACTGAAAGCTGTCAGAGAGGTGGGGTCACATGGCACAGACTGACAGCTGTCAGAGGGGCGGGGCAGAGGGGACTGGATGAAAAAAGGTAGAGGGATTAGTTAAAAAAAAACATATACACATAACCACAGAGATACAGACCACAGGGTGACAACAGCCAGAGGGAAAGGTGGTAAAGGTCGGGGGAGGAAGAAAACGGGGTTTGAAAAGACATTGCTTCATGCAGAGGGAGTACCATGCGGTGTGTAAGTGCTATAATGAGTTGCACGCTTGAAATCTGTGTGGTTTGGCAAACCATGTCACCCTGATAAATTACAAATAATTTTTTTAAGTGGCTATTTGGAAAAAAAAAAAACCTCAAATGTTTCTGCTACTCAGGGGTTTGGCTGCAGGTGAAGACCACACGGTTTCAGGAAACCTTTTATATTCCTTCTTTCTTGTCAAGAAGTGGCTGTCCTTCCCCTCCACTGCTAATGTGTTGCCTAACGAATAGCTGTGTGACCACCCAGTGGTCACACAGCGCCTTCTACCATTATTCTACATCCATGGAAATCTCTCTGCAGTCACCTCGTCGCAAACGACTCGGTGGCACTGGAATTAATCACCCAACTCTTTATCTCTAGAAAAATAGGGACTCCTTGGCTTTTTGTCACTGGTGCCGTGAGGAGCCCAATGTAACATTTGCATCATTTATAGTGCTCTGTAATTGCCTTAACAGGGCTAATTAGTACCCCGGATTTTGTTTCCCAAGAGCTTGCATATTTTTAATAGGTTTGCTCTGTTGTTAAATGGTCTCAGTGACTTTCCATGAAGACCTAGTCCAGACAGAGGCAGACGGCATCAATACAAAAACTAATAATCTCAGAATGCTTTTCCCCACGATTTTAAGTTCCCATATTTCGTGTTGAGTTTTTTGTTTTGTTTTGTTTTGTATTTTTCCAAAGTTAGAAGCAGAGAGGCAGTCAGACTCCCACATGTGCCCCACCAGAATCCACCCGGCTTGCCCACCAGGGGGGCAATGCTCTGCCCACCTGGGGTGCTGCTCTGCAGCAACTGGAGCCATTCTAGTGCCTGAGGTAGAGGCCACAGAGCCATCCTCAGTGTCCGGGCCAACTTTGCTCCAATGGAGCCTTGGCTGCGGGAGCGGAAAAGAGAGACAGAGAGGAAGGAGAGGGGCAGGGGTGGAGAAGCAGATGGGCGCTTCTCCTGTGTGCCCTGGCCGGGAATCAAACCCAGGACTTCCACACACCAGGCCAACACTCTACCACTGAGCCAACCAGCCAGGGCCTGGTGTTGAGTTTTCACCAGTACCTAGCAAACTACATTATTAGTGAAATTTCCAATCTCTTAAGAGCACACATGGCATGATTTTAAGTTCAGATTATTTAGAAGTAAATTTTCAGCAATGCAAGTTAAATGTGCCTTGTTACAAATAAAGATAAAAATGTTTAATGTTAGTTCAGGAGATATTTTCCAAATTTCTTCAGTCAAAATGTTAAATAATCATACACCTGGCAAAGCACTTCCAAGGGCCTTCATAAGCGTTATCCATACTAATGAGTCTTAAATGTTTCAATAACTGGTGGGACATAGATGCTTTAAAGATTTTTACGTAGAGATCAATATTCTGTGTATGTTTCTTTTTATGAGCGGTTTTACCACATTTTACAAATGAAGTAGAGTATAAAGATTGGTGGACATTCTGCCAATTAATGTAAAGGAAGTCGTTTGTTTCCATGTATTGCTACAAAAAGAAAAGCTTACGGAAGATACTCAATGGGATAGGAATCGTATCATCTAAGAAAGATACAATTGATGGTTACTTTGATCTAAAAATACAAGAAAAGAAAAAAGAAAGAGAGAAATCAAAAGCTGTCCTCCAGAGATCAGATATTCTGAGAAACGGAAGTCAGGGAAGGGCGCCCACAAGGACATTCATGGAAAATCCTTGAGGCAACAGAGTGCCCGGCGTATGCAAGGAACAGAATTGGGGTCCCTGTGGTTCGACCACAAAGGCAAGTCCATCTTTAATTAGAATTCTTGTTATGGTGACTGAGATTTCCACACACTGGTTTAAAACGCCTGCTGTCCGACACAAGGCAAAGGGGAAACCCCTCTGAACGAAATGCATAAACATACTGAGCACAATCAATAATGTGGTCAATACGCAAACCACATTTATGTTTAGGGGGAAAAGCCACTACTACTGTGATTTATAAAACAAAAAACAGAGGCACCGCTGTTTTGTTTGGTTTTGGGTTTGTTTTTTTTCCTGATGCCTTGGAAAATTACTTAATTAAATACATTTCTCTGAAAAATTAAAATCTAAGTTACATTTAATATGAAAGTAAAAAACAATTCTTTTTAATTAAGTGAGAGGTGGGGAGGCAGACAGACAGACTCCCGCATGCACCTGACTGGAATCCACCCAGCATGCCCACCAGGGGGCGATGCTCTGCCCATCTGGGGTGTTGCTCAGTTGAGACCGGAACCATCCTAATGCCTGAGGCAGAGGCCATGGGGCCATCCTCAGTGCCTGGGCCAACTTTGCTCCAATAGGCAGGGGTCCCCAAACTCTTTACACAGTTCACTGTCCCTCAGACCGTTGGAGGGCTGCCACATATAGTGCTCCTCTCACTGACCACCAATGAAAGAAGTGCCCCTTCCGGAACTGCGGTGGGGGGGGCGGATAAATGGTCTCAGGGGGCCACATGTGGCCCACAGGGCCATAATTTGGGGATGCCTACAATAGAGCCTTGATTGCGGGAGGGGAAGAGAGAGAGAGAAAGGAGAGGGGAAGGAGGAGAAGCAGATGGGCGCTTCTCCTCTGTGCCTTGGCTGGGAATCGAACCTGTGACTTCCACACGCCAGGCTGATGCTCTACCACTGAGCCAACCAGCTAGGGCCCATATGTAACATTTCTTAAGGAACATTTATTTTAGTAATCACAACAGCTTTTGGCAGATGGTAACGCCAGTCTTCCCGTTGCTCAGAAAAGACATCAGGTTAGCCTTGTATGTTCTTCTTCTTTCCCCCATATCCAACCCATCGGGAAATTCTGCCGGTAAATTCAGCAGAATAGACCAGTGTGAGAACATCTCACCACCTCTGCGGCCTCTACTCTGTTGGCAAGCTCCATCACGTCTTTCTTGGACTTTTGCAATAGCATCCTAACTGGTCTTCTCATTTCTTAATTTCTTATAATCCATTCTCAACACAGAAACCAATGCGATCTTCAAAAACATGTCATATCTGTCCCTCATTCGCTCAAAACTCAGCAATGATCCCTCATTTCATCGGAAGTAAAAGCTGACTCCTTTACAAGGGCCTACAAGGCTCTGAGCAATCTGGTCCATGCCATCCACATTGCGTCTCGGGTTTCCACGGCAACTCTTCTCTTCCCCCTCCCTCGCTCTCCAGTCCCACTGCCCTCTTGCTCGTTCTCACGCTTGGTCTTGACTTAGGGCCTCCACCTAGAGCTTCCATCCCCCAGAGATTTGCACAAAAGCCACTCACATCCTTCTTGGCTTTGCTCCAATGTCACCTTCTCAGTGGGGTCTGCATGGATCACCTTATTTAAAATGGCAATTTATACCAGCCACATGGTATTCCAGTTCCCCTTAACGGATTCCTTTCTGTCTTAATGTTAATAGCACTCATCATTTTCTGCTGCGCCCTATAATTTACTCATTTTGTTGTTGGTTTCTAATCTATCTCTTTTCACTGGAATGAGATCTCCACGGGGCAGGCTGTTTGTCCATCTTGATCACTGAAACAGCCCAGCTACTTAAAATAGCTCCTAGGACATGAGAGACACTCAATACATATTTGTTCAATGAATGGATGAGGAAATCAAACAAAAACTTAAATGTAAAGAAGATGAAATTATGAAATGCTGGAAGAAAGTTGTGTTGGGTGGGGTGGGGTGGGGGGAGGAAAGCCTTTTCTATTGTATCTCAAAACTTTAAAGCCATAAAAAGAGAGACATTTCAATGAATTTTTAAAAACTTTTTAAATCCTTTGCACACAAAACACCACATGCCAAGACAAATCCAAAATCACAATAAATGATTTGACTCTCATACCATGGGTCAAGGTTAATCCTTATAGTATACAAAGAGCTTCTAGAAATTGATAAGGAAAATTCTAACAACGCAATAGAAAAATGAGTAAAGAGTATGAGCATACAGTTCTTACATAAACGGTCATGATAATGGCTTTTAGCCATATAAAAAGATATCCAAGGGCTCTCATAGCACAAAGTAAATCTGTCCGGGGATGCTGCATTGACCCATCAGACAGATAAAGCCCAAGAGGCTGACAGAGCGCTCTTTAACTGAGCCTACAATAGCACCTTCACACGCTGCTGCAAAGGCAAAGCCGGTCCCACCCCTGTGGAAGGCAGTTTGCTGACATCTGACAAAGACACAGCTGCAGAGACCTTTAGACCTAGTGCCACCACTTCCGCGCATGTAGTCTGCGTGAATCTACATGCATATGTGTGAGAGGAGGTCCGTGGGAGGTTATTTATTGTCCGTAGGAGGAATATCCCAGCAAAATACTAGAAACCAACACACCTTCATCAGTAAGACCTTGGCTAAATAAATGATGGCATCTCCATCAAGTGAAATATTATTCAGCTGTATAACAGCATGCGGTGCTCTATGCTTTAACACAGTAGATGCTCCAAAAATAGTGTGACATGAAAACTGAAAGAAGCAGAACAATGATATCTTGTGTGTGTGTGTGTGTGTTTTTTGTTTTTTTTTTCTGAAGCTGGAAACGGGGAGAGACAGTCAGACAGACTCCCGCATGCGCCTGACTGGGATCCACCCAGCACACCCACCAGGGGCGACGCTCTGCCCACCAGGGGGGCGATGCTCTGCCCCTCCGGGGCGTCGCTCTGCCGCGACAAGAGCCACTCTAGCACCTGGGGCAGAGGCCAAGGAGCCATCCCCAGCGCCCGGGCCATCTTTGCTCCAATGGAGCCTTGGCTGCGGGAGGGAAAGAGAGAGACAGAGAGGAAGGAGGGGGGGTGGAGAAGCAAATGGGCGCTTCTCCTATGTGCCCTGGCCAGGAATCGAACCCTGGTTCCCCGCACGCCAGGCCGACACTCTACCGCTGAGCCAACCGGCCAGGGCGTGTGTGTTTTTTTTTTAATATAAATAAAAATATTTTAAAAACACTGGAAGAGTATATTAAAAAATAATAAAAGTAGTTAACTTACTGGGATGGGAGGCAGGGATTGGGCAATCCCAAGGAGATGGTGGGAGGAAGACCTTTCATTGTGCATTTTTTTTTCATTTCTTTAATATTATTTTTGAACTGTGAGAAAATGTTTCTATCCTAAAACTCAAATGATGAAAAAAAGTTGTGGAAAAATAGCACATGAGAAAGCTGTGTGTACGCTACGCTATTGAAATGCCAATGAACTTCATTTTATGAACAGCCTGGTTGGAACACTTGATACCAAATACGAAACCAGAGGAAAAGGACTCTGGGATGACTGCAGTGAGGGCGGAACCAGTAAAGAATTCATTGCTCTTGTTTATTAGATCCTGGAGGCCTGCAAACATGTCAGGAATCCAAACAAAACAAGAGAAGTCGTATTAGCATCAAAAACAACCACTGACAGTGAGCAATGCCACCTGCAGAATGAATAAACAGGTGTATAGCCACTTAAAGATTAACTTCCACATAATAGGAACAAATAGATAAATAAAAGAAAAGCCTTCCCGCCGAGACTAAGAGAAATTGGACCACAGAGCAGGAGCAGCACTACTGCTGAAAAAATAATTAAGACGGTGGGTGATGAAAACAGGGAAACCAGAGAAAAATCTTCCTTACATGTTGCCTCTGTCGGTCCCTTTCTATGTGGAGTTCAAGGTCCTCAGTTGAAAAGATACCTCGGTGCCAATGCTCTTGCCTTTGGGTTCAAGGTCCTCAGTTGAAAAGATACCTCGGTGCCGATGCTCTCGCCTTTGGGTCCAAAAACATATAGTTAAAAAGTGGCAAACACCGACAGGGGGTTTCTTCCAGTATGGCTTCTAACAAGAGCCTTGACCGAAATCTGAGCCAGCAAAGGGGTACAACTAAATTATCTAAAAACTGTAATTAAAGGAGAATGGAAGAATGAATGCAACGGGGAATATTTTGCCTAAAGAAGGGTCAGAGAAGGAGCAAGTTGAATTAGCAGCCACAAGAACACATTGTGTTTGATTATCAACCATTGTAGGCCTTGGGAATCGGAGAGCAAAGATAAAACAGTCTCATCAAAGAGCTTAGATGATAGGACGTACACATTGAAACTTTTGGAGACGTGTGTGACTTACGGGGAGACCCAGCATGGAAATGTGTCCTATAGAGCAGTGGTCCCCAACCCCCGGGCCGCGGACCGGTACCAGTTCATGGGCCATTTGGTACCGGTCCGCAGAGAAAGAATAAATAACTTACATCATTTCCATTTAGGTCTGAACGATGTTTTATTTTTAAAAAAATGACCAGATTCCCTCTGTTACATTCATCTAAGACTCACTCTTGAGGCTTGTCTCGGTCATGTGATACATTTATCCGTCCCACCCTAAAGGCTGGTCCATGAAAATACATATTTTCTGACATTAAACCAGTCCGTGGCCCAAAAAAGATTGGGGACCACTGCTATAGAGAATAGCATGTCACTATTAAAAATATTAGGAAATGTCATACAAAAATCTGGATTTTCAGCTTCTCTTCAAAAAATGGGACAAAGAGTATTGGCAAGTGTTGAGGGAAGGAAGTTTACCAGGTGCCATAGGATGTATTTTGCACTCAGAACAGAGGAAGTTTAGAATAAGACAAAAGACAATGTTGACAAGTATGTTAGTCAGCGTGGGTGGCCATCACAAAATCTGTGGACAACAGAAATTTATTTTCTTACAATCCGGGAGGCGAGGTGTCTGACATCTGGGAGCCGGCAGTCAGGTCCTGTAAGATCTCTGAGGTCCTGCACGCCAACTCATATGGGGGAGAAATGTCGGTCTCTTTCTCTCTTCCCCTTCTTAGAAGGCTCCTGAGCCCATCATGAGAACCCCATTTATGACCTCATCCAACCCTGATTATACTTCCCAAAGGCCCCATCTCCAAATACCTGTCACATTGAGGGTTATGGCTTCAACGTACATATTTGGACAAAGGACAGAAACATTCTGTCCATACAAGGGGTCAAAGGAAACTAATTGTGGTGTGAGAAATGAACACATTAGAGAAGCCTTGTTGGAGGACATAGGATTTTTCAATCATTTCTTTTTACTCTTTTGCATTTTAAAGCTGGTATACTTAAACATACTTCTCCACTCCAAACTTTACCCTCTAAAGTACACGTGTCATGCCCCAGAACATAGGGTCTTATAACTCTTCTTATTCCTATCATCACGCTAGAATAGGCATGTATGTCCCGTTCCATACCAGTTATGTACATAAAGCCAAGGGGCCAATCTCCCAAACCACATGAGAAAATCGTTCTCATTCGTTTATATTTAACGTTCACGGGAAAAAAAAAGTCAACCTTTTTAGTGAGCAGAGATTTGGAATCTAGTCAATAATTTGATAGATAAAATTAGCTAATGAATTAATTTGGTGATGCTAAATACAGTCAAATGAGGTCACAGGTTTTACTTTAAAAAGTAATTAACCTGTGCATATTCTTTAACAATCCGGAAGCCTTTCATTTATTCCCCAAACAGCTGTTAAATATTTAATTTTTAAAACCATGCTGCTGAAAACCTGCTTTCACCCATAAAAGCCACCATATTCACATCTCTATTATGCTCCATTCCAGCTCCTTTGGAAAGCAGGTGGCTTGTGCTGCACAATCAGCCACATACTGAAATAGATCATCCAAACACCACACTGTCAAAGCTCTTGGAAGAAAACATTTCGCCCATAACACAGTCCACCCCGCACTGGTGACAGATCTGGTCCAGGCAGGTCCTGACCGGTCAGGGGCTCACTCATTCTATGCCCAACTTCCCCTTGGTAGTTGTCATGGTTACAAAGCTGGGTCTGGAATCAGGGTTCTCCTTGGTCAAGGCAAGAGAAGGACCAGGTTGCCTTTGATACCAGCTTGAGCCCAAGAGACCTCACAGCCTCTGGACGACATTGCAGATCTGAGAGCCATCATTACCCATAGCTCTACCACTTTGGCAAGAGCCCAATCTCTCCAAAATTTGGTTCCCTAATCTGCAAAGGCGGTACAAGAATGATGCCTGCTGCCTGGAATGATGATGAAACAAAGTCTTAGGAAGGAGGCCCTTAGACGCGGGTCAGAAAGCAGCCGGTTCGGGCGTTACTTCTGCTCCTCTCTGCAACCCCGTCATGATGGAAGTGTTTTTATTATCTTGTCAGGCACAAAGGCAAGTGACAGCTAATTAATTAGAGACGAGGAAAACAACTGTATGGAGCATCTATGGCAGGGGTCCCCAAACTACGGCCCACGGGCCGCATGCGGCCCCCTGAGGCCATTTATCCGGTCCCCACCGCACTTCCGGAAGGGGCACCTCTTTCATTGGTGGTCAGTGAGAGGAGCATAGTTCCCATTGAAATACTGGTCAGTTTGTTGATTTAAATTTACTTGTTCTTTATTTTAAATATTGTATTTGTTCCCGTTTTGTTTTTTTACTTTAAAATAAGATATGTGCAGTGTGCATAGGGATTTGTTCATAGTTTTTTTTTATAGTCCGGCCCTCCAACAGTCTGAGGGACAGTGAACTGGCCCCCTGTGTAAAAAGTTTGGGGACCCCTGATCTATGGATTTCTGCCTCCAACTGGGAAGGTAGGTTATAGCGTCAGGATGGAAATGTTCCTGGTAGAGACCATCACCCAGACGACTGGTTCTTAGAGAGCTGAGATACCTGGTTCTGAAAAAGACTTCTCACCGATCTCTGTATTTTGGCTTTTTCACCCACACCTCGGGAGTTCTGCGGTGGGAAGTGAGTGGGCTTCTCACTTGCCCCATTATGACCTGCTGGGCATGCTGCCCTCCTGGGTCCGCTCTCTGTTACCCTCAGTCAGGCAGTTCCTTTCTGGCTTTCGGACATTTGTTCCTTTTCTCTCGCTCTTCTGTCCTCTGTGTCCTTGTGCCTTGGTTCCTGGGTTTCACACAAGTTCATGGCTAGGCCCACCTGTTCCTGGGAGAGATAATCTTTTTGCTTCTATATTTTTCTGATGTTTCTACAAAGCACAGGTATTACCTGGATAGTAAAAAATTAACTTTCTATACATAAAAGTATAAAGTAATATCAATTCCAATCAATGCTGAAATAGCCTTAATTTTAAAATTTCTCACCTCTGTAAGAAGCGTTCTTTGCACCAACAGTGGTATGGAATTTTCAATCCTGTGTGGGTCTCACAAACCGCAGATCTATACATCTGACTCCTCCCTGATCATTAGAAACAAAACCTAAGGGAGAAGGACCCCGGCACACATACAGGGTGGGGGCAAGGAGGGTTACAGTCGTTCTTATGGACAATAATACAGTAACAACGCAGGAGTAAGCTGTGTGTTCTGTACTCCCCACTGTAACCCTACATGCACCCCCCCACACACACTGTCTTTCCAACAGTCTCCACAGGTGAGTCTGACACCCAGGCAGGTCTGAGGAGCAGCGTTTAGAGAACACGCAAAGGCTCCCTAGCGATCCATACTTTAATCCAAGAACTAGCACTCCACCCAATAATTGCATCCAATGACGTCCTTCATCGTCTGTATATGGGAAAGTAACCATTTAGTTCAGGAAGAAGACAGACGAGCAGAGAATACATAAAGAACAGCGTTTCTCAGGGTGACTACAGAGCACAGTTTAATCCAGACCCGAAATACCTACGAAGTGAAGACAATGGGCAAAACAGGATCTGTGAGGCTTATTCCAAGGTTGTCTTGCTTTTCTATATTTCTAATGGCTAAGGAGCAATTCCTTAGAGGATTACGGCCATTGAAACCCACGCTCTCATTCTTTTTACTAGCAATTCCTTCCAAAGTATATAAAAGTATATTTCAGTTCTTTTATATTTTTAGTGATTATACAGATTTTGTTACTTTTATTAAGCCATTTCATCTTCTCCATACTTGATGCAAAGAAATACAACAATGTGGGGGGGGGTCATCATTATTATTCACAATAAAAGGGTCCGCTTCATTCTGCAGCCTGGCTGTGCTGTACAGGAGTGAGCACTTCATGGCTCAAGTACATCAAACTAATATTTTGATTCCGACCCATTGAAGAGATGCTCACACCGATCTGGTAGTTGGGCTCACTCCATGGGAGCTGGGACAGTTGGAACCATGTCTGTGTCATGCCCAGGTCTCAGCCACTAAGACCCATACAGGAAGAGATAACCACCAACCTGTCCATACATTGTATCTACAGACTCTTTCTCTAGTGTAAGGTGGAAGAGGATACTTTTTCTTTCTTTTTTTTTTTGTACAATATTTTTCTGAAGCTAGAAACGGGGGGAAGCAGTCAGACAGACTCCCACATGCGCCCAACCGGGATCCACCCAGCATGCCCACCAGGGGACGATGCTCTGCCCATCTGGGGCATTGCTCTGTTGTGACCAGAGCCATTCTAGTGCCTGAGGCAGAGGCCATGGAGCCATCCTCAGCTCCCGGGCCAACTTTGTTCCATTGGAGCCTCGGCTGCGGGAGGGGAAGAGAGAGACAGAGAGGAAGGAGAGGGGGAGGGGTGGAGAAGCAGATGGGCACTTCTCTTGTGTGCCCTGGCCGGGTACCTGGATACAAGTATTGTCCCGGTCACAAGATGGCTAGATTGATACTGTGTTTGTTACAACCGAGACAGGGTAGACATCAAAACCACTGTCAGATTAAGAAACTTCTACAATGTATCTCAATTCTTCAAATAGTGGGGAACAGTTTCTTGCTATTGTTGTTGTTAAGTGACAGGTGGGGAGATGGGGAGGCAGAGAGACAGACTCCGGCATCTGGCATTGCTGCTGGCTATGAAACTCATCACCAAAGGCAAACAAGCAAATTGAACCACCTGGTAACTAGGATAGTAACCGATGATACTTTTATTGTTTTGGAAGTCCAGGTTTGCTCCCTTGGTCTGTAGCAAGGGCAAAAGAGATTGGAAACCAGGTCCGCAAGCACGCCCTGGGGCATAATCGCTGGTCGCTGTGAGAACGGGCACTCCATCTCTGTCCGGCACAAGCGGAGGAAGCCCTGAGCACTTGGCGACTTGGTGTGCAGGAACTGCGTTAGGTCATCCGCCCTGCTGAGCCCGTTTCTCCTGCAGGTTCAACTCCACGCGCCCGGCTTTCTGGACTACCTGGTTCCCTGGGCAGCAGGGTTCGTGGCTGTCAGCCGCCACTTCAGGGACAGCTTCCGAGGCAGGTTCCTTGGGTGTATTTCAGTGTTTAAGAAGCTAGTCAATCCAAAGGATACTCAAGTTCGCTTGCTGGGTGTCCTTCGCCGAGAGCTGACACTGAGATAAATATGTGCGCTTGAGCTGTTCGCCATGCCTGCTGGCTGTTTAATCTTCCTTTTCTTGTTTTTAATTCTAAACTCAGAGGGTGAAACTCTGTGAGCCTCCCACTTTATTTTATTCACCCTATTGTGTCCGACAAGCATCCCTGTTACATCAATGTCACAGATCATCTCGGTAAGTGCGTGTGAACACTGTCACTTTGCATACTTCCAGAGCTATTCATTTCACTGTATTCACTGTATCTCCGAATGCTGCCCCACAGTAAATAATGCATCACGAAGATGCCTTACTCTATTTCTGAAGCCTACATACCGCAAGGCCAGAGCACCAGAGCTTTATTAATGTGAAAAATCAATCAACCTTATTTTGTAAAAAGGAGAGAGAAGGTAGCTCTGTCAGTAAGGACAACCTGGCTTGAAGTTGTGACTTACACCTGAGAGTAGAAAAACGACCCAGGAAGCATGCGTGTCTGATTTTGCTTCCTGTCCTTGGAGAAAGTCTTCAACTCGGTGAACATTTAAAAAGGAAAAAAAAAAAATCACTGCATCACCCGGGTATTTCCGCACACTGACCCTGCAGAGAAAGCATAAACCCAACAACAGCAACGATGGTTATAATGTCATTTCATAGCACTGCACAAAGGGCTTCAGTCTATGTGGGTGTGAGAGTGAACTGGATTCAGGGTGCGGCCATTACACTCCCCCACGACATCCTACGGCAGAAGTAGAGAACCCGGCAGTGTGCATCAGAAGTAACGCCAGACTTCCTCAAACCGGCAACAAAAACGTAGTGCAAATCAGATACCCACAGAGCCATGCAGGAAGGATGTTTGCGGAGTACAAGAATCAGCCTGGAGTGCTTGAGAGAGGCACTGGGCATCATTCGCAAACCACAGACCAGCAGGTGGACTCTGAGCTCTGTGTATTGTCGGTTCACACCCTCGGGAGCTGCCTGGACAAAATCCGGGACAGGCCCCCATGCAAGCAGGGTAATGAGATGGCAGAAAACAATCAGCCACTCCAGATAGGTAGGTGGCCATTTTAGTAAGCGAACTGAACAGCGTTCTGTCTTGGGTGCCGACAGACTTGAATCCATCAGAATCTTACAAGTTTATCCAGAGGTCCTAACGGGTTGCAGTCACGTCCAAGTGCTTGGCAACAGCAGGTAGAAGGTAGATTCCAAGCCCCGGGCTCACGGCTAGGAGCCTCCGATGGCCCAGATCTAGCTCCAAGGTCAACCAGCGGTCACGTCCTCTCCATAACGTCCTCCAGCGCTGGTGAGCTGCTCCCTCCTCCGGTTCCGAAGGCCCAGTGAAGTGCAAGGATGTATAAGGCGCTCAATAATATCAAGTGACTGGACCAACCAGGGTTCCTCAATATCGTCTCCTGCAGCCTCACTGATGCTCCCAGCACCTAGCTCTTCTGAGTAAAGCACGTGTGAAGATCAGATAAAACACAATGTCCCACGGGCTTTTTTCCCCTGTCAGCAGAGGACAGAGATGGGAGAAATGGGGAGCTCAGTTGCCTTCTCTGTGCAAAGGCGCTCACAGGTTTGGCATGGTGTATGGCACAGTGCCTTTAGACGTGGCTTTAGAGAGCTGGATACGACAGCAAGGTCAGTGAAGAAATCACGGTCATGTGCAACCACATGGATTAATTTCTACATACATTATATAGAGCAAAAATTCCTGGGCTGAAGACAATTCACTTAGCCTCTTCTTGTCTATTTTCTGATCTCCGAATGGGGTTGTGACAATCTCAGCCACATAGGTGTTGTGATGGTGGAGTTGCCTCTGGTGCATGCATGAGATAAATGTTGATTATTATCAGAACACGTAGTTACTCTTAGGACAATAGGTGCGGTCCTGCATGAGGCACTAGGGGGAGGAGGTAAGGAATGGGTCCCTGCCTGCAGGGAGTTTACACCCAGTAGAAAAGGTAAATAAGAGCTGGATGTGGCTGCTATGTGCCTTTGTTTCACAAACCGTGAAAACAGGGATAATAACATCCACCTCACAGACACTGAGAATTAAACATAATTCTCTAAAATACACTTGATCTTAGCCAAAACACCGAGAAGCAATAATCCCCCAAAATATCAATTCTATAAAAACAGGGATTTGTCTGTTTTGTTTACCCCTCTACTTTTCAACACAGATTATCATATCAGGTATACAGTAAAATTTGTTGAATGAATGAATAATACATACAAAACATGTAGGCAATGCCTAACACATAATAAACACATAAGGTTTAGGTACAGTATTATGAGGCATTTAAAATATAATATAAACTATAATAATATATAAATATATATAATAAATTATTTTTATAAAATAGAATATATTAAGAGTCAAAAGAACGTTCAGGAAAAAAAAACGCTATAAAATTCCTGGTAGAAATAATTATTTTCATTTCAGAGGATCTGTATAAAAACAAAAACCTGGTTAAACAAATTATGGTATGTTCATACAATGGAAGATTGTAAAAGAGACCAATGAAAATGAAAAAAATACTGCTCTACGCAGATATATGCATGACTCTCAACAATAACAAGCAAAACAAATTAGACACAAGGGAACACATACTATATGATCAGATGTATGTGAAGTTCTAAAACCAGGTCACTAAGCCTTTTATGGTATTCCAAGGATACATACCTTGGGACAGAGGGAAAGTACAGGACTGGAGGGACACAGGAGCAATTTGGCGGTGGTAATACTTTCTTTTGATCTGGGTGGTGGTTCTAGAATAATCATTTCTTCTACTTGTATTATTGTATTAGTAAGCTTTGTTCTTTCAAATATTTTTTTTTTTTACATTTTTCAATTACAGTTGACATACAATATATTCGTTTCAGGAGTACAACATAAAGATTGGAAGTGAGCTTTGTTTTTGCTCCGGTAACAAATAACCCCTCTCTCTCCTTGCTGTCCTGACAGGAGGGCGCGGCTGGCTGGGTTCTTCTGGCGTCACTTACCCTCCCCTCAGCCTGCCTTAAAATTCCAGGGGTCTTCTCTTGTTGGACCCCCGACTAGAAAAGTAGCCATGATATGGGATCTGCCTTTACCCATGGCAGGATTCAGAAACTCGCCGGCAAGGGACTGATTTGAACTGGGGCCCTTCCTGAGGTCAAAAGTAAGCTGTCATTTTATGAGGGAGCCTGGGAGAGGGTCACATGACAAGGAACAGCCAGCCGCCTGTAGACGCTGAAAGCAGCCCCACCCCCCACCCCCATACACCCAGGAAGAAGAGGGAAACCTCAGTCCCAGGGCTGCAAGGAAGTGAATTCTGCCAACAGCCACAGGAGCTTGGAAGAGAATCCCAAGGTTCAGAAAGGCATGCGGTGGGCCCACCACACCCCAGCTGCCGCTTTGCAGAGGACCCACAGCAAGGCAGAGCCTGAACTCCTGACCCAGGGACACTAGGGGATAAAAAGTGTTTGTTGTTTTAAGCTGCTACATTTACAGTAGTTTGCTAGACAGCAATTAAAAATACACACACACACACACACACACACACACACACACACACACACAATGCTCTCCATTCCCTTAACTCTCCGTGCCACCACACTGGCCCCGGTCCTCTTCGGATTGTCCAGTGCAGTCAAATGTCAGTGTGCGTGGAGTCAGCAGGAGGGCTGTTAGAACAAAGGCTGCAAAGCCCGATCCCTGAGAGTCTAACCTGTGAGACACAGAGTGAGGTCCGTCCTTGTGTAATTCTAACAATTTCCATGTGATGCTGATGCAGTAGGTCTGCAAGTCCCACCTTCGGAACCACAGCTCAACCGTGACCATACTTCCTCCTGTGCGCTTTAAATGCCCCCCCATAGCAGAATACTACGAGGCATGAGTATTCAAGCAAGTGGTTAGCATCCTTTCACCGTAAACGTTTCCACACAAGGAGGAAGAGAAGATCGTATTAAGTTACATGTAGAAGGTTTAACACCTGGCTGTCATGAAGCTGCCTGACTGCTGTTGCTCCTGGGACCAGTGAGCGAACGCTTATTCCCACGGACACGCTGATACATGACTTTCCCCCGTTATAATTCACACTCCTTTTTTTTTCCTGTACTGTTTTCATTCTAGCAGCCTGATTTATAGTAGCAATTGTTAAATGTCATAACCTATATTTATACTTATAAATTGTTCAAATGCCATATTCAATACTCTAAGAGGGCTCAATAAATTTAGACTGAATTGATAATTATAGATTACGTTCATGGTATCCCTGTTGCCACTACCTAAACAATTCAGTGCAAACATGTTTTTAAAGAATTACAACTACTCATAATAATGCCATCGAGGAACTCTGAATTTGCCATTCATCTGGTTAGTGTTAGGCTTCCTAACTGGGCCTAATACTATAGATCCAAGCGACACTATAGTTCCTAACCTTCGATCCGAGAGACACTATATATACACCTCAAGAGACTAACGTACACCAGGCTTTTTATGTTTGATGTTCCAATTTGTTTAAATGGAAATATTACCACCTTTTATCTGTGTTTTCTACAAAGAATTTTTTATTTTATTTTATTTTTTACGGAAGTGCCGTTTTCTATGCCAGCAACTTCCAATAAACTGCAGAATGGTAAGAAACTCATTTTTAAAGGAATACTACTATCAAAGAGATATTTATAAAATGTTTCATGTCATTGCTCCTTTGCCCTTCCTCAACACACACTTTGAGAATTACAATGAATTCCTGAAACCCTGAAGGGACTACCTTCTTATACTAAACTTTCAAATACATGTTTAAAAAATAAACCTTCAAATTAAAAAGGAGAACAAGTTCAAAATAAGTATCTGTGGAAGCAAATCACATGGGTGAGTCCAAGATAAAATAATATGGGGAAGAAGGTTGAGAGGTAATAATGGTATGGTAATCTGCTTCAGTATGATAATTTGCCTATAAATAACATAACATGAACACAAAAATATAAACTCCTGGGCAATGGGAATATTTTTAACCCTGTGTTTATTGGTATGTTCCCCGTTTCTTAACTATTTAGTACAGATTAGAAGTCCAGAATGGTTTTTCAGTATATGAAAGATTTGATGAATGCATGAAAATCGATCATGGCTTCCCCAGTCACACAAAATACAGCTCTGACCCTGTGTGTACTCAGCACCCACCAACAGTCGGGGGTGTGGAAACAGTTCAGACTTCAGCCCAACATGCTAGATTCTCAATATAAAAGTGGAGAATTCAAAGTCTTGGTGTTCCCACGTCCACGAAGTAACATGGAAAAGCCAGGTACAGAAATAGCTCTGGTACAATGGGATAAAGGGAAAAAAGAGAGTTATATATAAGTATTATCAGGCCACAGATTGGTTGAAAAAGCTCCAACTAAACAACATCTGAGCACTTTCTAGAAAGATGAGCGTGAGGACAAAAGAGTACAGGCACCCAGAGCAAAGGCACGGAGATGTCAGAGTTCACAGCGCTTCTGAAGAACAGTCAGTGATGGATTTTAAATTTTTTCTCTGTAACCTGTAGCAAGACATACATACAGAGCCAACTGAAACAAGTTTTATGAAATAATATTAATCTTGACTCGTTTTATGCATTTAATATTTTCTATTCTACTTTTTTTATCTTATTTTTGTATTTCTCCAAAGTGAGAAGCAAGGGGGTTAGGAGGCAGATAGATAGACTCCTGCATCATGATGCGCCCGAACAGAATCCACCTGGCATGCCCACCAGGGGGCAACGCTCTGCCCATCTGGAGCGTTGTTCTGCTGTGGTCAGAGCCATTCTAGTGCCTGAGGCAGAAACCATGAAGCCATCCTCAGCACCGGGGCCAACTTTGCTCCAAAGGAGCCTTGGCTGCGGGAGGGGAAGAGACAGACAGAGAGAAAGGAGAGGGGGAAGGGTGGAGAAGCAGATGGGTGCTTCTCCTGTGTGCTCTAGCCAGGAATCGAACCTGGGGCATCCACACGCCAGACTGACGGTCTGCTGCTGAGCCAATCGGCCAGGGCCCTATTCTACTTTTTAAAATGCTGGCAAAAATGTACTAAATCAATTTTAAGGTCCATTTGTTTGAAAAACATTGGGTTTGGTCATTAAGCAGATGTGGCAAGCAGACCACCGAACTGCAGACACATAGATCACTGCCAGCCCAGCTCCAACCCTCCTCCCACCCAGAGGGGTCACTGCTGAGCTTAAGTTTGCTTAGAGAAGGGCTATGATCTAGGCCTCTTTTCTACCTAAAATTGCTCAGCACAGTAGAAAAGATGAATAAAAAAGTCCCTCCCTAGATCAAGCCAAAGTGCAGGAAGGGAACAGCCATCATATTTAGGGCTTGCCATTATTCTATCTGAAAAGCTTAGGAGTGTTTGCAAATAAAACAACTCTGACATCTGGGAGCGTCTATATCTGGATGTATCTCAGTATTTACTAGAGTCAAATTGTCACACTGAGCCACAAAAAGCAGAAGTCTCCTCTTTTGCCTGTGAATAACAATTTCATGGTTTCCACAATTGTCTTCTCTTAAGACTGTTGAGTACTTTCTCCGTGCCGGGTTCTATTCTAGTGCTAGGAACTACCACGCGAGGAAACAAAGGTCCCCGTCTCTTGGAGCTTTGATTTTTTTTTAATTTATTCATTTTAGAAAGGAGAGAAAGAGGGAGAGAGAGAGAGAGAGAAAGACAGAGAGACAGAGAGAGAAAGAGAGAGAAGGGGGGGGAGGAGCAGGAAGCATCAACTTCCATATGTCCCTTGACCAGGCAAGCCCAGGGTTTTGAACCAGCGACCTCAGCATTTCCAGGTCGATGCTTTATCCACTGCGCCACCACAGGTCAGGCCTTTGGAGCTTTGATTTTACCAAAAACAAAAACACAAATAAATACACTCAGATAATAATCCAGCTATGAATAAACAGTGTCTTGGGTTAGAAAATCGAATTTAAAGTAGCCAGTAAAGGAGCTTCTCAGAATATAATGTATCTTTTTGAATGTTATTAGGGTTAACACTGGTTAACATCACTATACAGGTTTCAGGTGCCCAGTTAGGATATAATAGTTAAGACCACTGAAGGGAAGTACTAAAAAGAAAAGCAGTTTCTCAGGCCCTGGAAGAGTGCAAGTGAAGATCTGAGACAGGAAAGAGGCATGCTGTCAAAGAGCCGTCTCTCTGGAGCCCAGCGAGGAGCTGGAGAAAACAGCAGAAAATGAGACGTGAAGTGACCTGAAGTTACAGGATTGTTTCCGTAACTGGAAATAGAAGTTCCTGAAGGATGGCACGGTTCGGTTGGGGCTTTACAAGCTCCTTCTCAGAGCTGTGCAGGGAATGGCTTAGGTAGGGGGTATGATTAGAAGCCGAGAGATCTCGTAGGAGGCTGATGTCCAAGCAAGCGAAGATGGACGATTAGACTTGGCTGCTGGCAGTGGAGAAGGAGAAGAAAAGAGGATGCAGATATGTTAGAGGTAGAACCAACAAAACCGACGCTCAGCATTTTCTAAAAAGAAATCACAAGTAGGTGAGTTGGAAATTGTAGAGGAATGAACAGATTTAAAAGGGAAGGAAAAGATGTTGAGGAAGGAAAGAATGGAAGAAGCATGGACTAGGGAACAGCCTTGAAGGAATATATTAAAGTGGTCATATTTACAGCGGGAAGCCCATGTCCTGCTGCAGGCCTCTGTTTTCTTAAAACAAGGTATTAAACCAGGCTGAAAGAGGTAACTGTTCAGAGGGCTTTGAACCTTAAATGGTCAAGTCTAAGGCCACTGACAAAAAGAGAATTTACCCAATGAAAATGAATAAGGAAGCAAAATTTAACTAAGATCATTTTTAGTAGGAATCAGTGGTTCTCACTCTGGTTGCACATTCAAATCCCCATGGACCTTTTAAAACCTCTATGCCCCGCCCTGCTCCTCCACTGGAGTGGTTTGATTGAATTCGTTTGAGGTGGGACACAGGCAGAGCTTTGTGTTTGTTTGTGTTTTTATTTTTTATCTCCATGGAGCATTGTAATGAGCAGCCAGAACTGGGAGACCTTAGAAGTACAGCTATGAATGTCAGGGCAGTAAACCTATTCCATTAAAGGACGGATTCATTCCGAGGGCAGGGTGAAGAAGTTTTCCCACCAGATAAGAAAGACAGGCCCATGGGTTGAACCATTTTCTTCTATGTGATTTTTCATTTTATTCTTAGCAGATAAAAAAAAAAAAAGTTATTCTTACCTTCTTAAGAACACAGACACTTATAGACACCACACAGGTTTAAAAGTGTCCTTTACCTCTACGATGAACAACAAAGAGGTCAGAGGTTAATGATGGATGACTGAGAGGAAGGGAATCCTGACCTTGCCCAGACACAGGAAAAAACAAGTAGGGGCCCTGGAAAGTGACCCCAAGGGAGCAAGGGTTCAGTTATTTGGGGGGGTGATGTTAATTGAGGAGCAAACTACACCTGGCAGTGGGGTTCCTGTACCCCATCCCTGCCCCGTTCCAAGACTTCACTCTTGCGAGAACCACAGAATTACCAGGGCAGGTCTAAAACGCCACGTTAATCATTCTCCTGTAAAAGACACCAAAAACATAATTCCTGGACGGCAGCGAAGATTCCGGGTTGCAGGTGGGTGAATGGGTCATTGAAAACCAGAGTAGTTATATCACCTGCCCTAATCAGTCAATTAATCTGCGGTCTTCTTGGAATCAGAACCAGGGCTGAACATTGTTAGAGGTTTTTGTTTTCCTTCGTTCCACTGACCCCTGCTTGGCACCCTGACTCCACTCAAAACAGAAAAGCAAACAGTGCAACGCAATTTCTCAATCTCAGCGCTTTACGAGTTCCGCCCGCCCAGGTGAGGCGCTAACGTGGGACGGGTGCCGCCCATATGCTGCGCTGGGACACAATCTGGGCAGGGAACAGGAAAGAGAAAAGATGGGTTTTTAGTTTCGAGTGGGCGTGTCCACTTGAGGAAGGGAGCGAAAGCAAAAGGGAATTGAGGGCGAAGGGACAGCAGGGGAACGAAGACTCGCGTGGGGACCGCGGGTGGGAAAGGGACTCCGGGACAGCGGAGATGGGAGAGCGCAGCTGGCAGGCAGCCGCGGGCACCGGCCGGCGCACCTGTAGAAAGTGGGCGTGCGATCGCGCACTACAAGTCCCAGAAGCCCCCGCTTCCTGGCGTTCGCGTCGCGCCGCGCAGCGCCCGCCGGGAGCCGGCCGAAACCGCCAACATGTCGCAGCCCAAGAAGAGAAAGCTTGAGTCGGGGGGTGGCGGCGTAGGCGGGGAGGGAGCGGAGGAGGAAGATGGCGGAGAGCGGGAGGCGGTCCTGCTGCGACCCCGGAGGACCCGGCGGGAGCGGGACCAGCTGTACTACGAGTGCTACTCGGACATATCGGTGCACGAGGAGATGATTGCGGACCGCGTCCGCACGGATGCCTACCGCCTGGGCATCCTGCGGAACTGGGCAGCGCTGCGGGGCAAGACGGTGCTGGACGTGGGCGCGGGCACCGGCATTCTCAGCATCTTCTGCGTCCAGGCCGGGGCCCGGCGCGTGTACGCGGTGGAGGCCAGCGCCATCTGGCAACAGGCCCGGGACGTGGTGCGGCTCAACGGGCTGGAGGACCGGGTGCACGTGCTGCCGGGGCCCGTGGAGACGGTGGAGCTGCCGGAGCAGGTGGATGTGATCGTGAGCGAGTGGATGGGCTACGGGCTCCTGCACGAGTCCATGCTGAGCTCGGTGCTGCACGCGCGGGCCAAGTGGCTGAAGGAGGGCGGCCTTCTCCTGCCCGCCTCCGCCGAGCTCTTCGTGGCGCCCGTCAGCGACCAGATGCTGGAGCTGCGCCTGGGCTTCTGGAGCCAGGTGAAGCAGCTCTACGGGGTGGACATGAGCTGCCTGGAGGGCTTCGCCACGCGCTGCATCATGGGCCACTCGGAAATCGTGGTGCAGGACCTGTCCGGCGAGGACGTGCTGGCCCGGCCGCAGTGCTTCGCCCGGCTGGAGCTGGCCCGCGCCGGCTTGGAGCAGGAGCTGGAGGCCGGGGTGGGCGGGCGCTTCCGCTTCAGCTGCTACGGCTCGGCGCCCATGCACGGTTTTGCCGTCTGGTTCCAGGTGACCTTCCCCGGAGGCGACTCGGAGAAGCCCCTGGTGCTGTCCACCTCGCCTTTTCATCCGGTCACGCACTGGAAGCAAGCCCTGCTCTACCTGAACGAGCCCGTGCAAGTGGAGCAAGACACGGACATTGCCGGAGAGATCACGCTGCTGCCCTCCCGGGACAACCACCGTCTGCTGCGCGTGCAGCTGCGCTACAAAGTGGGCGACCAGGAGGAAAAGACCAAAGACTTTGCCATGGAGGACTGAGCGTTGCCTTTGATCCCGGCTCCCTCCCGAGGCGTCCCAGCCCTGCGTGGTGGAGGCGAAGGGGGGTCTGAGGAGAAAGGGAGCCCCCACCTGCAAGTAGGGGGCATTATCTTCTGTCTGCCTTTACCCTCAGGGCTCCTGGGGAGTGAGAGGGGCTTAACTCTCACTTTAAGGAGGTTCTGCTGGCGGCATTTATTTAAAAAGTGTCCCCAGTGCCCCCAACGATGAAAAGAATGTCTTTATTAATAGACTTTTAAAAGCCTCAAAAGCACGTGGTACCAAGCACTTGTATTTCTATTTTTTTGTTTGGGGGGCACTAAAGACAATGTCAGTTTATGAAGGTTCCATGCACACTCCTGACACCTTGCACCTTATCTAAGTCTGAAGCCAGGGAGAAGGGTAAAGGTTGATAGTTAGACTCCATAAATTTCCAGTATGACTTTGATATCGCTCCAGAACCATATTCTATTCTCTAATTCCCTTCCTTTGCAGTCGCCTCTAGGCACACAGTGCTTCTTCCTAGTTCTTAGAATAAACTTCACTACTGGCCACGAGGAAGAGAATGAGGAGGCAGTTTCTACAGCCCTGTTCTCTTCACACTGACGACTTCCCTAGGGTGCTAACGTTGATGAACACATCCCTAAGTAAAACAGACTTGACAGAATTGTACAGCCAACCCGGGAAATCTAGAGGGTACATTTAGGAGGAAAAAAGACCTGAAAGTGAAGTAGTAGTCGATTTTTTTTAATTTTTGTCTTTACTATTAAAATTTAACCAAGAAAATGTTTCATACTCCATAATACATTTGTGTGTAATTTTATGAAACAGGCTGAGTTAGAACGTTTCAGGACCTGACTCAAGGGCTTAGTCATCACCGTGGGTAAATTATTCAAACTCACTCAATTAAAGAAAATATTTTCCCAGCTAGAAAAGTTCACTCCTTCTCTTTTAAACTCCCTCATTTAGGCGGATCGTGTGACTTGACCTACTTACATCAAGAGAAAGTTCCTTTTTATAGCGGGTTTTTTTTTTTTCTTTTTTAGCTCAGCCAAGTGTGAAAGTTGTGAATTTAGGGAAGTCATTTGTAATGAAGTGTGAGTCATGTTATCAAATTTATTTCACTGATGTTTCCCTCCTCATCCCTGTGGCAAATAAAACGTTGGCATTCTGTTTTTATAGAGGAAATAAGAAGTCTTGTGTACTGTCTGAGTGATAATGCTTCTGCCTTTTCAATATGGTCAGTTCTTAAGGAGTGTTAGAGCCCCTTCAGAATCTAGCTTCAGGGGAATTCACACTATGATTATCATGTGGTATTTTTCATACTATTAGCTTTTGTATGCTAATAGAAAAGAGGTGGAAACCTGGTCCCTACAGTACTCCCAACAGCTTTGTTCAGAACTACTCTTGCTTCTTGATTTCAACACGTTAGAGAACTTAAGTACAACTAATTTGCTAAAATTTGATGAATATGAAGATCTGCCATTATGCAGGGTAACATAAATGTACAAAATGAGACTTCACAAGGTCCTTGGATGGCTAGCAATACAATTATAGCTGTAACCTTTGCTGCAAGGTAGTTAACAGCCTGTGTAAATGGTCCAGTCATAGTAGGTTGGCTGTGGTTTTTAGCTAGAGGTATAAAATAGCTTCTTATTTGAGGGTCAACTGTATTTTTAGTCAAACATTTAGAATTTAAGTGTATGGTTTTGAGAAGATTTCTGGGTTTTGGTTTTGTTTTTGTTTTGGGGTTTTTTTGTATAATCCCTTTGCTGTATGAACAAATGAAAGCATCTTCCAAATTCCATTTTTACAGATGTTTTCTAAATATGTGAGTCCTATAATGTTCTTATTACCATTGTAAGCACACAAAGGGAACATTAGGTAAAACTTTGGCTAACTATAGAAGTAAAAGGTAAATATTTCATATTTAGGCAAAGTACACTTTAAAATCCTTATTGTTGCTATTTCCCCAAAGAGGAACTATAAAAATGCAGCTACTAAAGCAGTTAGTTGAGAGGCAGCATAGCTTAGTGCTCAAACGCTTGGACCCTGGAGCCACACAGCTCCTGCTGGAACCTACGTGCCACGCTGTGTGACCTCGGGCAGAGCACCGAGCCGTTTTTCTCGAGTGCTGTCTTGCAAACTGGGGGTAACAGTAGATAGGTGAGGAATCAGTGAGTGAAGGCATGTCGGCGCACAGTGCTTGGGACCTCAGATCTCAGTGTCCCATAGCTGTTCTAATTACAGAAAAGTCACGGGCAAATCTGGAGCGGCCGGACACAGACAAAACGGGCTACACAGTAAATACTCAACGTCTTGGTTTTTTTTACAGGTATTGTTTGACAGTTTCAGGATGGCTGTAGATGACCAGCAATGGATGACACTGGACACCGGATGATCCAAGGGAAGCCCAAGCCCTCTGGCATGAGAGCACTTCCAGAAGGACGAGAGGGGGAGAAGCGCCCGCCTCTGGGCACTGCCCAGTCTCGTTGTGAGCTGGTGCTGATTGCTTAGGGCCTGCTGAGCCGCGGGAAGGAGCCACCAGCCCTGTGAAGAGCCACATGGTGAAGCACCTGCTTTCCTCGAATCACTGTCATTTACTTAGCACTGTGACACTTTCCCAAAGATTTCCACAAAGTCACTGGACTGATAGACAGTTTATTCAGTATACACTGTAACAGTCACTGTGATAAGCACTTAGGATACAAGCCTATGACACTAGTTTCCACCTCCAAGTAGGTATGTTCAGATGATAAACCAGAAAAATCTAATAAATACACAGTGATGGGATAAACACTGGGATGGTGTAGGTGTTAGGGAGGGCGGACTTCACTTTACATTCTAGGAAAAAGTCACACAGATAGCGAATTAGCCTAAGGTCATGTAGCTAATTTTTTTTTTTTTTTTTTTTTTTTTTTTTTTTTTATGTATTTTTCTGAAGCTGGAAACGGGGAGAGACAGACAGACTCCCGCATGCACCCGACCGGGATCCACCCGGCACGCCCACCAGGGGCAACGTCTGCCCACCAGGGGGCGATGCTCTGCCCCTCTGGAGCGTCACTCTGTCCCGACCAGAGCCCCTCTAGCGCCTGGGGCAGAGGCTAAGGAGCCATCCCCAGCGCCCGGGCCATCTTTGCTCCAATGGAGCCTCGGCTGCGGGAGGGGAAGAGAGAGAGAGGAAGGAGAGGGGGAGGGGTGGAGAAGCAGATGGGCGCTTCTCCTGTGTGCCCTGGCCGGAAATCGAACCTGGGACTTCTGCACGCCAGGCCGATGCTCTACCACTGAGCCAACCGGCCAGGGCCCACGTAGCTAATTCTTGACAATTGAATACACGTCTTTCCATTTCTTGCCCCAAAGAAAATTTTTAATTAATCTTCCTGTGCTTTAATTTTAAAAATATAAGTTCATACCTCTGGAGTGGGTCTTGACTCGTTCGACGAATGAAGGAAAGAGGGTCAAGTCCTTGAGTTGAGGAAGTCTCGTTAGAGATCCGTCTCACAGACTCAGAGATCCGCCTTCGTATACAGAGTCTCGAGACTGACAAATAGTAAGCACTCATTGAAACAACCGTACCCGTTTCCCTAACAGAGCTAATGTAATGCGGCCCTTTCTGAGGTCCTCGGGAAACGGAGTGCTCAACGCAGGTAGCAGAAGTAGATGAGCTCTGCCATTGTGGCTATCGGTCCATGCAGCTGGAGAGCCAAGACTCATCTGATGAGACTTAGTTGAGCTAATTGTTCAATAAACATCGTCTAGCAATTCAGTTCTGTGATAAATAGGCAAAGCCTAACCTCAAAGAGCTGGGATACAGTAGCAGGGGTCCCCAGACTTTTTACACAGGGGGCCAGTTCACTGTCCCTCAGACCGTTGGAGGGCCGCCACATACAGTGCTCCTCTCACTGACCACCAATGAAAGAGGTGCCCCTTCCGGAAGTGTGGCGGGGGGCTGGATAAATGGCCTCAGGGGACTGCAGTTTGGGGACGCCTGTAAGGGAATAAAATGACCTACATCAATAATTTGCCATACATTCTTCAGCCTGGGAAGACTTTATTCCAACTAAATCTGGCCTCTGCTGCAGCAGGGTTGAGAAGCCAGCCCTCCTATCAATTCCATCCTTGAAATGTCTCCCAGGTGCAAGAAAATAGTACCTATCATTACATAGATTATGAGATATCAAAAATTCCTCCATGGTGTTAGGTCCAAAAATCAATCTATGTCTTCTAAATAACAGGTTTATTTCAGGTAATGGATACAGCGTGTTGGGTGATGGTCTTTCTCACATTGGCTGTTAGAAGACTGAACCCAGTTTATGACTCACTCCTTTTTAGCTTTATGTCTGGCTCCATTTCCATACCCCAATTTTTCTTTCTTGGTTTATTATCCCTCTCACTTAGAATAAATACTGCACATTTTGTTGACATTTATGCATCTTTGTTCCCTTCTAATACTTTCTGGCACTAAAATATGTTCCTACTTTCTGGACTACCTGTAGAAGTTCTGAGGGCCAGGAAGTGAGAGAAAAGGCTAGAGGATTCTGAGATATGCCCCCTATGTTTCCTATGAAATCCGGTGTCCTAAATTGTTCATGTGGACGGGAGGCTGATTGGGTCACATCCTCTTGTAGAATCAAGATTTCTGAACGTGGGAAAAATTTGAGACGTGTAGACAGCCTTGAGGGAACTTTGAATGCTCTACAGCTCTTTCTAAGGCTCGAATAGGCCCCCGTGGCATCTTAAACACAACGGTAAGGAAAATGGACGATTCCCAAAGCTGTTCCAAAAATGTGTCAAAATATGATAGTTTAAAGTGATGATAAGGACAGAGATGATACAAGGAGACTATTTTTCAAACTCTCATACATGCTTGGAGGAAAAGATGTTTGCAATAAGAAATCTTGGACCCAACTAAAGACAAAGAATTTTATAAAAACTAAGACATGACCATTGTCTACATAGTCTCTCCCTAGGTGACCTTATCCAGTCCCCATTTTTTGTTTTTTGTATTTTTCTGAAGTGAGAAGAGGGGAGGCAGTCAGACAGACTCCTGCATGCTCCCAACCGGGATCTACCCGCATGCCCACTATGGGGCAATACTCTGCCCATTTGGGGTGTTGCTCCATTGCAACGGGAGCCATTCTAGCACCTGAGGTGGAGGCCATGGAGCCGTCTTCAGTGCCCAGGCTGAATTTGCTCCCATGGAGCCTTGGCTGTGGGAGGGGAGGGGAAGAGAGAGATAGAAAAAAGAGAGGGAGAAGGATGGAGAAGCAAATGGGTGCTTCTCCTGTGTGCCCTGGCCAGGAATCAAATCCAGGACTTCCACACTCTGTTACTTTCAATAGTGTAACTTCTATATATCATACTAATGACTCCTTGAAGGCATGATAACAGCACAGATCATCGACATCAGCTCATGAGTATTGGTGAGTGTTTATTGAATGCTTCTTACATGGGAATACTGTTTTTGGTTTTGTTATATCAAGAAGCCTAGGACTAAGTCCCTGGCCTGAGAAAGCTGAGTCTTAGGTGAAGAGTAAGCATCTCAGCTTTCCAAAGATAACTTACTATGATGCAATATATGTTCGATGCCAAATGCATCACCATATTATAAGAGTTTGGTCATTGCAACATGGAGGAGTCTGAGCTTCTCGTTGAAAGTGGAGAAATGGAACTTGATCTTGCTAATTCTCAATCATGCCAAGATTCTACTTTAAGTACTCTTCAATTGGAACATTCTTTCCTTACACTACATGTTACATGTTCTGCTCTTCTTTCTGTTCAAATGTCACTTCAGAGTAGCTTTCCTTGACTACAATGATACTCACCACAGATACTGTTCTCCCCTTATTTCATGAAATTTAGCTGTTTGCCTTCTCATGACATGAGATTGTGAGAGCAGGAGTCTTGCCTCTTGTTCCCCATTGTATACCCATTGCCTAAAACTTTACCTAACACAGAGGAGGTGTTTGATAAGTAGTTGTTGAGCAAATGAGTCTTGTATACCAAGTGGAAGTTACATAAGAAGGCAGAGTTGCTATTCTAGGCAAAGGCAATAGCTTGAAAAACAAGTGTTCCTTAGTTCTCTTCCATCGTGGATTAATAGATAGGTTTCTACTCTACATGGAAATTCAAGTGACGCATGGGGTACTGACAGTGTTACTGATGGACAGAGGCAGTGACTGGACTGGTGACCCAGCTGGTCAGTGCACAGCTGGCGAATCTTCCGGGTCTCACTGTTCCCTGAGCACACAGAATGCAGCTTGTTAAAGAAGACTTGGTTGGATCCCGACAAATAAAATTTTGCAAGGCATCAGACAAAAGTGCTGAAAAGACTTTCAAAACAACTGGTTTAGTTTTTAAGATTTCCATGAAGAAAAGAGAACTAAAAATTAAGAGACTAAAAATTATGACAAAGGCTTAAAAATGAAACCAAGATAAAATTTATTAAGGTTGATGAAAACTTTTTTTCTTCCAAACTGTATTTCGACAACCAGTGTACTTAGACTTCAACCCGTCTACTGTTGAACAAGTAGAGTCCTGCCAATGTTCTCTTCCCCACCAGACCTGAGTGGACAAGATCCCCCCCCCACCCCCGCTCCAAAATTCCAAAAAGCCACTGAAGAAATTACAAGCCCGAGCCCTCCAATCTTTGCCAGGAGATCGTCCCTGGCCTCGTCCACGTGGCGTGGGCAGAGCCTGCATTCCTTCCATTGAGGTAAGAAGCAGACAGTTTCTTCTCACTAAATTAGGGCTCTGAATAGATCAAGCTCACCAAAGGTGGGCTTCATGATAGACCACAGTCTGGGGCAACAACCAAGGTGAGGCTAAGTACACATTTTGCTGAAAATATTTTGAAAAAAATTTTATCGTAATAGTATTTTTTCACTAAGAAAGTAATGCATTTTGATTATAGCAAATTTCAAAAGACATGATATATATAGGAGAAAAATAACAGATCACCCACAGTTTCTTGCCTTTAAAGTATTTCCTATTCCAGCTCTTATGCATGCTTGTTTTTGAACTTCCTAAAAATCATATCATGCTGTCTTCTACCATCTTAATTTACTTAATTATAACACCACCATGTTTTATTCTCCAAATAGCACCGATTACCACCTGAAATTATTTATGCCTTCTATACTGATATTTTCCAAATCAAATCTACATATTATAGAGTAGACTCCTCTCTGATTCACTCAAGAAATCAGTTAATTAATGAATAAATGGTAAATTAATATTCTTATACATATTATCTTACACACAAGTATTTTCATATCTTTAGGGTAGATTTCCCTAAGTAGCTTCCTGATGTTAAATTTTAATAAATTCCAACAGATTGCCTTCTGGAAGGCTATCAAAATACATATTCCCAACAAAGATAGATGAGAAAGTCAGTTTCTTTTTTTTCTTTTCTTTCTTTTTCTTTGTGTGTGACAGAGATAGAGAGAGAGAGATGGAGAGAGAGAGAGACCAACAGACAGAAAGATAGGGACAGACAGACAGGAAGGGAAAGAGATGAGAAGCATCAGTTCTTTGTTGTGGCATCTTAGTGGTTCATTGATTGCTTTCTCATATGTGCCTTGACTAGGGGGCTATAGCAAACTGAAGACCCCTTGCTCAAGTCGGTGACCTTGGGTCCAAGCTGGTGAGCCTTGCTCAAACCAGATGAGCCCGTGCTCAAGCTGGTGACCTCAGGGTTTCAAACCTGGGTCTTCTGTGTCCCAGTCCGACAGTCTATCCACTGTGCCACCACCTGGTGAGGCAGTATTTTGATATTCTCACTCGCCTGGATTTTTTTAAAAAAATTATTTTAAAAATCTTATGGATAATAAAATGCTAGCTTTTTATTTTGGACTTTATTACCCTAATTCCTAGTGGTTGACTATCTCTCCTTATATCCACTGGCCCTTTGCATTTTGTTTTCTGTGAACTTCCTGTTTATCTCACCTATTTTTCTATTAGATTTTATGGCAATGGGGGGGGCTTTATTAATTAGGAGTAGGCTGTTGTGTTATCACACATTCATTTAATTTTTTTAAATTCATTAATGTAGGGTCATTGAGGATGTTTCCATTTCAATGAACAGAGATCTAGTTGTTTTGTTGGTAACTGCTTGAGTTTTGTTTTGTTTTTTTTTCTGTTTAAGCGGCTTTTCCTAATTGAAAGCTGGGGAAATACTCCCAAATTATCTTTCCTTTTCTTTATTTAATTCTTAAATTTAGATCCTGAGTCCCTATGCATTTTGTGTTTTGTTCTGTTTTTTTTTTGTTGTTGTTGTTGTTTTACAATCTGAGGTAAGGATTCCTGTATTGTCCATGTAAAAGCACAGAATTTGCTTAATTAATCCATCCAGATTACACTTTTAGTATAACTTGGGTCTCCGCGAATGCGCTGCGTGGTTTGTGGGCTGATCGCGCTGGAATGACGCTGGTGCTGTGATCCGAGCACAGGTCAGAAGGCGGCTGGACTCAGCCAGGGCGAAGGGACCTTGTTCTCTCTTGCCTGGCACACGGCATGTCGCGCTGGGCCCTGCCTGCTCTCGGGCCGACTGTGTTTCCTCCTATCGCTCCCAAGGGAACGGAGTGTTCTCGCGCTTTAAGGTGGAGTTCCTGGCTGAACTGTTGCACAAAAGGCCTTAGATGAACTTGACATCCCTCTGTGAGAAAAATGCTATTACTAAGAGGAAATCAAAATACTGTGTTCCAAACAGAAGATGGTACATATTTTTAAAATTTATTTATTTTTAAATTATATTTATTAGGGTGACATTGGTTACTAAGACCATCATATAGGTTTCAAGTGTACGTTTCTAAGATACACGGTAGATTTTTAACTGAACAATAACTTTGAGACCAAGTTCTGGTTGGCAAAATAATAATAAAATAAAATTGAACATATTATTGTTCCTCAAAAAACAAACAAAACAACTGAAAAAAAAAAACAAAACCTTAACCGATTTACAAGTTTATTGGAAAGAAATTTATTTAAAACTGCACTGTCCATGCCAAGTTCTACTCTAACGTGTTAAAATTGCTTCAGAATAATGTTTGTGGTCTGTCTATATCTAATCTACACATATGAAATGTGACATTATTCTAAAGTGCAATTACTTCTAGAAACCTTAAAATAAGAAGTGTTTTTAATTGAACATTTGTCTCACAATATATTAACTGTAAGTCACTTTATCTCAGAAAGATAGGCAACATTTTAACGAGATCGTGACAAAAATGCACTAAATCTATTTTTAAAAATGTTTTATTCCCTGCAAGTTTCAGCCTGATGTGATTTTAAAATAGCCAAGTTATAAACCCCTGAAAACTGGAGTTTATAATGGAAATACTGACAGACCCTTAACTTTCAGAAAGACGAATGTGCTGCCGAAATCACATCTGGGTCGCGGCGCCACGTGACCAGGCGGTTGGATGGAGTGGTTCAAATATGAAACGGGTGAGATGCTTGCCGAAATATTTTCCTACGTTTCTAAAATTTCAGCAAACTCATTTCTTGTTTTGGAAACTCATTTTCTGTCAACAGTTATAAGAAACAGATGCGAAGGCCCACTATCTCTCTTTCTGTTATGCTCCCCTCTTTTTTTTTAATTTTCCGAAGCTGGAAACGGGGAGGCAGTCAAACAGACTCCCGCATGCGCCCAACTGGGATTCACCCGGCACGCCCACCAGGGGGGATGCTCTGCCCCTCCGGGGCGTCGCTCTGTCGCAACCAGAGCCACTCTAGCGCCTGGGAAGAGGCCAAGGAGCCATCCCTAGCGCCTGCGCCATCTTTTTGCTCCAATGGAGCCTCAGCTGCGGGAGGGGAAGAGAGAGACAGAGAGGAAGGAGTGGGGGGGGGGGGGGGTGGAGAAGCAGATGGGCGCTTCTCCTGTGTGCCCTGGCTGGGAATCGAACCCGGGACTCCTGCACGCCAGGCCAATGCTCTACCACTGAGCCAACCGGCCAGGGCCTATGCTCCCCTCTTTATCATCTCCTGGGGCTGGTTTTCACAAAGCTGCCCTGTCTCAGCACGCCGCCCCTCCCTCCACCAGCTCCTTATTCCGGACAGTCCTCACTCCCCATGTTATGTCTTCACCACATCTGATTGGCTGCAAGTCCTGGGGAGGGTGGGGATTACTGCCAAATATGTTCCCATAACCATTAACCATTTAGCCTTGATCATCACTGCTATCACCTTCGTCCGTGCCACCAAACCCCTGGCCAAGACCATCACAATGGCCTCCTGACTTGCATTTCAGGATAACCAATATAGCCTGTGAGGGCTGGTTTGCATTTATACAATTCTAGCAAATAAAGCTGGAAGAGTGACAGACTTGGAAAACCACCATGTTGTGACTCATGATGAAAGAGTGGTTCTCTGCAATGATCCCCTGTAGCTGCAAAAACCAGGAGGGGAGAGGCTAATGGAGCCTCTTTCATAATGGAGGAATCCGGATGACATGTCAGAATCCATCAACTGCCCTAGTCACTAAAAGTAGGAAAACCAGCTGCTATACGTCTTAAAATGTAGTGAACACCAACAGGATGTATTCTTGCCTAAAGGTTGAACCTGGGTCTAGTTAGACCTCTAGATTTATGGGACGTATAAGGAATGGAGGAGTAAGTTAAACAACACTATGAAAAAGTAATCAGCCAAATCTAGAATGTGAGAATTCTACAGACAAACAGTGGCCCAATTTCTCCAACATTATCAATGGCATACGGAAGGCGGTAATAATGGGGGGTAGTTATTATAAAATAAGAGTCAAGAGACATCAAACACCTGAGTGCAGTATGAGTCCCTTTTGGATCTGAGTCACACACACCGTTTGTAAAAATTATATACATATTTGAGACATTATATTTGAATATGGACTCTATAAAAAATTAAAAAATTACTGTTAATTTTTAGGTATGAGAATGGCAATGAGGTTACTATTAAAAATGTTCTCATCGGACATATACAGAATGAAGTCTTTGTGGGGAAAATGATGTAATGTGTGGGATCTGTTTTAAACTACTCCAGGAAAAAAAGAACTGGAAGAAGGAAGAATGTCAACACACACTGATAACTGTTACTGCAGGGAATGTGCACAGGGCTTCTCCATTCTTCTAGTCTTTATTTTGTGTATATTTGAAATTGTCCCTAAGAAATAATTTTCCGAAGTCCATTTAAGTCCTCTTTAAAAATAGTGATACTACCTTAGCAAATGTCACAGCAGGGAGACAGAGAAATACACAGATTTGAGATACATTTTTATTTTTTTTTTTAATTAATTTTAATGGGGTGACATTGATCAATCAGGGTACATATGTTCAGAGAAAATATCTCTAGGTTATTTTGACATTTGATTATGCTGCATTCCCATCACCCAAAGTCCAATTGTCTTCCGTCACCTTCTAACTGGTTTTCTTTGTGCCCCTCCTCTCCCCCAACCCCCTCCCTCTCCTCCCCCCCACCCCGTAACCCCTACACACTTATCCACATCTCTGAGTCTCATTTTTATGTCCCACCTATGTATGGAATCCTATAGTTCTTAGTTTTTTCTGATTTACTTATTTCGCTCAGTATAATGTTATCAAGGTCCATCCATGTTGTTGTAAATGATCCGATGTCATCATTTCTTATGGTTGAGTAGTATTCCCTAGTATATATGTACCAAAGCTTTTTAATCCACTTGTCCACTGATGGACACTTGGGCTGTTTCCAGATCTTCGCTATTGTGAACAATGCTGCCATAAATACATTTTTAAGTTAATGGGAATTGTTAATGAGTCAGAAGAGGAGGTGAAGGGAAAAAGATAGAAATCATGGCGATTCCAGAGGCGGAGTAAGGTCGGTTGAGGCCCCTGGTGCAGAAGAAAATATTGGGCTCCTGAAAAAAAAAAAGAGAGAGAGAAACAGGGAAAATAAAAATACATGTTAACCATATTTTTAAATAAATAAAAAAGATTTTGTACTATTAATGTTAAAATTACACATATGAAACCAAACTTGGTGTCATTAGAAAAAAGTGTAACATTAGGGTTTTGCAGGGTCCTTCAGAAGTCGGAGCCCAGGGCGCACGCCTGGTATGCCTAGCATTAAATCCGCCTCTGGGTGATTCCTTTGTTTTTGACTCGAACCGCGTAGAGAATGGTGCCATGTACTGAATTAGTTCAGACTTCAGAGGAACAGGTTTGGGGATGGATGAAAACCCAGGTTCAGACCATGAGACCTATATTAGTTCTGTGTTGATTTCATAACAAAATATAATATCTTTCATGGTTAAAAGCAACACAACTTATTATCTTACTGCCCTGAAGTTCAGAAATCCAAAATCAGTCTCACTAAACTCAGGACAAAGTGTTCCTTCCAGAGCCTGCAAGGGAGGAAGTGTCCTTCTCCCTGACTTCTGGAGGCTATCTGCATTCCTTGGCTTGTGGCCTCACATCCTAGCCTCTTTTTTTCCTGTGTTCCCATGGTCACATCGCTTTTTCTGGCTTTGACCTTCTTGCATCCCTCTTATGATAACCTTTTGATTACATGGGGCCTCTCATGACAATAAAATTCACGATAAACTCCCCATCTCAAGGTCCTTAATTTAGCACACCTGCAAAGTCTCTTCTGCCATGTAAGGTAACATAGTCACAACTCCAAGGACTGGGATGTAGACATCTTTGGGGGAAGGATTGGGATGTAGACACCTTTGGGGGAAGGATTGGGATGTAGACATCTTTGGGGGACTGTTATTCAGCCTACCTCAAGGTCTGATATGACTGAGGTGCCTGGTAGGTATCCTTGTGGAGATGTCAGCTGGGTAGTTATGAACATGGAGGTCAGAAGAGAGAACTGAGAGACGGCATTTGGGAGTTATTGGTGCATAGATATGACGTAAAACCAAGGAACAGTTGAGTCTGAGACATTCCAGATTTCGAGGGCAGGCATCGCAGGTGACCCCAGGAGTTCAGAAAGCTGAGCAAGGACTGCACCTGAAAAGCCCAGAGAGCCCATTCACGTCGTATAGAGAAGTACATTGAATGTGGCCGCGCCGTCAAGGAGAGAAAGTGTCCCTTGCACCTGGCATCATAAATAAAGCTAGCAATCTTTCCAAGGGCAGACCCAGTCTGGGCGAAGTGACCTGGGGCTGGAACGGATCCAGTCAAGGGAGGCACAGCTCCCCTGGGAGGAGCAGTGACCGCACAGGGACGGGCCAGAGGAAGAGGTGGGCCACGGAGGAGCTGCTGTCCTCTTCCCAGGAGGCAAGACAAGAGCATGTGCTTGCTCATTGATAGACACGGCTGGTAGGAAAGGAAAGGTTTATAGTGAAGGGGAAGGAAGGGGAAGGGAAGCAGGGCATCCCTCAGCGAGGTAACAGAGAGGGTCTGCAGCAAAAGAGAAAGACTTGGGCCGGGAGCAGAGCACCTCCTGGGATTGAAGAGGGGACGGCGGGCAGCAGTGGGGTCAGCAGGTCTGTTTGCAGAGCAGGAGGGAGCCCTGCTTTCGTCAGAGTCCCCTTAGTGACGAGCGATGCACGTGGAGTGGGGGAGTCAGTTGCTGCGGGAAGGTTGGAGCATTGTCCCACCAGATACTATAAAATCCCTCTCAGAGGGCCAATTTGTCCCTGGCCATAAAGGAGGAGGGTGGGATAAAGCCTTCCCTTGTGATAAGATGGATTTGGGAGGTCAGTTTCCTAAGTCTGCTACTTATGAACGAATCATTCTGGAGGGGTAATTACATCATAGTCAAATACAATAAACGACTAGCTTAGAAGAGAGGGTTTCTTCCGTGGTGTCGCAGCACATGTGTGTTGGCCGCTTGAAATACACCGTGCAGACGGCACTGAAATGTTCGCCATCTTGTCACCTAAAAGTATGCTAAAATGATAGACTCCCTCTGTAGGCGAGCAGCATTTTCTCCTAAGCGTTGATGTCAGTTCACACCCCAGAGCCCCCGTGAAAGTGGCTGTTTCATCCCAATTCAAATAGGACAGTCATTTCAACAGTCTTGCTTTGCAGCAGAATAATCTTTGCTCATCCTCTCACAGGCCAGGAGCAGATGAAGTCCCAGTGGCTGAAATTCCAAGATTTCCCAGGTTCAAAGTCTTCTCACATGACCATCAGAAGGGCAGAAATATACAGGGGAGGGGGGGGGGTCAAAGGTAGGCAAAGAGTCGTTCATAAGGAAAATAATACAGTAATTAATAAATAATAATGCAGGAATAAACTTTCACATACTCACAGCTATAAGCCTATGTTTGCCATACGCTATATTGCTCCTGGGCTAATAGCCTCCACCCCTATATTAAGGGTTAGGATTTAAGGTTGCAATTGCCAGCAATGAAGAGTTTTGTGCTTGAATTCTGTTGTGAGGAGTGCGAACCTTGGGAAGTATCTTTTAATGCAGAACCACAGTTTTATCAAGAAGGGAGCTGTGTCTCAATCTATTCTCTCTGATAGGAGTGAAAGGTATGAAGTAATCTTAGGGGAAAAAAAGGACTTTACTGGGAAAGCATAACAGGATTATTTGTTAAAATACAATCAATTAGGTTGTGTTCTCAAGAAACATTTTGGTTGCTTTGATTAGATTCACAGAAATAATCTGGGTTCTTGATTTGATCCAGGAAGTAACTTGATTCAGGATTATTAGCAAATGATCCGCTAAGGCGGTGGTAGTCAACCTGGTCCCTACCGCCTATTAGGGGGCGCTCCAGCTTTCATGGTGGGCGGTAGCGGAGCAACCAAAGTATAAATAAAGAGATAGATTTAACTATAGTAAGTTGTTTTATAAAGATTTAGTCTGCCAAATTTAGCGAAAACCCGACATAAAGTACTTGGTAAGTAATTATTATTATATGCTTTCACTTGCTATAACTCTGCTTTATAAACTTTATAAAGTTACTTCCCCACTTTATAAATGACCATTACTGTGGAACCGGTGGGCGGTTAGAAAATTTTACTACTAACAGAGATACAGAAGTGGGCAGTAGGTATAAAAAGGTTGACTACCCCTGAACTAAGGCATGGAGAGGATTCTTACTAAATGGAGTTAAAAATCAACTACAATATTTTAAAATGTTTCTGCTAATTTTGTTTAAATAAGATAACACCTAGCCTGACCAGGCAGTGGCACAGTGGATAGAGCGTCAGACTGGGATGCAGAGGACCCAGATTCGAAACTCTGAGGTCACCAGCTTGAGTGCGAGCTCATCTAGTTTGAGCAAAGCTCACCAGCTTGAGTCCAAGGTCGCTGGCTTGAGCAAGGGGTCACTCGGTCTGCTGTAGCACCCCGGTCAAGGCACATATGAGAAAGCAATCAATGAACAATTAAGGAGCCACAACAAAGAATCGATGCTTCTCATCTCTCTCCCTTCCTGTCTGTCCCTGTCTGTCCCTATCTATCCCTCTCTCTGACTCTCTCTCTGTCTCTGTCAAAAAAAAAATACCTATAACACCTAATTTTATCTCCAAATTCTGGGTATGCTTTCCGATGGCTGCCTGTGTACCACAAACAACATTAGTATTTTGCTTCTATAATGGAAAGCTCTTTTGTGGGTATTTTAAACTTTTATTCTTACAACCTTCCCTTCAGAAAAATCAAAGTTTATTATTCCCCTTTTTTCTGGAAAAGAAAGGAAAGCACTGACATGAACAAGCACTGTCCCCAAGCACACCAGGTGTCTTTGACTTCCAGTTTAACCCTTAGGGCACAGAAGTTTTGTGAGTGAGCGTCAGAATGTAAACTAAGTGCCGCATCCAGGAGATGATTGAGAGAAGGTTCCAACCCCACTTGCTCTGTCTTTGGAATTCACCAATTTACCTCCAGCAAGACCCAGTTCAGTTCACCCAGCACGGATCAAAGAGCCGCCATGTTTAAGGCCTGTAAGACCTTTGTCAGAAGGCAAACGGTATCAGTTAATGATCATTTGAAACAGAGACCTGGGCCCATTCAGTAGGTCATTGTTTTTTGAAATTAAAAATGACAGAATGATACATAGGTGGATGCTAGTCAACTTCAATTTTGTTGCTTTTGCTATTGTTTTTCCCGTGATAACGATGAATTTCTAACTCACCAATTTTCAGAGCAATAGACAGAATTGTTTAAAGTTCTTATTTCATTCAAGGGGGGGGACTATAACTATATGTTTCATATCTGACTCTAAATTGGGTAACCAGCTGCCATTACCTTCCCAGTGGGGGGGGGGGGCTCCGTTCTTGATGTAGCTGGTTCTGTATGGATAAATGCTCAATCACATAGTTGCTAAGTGAGGCTTGGTGTTTAGTCCTCTGTTACTTTGGTATATCCCTAATTACTTAACATAGTCTCTTAGAGGTACTAGGTACTTAATAAATATTAATTAATTTTAAGTTACTTTATTCTAACATTTCTGACTCATAAGAATGTTATCTTAAGAAGGATGAGTCTGGATGATTGAGTAGGCGAATATGCAATTGAAGGACTTCACAGAGATTGGAAGTGGTTTTGTCAACAAAGAAGTTGAAGAGAAAAAAGAAAAGAGAGAAGAGAAGGGAAGGGAAGGGAAAGGGAGAGGAGAGGAGAGAAGAAGAGAGGGGAGGGGAGGGGAGGGGAGGGGAAGGGAGGGGAGGGGAGGGGAAGGGAGGGGAGGGGAGGGGAGGGGAGGAGAGAAAATATGAAAAAGAAAAAAGAAAAAGAATCACTTTAAGAGAAAACAGTTGGATTATCAAAGAAGAAAATGGGCCTACAAGGTGACTTTTACTGTGCAAAGTGGTGTTTTCCAGAAATCCAAAACATCAAGTCATTGGCTGAGTAACCAGAAGAGTGCCGCTGGCGAGGAAGGGTCATGATTCAGGGCAGGAAACCTGTAGAGGCACCCACCTGGCCACGGCGGCGATTTGGTGATTCAGTCGCGTCCCAGAAAAGGTCTCAGACTGAGCAGAGAAGCGAATGCAGCCCAAGGGGAAAGTAATGTCACATCAGAATATAGGGCTTACACATCAAGGCTGCATAAATCTTCTGAGTCTACATCAGTTCGAACTAGTAGTTTTTAATGGAAGTATCTTTATTGTTTTGAGTTTCTACTTTGTGCTAAGCAGAGTTCAGGGCTGGGGGCTAAGGAGAAAACTTGAACATAACAGAAAATAAATGCAGCTGTATATGTTTTTGTATTGTCCAAACAGGACTTTATGTTCTTTAGAGTAGTTTTAAGTTCATAGCTACATGAGAGGAAGGTGCAGAGATCGTTCCTATAGCCCCAGCCGCCACGCACGCATGCGCAGTCTTTCCCGTTACCGGCATCATTCGCCAAAGCGGCACATTCGTTACGACGGATGGGCTTACGTCAAGAAGTCACAGCCAACGTCCACAGTCCTACATGGTCCATTCTCGGTGCTGCGCGTCCTGTGGGTTTGGACAGATGGAGAGTGACGTGTGTTCCTCATTATAATATCACTCAGGGTACGTTAACTCTCCTAAAACTCCTCTCTGCTCTGCCCACTCACTCTCTCCTCCCCTGTCCCCTCTTCCTCCACCAACATTGATCTTTAGTTCAATCTTCACGGTGTTGCCTCTTCCAGAATGTCCCTGGGTCGGAATCGGTCAGTGCTTAAGCCTTCTCAGATCGCCTTCTTCCACTTAGCAATACGCACGTCAGCTGCCTCTCTAGGTCTTTCCGTGGCTCAATAGCTCCGTTCTTTTCAATGCTGAGTAACGATCCACATTTTGTATGTACCAACGTCTATGTATCCTTTCACCGACTGAAGGACATCTTAGTTGCTTCTGAGCCTCAGCGATTATGAATAAAGTTGCTGTAAAAGTCCACACACAGGTTTTTGGGATTCTATATATGTTATTAACTCCTCGGGTAAATGCCAAGGAGCACAGTTTGTTTGTGTTTTTTTTTTGTTTGTTTTTTTTTTTGTGCGTGTGCATCCGCAACAGCCAGACAGCATTTGCTGCGGTCTGGGCTCCAGATTGGGACCATTCGAATAGGGGAGGAATGGCACCTCCTTATTGTTTCAGTTTGCACGTCCCTGAGGACATGTGATGTGGAGCATCTTTTCCTGGGCTGATTCGACATCTGTGTATCTTCTCTGGTTCTGTCTTTGCAAAGGCGCTCAGCCCACTTTTTAAAATCAGTATGTGTTCATTTTTAAGAGTTCTCTGTATCCTTTGGATAACAGTCCTTTATCAACAAATAGTTCCCCCCAGCCTCTGGCTTGTCTTTTCATTCTCCTGATAATGTCTATTACAGAGCCGAAGTTTTAAACTGTAATGAAGTCCAGTTTATCAATTGTTTCTTTCATGGCTTGTGCCTTTGGTGTATCTAAAAAGCCATCTAGGCTTTCTCCTGTTATTTTCTAGGAATTTTCTAGTTTTATGTTCTACATTTGTGTCTAGACCAATTTTTTTTTTTTAATTTCTCCAAAGTTAGAAGAGGGGAGGCAGACAGACAGACTCCCGCATATGCCCAACCGGGATCCACCGGGCATGCCCACCAGGGGGTGATGCTCTGCCCATCCAGAGCGTTGCTCTGTTGCAACAGGAGCCACTCTAGTGCCTGAGGCAGAGGCCATGGAGCCATCCTCAGCGTCCGGGCCAACTTTGCTCCATGGAGCCTTGGCTGCGGGAGGGGAAGAGAGAGACAGAGAGGAAGGAGAGGGGGAGGGGTAGAGAAGCAGATGGGCGCTTCTCCTGTGTGCTCTGCCCAGGAATAGAACCTGGGACTTCCACATGCCAGGTCATCACTTTACCACTGAGCTAGCTGGCCAGGGTCTAGACCAATTTTTTACACCGTTTTTTGAAAAGTTTATCTTTGCTCCATCATATTGTCCTTGCTCCTTTACCGATTAGTTGACTGTATGTGGGTCTAGTTCTAGGCTCTCTATTCTCTTCCACTGATCTAATTGTGTATTTTTCGTTCCCAATACCACACCATCTTGATTAATGTAGCACCACAATAAGCACTGACGTTGGGTATTGTTGATCTTTCAACTTTGTCCTTCTTCAATATTGCGTGGGTTGTGATGGATCTTTTGCCTCCTCTCCGTAACCTGTACAATCAGTTTGTTGATACCCACAGAATAACTCACTGGGATTTTGGTGGGGACGGCATTAAACCTACGAGTCATTCTGCAAGTCGGAAGGTTGTTTGAATTCACTGATGCTCAGTTTAGGGCCGTTTGGCTTCCTCCTCTTCTCCAGAGTTTTCAAATTAATGGCCCGAGTTTTCTTAGGCTCAACCATGTATCCGCTCGAAATGTTTCCTCCTTGAATTCAAACAGTCTTAAATTCAAACAGTTAAGGATCAGAAGATTTTACTTAAAAATCTGGGCTTTAGACTTGGATGGCATGGCAATGCCAGCCCGGAGTTCCCTTTGACAGCGAGCAGGTGACACTGAACAGCAGGCAATCTGGTTTCCAGACCGGACCTTTTTCGTGAGCGAGGGGCCAGGGGCCCACCTGTTTACTGACATCTCCATATCGACAGAAATTGCTTCTCCATTATCCTGTTGTTGCTGAGAAAAAATCAGAACAAACTATTTTTTTCAGTCCTTGCAAGGAACCTACTCATTCTCCCTAAATACTTGGAGAATATTTTCTTTACGGAGCATACATGTTGAGCGTTACATCTCAGGACACTCCGCTCATAATGGAAAAATCTCTTTGGCCTTCTCCAGTTTGGTCCCTGCCTCCAGACCTCCTTCCCAAATGGCAGGTGTTGCTGGGAACTCTTCCTATTTGTTTCCCTGTCTTACTAAAACACCAGGTTACTCTCTCTGGAAGGATTATTTAATGCCAGTTTATAGTGTCTGCTTTCAATTTTGTTCAGTTTATCCTGTTCTTGAAAGATGTTTCGTGAAGTTTATAGCATATGCTTGAAACTAATCCCTAGTTTCAAGTTTCTAGCCTATTTCGTTCATTTCGGTACATTTCAGTGTGGGCTGAGCTATCTAAGCCTTCTCTCATTCCTACACATTTCTGGAAAATGTCTTCACTTAATATTTGATCTGCAAGCTATACAGTGTATGGTTCATTAAACATCTTAATATAACTCCATGATAAGAGGGCTTGCTTTATTCCCTTCAGAGATTCCCTTTTCAAGGACAGGATATATGCCTCCTGTATGCAGTCAATAAAACTAATTACATAGGGAAATTTATGAGGAGTTTATTCATGGCATTGCTACGTGAATTAATACTTGGCTGGTTTCACGGATATTCAACATAGTATGTCATCCCTTTTCTTCTACCTTAATCTACTGGTCAATAAACAAGATACTTTAAATCTTGGATTTACTCAGAACATTCTAAGAACTCCCACTTAAAAAATGTTTTTTCTTATGCAGATAGAATGACTTTTCTAGCGTAATCATGAGATGTGTTAGTTCTGGGTCTGCAGGGAAACAGAACCAATGGGCTATGTACTTATATCACTGTCTATCTATCTATCTATCTATCTATCAAGAGAGAGGGATTTATTTTACGGAGTTGGCTCACACAATTGTGGATGCTTGGCAAGTCCCGAGTCTGATGGGGTGACCCAGCAGGCTGGAGACTCAGGGAAGAATTGCAGTTCTACTCCAAAGTCAGTCAGTTCACTTGCAGAATTCCTCCTTATGTGGAGAGGTCACTCTTTGTTCTGGTGAGATTTTCATCTGATTGGATGAGCCCACCCACATTGTGAAAGGTAATCTACTTTACTCAAAATTCACCAATTTAAAAGTTAATCTCGTCAAAAACCGCCTTCACCAGCCCTGGTCAGTTGGCTCAGGGGTACAGTGTTGGCCCAGTGTGTGGATGTCCCAGGTTCGATCCCAGTCAGGGCACACAGAAAAAGCACCCATCTGCTTCTCCACCCCTCCCCCTTCTCTCTCTCTTCTCCTCCTGCAGCCATGGCTCGAATGGTTCCAGCACGTTGGCTTCCGGCACTGAGGATGGCTCCATGGCCTTGCCTCAGGCACTAGAATAGCTCAGTTGCCAAGCAACGAAGTAACACCCCAGATGGGCAGAGCATTGCCCAGTAGGGGGCTTCCTAGGTGGATCCCAGCTGGGCTCATGTGGGAGTCTGTCTCTCTGCCTCCTACTTCTCACTTAAGAAAAAAAGAAAATCTTCACCAAAAATATCCAGAACCATGTTGAACCAAATATCTGGCCACTGTGGCCCAGTCAGAGTTGACATGTAAAACTGACCATCACAGAAGATCATTTTTATAGGTGTGCTTACTTCTAAAAGTTGGTTATATGGCAGATTTGGGTTATTGGGAAAGAAGATCCTGTCTGTCAATGAACTGTCCATCTACTATTAATGTGAACTGACTGGAACCCTGGCTATTTTAAACCAGTGTTATCAGAACACATTACAGGAACTACATACGCTGGAAGAAAAAAAAAAAAGAAACAATTGGGCAGTAAAACATATCGATGAGCAGTTATCGACAGCTTTTATCCAGACATGCATTTGCAGGAACCGTGAGGCCGTATCTTTGCAGCAGGCAAGTTCTAGTCACACGCCTGCTCGGGCCACAGCGCGCAGGAAGCTCAAGCCCAGAAACGGCAGGGACGGAACAAGCAGGAGGTGCTCCAGCGCCCCCAGACAGATCTGGGAGGTGAGGCCGCACCGTGATGTGAGCGTGTCGGAAGGCGGCCCTGCACTTCTGTGGAAGGCATGTGCTCGGGACATGATAATTTGTGAAAGTACTTACTTTCTACATACCTTTTATTTCCCCACAAGGAATAGAAGAAATTATTGGTTTTTCCCTCTAGAAATATTTAATGACTATATATCCTTGCCTTTATTAATTTTTTTTCAGTTTTGGGAGTAACTCCACAGTTATAGTTTGCTCACTGCTTGACATTGGACACTTAGCAGCAATACCTTGAAATATTCTTCCTTTGTGTCCCCCATCCGCATGCAGGGACCCCCAAGGCCAGAACTTGGCCTTGCAGAAGCTAGATCAATCATTTTCTTTCTATGTAATATACTTATTCTCCAACTGTCTTAAATAATGTTTTAGTTACTCCCAATAGAATTAGTAGTGGTTCAAGTTCTTCACCATTTTTTTTCCCTGCAAAATAACCACCATCTAAAAAAAAAAAAAAAAATCAGTATTTGTGTTGATGTCACTCTTGTCCTGAAATAGTGTTCACCCCTCTTCCAAGCCCTGCTTTAAATGTCCCTCCTTCAAAAAAGCCATTCTGCCTCCAGGGTTCCGGCTCAGGGCCGCTTCCTGAGGGCTCACTGGTGTTCTGTGACGTCCCGTGTGTGTGTGTGTGTGTGTGTGTGTGTGTGTGCGCGCGCGCGCGCGCATAAAGGGACCCATGACGCACTCTTCGCTGGGCATTCAGAGTGAAGGTGAATGTGCCATAAAGAAAGACTTCCCTATGACTTCAGGAGAGTCAGCTAGTGTCGTCCCGCTGACTCTGAGCTGCCCCGCTCCGCCCAACGCTGGAGGGTGGAGGGACCAAGACCCAGTACCCCCCGCCCCCCACCATCAGGCCCTTCGCTGTCCCAGCCCCTGGCTTCTCGCGATGTCCACCAAAGGCTCCGCCTTCTCTTCTGTTTTGAAATTTTTACTGGGATTAGTTCTAAAACTTGAGGCATTCCCTCTGCTGATGACTCCATCGTCCAAACACCCCCGTGCTTCACGTGCTTCTCGACTCTCGAGTCCTGGCTGTGCGCCACGCCCCAGGGACACCGTCCCCACCGCCGGAACTGTCCCCACCACTTACTTGAGTAGACACGTAAGCTCATCTGAAGCAGCCCGGACAGCAAGGAGAGGGAGGAAAACCCAGTGTTAACTTCCCAGGTACAAACAGAGGAGACGTTCTCATTCCTCTACGATCGATGTCCACGTGGGCAAGTCAAAAAACTCACTAAGTGACATCTCCCCTGGAACCCTCAGCAACAAACCTTCCTTTTCAGGTGGTTTCCGGAATGCTCCCTGCAGTTCAGCGCTGGCCTGTGACCAGCTTCGTTGGTGTCCTCTTAAGTGGAAGCGGCTTGTCTTCCGTTCTCCGCCTGTCACATCGCGGGGCTACGAGGTTCTGACCTGTCTGAGCTCTGGGTGGGGCCGCTTCTCTGAGAACGCTGCCTGGGCCACGGGGAAAGGATGTGGTCTTCCCTCAATCCTGCTGGGCTCGGCTGCCATTAAAAAGGAAGAGAGATGGGGTGGGGTAGGGGTGGGGGTGGGGGTGGGGGTGGGGGTGGGGGTGGGGGTGGGGGTGGGGGTGGGGGTGGAGTGAAAGAAAGAGGGGAGGAAGGAAGGAAGGGAGGGGGGGAGGGAGGGAGGGAGGAAGAAAAAGAAAAGAAAAGAATAGAAATGAAAGAAAACAGGAAAGTAAACAAGCCTCATATAACCCAGGTGGAAGTCCCTACCACCTCTCCTGGGCTGTTCAAACCCTGCTGGCATTCCGTCATTCCGGGCCATTCCCTGCCCTCCCTTCAAACAGCTCTTCACACCATTGCCTGTGATGTCCTTTGTAAACCTCCAGGTCACACAGTGCTGATGGCATTCTCACCCCCTCTTGCCTTGCTCACTCAGATTTTCTCTCCTCTAACTGCATTTATTTGTCTGTCTGACTTCTCCTTCTAATCTCTAAACCCCTCCTCTTCAAGGACTTTCCCTTACTTCATTTTGATTCTGCCAAGAGTACAGTGGACACTGCCTCAAAGCATGCCTTGGGAGTCTTCTGTGTACGAAGTTGTAGAGAATGCACGCTGTCTTCTGGCGCTTACATATTTCACTTACGTTTGAGGATGAAATTTCAGATAAACTAAATTCAGTTTCAGACCAACTATTTTATTAAAACATTAAAATCTTCCAGGGAAAAAGTCATTTATTTTTCAACACCCCCCCTCCCCTTGCCAAAGGGGACATTTTATAAGTAATGTTTCCTGGCCAGAAATTTTTACTCACAAATTGACTATATAATATATAATATAATATATATATATATATATATATATATATATATGGGTTTTGTTACTGTTGTTCAATTTCAAACAGGGTTTCTCAACCTTGGCACGAGTCACATGCTTTTGACTGGTGACTCTTTATTGTGGGACTGTCCCAGGCATTGTGGGATGTGTCATTGCATTTCTGGTTTCTACCCGCTAGGTCCTAGGAGTCTCTCCCTCCAATCTGGTTTTGACAACCAGAATTGTCTCAGACATTGCCCAATGCCCCTAATGGGGTAGGGAGTGGAAGGATCTAACATGTCCCCAGTTTGAGAATCACTGATTTAGAACCACTGCTTAGCACTTATTAGCATTAAAAAAAAAAAAAAATTCAAACCAAGTGGAAGTTGTGGGCAAATTTCTCTAATACTGATGTTTACGAGTTACTAGAAAAGTACACTCCAGCCAGAAAATTGGGCCATGTAGTAAAAAATGGGGTAAGATGGTTCACAGAACATAATGTTAATGAATGATATACCATATTTTTTGCTCCATAAGATGCACCTGACCATAAGACACACCCGGGGTTTTAAGGAGGAAAATAAGAAAGAAAATATTTTGAACAAAATGGTGTGTTAAAATATTTAATAGAATACCGTACTCTTTGCTCCACAAGATGTACAAGCATTTTCCCCTCCACTTTTGGAAGGGGAAAAGTGTATCTTATGGAGCGAGAAATACGGTATTTACTATGTAAAACAAAACCAGGGAAGAGTAAGTATCCTTCTCTGAAAACTGTGGTGATCAGCCACTTGAACCATGTCAACCATATGGCCATTTTCCTCAAGCCCACAGAAGAGATTTGTACCTTCCCCTACTATAGCTATATAATCAAGCTATATGTCTAGAGTGTTTAATTTCGAAGATTTTTCTTCTCAGCTACTGAAAGTCTTACGGTATATATTTTTTTTATTGCCGTAGTCAATGTTTATTTATTGTAATGCAAGTAAATGTTTGTGAGTTTGGCTGATCTTTTCTAGGAGGATAGTTCGAGAATGATTTTAACAGTTGGAGTTTGCAAAAGGATTGTCATTATATTGTCTAATTTTTCTTGGTATTTTGAATAAGTGTCTTTCAAATTGTGGAGATATTACGCTCTAGAAAATGGCTTGAGAGTTCTGCAGTAACAGCTTTTCATTTGAGTTATGTCTTAATATTCACTTAAAGCATCGACTTCAGTAGCTTCCAATACGGCATTATGAGCCATTTGGAATTTTAAAGGCATTCATAAATAAACGCATACTAGAATAGTTCCAATTGGTTGGATAAGTGATGTACATTTAAAAAAATTAAAATAAAATAATGTCAAAAGGCATCTACACTTTGGTTAAATAGAGTGTCTTTGGGGTCATTAAAATAAATTCTTCATCATACTAAGTGAGCCTTTCAGAAATGTTGTTTTTGCATTTTATTACAAATAACAAATAGTACACAGAACTAGCAAATGCTGAGAATTAGGATAAAGATTTCAAATAAGAAGAGAGTATCAGTTTATTATTCTGATGAAGAGTGAAAATCCAAAACCTGTTGCCATTTGATTTCAAGAGCTTGTTTTTTTTTTTTAATTATTAAGGACATGGAAGCAAAAAAATATATATATACAAAACAATCAGAAATTTTGTATTACTTTGTATTCAGCATGCATAGTGTTTGGAGAGAATCAAGTTAGATCACATAGGCTGAGAATTAACTGAGTAATAGCTACCATTTTGTCAGTTTCTAATATATTCAGAGACTTTGGAACAGAGGACATACCACATATCTTCATTTGCCTACATCATAAATTTCTAGCCTGCCTCCCCTTATCCAAGTCAAGAATGCCGAGGTCTGCGGGAACCGCTCTGCCACATCTCCCTGCCCAGACCTTTGTGGGCCTTCTCAGGGCATTTAGCTGCTTTACTTCCGAGCCAGCTGTGGCCATGGGAACTGTGTCAGGAATCCGAACCTGCCACGACACATGTGCAGCCATCGCTAGTGATGTCCTATCTGGCCCTGTGGGCTGGTCAGATGGAAAACACAACCTCTTTACTGGTCCGGTAGTACCTGTGTCCCCCTGGGCTCACGGTCCGGCCGCCTCCACCATCCTCTCAGATGCTCACCTCTAGTTCCGCCCTTTCTTGAGCAGCCCCGTCTTCTTCTCCAGTAAAAGAATCAAGATGGCTCCTTCTCCAGTAAAAGAATCAAGATGGCTTCAGACAGAACTTGAAAGTAGCTATTAATTACCACTTGGCCAAGAGAAGCAGGAACCGAAAGTTTAGCTCCTCATCCATTCTTTCTATTCTCTCCTAACAGTGAGAATAAATCAATATTTTAATAGGCCTATAAATTATATATATTGCCTCTATCCATATTTCTTTATTTCTCACACAAAAAAAATATCTTGCGGTGCACATTGCCATTTTATAGACTCAGAGTGACACTGAGGATGCCTAGTCATTTTGTCCAAGGTCGCCAAACTAGAAGAGACAGAGCCGGGACGGCAGCCCGACTCTCTGTGGACACAAGCCCCTCCGGCGCTGTAGCAGTGTCACTGAATGGCTGGGTTACTGAAGGACCAGGAGCTACTTCTGAATTTAACCCGTGCTAATGACCGAACAATAATTTCCATCCCGACGTTCGGTGTCTGTGGTAGATGGAACAGTCCCCGTACAAAGATGCCCGTATCTGAATCTCCTGAACCTGTGAACATGTTAGGTGACAGGCAAAGGGGAATTAAGGGTGCTGACGGAAGTAAGGTGACTAATCGGATGACCTTGAGATGGGGAGATGATCTTGATTTACCCAGGCAAGCCCACTGAAATGCCAGAAGTCCTTAAATGTGGACATGTGGACAAGGGATGCGGGAGAGGGAGTTTGGGAGGGATGCAACATGAAATGGTCTTAACCGGCCATCGCTCAAGGGGGCAACGGCCAAGGCAGGCAGGCAGCCCTCAGGAGCTCCTTCAGGAGCTAGAGCAGGCGAGAAGACACGCCCCCTAGCAGGCATCCCCAAACTACGGCCTGCGGGCCACATGCAGCCACCTGAGGCCATTTATCCAGCCCCCTGCCGCACTTCCGGAAGGGGCACCTCTTTCATTGGTGGTCAGTGAGAGAAGCACTGTATGTGGCGGCCTTCCAATGGTCTGAGGGACAGTAAACTGGCCCCCTGTGTAAAAAGTTTGGGGACCCCTGCTAGAGTTTGTAGAGGGGAATGCAGTCTGATAGCATCTTTGTTTTGACCAGTGAAACCTAGTCTGTACTTCTAAACGCCAGAAATGTAAGATAATTCATTTGTGTCATTTTTCAAACACTAAGTTTGTGATATTTGTTACAGCAGCTGTAAAAAAAATCTGTTGTAGTGTTTTATGGCATTCTAATCACATTAGAAAATAAAACAAAAAAAATTAACCGAAGAAGTGAGTATTCCATTATCATTAAGAAATTCTCAGACCAAGGCTTTATTAAAAAAAAATACACATTCAGAGTTTCCAAAATTTTTCTTCACTTTTATTCAGGCATGTTTTTTATTTAATCATAAATTTTTTTTTTTTGTATTTTTTTCTAAAGTTAGAAATGGGTAAGCAGTCAGACAGACTCCCGCATGCGCCCAACCGGGATCCACCCGGCACGCCCACCAGGGGGCGATGCTCTGCCCATCTGGGGCGTTGCTCTGTTGCAACCAGAGCCATTCTAGCGCCTGAGGCAGAGGCCACAGAGCCATCCTCAGTGCCCGGGGCCAACTTTGCTCCAATGGAGCCTTGGCTGCAGGAGGGGAAGAGAAAGATAGAGAGGAAGGAGAGGGGGAGGGGTGGAGAAGCAGATGGGCATTTCTTCTGTGTGCTCTGGCCAGGAATTGAACCCGGAAATCCTGCACACCAGGCTGATGCTCACCACTGAGCCAACTGGCCAGGGCCGTAATCAGTGATTCTTTATGGTGCACCTATTATTAACTTGGTGGGTGGGAGATGAAGAGAGGCAAAGTAGACAAAGTGTATGTTCTTCCTAGGTTTATGGTCAGAACGTCACAAAATTTAATTCACTTTATATACAAATTGCTCAAGTATCATGAGGGTTACAAAAGAAATTCAAGGTAAAGTCAACTCTGGATCCACAGATGAGATGATGTCGAGTCAGGCTCAGCCCCGGAGCCTCCTTCTGGTTCGTTCCATCAGGAAACTCTCGTTAATAGGAAGTACCTTGGGGACTGCTTTGTTGAAAGAAGAGCTATGTAAGGAATGGCCCTTAGAGGAGATCTTGTCGATAAAATAAATGGTGTCAAATGACCTCATTTCCTGTTCTGTCACTGTAGAACCAGTGAGTTAAAAGATACATTTTTTTAAAGCCATTATAATTTCCTTAAATAGCATTCCTGTCCATTCTCACCTTTGTCTCAACTGCAAGTAATGAACCTCTAAATTGTCAAACATCAAATTATGCTGCATAACAGATAAACCTCCTGCATAATTTGTACACATTTTCTTCCAATGGTGATGAGGAGGAGGTAGAAAGTTGTGCAACCTAATGTTAACTCTTTCAGTGAGAACAGTGGAGAAATCAAGACCATTTCCACATAGCAATATGTACTAATTCAAAATTAAATAGAAAATAACAGGGCGTATTCTGATCTTCCCTAAGACTTCTGATCCATGTATATCACCTTCTCCAAGGGAAAGAGTGAGCATCCCTCTCCTATGGGCTTCCATGTATGTGTTTGGATAGGTATGCTATATGTTTATCATATACAGCATGATAGAATTGCTTGTAATTATCTATGTTCCCCCACCCCCATGTGATCAACTGAAGTTTAATGACTTTTGCTTGTAACTTGACACTCTGAATAATGATTCAACCTTACAGAGTGCACGGCACATTATAGGAGTTCTAATAGTGTTCACCAGATTCAAGGTTAAAGTAATACATTCATGAATTAACAAATAGTTCTCTGTACCTTAAAGCAGTGATTTTCAACCTTTGTTTCTCACGCACTCATAAACTAATTACTAAAGAAAAAGGGGCCCTGACCTCTTCTTCCTTAGTAACTAATTTATTTGTGCCATGAGATGAAAATGGTTGTATTTAGTCAGGGGCATTGACCTTAGTAATTAGTGTGTGTTTGTGCCATGAAAAAAAAGGTTGAAAATCACTGCCTTAAAGATAAACTTGAGACTTTGGGAAAACTAAACAACTATAGAAAAAAAGAAAGAAAGAGAAAGAGAGAAAGAAAGAAAGAAAGAAAGAAAGAAAGAAAGAAAGAAAGAAAGAAAGAGAGAGAGAAAGAAAGAAAGAGAGAGAGAAAGAAAGAGAGAGAGAGAGAAAGAGAAAGAGAGAAAGAAAGAGAGAGAGAGAAGAAAGAAAGAAAGAAAGAAAGAAAGAAAGAAAGAAAGAAAGAAAGAAGAAAGAGAAAGAGGAAGGGAAGGAAAGAAAGAGAAAGAAGGGAGGAAGGAAGAAACGGTGGAAGAAAGGAAGGAAGGAAGGAAGGAAGGAAGGAAGGAAGGAAGGAAGGAAGGAAGGAAGGGAGGGAGGGAGGGAGGGAGGGAGGGAGGGAGGGAGGGAGGAAGGAAGGAAGGAAGGAGAAAGAAAGAAAGAAAGAAAGAAAGAAAGAAAGAAAGAAAGAAAGAAAGAAAGAAAGAAAGAAAAAAGAAGGGAGGAAGCTAGAGGAATGAATATTAGTTTTTTGAGACCAAACCAATGCCCATTGCTCTTCAGATCTAATAATGAGACATATGACAGACACTAGCTGATTGTTTATTCCAAGGCATGAGGGCAGATGGGATTCCATGCATAAGTCAACCTTGGAGGAAAGTTCAACAAAAAAAATCAGCAGAAATAGGTATTTCTCCAACAACTGTTGCATGGCCAGTAGTTCTACTAAACAGATACTTGTTTGGGTTGTTTTAGAATTCCTACTGAAGAATTATGTCTACTGCAGAAATCTTGAGACCCCAGCGATGTCTGACTACATCTCACTCAGAACCAGTTCTCTCTCTTTTTATTGTTTGAACACATCTCATTCAGAGATTGTTATACTCATCTATACTTAAACACAATTAGACAATCAAGAAGAAGGTCAAGCACGTCTGTCTTCACCAACATTGAGTCTAAATAACAAATGCAAAGACTAAAGAGTGAAACAAACAACTAACCAAAACACCTCACTAAATTTCAACAGCTGAGGTGGTTTGCTTCCCCCTGATTCGCTTGACTGGATGTTAAAGAAGTACAATTTTCTGAGCCCCTTGGTTTCTGCCAAATCACAGCAGCCAATAGTCAGAGTAAATCAATGCATATTCTTCGTCTAAGTCCCTTAGGTGCTGTTGAATTGTAATAAATGCAACTCTCCACTTCAGTGAGCTGGGCGGGGAGCCAGGAAAAAAGGAAAATCTTGAATTTAGAGTCTTGGCTTTTATCTGCAGCTCAGCAAGACGTTCCACATTTTAAAGAAGATGCAACTTCGCATACATGTAAATAATGAAACTAGAGCTTGTTTTCATTGGACACAAGACACCACATTCAGTTGGGGAAATAGTTCTTTTTTTTTTGTCTGGTTAGATTTGGGGATGATACACCATTCCTTAGACCGGCCTTTTATCATTTACTGTGTATCTTTGGAGAAGTATTTCCCATTTTTGCTGTCGTGATTTTTAAACATTTTAATTTTAGATTCAATAATCTTTTGTATAGTAACAATGAACTTAGAAAATGTAATACAGTCTCTGGTATTGTCATTATCAGCTGTATCCCCATCAGAGAGAAGAGCTTAGAGCTCACCTGGGCACCTGGGCAGGTGAGTACCTGAATGGGCACAATGTAGTTTTTGGTCAAAGCCTTCTAGATCAATTAGTTCTTATATCTAATTCACTTAAAAAATAATTTGGAACTCTGAAACACTTTATGGTTCTGAGAAGTTTATTATCTTAAAATTGTAGTTCACACTCATAGAGATAACTAAATAGCGAATGCTTTAACCATAAAGCTCCCGATAATTTCTCCTATTAAAGACTTTATCTCTTTGTGTTGAACTAGTAAGACACCGGATACAAAACTTAATTAAATTTTAAAACCTGGTAGATACATATGTGGGCTGGGGAACAGCAGGCACTGGGTATCTGTCTATGAAAGCAAACTTTGTCTCGTTTTCAGTTTCAAGAGACTATGCACCAAGATTTGTTTTAGAAGATAGGATGAATGGACCCGTTTCTTTTATTTGACCGGAACCCAGACTCTGACTGACGGTCTCTGAGTCTCAGCAGCTCGTGAGGACAGGGCTAAAATATCCTAAAGGACAAGGGTTGGGTCCCATTTCTTTTCTTCCCCTAGAATCTCTCATGCATCTGTTTTCAGAGTACCAACTGAGTGGCACTCTGCTAAACATGGATTGTCCGGAGGCGGGCTGTATTTTCCAAAGACAGCGGAGTATTGATTGAGCGGCACTCCGCCCCACACAGATCGTGTCAGAGCTGCCGTCCCGCCCCACATGCCTCTCTCCCATGTGACCTGGCTACTGCTCCGCAGGAGGTGGAGTCTGTTCTTCCCCTCCCTTTCCGCTGGGCGGGAATTTACAACTTGCACATGAGCAGTAAGGTGTAGTAGCGATGAGCGTGCCTGACTTTTGATACCAGTTCCTAGGAGGTCCTGCATCTTCTGCCTCGTTCTCTTGAAACTCTTGCTCTGTGGGAAGATCGCCAACATGTGAGAAGTCTGACTAGCCCGAGACTGACGGGTGGAGAGTCCATGTGGAGACACACCCCAGCCCACTACTTTTGCCAAGCTGGTCACAGTCAATGCTACAAGAGTAGGGACTTGTCCAGATAAACCCTGCTTGGATTTCTGACCTACAAAATTATAACATAATAAGATGGTTGTTGGTGTAAGCCACTAGGTTTTGGGCTTGCTGTGACTAGTATATAACCATATAAGTACTACTACTAACAGCTAGCATCTACTGAGTTCTTATGGCTAAAGTACCTATTATATACTCAGATTAGTACCACTATTACCTGTATTTTCCAAAGAGGCCAAAATAAAGTGGCCCCAGGTTACAGGCCAGGGAAAAAATAGAGCCAGGGTTCAAATGCAAGACCCGTGTCTGACCTCTGTGCTCAACAGAGTCCCTGACCTCCAGAGCTCACAATGTATTGGAGAAATAGACCCGCAAATAATCATAATAACATGTGACAGGCATCAAACTATGGGATTCACAAGACATCATGAGAATTTAGAGGAGAGAAAACATGATTCTTCTTGGAGTGGGAAGGAGATGGGGTAAAGAGAAAAGACTTAGAAAGATGTTGTAAAGAAAGTAGAATTTGTAGAATTTAATGATGTGAAGATCAGGTGAGTGAGTGAGAGAAGAGCATTGGCTTTCTCTCTGTCTGTCTCTCTCTCTCTTTCTCTCTTTCTTCATTCTCTCTCTGGCAGAAAAATATGCTGAAGCAAGAAAGACTAGCAGGACAAAATAAACAACAACAACAACAAAGAATGAGGAGGCAAGTCAGGAAAATTAGCATGGTCCATTTTGATCCATGCTAAACCTTTGGTATTTTGTCCCTATAACTGATAAGGAATCGCTGGAGAAATTCTGATTGGGAAGTAGTGGAAGAAAACTTGCATTTTTACAGTATAAGTCTGGTTGCAATATGAAAGGTGAGTTGGACTGAATTCAGAAACAGGTACTCAATTGCATATTTCATATTGAAGAATAGATGGATTAATTAAAATGGTCATTTTTGTTTCTTTCTGCCCTAGACAATTTTCCTTATCATTCACAGCAAAACAATACAGAATATGCAAAAAAAAAAAAAACACACACACAAAGGTAGCAATAATGGTAACTACCATTCAGTGAACTCTTATTCTGTGTGTCATTTAATCCTGACAGCAAACTACAGAGGAAGAATTACCGTCTTCTTTTCATAAAGGGGGAAACTGAGGCAGAGTTTACCCAAGGATTAGACAGCTGTTTGGTAGCAGAGCTGGGGTTCAAGCCAAGGCAGCCCAATTCCAACTGATACTGCAAGTTCTGAGACAGAGTTCAGTGTTGGCGGATCTTGAAGCAGATGTTTTCACCCAGACTTAGTAAAGGTTACTGTTGAGTCATGCACCGGGTGCTGGGACGACAGAGTGAAGGGATACTCAGCAGAACAGAAAGTTAGGAAAAGTCTGTCTTGAGAAGGTTATTCATGAGTGAATTTCGAAGTCTAGATTTCTTCCTTCATTCATTCACTCATCAAACATTTTTGAGTGTCTGTGATGCCAGGCACCCCGCCAGGAGAGTAAGAATGATGCTACCTCCTGGAAGCGCAGGTTGTAGCGTGCAGAGTGAATAAACAAGAGAATCACAAGCCCAGAGAATGTCGCAAAGGAGAGGTACAAGTTCTATATAAACACCTCAGAAAAGGACCCCTCACTTAATCTGGGGAGGTCAAGTCTAAACCAAGTGCGGGTGGGCGAGGGAGTTACGCGCGGGTGAAGTGGGAGAACATGACGTATGGGGAGTCCCCCAGGTGGAGGGACAGTCGGGGTGGCAGGCGGAGAGGAGGGGGAGTGTGAAGAGCTGCAACCCACTGAGTGTGGTGAGGACAAAGCGAGTGACAGGCAGGGCCCAAGCCATGAAGAGCTCCACGGTGTCACCCAGACCACAGGACCATTTGAAGGCGTGTTAAAATCTGATTCAGGACGTTAAATCTACTCTCGCCACTGTGTGCAGAATGAATTGAACGGAAGAATGAATTCAAAGAGTGGAACTGGGGGGAAAGTGGATACATTTTAGACATGTTTGGGAGTTATAATTGATAAGATTCCGTGATTGATTGCATATCAAGAGTGAAAATAGGAAGGACAATTTAAAGGACAGCTCATCCATCTACAGATTGTACGACTGGACAGACAGATGGCTGCACCAAATATGGGACGTTTTATAACACTAGAAGGGAGGGGGGGCGGGGAGTTTGGACGGGAGTGGGTGCCAGCCAGGAGACCAGTTCAGGTTGGCCACGCCCAGTCTGAGGTGTCTGTACACGAGCCTAGGTGAGAGTTAATACAGTACATGGTCAGCTATGTGGCGTTGGGAGTGACGTCTGGACTAAAGATACAGCTTTGAAAATTCCTGGAAATTATATACAGTGTGTTCGTAAAGTCATGGTGCACTTTTGACCGGTCACAGGAAAGCAACAAAAGACGATAGAAATCTGAAATCTGCACCAAATAAAAGGAAGACCTTCCCAGTTTCTGTAGGATGATGTGGCAGCATGTGCGCATGCGCAGATGATGGCGTAACACCGTGTATACAGCGGAGCAGCCCACGGCCATGCCAGTCGTGATGTGGACGGTACAGAGGAAAGTTCAGTGTGTTCTGTGGCTCACTAAATTCGAATCCGTGACCAAAGTGCAATGTGAATATTGGCGCGTTTATAACGAAGCACCACCACATAGGAATAACATTACTCGGTGGGATAAGCCACTGAAGGAAACCGGCAGTTTGGTGGAGAAACCCCGTTCTGGTAGGCCATCAGTCAGTGACAAGTCTGTAGAGGCTATACGGGATAGCTACCTAAGGAGTCCTAAAAAATCTGTGCGTGAGCCCACATCGAACTGCACTGAATAGGTATAAAACTGGGAAAGTTTTGTTTTTTTTTATTTGGTGCAGATTTCACATTTCTATTGTCTTTTGTTGCTTTCCTGTGACCAGTCAAAAGTGCACCATGACTTTACGGACACACTGTAGATATCTGGTAAATGAAATGATGAAATGGCTTGGGGTGGGGGGCAAGACAAGACAGGCTTGGATAGGGGGCTGGGGGACATTTCCAAATCGCATGTGTTATGAGACAAAGGACACAGAGAGGTTTCCTAGAACTAACAGTTAAAACCGACAAGACAGCATGGTAGAGAGAATTTTGACCAGAGAAAATGTAGGGCTAAGAATGGCCGTGTTGGACTTGGCCACCTAGGGTGACATTAGTTTCGGCGGGGTGTTAAGGACAGGTCCCAAGAGGAAGGAAACACACCTCTGAAGAAATCTGAGGGGTTCTGAGGCGTAGAAGACAGTGACTAGGGTGAGACAGGGGTCCAGGGAGGTATTTTATTGTTTCTTGTTTGTTTCTATTTTCTTTTTGTTTTTTCTTTTTCCTTTTTTCTTCTTTAGAGTGAGATTGAAGGCAGAGTGTGAAGGTTCTGTTCAGTGTCCTCCACGCAGAGAAAAGTGAGTGCTTGTATGTCGAGTCCTGTTCCTTCCACTAGGAAACACGCGTTGTTTCAAAGAATGAGATCAAGGAGATAAAAACAATCGCAAAGATCAAGATCTGCTTGGGAGGCGAGAACATGACCAGCAAGTTCGTTGCTGCCATAATTTTAAGAAATCTTTCCCAGAGTCATTTTCTTTTTCCTATGACCTGAAACACATCGGGTCATTCACACAGCCACTAACTCTTCCCTGCGAGGGCTGTGGTTCTTCGTGCATGCGGTGAATAGCTCCACTGGTTATTGGGAGGAGGTCAGTTCACCACGACGCGTGTTATATCTGCCCGATGAAAGTCCGTTTGCCAGTCTCCCAAATGTCTAAACTCCTTTCCGCATTCCAAACGAGAATCTGTCTCCTAAAAATAACGATAGATTCCTGATTTCTAAAAGCAGGGAGAACACACAGGCTGCTAGCTCCCTTTATTGAAATCCAACCCTTGAGATATAAGTGGAATAAAATTTCTCACTGAAAAATTAACAACAGCAGCAGACTCCCTAGGGAGATCATTATTGGTCGCTTCCTGAGTGAGAATCGGGGAATAGCATCTCTGGCTAGAAGCGGGGTAGAGGCGAAACAGTGGTGTCCGAAGCCGTACGTGATACGGAGGGTAAGACAGCAGGTGCAAGCAGATTGTCTAGCTCCTGGATATTTCCTCCACTTGCAATTTTTGTCATTTTTTGTCACAGTTCTCCCCCACCTCTACCCCTGATCAGCCGAGGGGTCATGGTGGGCTTGGTACAAACAGCGCAACCTGGCTGCCCACGGCTGGGAGAATGGGTAATTAGATATGGTAGACACGGTGAAATACCATGCAGCATTCAGAAGCAATGAATTAAATGTGCATTCATAAACACGGCGGACATTAATCTATGCCTGAGTTCTCTAAAAAGTGTGAGAAACAAAAAGAGAACTCTAATGTCATGTTCAATGCTATTTCCATAATTTTTTAAAGAAAATATTCAAAACAATATTCCCCAAGGAGAGGATGTACAAATGGACATATCTTAAACAAAATAGAGTAAATGTCTTGGCTGGGGGGGGGAGGGCAGAGGGGCATGGGACCAGTGACTGTTGAAGGAAGGAGTAATTACTTAAAATAAAACCAGGATTGACGGTGACAGCGCGCCATGAACCTAGACTTGTGATTACTAGAACTCTCTACTGCCATCCAAAAAGTCATAATAGACAGAGTAACCACAAACAAATGTAAAACCTTGTACAACAAATGTGCAAGTCGGTTTGTAGTTAAAGAGATTTGCAGAAGATTGAAAGCTTCCCAAATGTGAGTTGAGAAGCTGGTGGGCTTTCTTCTGCTGAGACACGTCGGGTGAAGGAAACATTCAGCAGCCATCTCTCCCTTCAGACTACTATCGACCCATCAAACTCCCTAGCAGTTCCAAAAAGTGCGTAGTGAAAAGGGTCACCGGGGTACAAAATAAGATTTTTGAAGGAGGTGAACCTTTGGTGAAGGAAAAGGAAACTTGGGAGAAGAGTTAAAGAAATCTCAGTAGGCTAGTGAACACTTTGAGAGGCCGATCAATTTTGTCAAGCTCGTGTCGAGACTGCTTTCATTCATCATAAACTATTTTGGAGAGGCAAAGACCTAAAGGCATTGCCAATTAATAAATACAGAAAATCTATGTACTAGAAAATTTTTATTAAAATTAATATTTCATAGACCTGTGGTGAATGTCAGTTGTGACCCGCACGACGCCGTGACTTTGAGTCGAACAAAAGAAGGTTAAAAACGTCCTTCGCATGAAAGTTTTATATTCCGACGGCACAAAGGAATGAAATACTTTCTCATCCGAAATAGCAGTTGTCTGGGAGGTTCTTTTATTCTTTCCTGGGCACATAGTAAATTGAGTCTTTTCAACAGGAATGCAAGGGGGAACTTTAAAGATAATTAAGAAACATAAAATACGTCAGTCTCCTCAAACGTAGTCGGAATATGAGTTTTAATCTCTCTCCCTCAACAGCATTAGTATGAGTTTAAGTCGATGCTCTCATAATTTTTTTTAAAAAAAATGTCTATCATTTCTATACTAAGAAAAAATGTCTAATAACTGTGTACAGAAAAATAAAAGATCTGTGTTTTTATAAATATTTAGTAAGAGCCGTACTTAAAACGGATTGCTGAGAACATAAGCAAAAGTATTTCTTAAATGTGTTAATATAGAACTTAGCAGACTAAATAAATAAATATAGCAAACTAACTAAATAAATAAAAGGAGAGAGAGAGGAAATCCTGTAATAAAAATGAGGTCGGGTGACTGGCTCTGGTATAAGTGTGGGCATTTTGTTTTCTCCTGAATGTCAGGGAGCTCACAGGCAACACAGCAGGAAGGGTCTCTCTGTCCCCTTCTGACAATCTTGACCGTGAAACTGCCTGCAGGACAGCGCGTGTCTCGCTGGCTGTAGCATCAAAACCTAAGCCGAAGCCTTGTGGTCTCTGCTGTGTCCGTGAGGTTTCTAACAGTCCTGACCGGCGGCTGGAATGTGAGGCAGACCCGGGGGTTCCCACCAGCAGCTCGGGGGGGTGAAGGCTGAGTGCCTCCGCTCCAGGGCGCAGGGGTCAGCTTTCACGCGCGTTCACTCAGGCGGTCTCCGCGTGGGGGGCTGGTCACACTTACAGCCCGCTGGCTCACATGTGCCTTTCTCGTCTCCTCTGCAACCATCCACACTGCCCACTAGTTAGGTCTGTTATCAAGAGAGATGTGACTCCCGGTGCAGACGTATTGATCCTCAGGACAAGGCTTAGTTCACCCTGAGAGGTTCTTGATAACGTTAAGGACTTAAACCTTCAAGCAATCAACATTTGACAGTCACCCCCCTGAGCCAAGGTGCCGCAGGGACCCCGACTCAGTGCCAGGGGTTCCTCCTCAGGACCGTTGTCATTATCAAAGCAACACCAAGATGCCACGGGTCCCTCCCAGCACACATGGAGCACAAAGAAAATTATTCAATGCTCTAACATAAACTACAGAATGTCACCAAAGGCTGAGCAAACCTGGGAGACAGGTTTGAAACAACCACAGCAGACCCATAACTACCATTTAAATATCTTATTTTTAAACATCTCCAACACAGAAACAAATTTTTTGTATGCCAGCTAGTACAAACATTTGAAACACAAAATAGAGAGTGTGCCATTAGATGACACATGCATCCCTCCATATAACAAACCCTTGAAGATTCTGCACCTGACCTTTACCTGGGCCCCATTCTGACTGCGCTGATTCTCTGCCTGCTCGTGAGAGGAATTACTGCCTGGGCAGTCCTTCAACCCGTACCTGGTTTTGGCCTGTTGGGTTATCAGCTGATTATCTGTATGCTCAGTTGTGGGTGTCCCTGTTCATCTCATTTGGACCTTCAGGAAACATAAACTCACAAGTCTTAAATTCCTTTACACAGTCAGACTGTCTCTAAAATTGTGAGTCCTTGCTCCTTTAAAAGACCAGTCTCTTATGGATCTAAATTCTATAGGCATACTAGGACTACTGCAAGGTGACATAAGCTTGCAATTTTTAAAATAGCAAATATTTATGGAGCTTTTGTTATTATGGCCAGACATACTGCTAAGCATTTTCCATATATTACTTTATTTTTCTATAACTTTATGAATACAGACTATTATTTTAGCCCTGTTTTAGAGATAAAGAAAAACAAAACACAAAAAAACTAAGATTCTGGGAAGCTAAGAAATTTGCCCAAGATCACATTAACTAAGTAGCAGAGTTAAAATTTATAGTTTGTTGTGTTTGTCCTCAAAGCTTATGTTCTGAAGGACCACACTACATAGCCTTTATTACTCACGGCTACTAAGAAGGAATTCTACCATAATTCATTTGCCAGATAAGTGAACTGTGTAAATTCAGAACTAAGCTTTCTTTTAATTTACAACATACAACAGAAAAGAGCATTTTTGTCACTCAGACATCTCTTATGATTTGCTAAATTCCCAAATGAGTACTGAGATCATAAACAAACAAATGGGTTTCAGTGAGACAGAAATATCTTTTTTTCCATTTTATGCCAATATCATCTTTCTTTTACCCAGTTTCTCATGCTAAGTTGCATTCATAGTCCACCGATTAGAAAAGACAACAGAAAACTGTTTCCCTAACATTTCTCCTACCCCTTTATATAAGTGCTCCAGCTATTAAGCCACAGGGCTCTATGTATTTCATTTGGCAATGTTTGCAAGTCTAAATAGAAGATTAAATAAATTCAATGACAACTGACTGATAATAATGTGCGAGACCACATTAGAGCTTGCAACTCACCTTCAAGCTCTTTACTAGTCCTCGTAATATTCTTTTTTTAAAGTGAGAGGTGGGGAGGCAGAAACCGACTCCCACATGCGCCCTGACCAGGAACCACCTGGCAAGCCTCCTTCGGGGTGATGCTCTGCCAATCTGTGGTTGCTGCTCCGTTGCTCGGCAACTGAAGCATTTTAGCGCCTGAGATGGGGCCATGGATCCATCCTCAGCTCCCAGGGACAACTTACTCAAATCGTTTTAGCCATAGCTGTGGGAAGAGAAGAAGGAGGAGGAGGAGGAGGAGGAGGAGGAGGAGGAGGAGGAGGAGGAGAAAAAGAAGAGAGAGAGAAAAAGAGAGAGAGAGAGAGAAGGGGGTGGAGAAGCAGATGGGTGCTTCTACTGTGTGCCCTGACCAGGAATCGAACCTGGGACTTCCACACACTGTGCCAATGCTCCACCACTGAGCGAACTGGCCAGGGCCATCCTCGTAAGGTTCTAATTACCAGTGTGGTTAGACACTAAATGCCATTTCAATTGTTTTTCTCTCCCTTTTCAGACAGCTCAGCATGGATAAGCTGTGAATCATATTGGAAAACAATGCTTATAATAATTTTTATTGCAAAATATATTTTAGATTTTTCATGCTAAGAGTTCCCCTATGAGCTCATAAACTGCTGAAATGAACTGAAGGCTTAGAAGGCTCCTGTTCTCACTCCTGAAATCTCCGGAGTGGGGACATGTCAGAACAGGGATTGTTCTGTGGTCCCAGCCCCTCCCACACATAGTGTCTGCATGGGGCCCCTCCCAAGCGGATGTCCTGTTCCCGAAACAGGACCGGGCAGAGAAGATGGTCAGTGGAGGGCAAAAGGGAAATAGATTATGGTGGCTCCAAGGACCAGAGCCACTGCAGGCCACAGCCAGATTTCCTCCATAGCCTGTCACTCAAGCACACTGACCATACCACACACAGCCCCATGCTCTCTCTTCCAGCAAACAGGATCTTTTATGCCTGTTTCAGACTTCCGTCAACACCACAGCCGCTCACCACGGTGAAAATAACTTGGAGGGAAAACCAACCAATGAAAAAAACAAACAAACAAACAAACCACTTTGTCCCTCTGAATTAAAGTGGGGATGAAAGTATCGGGGATGTTCTATTCCAAGGAATACGGTAAGGAGGCTTGAAAAAACAATTCCAGCTGCCCTTCGCCTTCTTGGCAATATAGAGTCCCACAGTTTGAAATTCCTCCAGGATGAAGGCCACTCTGGCATCCTCTGACAGCGATGCTTGAATTACAGAACCTTCCAGACACTGTTGGGCTTTGACAGTTTGGTTGATGGGAGAAGAGAGCGAGGAGAAGGGACTGCATATTTTATTTTGTGGTCCTGAGTATAAATGTCTCTCAAGCGAGAGTCCAGCAGTTCATGCCATGATTTTAACCATGGTTTTAGACTGTGATGGATTGAAACAATTAAGGGGCCTCTTACTGAAAAGGGAGGCGGAACACGGAAGACGCCTGCTTCTGGTCTGAGGACAGAAAGTTCTAGAAACCCATAAAATAAGGTGTCTGAGATGGTGAACGTTCAAGTGTTAGATGACAAAAAGAAGCTGTTTTCATGAGTGCCGAGATAAAATTAGGGAACTTGGGAGATAACCGGGTGGCCTCATTCACTTCTCATAATCGCAGATAAAGTCCTGACACTGGGACCCGGGGCAGGGGGCCGCAGGGTCTGCCCTCTGTTCACGGTGCGGTCACGCGGCCCTTGCCGGGCTGACTCCATCTCTCAGTATTGACTGACACTGAAAAATGCGGGTGAACGTTTATTATTCTAGGGAGCTATTGAGAAGTACCATCTACCTCATCCGAGTAATTACCTGATGTCACAGAGCGGGTCACATCCTTATTACTGTTCAGAGATCTAAACATTTAGTCTTAGACGTGAAAAAAAACTGTCTCTTCAACCACTTCTCCAAGGCCAAGGGTTAGTACAAACATATGAACAGAGAGAGACACGCCTTCAAAAATTCCGCTTTGATTTTTCTCCTTCTATCGAATGATCAACTCGTTTTTGCCTTTCCCTCCACAGGTGGCCTCCCTCAGGCAGCCCCCAATACGGAGTCGGTCATCCTCGTGGTCCAGTGGCAGCATTCCCGACCCATGGCTGCCGACCAGGGGCCAGGGAAAAAACTCTCTCACAGAGCTCTACCAGGGTGCTAGAGACCCCCCTCCCACACACGCACGTTTATTTATTTCTCATTCCACCATGGAAAGGATGTCCTCTGAGCCCCCTAAAGTGGAGGAGCAGGTCTTCAATAAAAAATATTCAATATTCCAAACACCCTAAGTCTTTGGCTGCCAGTGTTCCAAGAGAATTGTGGCATTTTGACTTCTTTGGTATAGCCTATTTGGGATCCATATTTCAACCAACCTACAAAAAAAAAAAAAAAAAAGGAACCATTTCTAGTTCTTCCACTTAAAACATTAAATCTACCATGTCCCCTTAGTGGGCCTACAGCAATATTTTAGGGTCTGATGGCAACTTTATATTCCTTGTACCATGATCCTGCACCTGTAAGATCCATTCCTACCCAGGTAATCCAGGGTTCTGTCAAACTCAATCAGCAGGTCATGTGATTCTCTTGGTGAACCTTGCACCTGGTCACAAGTCATGCTTTGTACCCAACTCCTCCGGGCCTGCTGAGACTTGCGTCTGGCTGTAGATCTGGAACGGTGACAAGAGTAGGTCCCGAGGCTGACCAGCAGTACCTTGCAAGGCAACTATGTCAGAGGAGGTCATTACGGGTTCTTCAGGGAAAGGTAGACTGACCGGTCCAGGCAGGGGAGAACAGGCTCTTCCCACTGGCAAAGAAAGCTCAAAAGATTGGAGGACATTGAGTCACCAGAATCTGCACATAGGTCCCAACCCAATTTTCAGGATCTCATTCCTTCCCACTCGGTGCCGTAACTTGAAGAGACTCTTCAAGGTTGGGGATTCAATTTCCTTACAGCTCACGCACATACAGGACTGGGCTTCGGGTTTGATTTTTAGAAATCATGGTCCCACTATTACAGAAAATATGAGGTTTTTCTCAGGGTAGCCCTAAAAGCTTTCAAATCCTTTATGCAGACCTTGAAATGGGAATTTAAAGCACTGTGAGCTCATTGCTTTAACTTCCTCAGCACAGTTAAAAGCAACCAACCAACTCATTATATTCTGCATTATTCTGGATTTTTACTAAAATATCTTAAGTCTGCAAATACTTGGTCACCCAGAACCTTGCCTTCCAAAGGCCCTTGATTACAGATATTTAAAGGCCATGAATCGAACCACTGTGTTATCTATGCATGCTGTAGATCACCAGTGTTCCCTTTATCATGAGATACAGAATCATTGTCTGTAAATTTAATCATATTAGAGAGAGAGAAAGAGAGATGGATTTGTTACAGGGGATTGATCTCGTTCAATTGTGAGACTGGGGTTGGTTAAACAATCTCTTTCTTTATTCTTCATAATTGTGGTGGAACCTTAAGTCCACAGACCAAGTAGAGTCAGAAAGGGAAGGTGCATGGAGCATGGGGAAGAACAAGAACCCCAAGCAGGAGCTGAACTCATGAGGATAAACTTGTCGCCTCCAATGGTAGTGTTGGTGTTCTGCAGAAGCTACGGTGCTTCGCTGTGAAACACGGCACCCACACCTGCCCCAGGAGTCAGAGAAGCCAAAGGAAGACCCGGGAACGTTGGAGCAGTTGCAGACCCAGCTGCTGCCTGTGTCGTCAGGGTGGGAGGTGACCTACAGAATGGCTGCTGTCCCCCAGATCTTTTGTTTGTATTTTTTTGAAGTGAGAAGCAGGGGAGGCAGTCAGACAGACTCCCGCATGCACCTGACCAGGATCCACCCGGCATGCCCACCAGGGGGCGATGCTCTGCCCACCTGGGGTGTTGCTCCACTGCAACTGGAGCCATTCTAGCACCTGAGGTAGAGACCATGGAGCCATCCTCAGCTCCTGGGCCAACTTTGCTCTAATGGAGCCTTGGCTGCAGGAGAGAAAGGGAGAGATATAGAGAAAGGAGAGGGGGAAGGGTAGAGAAGCAGATGGGCACTTCTCCTGTGTGCCCTGGCCGGGAATCGAACCTGGGACTTCCACATGCTGGGCCAACACTCTATTTCTGAGCCAACCAGCCAGAGCTTGTCTTCCAGATCTTGCAAAAGAATTTCTCCTGGATCCATTGTAACAGCAAATATATATATTGGAAAGGGAATTCTGGGAAATGTAGTTCAGCTTATCCAATTTGACACATCAGAAAGCCCCCATTCACTCTGAGGACTGTTTCCATCAGAAATTTTCTGGAAATTTTTGATATTTGATAGGAAATGAAGTGTGTCATGCAGCGCTGGGTGACTAAGAGCACATACGAGCAAATAGAAAATATCTTTAATGGAGAAAGGAAACAGCAGAAGAGGCTCCTGAGTATTGTAATAGAAATTCATCTACCTTATTATGCTATATTGTCTTCTGACTTCCTGTATTGATACCTTATCCAAATCTGCTATGTGTTTATTTCCCTTGGAGTCTGGTAAAGATTTGTTTTTCTCACGAAAAGTAGATGTAGGTGAGCTACGTGATTTCCGTGGTAAAATACTTAAACTTTGACTTGTCTTTCACTCCTTTGAGCTATTCTTACATAATTATTTTTAACTTGCAAAAAACAATTATAGGCTTATCTATATATCATAGAATGGACGATGAGTTTCTTAAACATATAATGGTTCAAAGTGTTATATAGCAATACTTGAGAGTTGACTCAACCATTAAGTGTAACAAAATAACAATTGAAAAATAAATTAACAATAATTATGGCCAGATTATTATGTTCCTACAGGATTATTTGCGTTTTTCATTTTCATGGTAGGTTATAAAGTTGAAATATTTTTATGCTACTAATATCTTTACTATTGACTTTAGGATATACAATTTGTTTAAAAAGAATACATTTTCTCAATCCTTTGCGTTTCTGGGGTGGAGAAAATAGCCATGATAGAGACTGTCACACCTATGAACTTCCTGCTTAGAAATTGCCAGTTGCACATTAAATATTTCCCTCTCACTCACCTGAACTGTTTTTCCTCTCTTAGTTCACTACCACTTACTGAATAATTTATATGTGGCTTATTGACTTAACCTTCCAAAATTTGAAAGTGCAGAATTCTGCTATGTACTGATTGTCTTTTCAAACACGATGTCCACCTGGGGAAGGGTGGAGAGTAAGAAACAGAAAAATAAAGGGGTGGTCAGGAGGGCCGTAGAGAGCCCGGGCGGCACATAATACGGACACGTAAGCAGCCCTGACGAGTCAGAAAAGGTTTCTGCAGGAAGTGAGCCTGGAGGATATTTTAAAATTAGGAAATGACATGGCAGAAGGTAAGAGAGAAAAAGTATGTGCAAAGCTCAAAGGTCAAAAATAAAAAGACCTGTGCAAGAAGCCACAAATAATGGCGTTGGCTTAGAGTAGAGATTATGAGGTGTGAGTGGGCCGAGGTAGCAGGGTTCTTCTAAAGGGCAGGAGTGAGCTGGGGGCTTCCACTCTGTCCAGAGGACAAGAGCCACTGAAGACCAGTGAACACAGGGGGGTCTGATTAACTTGTTATTTTAGGACAATTACTCTGGATGACTCTGTAGAATGAAATGGAAGCAAAGACTGGTGGCAGATGAACCAGTGCAGAGGAGAAAGGTGGTTGTGACCTAAACTGAGGTCTTGACAATGACCTTCAAAAGAAGTGGATGGATCTAGAGACCTTGAAATGGTGAATTTCCCCAAGTCTGATTGGGTGAGAGGAAGGGGGGTGATCCAAGGCGGTGCTCAATATTCTTACTCGGGCAGCTGTTTGGATGGTGGTGCTCATCTCTGAGTCAGGGAGCAGAGGGAACAATGTCCCTTGCATTTGGTGTTATTGTCCCCATTTTAGAAATGAAGTCCAGAAGCTATATAAATCACAAAGTCACAAATCTAGGAAGTGGCAGAGTCTGTGGGATTGTGTCCCTGAGCCCTGAGTCCCTGCTGGGACAGGAGGTGCTGTGATGTGCCATCCAGGTCCCCTGTGGGGACCGAAGGCTTTATTCTCCCAGCCACTGGGAGGGTCTCTCCAGGAAAGGAACCCCACCAGCGCTTCTCAAAGTACATCCCCAGATTGTCACTTAGGGGCTTGCTAGATAAGCAAGTTCTCAGGCCACATTCCATCCAGACCTAATGACAAATCCTGGCAGTGGGACCCGCATATCTGCTTTATTAAGGTCTCCTGGGCTCTGATTGTGATGTGTGCTAAAGTTTGAGAGCCACTGACTGATGCTAATGGGAAAATTCCCGCCCCTTCCTACCCCTTAGTCCCGGCTTGGAGCGACTCTGAAGGGCTGTCGCAATTGCTTATTCCTTGTGCAGTATTCACTGAGCCCGCAGAGCAGAGCAGAGCAGCCCAGCTTCGCCCTCTGCGCATGAGGGCGGAGGACCCTGTTACTGTGAGTAGATTGAGTTCCTGGGAAAGGTAGCAGTGAAATTTTTCAAATGCTCGCTGGTGGTGAATGGAGCTGGTGCAACTGGAAAAGAAAGTAAAGGCACCAAGGGCTACAATGTATCAGGTGCGTGAGAAATAATAATTGTTACAATGATAAGGATAATGCAGTTATTTGGTTATGTATAGGGACAATAGATGCTTTGGGAAAAGTAACAAAAGGCTGAACAGTTAAGGGGTAGCTATGAAAACCCGGCATTCTCTTCGACAGCATATAGAGAGATTGGTTTCTTGGAGCCAAATGGGAAAAAAAATGCTGAGAACTAGGCCTCAAATTTAATTTACAAAGCAGCAGATCTCCAAAGAAGACTGAATTCTTAACCCAAGCAAGTGTGCTATGTCAAAGTTAGGACATACCTGGGAAAGAGTGGGGTCCCAAGAGGCAGGATGTACTTGGAAATCTTAAACTGCCAGTTTGTAGCGACCCTCTGGGTCTGCCGAAGGCGCTGTTGGGGACAGCACCCCAGTGGCCTGATGGTGACGCAGAGACCCATGCAGTGAGATGACACCTGCTCCTTCCTGGCCTCCAGAATAATAATTGCAGTTCAAATCTTGTCACTCGGACACGACTCGGCTAGGAAAGTGCCAGACTCAAGCGCTGGGGGAGGAAAGGACTCCGAGGGGGAGGCAGGAGCTGGTGCACGGGCGCCAGCAGGAAGAGCATGTCTGGAAGCAGACATCAAGGTTTGCTGGATCAAGAGAGACAGAGACAAAGTTAAATAAGAGGAAATTGTTGATGTGGGATCATTCTCATGGGGTACAGGACTTAGCAGCCTGGCAGGGAGCCTCAGGCAAAATGCTGCCAGGCTTGCGGGGAAACAGTGCCCCCCATTAAGTGAGGTAGAGAGGTGCGCATTGCCATGGCAGTCGTTGGGAGAAGGAAGGACACGGGGCCGGAGAAGAGAGCTTCTGGAAGTGGATTTATTACGGGAAGTAAACCCCCAGCTCTGTTCTGAGATACTCCTCTACCAAAGCAATGAGGGATTCACTGGCGAGAACGTTCTCATCTTGAGCTGTTCAGTGGGGGCAGGGCTTTACAAGCCAGGGCTGGGCATGCTGTTAGAGAACTAGGCTCTCAGGTAGCAACGCAAAGATAGCGTTTTAAAAACAGTGCACTCGGATGTGGCGGGTTCCGAGGCTGGAGCTGACTGGCTGGTCTCACTCTGAGGTCCTGGCTGGTGTAAGCTTGTGTGTACCACTGTAGACGCCAGTTACAATATTGAAACCCATCTGCATTCGTTGGTAAGCAGCCATTGCAGTCAGCACGCTGTAACTGCCCCCTGCCAACATGCCATCTCCCCACAACTACAGGTGGAGTGGTTGGCATGGCATCCAACAGAAGCCCGTGGTAGTTGTATACAGTAGGGGCCTGGGCCATACTGGTTATTCAGCATTTTGATGTTTTCAAAGGTATTAAGCTTATTATGAAGATTTGAAGAAAAGCCTAAACTATTCCTTTTATCACATATATTATGTATGTTTAGATGTTATCGACTCTACTTTTTAAATCATGTAACTTTTATTTATTTATTTTTTTTGGAATTGATACATTTACAGTTTTCATTTGCAGGAAAGCACTTCAAGACGGTGTGGGCGCCATAGCATTCTGGGAAAAGTGGGGCAGGTGACAGAATTAAAAAATAAATAAATAAGATGACATGTTCCCTGGTTACAGGGTAGGTTGAGACTATCAAATACATAGGCAATGCTAATTACCCACCTCACTTGCATTAATTCACAACTAATAAACAATTCTGTTTTTTGCAAAGCCCTACAGTTTTATATTAGAGGCATCCCTTTGAATCCAAGATATTTTTAAGCTTTCAGTAAAACATATATTTAAATCCCTTCACTGGCTGACCTATTATTGAAAATCATTGTTGGCAATAAAAACACGTTTTAATAATTCTCCCAAATCAAAGAGCCCCCAGCCAAATATTCCCCAAAGTGTGAAACAACAAAGGCAGAAGATGAAAATTACTCACTGATGCTGTCTGGAATTTCAGCTTAATTTTTCGCAGTTGCTCAAATATTAATAACTTGCGATCACGTCCTTTTAAACATGCAGACTCTGCTCAAGCCTTTAAAAGTAAAGAGCTGAGCAGGAACCAAGCACCACGCTGTCGGGAGCAGGCCCAGCTTGTAGAAGCAGGAACCAGGCAATTGCGAGACATTTCAGGCCCGTTATTTTTATGCATTCCTGGAGACTGCATCCTACGTGGGGTGACTGTGAGGAGCGAGGGTCTACGCGGCGGGTGCAGGACTGCGTGGGGGTGTTTCACACCTCATCAGACACCAGCGGGAACTGCTGAGGGGATCAATGCGCGTGGGTCTCTTACCGCAGGTTTAAACAGACAGAAGCAAAATGCCAATCAACTGAAAGCAAGGCCTATGGTACGGTTTCACTCAGGCAGGTGTCCCCAAACTACGGCCCACGGGCCGCATGTGGCCCCCTGAGGCCATTTATCCGGCCCCCCGCCGCACTCCCGGAAGGGGTACCTCTTTCATTGGTGGTCAGTGAGAGGAGCACTGTATGTGGCGGCCCTCCAATGGTCTGAGGGACAGTGAACTGGCCCCCTGTGTAAAAAGTTTGGGGACCTCTGAAGGCCGAGAAACAGCATTGAGTGATTAATTAGAAAATGATTATGTATTTTATATATATGGTATACTATATCTATATATACATACATACATACAAAAAAGTAGGTTTACAGTTGTGAGCACGTGAAACATTAAGTTTACTCTTGTACTATTTATTAATTATTGTGTTTTCCATACAAACACTGTAAACCTGCTTTTGCCCTACCCTCTCTCTATAAGTATCTATAATATGTAAATATATAAAAAATATATAATATATAGATATATAACATATAAATATATAATATATAGACATATAATATAAAATATATAAATATTAAGAATATTTTTTCAAATATAAAACATATAAATATATATGTGTATTTTGCTTTTCAAAGCATGAAATAGAAAACAAAAAAAAAAAACCTTCAAAATCCCACTTGGTTATGTGACTGAAGCTGCTCTCTTACTAATATTAAAAGCACAAGTAGGAGACATTGGAATGTGATTTTTCCTGAAAGGAGGCAAGGGCAGCATTTACCTGCTCCGCCATCTTGACCAGAAGCTGTCGGAATGTGGCTTTTCTTACAAAAACCCTAATCTGAGGTTTACCTCAGCTTGAACTGTCCCTTGGTGGGAATCTGCTATGTGCCTTATTTCCTTTCCCAATACAACAGGAATGATAATATAGTAGTAACTACTCCATAAATCTGCGCGGGCGGGAGTAATGTATCCCAAATGTGGAAGATGTCACCGGGCATGTTGTACATGCTAAATATATACCAGCCCCTGTTGTTTTGTCAGATGGAAAGCCACACAGTCTGTTTAGGTCAATAGCTCTACTATCTCGTGGGCAAAACAGGTGTGTGGGGCACTGGAACTTAACTGGTTTGCCTTAACTCTAAGGGCAAATGCACTCTCTGTCCCAAGCAGCCCACTTACAATGGTTGTGGCACAGGTGCGCGCTGTGGCTGGGGACAGTCTGAACGAGGCAGCGTGTGGTGAGTGCCCAGGAAGAGCTGACGACGTCTAATGTTTTCAGCACTTGGCCGCACCCTTGGAAGGCAGTTCAGATGACAAAAGCCCGCCTTTCTTACCTTTCTTCACTCGTCAGGAGCATCAGAGGCGAAGTGTCCAGAGATCAGTCCGGCTAAGCAGGCAGGTGCTAGATCGTATCTTTCCTTACAGGTCATGATGAGGATTCGGTTTCCATCCCCAAAGCCACGGAAAGCCATTAAGGGTGTTAAGGAGAAAATGTCACGTGATGAGATATGCTCATGGGAAGCTCGCTGGCTGCCGGCAGCCAATGAGTGAACTGGGGGGAGGCAGGCGCTTGGGGAACATGAATGCTAGGAGAGCGACAGGTGCTCCTGCCGGGGCCTGGTGAGATCGTTGTGGGGACACAGGCGCTCCTGCTGGGGCCTGGTGAGATCGTCGTGGGGACAGAGAACAGACGAAAGTGGGTGAGGTTTTCTTCCAGAGCAGGGGTTGGGAACCTTTTTGGCTGAGAGAGCCTTGAACGCCACGTATTTTAAAATGTAATTCCATGAGAGCCATACAACGACCCGTGGACGTTAAGCATTATCCAATAAAAATTTGGTGTTGTTCCAGGGGACAGCTGTGATTGGCTCCAGCCACCCGCAACCATGAACATGAGTGGTAGGAAATGAGTGGATTGTGATACATGAGAACGTTTTATATTTTTAACGTTATAATTTTTTTTTAAAGATTTGTCTGCAAGCCAGATACAGCCATCAAAAGAGCCACATCTGGCTCGTGAGCCATAGGTTCCCAACTCCTGTTCCAGAGGGTCGAATTCAAGTGCAGACTGTGGTACGGACATCCCTGAGTCTCATTCCACATCAGTAAGGTAGGGAAGTTGTAATTATCGTCCCAGGTAACTGCGGGGCTGGGGGATGGCGGGCTTCCTCCCTGACCGGCATCGATCCTCATCCTCACTCATCCACGGAGCAGGGAACGGTCCCGGAATGTTAGCTTTGCAGTGTTCTTGTCAAGGGGCGAGCCCAACTGCAGCCGCTGAGGCCTGAGCCCTCTCAGGCTTGGGCGCTGTGGGGCGCACGTAGGTGGCCCAGGCCATGCTTTGAGACCCAAGGGGTACATCTCTTGACTTTATTTAAAATAAATAAATAAACAGAGCAAAAAGCTTGAGAACCCAGCACCAGTGTTAGATCCGAGAGAGAGAGATCATTGATTGACTCACGTGACGTGCTCTCCACGTGCCCCTGGAGACGTGTGAATGCCTGACTGTGACTCCGGGCCTTCCGTCCCAGAGGCAGGACCGCAGGCCCGAGGGTGCTGGTGCCCTTTCTTACCCGTTTCTTTCCTTCACATGCTCTTTGCATGAGCCTTCCCTTTTTAAGCGCCAGGGGTTAAGACAGCATATTTAGGTCAGCACTTTGGGGGGAGGCTGCTGGGAAGTCAAGCTACCCCAGAAGCGCCCTGCAGGAGTCCCGCCCCTGCCCACAGTACGCATCCCAAACGTATCCGTGGGGCTGGTTAATTGGAACATTTGGCAGGGGTGTACGGGGTCCCCTAACTCCATTTCCAGGGGTCAGTCAGTCAGTCATCCCTGCCTGGAGTTCACAGTGCAATTGACACCAGTGGAAACCTCATGTGCATGACAATCGCGCGTTGTGCCACGGAGGTTCAGGTGGCCATCAAACCTGGAATGCAGAATGGAAAAGGTGAATTTTCTCCACGTGCAGAATAACGCTCCATCGAGTGAGTCGGCAAGAATACGTATAAATAGTCCCGTTAAAGGAGCGGCAGAAAAACCCGCAGGGTCACGTTTTCCTGGAGCCCCTGCCACCGAATGGGTAACCTCTGCACAAACCCCTCCCTCTGCCACCCTGCCTGAGTGCCCCTTCCTCCACGGACCTGCTCCTCCTGCATTCTGAGTAATTGAGAAAACGCGCCCTGTCTCTCTCTTAAATACCATTAATTCCCAGCAGCTCGCAATATTATCATACTCTGAACACTCCAGCAAAATGCAAACTCTAATGTGTTGCACAAAAGCACAGACAGGGTCACAATGAAAGGAAAGACACAGGTAGCCTCCTGCTATTGTTCCGACAGAGACACACAAAGAGCGACAAATAGAAAGAACAGATCCCCGCCCCACGCAGGGTCTCCCGGGGACTCAGGAGGCTTCCTCCGGATCATGTCTAAGGCTGGCATATCCATTAAGTGGAAAACTGAATTTGCCACTCGGAGGGTATTCTAGTCAAGTCTCAGTGCAGCCCTGACGAATCTCCCCAGAAATGGCCTTGCTATTCGGGAGAGAAAAGAAATAAAGCATTGCGGACACCGAAGAAAGTGAGAAAAAAAAAATTTTTTTTTAAACTCAGGGTGAGACTCACACCTTTAAACAAAATGTGTGAGGTGACAAATAACAGAAGCTACATGTTAGATAGTTCTGTGCTGCCTGCCCACCCCCACCCCCACTCCCACTCTCCACAGGACGAGAACGGAGTTTAGCTAATACTGTGGGGGCTGTTCAACCCCATCTCCTTGCTCCTGGCCCCTTCCGCGGCCACATGTCTCTAACGGTATCCCCCGTGGGGCTTAATGGCCCTCCTTGGATCTCTGCCTTCTTCCAACACAGTGTGGATGCCGAATCATTTCATCTGTGTTCTGTTGCACAATCAGAATTTTGAAAAAATAAAAATGACAGGATTATTTGGATTTTAAGTAGCGGTCCACCGAGAAACGATGCCACCACCAAGCAGTGACAGGTGCCCCAGCTTTTTACTCCTCAAGCCCCAGCTCGATGCATGGACTCTTTCCATGTCGTCCACGTTTGTGGGTCCCCAGCGCACTGTGCCAGGCGTTTATCGGAGGAAGTCTTCTTCTTAAGTCCGGGAAGAGATTAGTATGTTTTCAGTTCCTGCACTTGGAGCAAAGAGGCTGGAGTCGCAGCACAGGCTTTGAGAGTAGAAGGAAGCTGGGAAGGCAACCACCCCACAGCATTTTGAAGAAGAAACCCAGGCTCAGTCAGGTCACAGAGGTGGCATTCTATGGCAAGAGAGGCAGGGCTTCGAGGCCAGACAGCACTGGGTTCCGTGGGAGAGTCCAGAATGGACGAGCCCGCTCCTTCGGACAGGGCGGCCTTGGTGTGTTCACCAGGAAAAAGGTGTGAGAACGTCTCCCTCACAGGCCTCTTGCAAGGCTGCAATTAAATAGTGACACCTGTGTCTATCACGGGACAAGCCACGCCAGGTATATTATTTGTCCCTCTTCCCTTACCTCGGGGCACAGCCCTAGTCAGTGGAGGTGACCACACAGGTCCTGGCCTCGCTCCTACAAGGTCCCATCTTTGATTAGCCGGGTGGAACTGTAGTTGACCTCCTCATAGCTATCCTCATCACAGAAACTCAAGCAGCCAAGAAAACGTGTCTCTGATCCACAGGGTGGGGTGGTGGGCGGGGGGGGGGGGGGCGGCGAGCACGTGGTAGCCCACCTGAAGTGCAGAGCTGCGTGTTCCCCATTCCCGATGGGCTTCCCTTTCCTTGAGCTCCAACCAACTTCAAAAGGAGGTGAGTTCCCCCGCTGCGGATGGGTCTCCGGGCGAGGCTAGTCTTGTCCCTCAGCCCCAGAAGCAGGTAGATACTCCAGCTACGTCCTAAGATACAGGGTGCGTCACGTTCATGCTCACGATGGTCACTATGTCAGCGAGCGGTACTGGGGGAAGGCGCTAACATGTATCCGGGGAGCCCCCACCAGGAATGACGCACTGCTGCAACCAGACTGCAATAGGTGCCATTACCCCCACGGACACACCTGGGCTCAGAAGACAAGGAAATGGCCCAGGGGAATGGGGTAGGACGCGTCAGGGCTGGCGCACCTGACTTCAAAGCTCGAGCTGGTTCCCCGGCACTCACAGCCTCCCGGAATGGTTCACTTTAACACACGTTGGTCAAACCTGCTCAAATGAAGTTTCTAGCTTGAATGTTGCCAAGACAATTAGGGAGCACGAGGGAGAGGGAGTCTCCGCTATTGGCCAGGATGGCGCAGTGGGAAGTTCTTAACACTGAGCAACTCTAGAAAGATGAATGGACAGGGTTGGAGCACTTCAAAACCTAGCAAGATAATTGGATAGAAAATAAAGCCTGCCCCTCCCTATCTCTCTAGAAACCACAGGCTTGAACAGGAAGGCAAGCTAGTCCTTGGCATGAGCGTCCACCGGTCCCCCAGGCTGGGGCACCCGAGTAAACGCTTTCCTTTGCCCCAGCATTTGTCACACGAGCTTGGCTTTCATCGCTGAGAACCTGTGTCCTGCGAGCCAGCCGGGAGGGCGTGGACCTCGGTAAGTCCCTGTGGGCCCAGGCTGGGGTCCCAGCTGCCTGTGGCAGGCCCACCCCGGGAGCAGGGCTGTGGGGACATCCCAGCAGCTGCCCAGAGCTTTTCCTCGGGGACCTTTACTGCAGTCCTTCTCAAGGTGTCGGCCCTGGAACTCTTGTCTGGGGAAAGGAAACAGGTTCCCGGGGAGTAGACGGACCCCGAGACTGGGTAAGTCGAACCAGCGTGCACACTGGGGCTCCTCTGTCCCTGCCGCTTGGGCTGGTGGCCCTGACAGCTGCCAGCGAAGTTTCGATGAGCCAGCCACGGGACTTGTGTATTATCCCCTCTTCACCCGTTAGAAAACAGAGGTTCAGAGAGGACGAAGTCCCTTGTCAAGATCACACAGGTCTCATGTACAAGAGTCAGATCACATCAGAGTGGTCTGCCTCCTAAGGCAATGAGGTCCCTTCTACGAAAGCCCCAAATCTAAACATATATCCCAATGGCCATCCTGGAATATTTGAAGCCGTTAAAAGTCCTCACGTCATGTTCGAAACCAGGGATAGAAAATTAAGTGACATGAGGCTCCAGGAATGGGGCTGTCACCTCTGCCTCCCGTCTTTCCCCTGACTCCTGCCAGTCACTTAGGATAAACACCCCTCCCCCCACCTTCCAACGCACTGTGGGGACTAATGGATTTAATTAGAAAGCTCAGGCAAAGGGTGAAATTTGTTGCAAGGATATCCCCCCTTTTCTCGTACCCATTGTTAATCCACGGCGGAAGAACGTGAGTTCAGGTCACGAACTGCCCTGACACCTGAAAAGCAATGGATTGAATTTACAACCATATCCAGGGGTGTGCAATCGAATGTGATTACTCTTTTATTTTCAGTTTCTGGTCAATAAGGTCTTTGGATGTTTTTACTATTCAATAATAGATTTGGGGACGGCAGACTCGAGGGTGAGAAAAATATTTAAATGTTCCTGGAATAGCTGCAGGAAAAAAAAATATTTCAATTTCTGCTTCTAAGTTCTGCAAGAATGACATGATTCTGACGTGACAAACGGTCAAATAGAAATTCTGGGTTTGTATTAAGATTGTATTGTTTAAAGCTAGCCCGTCGGAACTAGGAGCATCATGTCATTAGTCTGCAGCTAGTACCTTTCCATCTAACAAAGGCAATCATTTTTATTTAACACCTGGGATCACAATTAGGCTTTTATTGGTTTAGTGTTGCGATGTCCTCAGCTGTTGCTGCCTTTTATCTCTCTGCATTGGTACCACAGGTCATAGGTCACAGGTCATGGTCAGCTGTCAAAGGCTGGCGATCTCCACGCTACGTTATTGTTCCACATAGCACACATTTGTAAAGATTAGCCAGAGGACCCTCTGAAATAATTCTTCTCCCCCACCCGGGGCTCACAGAGATGTGTACTACGTATTTATTTATCATGTGTTTCTGTGCCTCCGCTTCCAGGCAGGCTCCTGGGGATTTCCCATTCGTTCTTTCAGTATTACCTTGCCTATTCCAGGTGGCCATTGACGTCCTCGTGGCACACACAGAACTAACTCATGAAGCTCAGGGAGTAGAGATCTTCACATAAATCTAGCACAGGCATAATTAAGAGATGAGCGAGCAGCTGACATCAATCATGGTAAGAAGGTCATGGGAGTCACATCCCAATGCATACTGTACCCCTGGAAAATCTTTTTACTATCTCAGAACAACTTTTAAGAACATTCTCAGTGAATGGGAGGATCTTAAATTGTGATTTTTTTAAAATCATAACGCCGCCTTGCAGTGGCTCGATAGCTACTGATATTATTTTCCTTTATTCTGAAGTGTTAACGTGTTGTCCCTTTGCGGCCAATACAAGAATGATACTTAGGATTTCACACACAACCTAAATTTAATAAGTTTGGCAAAACTGGACTAGGGGACAACTAAGCCTCCCAGGGTGACCTTGGTGGTGATGTCACGAGTCCTAGGCTCTGTGACACTCAGGCTCCGAGCTTGCTAGCGCCCGACAGACCATTCCTGTCTCTTATTCTTTACAATTCTTATAAATATGTGCAACAACATGAGGGCTGTCTTCCAAGATTGCCTGGTTTGACTAGTATCTTACTATGGAACGAGGGACAGAGATGTGATTTGTAGAATTTGTAAACAAGTACTTATGTGACATCCTAAGAGAAAATAAGATTCTTTTTTCGCTAAAACAAATATTATTTCATGTGAGCCCCGTGCCTTTCCCAGAGGTGCTCAAAATAATCAACTGAAGTCTTGAATTCAGCTGCTTTTCCTCTGAAGCATATTTTCCTGTTTATTCATATCTTTGGCAAGAATGCTGAAAAAAAAATGTTATTTCATTACATCATATATGTATTTTTGAGGACCCCCAGGAAAATGCTTGTCTGGTCTTATTACAAAGAACATTTTCTAATGTATGTATACATGTGTATATACCTGACATTTTAAGGAGAGAGAGAGGGACAGGAAGGGAGGGAGATGAGAAGTAGTTGCATCACTTTAGTTGTCCATTGATTGTTCCTCGTATGTACCTTGACCGGGGTGTCAAGTCAAGCCAGTGACGCCTTGCTCAGGCCAGCGACCTTTGGACTCATGTTGATGACCCTGCGCTCAAGCCAGCAACCTCACTCGGGTTTCGAACTTGGGAGCACAGTATCCCAGGCCGATGCTCTGTCCACCGTGCACCACCTGGTCAGGCTAGATTTGTTCTTTGATATTGTTGATCGGTCAGCTCGGGGGATGGCTGGGGTACGTGGACATTACAAACAAGGCATTTTAAGCCTTATCTCTCACTGCACTTGGTTTTCTGCTCCTTTTGGGGGAGGGTCCTATTTTATGTTCTCTTATAAGTGCCCTGAAATCCCTTCTGAAATATGGGAATAGCACAATTTTAAAAATGGGCAAAGGAGTTTTCAGAAAATTTCCCAGAAAAGTAGAGAAATGAAATCTGCATATAAAAATCAATGATATTAATGAGAAGTAATAATGCTGGCTGACATCAGCTGTGACAAGGACTGTTAGACCTTGCTTTATATCCACATCCATATCTATCTCTATAAACTACGGTTCTCCGCGGGGTCAAACAGCTTTGTGGAGGGCTATGTGATACACAAACAGTGCAAATATGGTTGGTTAAGCCTCAAAGAGTTGATGAACATGAATCACCATGATTTGCTGTACATTTCAGTCAGACCTTGAAAACAAAATCCTAACTCTCTGGCCATAGTGACCACTTTCAACATGCCGGGGACTCTAAGGGCCCTTGTCCTTCTTATTTCTTGGAAATTCTCCCCACAAATGCCTGGGGGAGTAGGTCTCTTCCCTTCTTACCTCTTGGCTCATTGTCACCTTCTCTCTGAGGTCCGTATTGACTGGGTTATTTTACATGACAGGTATTCCTCAATGGCCTGTTCTTCCTTTCTCTAGTTTCCTTATCTTTTGCTCTTTCAAACTTAGGAGGAAAATCATAATACTTACTAATTAGGTTTGTTGTTGATATCCTTTGTCCTCCAACAAGAATAGAAGGTTCACAAATACAATCTGGTTTTTTTGTTCACCACTAAACCCCAAACTCCCCGGACATGGCCATATTTATGCAGTCAACAAATTCACCATACATCTGGTTGACTGAAGGAAGGAAAGGTCTGTGCGTTTTGAACATTTGAAGAAAACTGAAAATCTAAGAACTTTATAGGACTTTGTATTCTCATCTAATTTAAAAGGACTGTTTACTTCCAAAAACTGTTTTTAACATAAATCTGTCAGAAATCTTACATGGTGTTATCTCTCTCTCTCTCTCTCTCTCTCTCTCTTTCTATTTCAACATCTATTATTTGAGTATCAATCATGACCTCCTAGCTTCATACAGTAGACTCCCTACCACTCTTCCTGCTTCTAGTAGCTCTATACTCTAATTCATTATGAACAGTATTTCCAGAAACATTTAGAAAAACACCATTATTCATTGGTCTTCCCTGCTCAGAACTCTAACTGCTTTATATGATCTCCTGGGTAAATCTCAAGCTCTTCACTTGGGGAATTCAAAGGGCTCATTTAATTTTCCAAACATACACCCCCTAGTTTTCTAACATGATACCTTATTCCAGTGGTCCCCAACCCCCAGGCCGCGGACCGGTACCGGTCCTTGGGCCATTTGGTACCAGTCCGCAGAGAAAGAATAAATAACTTATATTATTTCCATTTTATTTATATTTAAGTCTGAACGATGTTTTATTTTTAAAAAATGACCAGATCCCCTCTGTTACATCCATCTCTTGACGCTTGTCTCGTAAGTTCGACAATTATATTTAAAAATACCACAGTTTTTATGCCGGTTGCATAATTTTATTTTGTGCATTTATCCATCCCACCCTAAAGGCCGGTCTGTGAAAATATTTTCTGACATTAAACTGGCCCGTGGCCCAAAACAGGTTGGGGACCACTACCTTATTCCAATGATTTGCTTCCCCACCGCCTCCTGACATTGGCTTGACCTCTCTGCCTTTGCTGGTGCCCAGGCTTCTGCTGAAATTCCCCCCACTGTTTACCGTCCTTCCTCCTCCCCCCTCCAGCAAACACGCCCTGGTCTTTGCAGACCAGTTACACTCCCTTTTAGTCAGTTCTTAGAACTCGTATTTCTGCTTTCAACCTTAGACTGTGTGATATTGTTGTAAAACTGGAGTGACTTGAGCAGAGGCGTGACAGCATTTACGCCTCACCTCCTTCCCAGAGTATCTGGTGCAATGTTAGAAGCATACTATGCAGTCGAAAACAAAACAAAAAAGCTTGTTTATTAAATAACTAAATGAAAACATCAATGTAAGCATTTTTTCTGACATAATTATGGAAGGCTCAATATTATAATATGGGAAGTAAATAATAATATGTACAGTGTTTTTAACCAAACAGCACATATTTATTCTTCATGGCAGTTCTGTGAGATACTCAGCATTATCCCTGTTATTCCCATTTGATGGCTGAGGAGAGGGAGAGGGGTCAGAAAGAGTCAGTGACCAGAGGCCATCATGCGACTGTTAAGCAATGTATGATGGACTTAAACTCTGCTCATACTGTATTCCATAATGACTTCAACTTGAATGCACACACACAAAAATATATGCATGTATATAATACATATGCATATTTATATGTGGTTTGATTGGTAAGTTTTTTGTTGTTGTTGTTGTTTGTATTTTTCTGAAGCTGGAAACGGGGAGAGACAGTCAGACCCCGCATGCGCCTGACCGGGATCCACCCGGCACGCCCACCAGGGGCGATGCTCTGCCCCTCCGGGGCGTCGCTCTGCCGCGACCAGAGCCACTCTAGCTCCTGGGGCAGAGGCCAAGGAGCCATCCCCAGCGCCTGTGCCATCTTTGCTCCAATGGAGCCTTGGCTGCGGGAGGGGAAGAGAGAGACAGAGAGGAAGGGGGGGGGTGTGGAGAAGCAAATGGGCGCTTCTCCTATGTGCCCTGGCCGGGAATCGAACCTGGGTCCCCCTCATGCCAGGCCGACACTCTACCGCTGAGCCAACCGGCCAGGGCCTGTTTGTTTTTTTTTTAGAGAGACATAGCGAGTCAGAGAGAGGGATAGACAGGAATGGAGAGATGAGAAGCATCAATCATTAGTTTTTCGTTGCGCATTGCGACACCTTAGTTGTTCATTGATTGCTTTCTCATATGTACCTTGACCATGGGTCTTCAGCAGACCAAGTAACCCCTTGCTCAAGCCAGTGACCTTGAGTCCAAGCTGGTGAGCTTTTGCTCAAACCAGATGAGCCTACGCTCAAGCTGGCGACCTTGGGGTCTCGAACCTGGGTCCTCGGCATCCCAGTTCGATGCTCTATCCACTGCGCCACTGCCTGGTCAGGCGGTAAGTTTTTAATCTGAAATGTTTTGGAAGTTCTGACCTTTATGGAAACCTGGCTGTAGGAATTAATGAGTGCATGTTGTATAGATAATTTAGCTCTTTCCCGTAAAGAAAGTCCAATAATCAGGGACTGGTTTTGAAGAAACTCAACCAGAATAATATATTCAAAAGCTTTTAACACCTTATGACTGCATGGTAGGTTTCAGAGAACTGGTGTTTACGAGTCGAGTAATACACCTTGAGAAGAGATTTATGGCAGCTTAGAGGGAATACATATCTTTCAGAAATTGGGCCTTAGTAAGCACGGTTACAAATTAACTGTATTATGTAACAAATGCTTTGATTTCTCCCTTTCTTAAAAATATGACTTCAAAGTCCTGGGCCTCCCTTCTACCTAATCTTTCAGGGAATCAAACCTATATCCCACTTAATGCTATTATATAGACATTGATATACGACTCTCAGAAATCAGAGAACCAATTCTATTATCTGAGAATTTGAAGGATACATTTATTTTTGTCTCAGCTTTCATTTAAGTTAATCCCAACCTCAGAGCAAAACTCAACATGCAAAAGCAGGAAGAAATCCTAAGCTAGTGATCCTCAAAATTTAATGTGCTTAAGTAAGAATCACCTGGCCTTGGCCAGGTGGTGTCCGTGGGTGAAGAGCCATGCTGGCACACCAGAGGTCGTGGGTTTGAGCCCCGGTCAGGGCACGTATGAGAAGCAATCAATGACTACCTAAGTAAATGGAATATTAAGTGTAATAACAAGTTGATGCTTCTCTCTCTCTCTCTCTCTCTCTCATATCAATGGAAAATTAAAATAATAATAATAATAATTACCTGTGGAGGTGCTGGCTCAGGAACCTGCTGTTTAGCAAGCCCCCCAAGGCCATTCGAAGGTAGAAAGTCCAGGAACCCCACTTTGAGACCTACTTCCTCAGGTTCATCAAACTCTACTTCCTTGTTTTACTGATGACCTAGTTAAGGCCCAGAGAAGAGAAATGACTTAATGTAATCATGCAGCAAGGAAGTGTCTTAGCTAGGGCTGAGTCTTAGCTCCTAGCCCAGAGCTATGGAAACTCAAGTATCACCCTGGATTTTCTAAAAAAAAAAGAAAGAAAAATTATTTGAAGGATCTAAACCTATAATGGTCTCATTTTTTTTTGTTGTTGCTGATGTCTGGGCTTCTGCATCTTTAAATGCCCTGTGAGCAGTCATCTTCCCTTGTCTATTCGTTCATTCTTAAATAGGAGGACAATTGCAACATCTTGGTAATACATACAGGGTGCTACATGGTAACTGACAGTCTAGCTCTGTTTCAAAATTGCCAACTCAGCCTTCAGACTCATGGGGGCAGATAGAGTTTCAGGAAAGTGGCTAAGGAGAGGTAGTTTCCTAAGTCTCATTTTACATAGGTATCAAGAAAACTGCGGTGCATAAGGCAGAAGGCAGCTGGGATGTGTGAGGGGGTAGATAAAACGCAAGACCTGGTTATTCCCTCTTTCCTCACAGCCAATCCATCCCCTGCCTTTTTTGGCCATAGTCAGCTGAAGAGCTTGACTGATTATTTCATATTCACCAAAAAAAATAAAAGGAAAAAAAACCACACCAAAAAACACCATTACACGTTGAATTAGAGATGTGCTGATTCCTGTAAACACTTCTTGCTGTTCCATCCGTTATTCATCCTAATTTCTAAATTTCTTGAATTGTAGCATCTTTCCTATCTTGTTTTATTATTGTTTTTCTGCCTCCTTTTTTTTGACTGACATTTTCCAGCGGGAGTTCGAAATACACTGATGCAGAATAAGCATGAACTCAATCCATGGTGGAGTGACTGGGGACTAGTTCTACCATCTAAGGCTTAATTGGTGTCTATAATTACTAACTTCTCAACTCTCCATTATGCGTGCGTGGCTTATTCCTGATTAAATGTTGGCACCTCGGGTTTCCTGGTCACCAGCCTGCTCTGCAGTCACATGCCTGCTGTCACTGCTTATCCAGGGAAATCCAACGAATTTTAATACCATTCTGAGCACAAAACCTCATTAGGAAGGTAATCTCCTGCCAAAAGAAGGCGTATAATGTATTCCGAAGCAAATACAGAAGTTTTAAAAATTATTTGCTATTTTAGATCACTCTCTTCTGTTAACACAGATTACTTAGAACTCAGTGGGCGGTGTCTGATCCCGTTTGGTGAAGATATAAAGTTGCTGTCCTTGTAGGTCAATCGTGAGGAGATATTGCTATTGTCACACACGTCTCAACCTAAATAGCACAGGATACTTCCTCTTTTAAGTTTTTATCTCCCCTTGGTCTCAATTCTTGGTAGAGATTTTCAGTGTCGAAAGGCTTGAAGCACCCACCACAGAGGCCGCCGCTGGGGCTGACAGCGGCAGTCACGGGGCCGTGCCAGGACGTGTGGCAGTGTGCTGAGCAGTTTCGGTGGTTTTGGTCTCCTGTCTTTGTCCCCTCGGCCTCCTGGTTGGGAGGCTTGTGCTCTCCTGTCTGCTGTATGAACACTTAACTCATCTTTTGAGATGTAGGTGGTATATCTCTCCATCTATTCAGCTTTCTCTGGGGGGTGGGGGTTGTTTTTTGTTTTTAATATTAATTGAATTTATTTGGGTAGCACTGGTTAACAGAATGATCTAGATTTCAGATGTACCATTCTGTAACACACCATCTGTATACTGTATACTGTATACTGTGTGTTCATCATCCAAGCAAGGTCAAGTCTCCTTCTCTCGCCATTTATCCACCTTGACCCATCCTACCGCCCCCAACGCCCTTTCCCACTGATAATCACCGTACTGTTGTCTATCTATGTCTGGGAGGTGTTTTGTTTGTTTGTTCTTTTTTTTTTCCAAGTGAGAGGAGGGGAGATAGACAGATTCCCGCATGTGTCCAGACCATGATCCACCTAGCAACCCCTGTGGGGAACTAATGCTCTGCCCATTTGGGGCCATGCTCACAATCGAGCTATTTTTAGCACCTGAGGTGGAGGCTCAGTACTTGACCAATCGAGCCATAGCTGTGGAAAGGGAAGAGAGAGAGAGAGAAAGAAAGAGATAGGGGAAGGGTGGAGAAGCAGATGGTCACTTCTCCTATGTGCCCTGGCTGGGAATCGAACCTGCAACATCCACATAGGGGGTCGACGCTCTACCACTGAGCGAACTGGCCAGGGCTCATTTTATTTTGGCTTAATCTCCTCTTGTTCCAGGATCTCCAGGGAGAATCATTGCCTGTGGGTCTCCGGCTTGTCCCAGCTCGGTCCCTACTACGTCAGTGCACTGTCAGTTTACAAGTCTGCCTCCTCTAACAGGCTGTAAGCTATGGGAAGGGTGGCCTCGCTCTTTCTAATGCAGTCCCTGGCACATGGGAGGGCATAAACTCATGTCTGAGGAAGAGAAAAGGGAGAAGGAGAGGAGAGAAATGAATAATTTTTATGGTATCATAGAAATGTTCCAGTCGTGTGGGATGCCAATGTTTGGAGAACTGACAACTGAGTTTTTCTGCCTTATTGAACTAGGAAGAGAATTCATAATGCCTCTGACGTCACTCTTCCCCATCACAAATCAAGGCTTTAAGAGGATCTGTCACTTTCTGTAGGACAAGGATTCTTCCTGCCGCAGGAGACGGCAGCCACTGGGAGCTGAAGTCCACTCGGCCATTTGCTCACTAGAAGCCAACACCAGCTTACAGGCACTGCCTCCTTCGGCATAGACGGGAAGGGGTGGGAGCCACAGCACTGACACAAACAGTGGTCACGGGGATCATTCGAATATCAAACCTCAGCCTGACCAGGTGGTGGCCCAGTAGATAGAGAATTGGCCTTGGATGCAGAAAACCCAGGTTTGAAACCCTGAGGTTGCTGGCTTGAGCGCGGGCTTACCAGCTTGAGCACGGAGTCACTGGCTTGAGCATGGAATCATAGACATGACTCTATGGTCACTGGCTTGAGCCCAAAGGGCGCTGGCTTGGTCACTGGCTCAGCTGGAGCCCCGCAGCCAAGGCACATATGAGAAGTAATCAAAGAACAACTCAGGTGCCGCAATGAGAATTGATGCTTCTCATCTCTCTCTTTTCCTGTCTATCTGTCCCTATCTGTCTCTCTTTCTGTCTCACTCTGTGTGTCTCTCTCACACAAAAAAAAAAAGAAAAGAAAAAAGAAAAGAAAAAAGAAACAAAAACCTCAAACCAAACCCAGAAGCAGGAAGTCAAGAAGAGCAGGGAGAGACTCCTGAGTAGCACACACGTCACCCCAATGCCACCACTGTGATCTTCGATTTCTCTTTTCTGTCTACTATTTTCCTGTTCTCGGAGTATCTTTCGCATTGGGGGTTCTCACTGCAGCTGTTCACCAAATTTCACCTCGACCGTGACTGCATTCTACCCACATTTGTGGGACAGGATAAGGACCTCTGACAGTGTCTGCAAAGCCACGGAGGGGCCATCTTCATAGCTTGGGCCAATGGGAGAGGTCTGAGAGAGCTCGCTGAGCCCTGTGCCATCATCCGAGCTGTGTGCCTCTTTGGTCCTCTTGGGTGTAAAAGGAGTCTCCAGACTTGACCATTGCAACTACGTGTCCCTTAAGCAGACTCGAGTACAGCATTCAAAACGCACATTACAGTTAGTTCAAGGCTTTCCCCAACATCCTTGTGCACCCCTGACTGGGGAGTGGTGCGTGGCCCCCAGCCCTTCGCACAAGGCCTGGCAGGTAGTGTGGGCTCCATCAATATTTGTTGAATTGAATTGAAGAACCTTTGGGAGAGAATTGATTTTAAAGTTAGGCAAGGGGTATCACTCAATCTGCCTTCATTTTTTTTCCTTCTCAGTCTGAAAAGGCTGTTGATTTTGTTGTTGGAGAGGAAATGGAACTATGGAAATTACATGTGAGAAAATCCACACAGCTGTTGATTTTCGAAGACTGAACTTTTCCAGCCAGCATACTGGATAAATTAGATTTCTCTCTCTCTCTCTCTCTCTCTTTCTTTCTTCCTTTTTCTTTCTTTCTTTCTTTCTGTTCATGGAATAAGTTAAGATCTTAGACAAACTGAGTGCAACCAACTATAAAGTTATACAAGCTTCCTGAATTGACAATATGTATATATATGTCTAAAAAAAATAAGAATAATAAAAAAATACCTAAACACTAAAATAGATGTTATTAAAAAAAGGCTCAGGGTGTCATAATTTTGACAGATTTCCACTGGTTTGATAAAAATGTCTAAAAATAAAATTGTCACATGCTTTGGAAGCATAAAATTAAAAAAAAGTGATTTCTTCTGGGTGAGATACAATACACAAAAATTAGAAAAAAGTAATTCTTCTGCAAACACTTCTAGGGCCCTAAAGTTGGAATAGTAAAGAGACATGCAATATTTGACTTAAAAAGGTTATCTTTTAGGTTAGCATACTTCCTCCTAAAAAAAATTACCAATACCCACATTTGAGTTTTTAAAAAAATCTATTATTTTAACCAAGCAGGCAATTTGATGAGTTTTAAGCTATTTTACACAGTGCCATATTATTAGCAAGCACATGGGTGCTAATGGCCATGGTCTCTCCATCAGTAATTAGCTACCAGTGGCTGAGGCCACTTGCCATCCTTTATGTTCTAGAATCAGTTAACACAGTCAATATGTGTATTTTATTATATCAAACAGTACGTCCTCTGGTCTGCTGTAAGCCTTCAGAAGAACTGAAGGAAATTGCAGATATACCTATGTAGGGCATGCAAAATACTTTGATAATTTGGGCTTATAAATTTAAAATTTCAAGGTAAGCGCATTTGGTCGTCTAGTGATAGAGCACCGACCAGAGGCTTAGGGCTTGTAAGAGGTTTAAATGTCAAAATATTTAAGTACTAAAAAGTCCTGTTAGGGAAGGACTTCAAAACCTATCAAAATGACATCGCTAATGGCTATGTAATAAAACATGTCCCTGAGTACAGAGTGGGGGCAAGAGGTTTTACAATTGCTAGGAAGGATGTTTCTTCTGGGGCAGAGGAAGCAGTTATGAGAAGCCTCTATCACGTTGTATACGATTGTCCAAAGAGAACTTGTCCCTGATTTGGGTATTTTAGACACCTGCGTCTTAATCTAGTGGGAGTTAGTTCCTGTTACCAAAGGGGCCATAATCGAATCCTGAGAATGAACATTTATCTTCTACCTACTTTATGTCGAGTACCGACAGCATTTATAAAAGGCACGTATCTTTTTTGGATCAAGTATATTTCAAATACACCACCACTCCCAGTTTGGCAGATAAATGTTACAGTAGTGCTTAAACAGCCCTGCCAAATCTTTACAAAGAAGAGTTTTAAGCAGCTAATAAGCCAGAAAAATGAACAACAGTTAGAGACATACTAGGGTTACCAATAAACGAACATCTAGGTTGAAGAAGAATGAGGAAGGATTGCATGGGAACCAGCCTGAGATCTGAAGCCAAAGAACTAAAAGATCAAACAATTCTTCTCTAAAAAAGGAAGAGTGGAAAGGTTAAATAAAAACAGAAAAATCGTTCTTTCCAAAGAAAGTTAAATATATATAGACAGAGAAAGCAAAGGATGATAGGAAAAGTAAGTTTGTCCTAAGTTATTTTCCCTAATGCCCAGAAAATTCCCAGAGTAAATTTCTGATTTGGTGTATCTTATATAAACACATGTGCAGAGGTATATTCTGGAGAGAGAGAGTGTGTGTGTGTGTGTGTGTGTGTGTGTTAGTTCACAGGTTCTCACTTTAAGGGAGAAGATTAGATCCACCCAAAGTGCTTTTTGGAAAGGAAGACCCTTCCCAGCCCATCCCTGCTGGTGGCAGGGTCAGGATCTGGAAAGGAAAGGGGAATTCATGTTGAACGTTTTCTTCTAGGGATTCTGATTCCTTGTCCAGAGTTGGGATCCACACGTTGAGTTGGTGGTTTGCTGAGGCTGTGAACAGATCAGAGCAGATATTTGAGAGAAAACGTCACCCCTGGAAGACTCTCGCTCCTGGAGTGGGAGAAGCTGCCTCACGGAAGAGGGACCCCATTCATATATCAGACCCCTTTGGGACCGATGTCTATGGCCTAATCCGAGGACCCCTGGAATGAGGGCAGGCTGAGTACAGGAAGAGGGGAAGGGGGCCCGTTCGAAAACTTTGGCAGATGACAGGGAACTATACTCCAGGTTGGGAGCCAGTATCACGAAGATGTTGGGATAGATACTTGTGTAGATTTCTTTTCTTTACTGGAGAAGAACCTAGAACCATGAGATAAAGCTGAGAATAAAAATTCAGAAGGGGTTTTCTAGGACTGAGCAAAAAGTGCAGGAGGAGAGGTCAGGCTGAGAGCTGTGTGTTTCCGGCCAGGGGTCAATGGGAAGTGGGGGACCCCGTGGGCGGGGTCCTCAAGTCCTACTGGCTCCCCAGAAGGGCCTAGGCTGGGGGAGGGCTGTAAGGGAGAGTTAGAAGGTGAGTGGCATCTCCATGGATTGAATCAGCCTATTTCAACCCTGGAGGAGGGTGGGTGGGGACTGCGGGAAGAGCCAGGAATGGCCGCTGTCAGTGGATGCCTTCTAGAAGTTTCACCCTGCAAAGAACTCTTGATGTCCTGTGGGTGCTTATGCACGGAGCTGGGCAGGAGGAGCGCAGGTGACTCCCAGCTTCCTGTCCCGGAGCCAGTCAAGGGAGGGAGGACTTGGGGCTTCTCAGGTGTTGGAGGGTCCAGGCCTGGGACTCCCTACTTCCTTCCTGGCTGCCCAGGGCCCAGCAGGGTCCGGCTGTGGGCTCGGTTCAAACACCTCCCCTAGCCCCCTTCCCTTATCGCTACCCCCAGTGGTCTCAGAACTGCCTTGCTTTTAGCTCCGCGCCTTCGCTGTGGGGCTCATATTAGTGACCGAGAGTTCACAGTAGCCTCGAACACACCTGAGTCCGGCTTCTCTCTCCCTCACGGGATCCTGAACTGGGAGCTTTCCCCAGATCCAAGTACTCAATAAACTGCAGACATGCTTCCTCCTCAGTTTACCCCCCAAGTCTGTGGACTCCGGGACACGTTTCTCACCAAACCAAGCACGCCATGCCCAACTTTCCCTTACTGCTCGTGCCTGGTGGTATAAATAATATAAAAGCCTATTTCTGTTGGGTTTTGAGATGCTGACAGAGGTCCGAGACCAAAGTGTTGCCTGACTGCAATCGTTGGCCTTTCTAACTACAGTCTCTTGCAAAGTCTCGATTTGAATGTTGCAGGCGTTCCGGTGTAGTAGGTCTGAGCCCACTGGCGAGAATGACACCCGGGGGCTTAGGGGGTATTTGTCTGTCTCCGGGGAAAGATAACGAGGCCTGATAATGCGCCACTCTCTCTTAAACTTCAACTTTTCCAGAAGAGCATGAATTTTTTAGACGAGGAGGTTCTAGGCTTGCGCTGTAGGGGTCTCTAGCTCGGCAGGGGAATTGCCAGCTGAAAACCACAGTTGCTATTCTTGCCAGGGGCTAGGGGCGCGCTCCGCTCGGCACGGCTTGGGGGAAAACCAGGAGTGAGGGATGGGACAGGCAGGGGCGTAAGTGCCAGGTGCTGGAAGGGTCCCTGGACACCTCGCTGTGGTGAGCGAGCGCGGCGCAGGGGGGGGGTGGTGCAGGTGGTCTGGAAGACTCCGCAGCCGAGGTGGAGCGGCGGCCGGGCGGCCAGAGCAGCAGCAGCCGCTGCAGCAGCGAACGGGACGGAGTTAGGACCGCTCGGAGCGTTCAGGTCTCGGGTAGTATAAGGTTTGCAATCCTTCCACTTGCTGCCAGTTGCAGAAGAAGATCCGCTTTTAAGTGAAACGTACATGCCACCCCTCCGCGGGCTGCTGCGGTTTCTCCGGGCTCCGGCTCCCGGGTCTCCCGCGGCTCCCGCCCCCGCGCTCGCTCCCGCCTTTCAGTGCGCCCCTAAGTTTGCCCGGAGCTCGCCGGCCGCTTGGAGCAGGGTCCGGCCCTGCGTGGCGGGCGGGCGGGGCGGGGAGCCGGGCACCGCAATCCAGACGCGTCGTGGGCCATGTATATTTCATCAAATGGACTTTGGGTGCGTCGCGTCTCGCGGCCATCAACGCTCTGGGCAGTGACATTTCTGACTTGAGTGGAGGAATGCGCGAAGGGAGCCCGGGCGGAACCGGTACCAGAGGATCTCCTTGGCGCCAATGCTGATTGTCCTGATTTATGTCCCCTCGGACGGAGCTCAACGTCTTCATCTGAAATACAATGAAAGCTGTCGCGAGTGGGGTAGAACCGCCGGGCTGCTGGTTCTGATCCCCCGGGGATCGGGAAATTGTCCTGCAGCTTAACGAATTAAAAGGAGAGAGAGAGAGAGAGAGAGAAAATAGAAATAGGGGAGAAAATCCCTCCGTAAAAGTTTAAGGCGAGAAGTGGCAGAGGCAGTGGCTCGAGGAAGCACGGAGGAGAGCCGGCAGGCGAGGGACTGGGCTGGAGACCGCGGGAGGCTGCGATTCCATCATTAATATCCCCGGATTTTTTGGAGGGAGCGGCGGCACCTTCCCCATCCTCGCGTCCTCTCAGCCCACCCCTGCTCCCTCCTCCTCATCTACCTGTCAAAGTCACTGATCGTTTGCATTTGGGAAGAGGACGTCAACGGAAGGAATTCCCCCCTCTCGGTAAGGGCTCCGTCCGAGAGGGGGCGACGCGCCGGAGGCTCCCCCCAGGGGCCCAGAGGGGAAGGTAATTAAGCGGCGGGGAGTGGCGGGTGGGCCAGGGGCTCAGGGCTTGTGGAGTCCCCTCCCGCTGTGCGCCTGCTGGAGCGGACTAGGGCTGCAGCTTTGGAGAAGCCGGGTCCACACCCCGGCCCCTCAGGCTGTGCCTGCGTCCCCGGGAGGCTCCGCGGGGAGCCACCACCATCCATGGAGCGAGGAGCGCCACCCTCGGGCTCCGGCTCTGCTGCCGCTGCCGCTGCCTCTGCCTAAGGCGCACTGGGCTGGGCAGGGCCGCCTCCCCGCGCAGTCAGCTCGGCCCGGTGGGCACCAGGGCCATCGGGCCACAGGGTGAGTGCCGCCACGATGTCCTCCTTCAGCCCCTCTTCCCCCCTGTTGCCCCTCCTCCCGCCCCCCACTGCCAGCCACCGAGGGAGGCCAGGCTCCTGGTGGGTGAGGAAGTTTGCGAAGCACGGGGAGGAGGGGAGGAGGCAGCGCGCAGAGCCCTTGCGTGCACGCCCGTGCGCACTCCCACCCCCTCGTCCCGGGGCCCCGGGTGGGCCCCCCAGCAGGGACGCAGCCGTGTGTGGTATGCAGAGCCCGGGCACTGGGTTGTGCCTCCGCTGACAAGACGGACTGGCACCCAGCGAGCTCTCGCTCCGCACACCTGACCACACGCCAGGCACTGAGGGTCTTTTTATTTTTCTCTTTCAGCGATTGTCTTTGTTTTATGGGGAAAACTTGCCCTCTTGCCGGCCCAGTGCAGCTGGTGGTCCCACTGAGAGCTTTTGAAGTTCCCTTTATTTAATCCCCTTTATTGATGCGAGATTAAAGCCTTACTATCCCGTGTTGTGCATCTGGGGAGAAGGGAAAATACAAAGACTTAAGGACTTGGTGGAGAGATGCTGTTTGGATCATTTTCCCGGGTTCTTGACTAGCGTTGCGTTAATCGGTTGGTGAATCCGGCGAGGGACAATGAATTGCTCTCCCATATGGATCTGTGCATATCTATATGTAATGCAAATAATACTGAATATTATTGGGCCCAAAATAACCAATTAAGTGATTCATACACAGGAAAACTTGGATAAAAAAAGAAACTGCGCCCTCTGCTGTTTATTGACTGACCTCACCTGGGGACCTTTTTTTTTTTTTTTTTTTTTTTTTCCTTTTTCAAGAAATTCATTTAGAAGGTTGTCATTTTATGGAGCGAGAGAGGAAAATTGCTAGCGGGGGTTTTAAAGCGACTGTATTTGGAAAGGTCAGAGGGCGCCTTCCAATCGCATGGGTTTCCGGAGAGTTGAGGCTTTTGTTCCCCGTTCCTTGGCCCGTTCTTCTCTTGACCTGGGGAAAGGTGAGGGAACGGACCCCTTATCACAGCTCGTCAATCTGCGGAATGGAAAATTCTGCGCAAGCTTCAGCGTTCCCCTAACATATGGTGTATCTGGCAGTAGCTTTGCTCTGGAAATAAGGCCCTATTTTATGACTAAAATACTAAGTTTTCTTATCTTACAGAAATGGAAAAAAAAAAAAAAACCCAGCAAGATCTTCCAACAAAACCATTTATTCAAATATACTAAATGGTTAAGCTTGTTAGGAAAAAAAGTTTTCCAGACATTCTCTATTTCTAAGGAGGGGCAGAGTTTGGGGGGGGGGAGTTGTTTAGCCCTCGATAAGCATCTCTACCCCCCTTGGGGAGGAATTAGCCACCCCTAGTTTCCTTAAGTATTTGGAACTGTGTCACTTTGAAGGCCTAATGTGCCACCGCCCCTTTCTCTTTGGCAAAACAAAACAAAGCAGCTCCATAACTGTCCAAGATTCTCTCGGAAGATGAGCAACTTCCAGTTTCCCATTGAGACAAAACTTGAATCTTTGCATGTGGCTCACCATCCGGAGACAAAAATTCATCAAGTGTTTCCCCTGCCTGCAGTCCCTGCTTCCGCACCTGAGGGGTGTATTTCCTCCCCGTTTCTGGGTGTCATGATGTGAGCTCTGCTTCCCACTAAAGGCTAACGCGAGGGCATTCAGCATCCCATGTATTTGTCCTATTCATTTGGCGATACTGCCTCTGGTGAAATTTAAATGGGATACCCTTAAAACGTTTTAGGAAGACACTTTGCTTGCCCAGAAAGCTGTATTTCCTATTGAAAATTTTATTTTGTGCATTAAAGCCATGCAGGCTATAGAAATGTTTACCTGAAACCTGCATACTCTTATTGATCCATGTCACCCTGTTAAATTTAATTTTCTAAATTAAAAAATAAAAAGTAATACAGGTTACCTTTCTTCAGGAGGAGGCTAATAGTGTATTTTGCAGTGTCCTTTTGTATATTTGTAATTGGAGCCAATTACAAGTCTTTGCTTCTGTTGTTATTCTGGGAAAAAAAATGTCAGGTAATATGCTTTAAAAAATTAAACAGCTACACATTTAGTGAAAATGTTTTCTAAGTGTCGTAAGATTTCGAGAGAGAGTTTTAGTTACAAAAGCCCCAAGTTACTTGGAAAAAAAAAAAAGATTTCATTCAATTCTAAAAGTCAATTATATATGTTCACAGAAAAATGTGTGTGTGCGTGTGAATTGTACTTTAGGTCCGAAAGAGGTTTAGGCTACTTTAAAAAACGAATCTGCTCTGCAGAACCGAGAGTTTTGTTTCAGAACTTCAGGTGGGTGTCGACGTTCACCACCGTGTTCTCTCAGCCTTGTGTCTCCAAACTCCCTTCCAGGGGCGGGAAAGATTTGTTGTTCTGTGATAATGAAACAACAGATTTCTTCTTGGCTGAACTGCTCCAGAAATGATTGTATGTATTTATCCCATCTTCAAACATCCTGCCAGATAGACGCTAATTTCTCTAATCAGTCTTCTCTTGGTGAAAACAGCAATCTTTCTACTACTAAGGAGCGCTCTTTGGTTTTATTAAGAACCTCAGGATAGGTGGTTGCTCAGACGACCCAATCAAGTATGAGTGTAAAAACAAAACAAAACAAAACAAAACAAAAAAAAACCCAAACAGAAAAATGCCAGTCGGGTTGCGGAACACACGTTAAATTCCTTATATTTTGAGAGTTAACAAAAGGCGAGGAGCAAATGTTCCCACGAAGGTGGCATGAAAATTCAGTCTTCACCACCAATAAATACATGCAGAGAACGTTCCATATACGTGAAGTAACGCACCTAGCCAAGGCCACCATGCCGGTGTTAGAAGCTGCTCATTCTGACAGGTTATGGAATTTGTACCTATATCTTCTCTCTTTCTAGTTTTCACCCTATGGAATAGGACAATAGTCTTTTTGTTCCTTCCCATTAAGAAACAAGCATATTTATTAAGCCTTTAATGTCTGTGAGGAAGGAATCAGTCGACAGCTGTCTCTTTCAGGTGCCCCTGAGGAGCTGAGTGTTTATGGAATAAATAGCCTACTACCCCCTCTCCCCCACCTCTGAGCATGATTATATAATGGAATAAGGCAATCCAGATCGTTTGTGGATTCACTCTCGGTATCGTCCTCACAGTTGATGACATTGGCGGTCGGCTTTGGAACATCACTGTCCATAATTTTGGTCGTTATGACTTCCATGTCATATTTTTTTTTTTTGGGGGGGAGGCTTCTTCTCTGCTGAAAGAAAGGGCTCGTGAAATACCTTGTGCAGCATCCACTTAAGGAGGAAGGCAAATAGCTACAGAGTCCCGAAGAAAGAGAACAGTCTCTGTTTGCAAAGCCATCTGATAGAGCATTTTAGTCCAGATCAATACCATCCATCAACTTGTGGGCGTGGCATCATTTCACGTTTTTTACTTCGGTGCTGCAAATGTATTCAGCGGTCCGAGGTCTAGGGAGTCCTCCCAGCATATTAATGGGCGTTTGCATTCAGGAGGACTCCCGAATGCTTTAGCGCACAGGTACAGGTGAGGTTGCCCGGACCTCTTCCGGTGCTGCTCACAGGGAGCTGATGCACGCACCCGAGATGAATTCTCTAGAGATGCACCCACATCTCTAGAGAATTAGTTTCCTCATGGGCCAGAGGGGATTCGTTTAGTATATTAAATCCCCAAACGTGTGATGGGGCTGTCCTTCTCATAATCACTTTGCCTACTAGCTAGTTGCTGTGATGACCTAGCTTGTAAGGCGCTATTGATGAGTTTCACCTGGTGGGAAGCCCAGCCCTATGGGTAAGCAATGAAAATTCAGTCTTCACCACCAATAAATACACGCAAAGAACGTTCAGTCTATGTGAAGTAACGCACCTAGCCCAGGCCACCGAGCCGGTGTTACATTGCCGTTAGGTAAGCGATGTTGAACAGAATGTTTTCAGCTTGTTTCATTTTCTTTGAAGACGCCATGATTATAGTTTCGTTGAAAAGCTCCTGATTTTGACAGAGGCCTCTTTTCCACTGTGCGCCACGAGGGCTCACAGCCTTGACTTCCCACTGATTTTATATTAAGAGGATTTTCTCTGCCGTGGACATAGCGCCGAAAACTGAGGGAACCCTGGTATAAAGCGCACATATAAGGTGACGTGCGCTACCAACCTCCAAAAAACGAGAAGGGAATCAAACGGTCATGTTCAAGAACAGCTCAGCGCCCCTCTGCCCCCGAACTCGAACATGCCATGGGCAGTATCTTTTTCCTGTGTCAATGGGAGCTCATTAAATGTAAATTCCGCCGACAAACTGAGCCATGCCATATTAGCGCTTGCCAAGGCTTGACATTTTTAATACATTAATAGTACGTCTGTAATGTAATGGAAAACTATTAATCACAACTGGTTATGTGCCAGAAATGGAAGCTATAATTGGCTGCCTCTTGTCAAGAACGTCTGTCGCACAGGCCTGCAAATGCCTAATATTCAAATACCTTGCAGTCCTCTGCATTTTTTCCCTGTCAGTTCTCTGAATTCGATCAATGGTGCGGTCCATAATTCTGTGTAATGACCATCATTAGAATTCTGGTGTAGCTTAATGAGAATTCAGTACCGTGGGATCACTGTTGAGTCAAGAAATAGTCATGGGTTCCCATGCATTTCCTATGGGTCCAAATTTTTCATGGATATATATATATATATGTGTGTGTATATTTTGTAGTTTCAGGAAGGCCACATGTGGATAAAGACAGTAAACAAAAATAAACGGAATAGGGAGATCATATCCATTGGTTAAAAAAAGGGGGGGAGTAATCTCAGGGAGAATTCAAATAAAGACTTGGGGTCCTATTTTAAAAAATAACAGGAAGAATTCACCCGCAGTGTTCAATCAGCTCAGAGTCATTGCCATCAATTTCGGGTCCTCAAGAATCCAGCGTCCTTGGTAAATAAGTTGCTGTGTATATATTTGAAATCAAGAATTGAAGTTAATAATTTCTGATTAGTGGGTTTTCTGTTGCTTCCGTTGTAAACACCCCCCACCCCCCAAAAAAACACATGCCATGAAAGTGTTTGTTCTGGTTATAAAAAAGTAGTCAACATTGTTGAAAAGTGTACATTTATTTTATTTTAACACCTTTTGGGATTATCACTTGTCAAATTGTTGGAGGTTTCTGAAAATATCAACTTACATATACTGATGAATCCGGAGGGGGAAAAAACAAAAACCCAGAAGACTATAGTAGCCACAGCACATGCTTCTCTGGGATGTTGTTTCTTTTTGGCTTAAGATTCAAATTGGCCCTGGCCACTTGGCTCAGTGGTAGAGTGTCGGCCTGGCATGTGGAAGTTCCAGGTTCGATTCCCGGCCAGGGCACACAGGAGATGCGCCCATCTGCTTCTCCACCCTTCCTTCTCTCCTTCCTCTCTATCTTTCTCTCCCCCTCCTGCAGCCAAGCCTCCATTGGAGCGAAGTTGGCCCAGGCGCTGAGGATGGCTCCATGGCCTCTGCCTCAGGCGCTAGAATGGCTCTGGTTGCAACAGAGCAACGCCCCAGATGGGCAGAGCATCACCCCCTGGTGGGCAAGCTTGGTGAATCCCAGGCACATGGAGAAGTCTGTCTGACTGCCTCCCCACTTCTCACTTCAGGAAAAAAAAAAAAGATTTCAAATTGTACTCAATTGTCTTTATGTTCCGAAGAAGAGACAGATTCAGATGAAAACTGCTAATTATTTTTTCATAGGCACTCAAATATTCAACTTTTCCTAATAGGAAACATCACAGTTTTCAACGGTATGATAACATTTTATGAATGGGATGTAATGAAAATGGTAGTTGCATCCGTAAAGCAATTATTATAAATTACTTTGCTATGGAAACACAATTCAACCATCTGCTGGCATTTCATAGTTTCTGTGGCTTAGTTCATTTTAAGATGTTGCATTATTTAAATATAGTGGATTCCTTTTATAAGATTGTTGGATCATAGTGAACATCTACATTTAAACTGCTTCATGTGACTTGAGGGGTCTCTAATGGCATTTTCTAGAACTCTGGGCTTTTTGACCCTTTTCAATGGTTTAAAAAAAATAATTATTTGGACTATGACAATATGAATGAACTGATGAAGCAAGAGCAGTTTTTGAAACCTGGAACCCAAATCTTATAATTTGTTTGGATACTGACAGTGATTGACGAAGAGATAAGTTACTAGTTAAACTCACCAATGAGTTCTTCCCATTGCTATGCGGGCTGCATTATCAGTTAGCCAGAAGTATTTTAAACCAGTAATTTTTATTTTCTCTTAGCATTTGTGCCGTATTATTCTGCTTCATGGCCTGTTAAGTCACCCTCAGCTATTTTTAAATGTGCATTTTAAATTGTGCGTTTTACTACAGAGCCTTTAGTTTTAAAGCAGCGTATAATATTGGCCTTTGGGATAAATTCTCTGCTGTTACAGAAAGTAACTACAGATGCAGATGTCACGGCTGTAAAAAGATGTAAGAGAATAGAGAATTCTTATGAAAGGAAAATTTGCTCCTTGGGTTTCATTTTGAATCTTTTCTTTTCTTCCATCCCCACCCCCCACCCCCCCCACCCCCGAGAGCCATATTATCTTTATGACTAAATGCAGCCAAACAAAAGATGCTAAATTCTCCCACTATATAATGGGCAATTCCAAAGGGACAGGCTGGTGCGAACAATGCCAGTTTTCACTCCAGACAACAAAAGCTAAGAAAAGTACAAGGAATTTGGAGATTTTTTAGGGTCTCTTTGCCAAGAGACAAAAGGCTTACAAGGAGCTGTCACTTCTTTGTCATTGTTATTAAAACACTCATTTCCTCCTCTGTTGTCCTGGGAGATGTTCTAGCCCTCCCATATGTGAGGCATGTTCAAGTCCAGCTGCTTGCTTTCAGCTCGGTCAAGATGGAAATATCACGTTTGAAGCAAAACCCAGCAATTCACCTGGCGCGCGCGCGCGCACGCACGCACGCACACACACACACGCACGCACACGCACTCACAATCATGTCTTAGTTATGTGCAAGAATTCCTTCATGCTGAAATTCTCCCCAATGGGAATGATTTCTGTGGCCCGTTCATTCTAGTCAAGCAGCTGGGGGTAAAGGTTACTTACATCACACCAGTTTGCTTTGTTATTTTGTTTTTTTTTTTTTTTTGCTTTTTTCCAATTTGCTTTGTATTGCATCCAACCTCCCCAACATCCACCTACCCCTACCTTTGGGAATGTGTTGATTCTGGGATAGTAACTCTTATTCTCGTTGTTTCTGAAAAGGGCGCCGGTGCCAGAAGAAGAGAATGATTGACGGGAAACAGACACCAGGAGAAAGACACTCCCCCTTCTGCTTCACGTCCTGACATCAGAGTGCGTCCGAGCAGCCCTCGTGAGCGGTGACCATCCGGGATCCCCCAGGGCTATCGGATGGACAGCCGGAGGGCGATCCCTTTGCTGAGTCATTGCCTGCCACTGGAAATTACCAAGAACCAAACTAGTCCCCAGTCCAACAGCTATGTTCTAGGATACCGAAAAACCCGAAAGCTGCTGTTGACACCTGACGCAGATGTGTGTCGCTAGCCTTCCACCAAAGTCTTCAGTATCCCTGGACACGTGCAATATTTCAGTCCTTGCCCTTTGGTTTTGGAATCAACTGTGAGGTCTCGTCCTCTTTTTTTAATTTTTTTTTTAAAAAATATATACAGCTCTCCTTACGTATCGACGCAGATGTATGTAAAATAGAGACCACAGATAAGCAAACCCTTCTAGTCACCAGGAAGATTGCCAAGAATTTAGAGATGTATTTGTCAAGATTCCTGTCCATTCACGCCCTTTGGGTTACGGTATCGTCAGTGATGCAGCCCTACCCTTTGGTGTGGGGACATTACGATGTGTGTAAGACTCAGATTTACACAGAAGAAGGGAAGGTTTGGGATTACATGGCCTGCCAGCCGGAATCCACGGACATGACGAAATACCTAAAAGTGAAACTGGACCCTCCTGATGTTACCTGCGGAGACCCGCCTGAGACGTTCTGTGCAATGGTGAGCCAAACCCTGGGGCTAGAATAGTTCCTAGTACGTGGGGGCTTGTTGTACATGAACACCAGTGAGGTGACTTCAAAGACGCAACCCGTGCAGCGAGCTGGGTATGCGGGTGGGGAAGATTTGGGCCTGATGGTCCAGGGAGGCTTGTGTCATTCGGAATGAGAATTCACAGGGCAATCATGGGTCTGGGACTTACCTGCCACTTTCCAGAGACTTCACGGCGACAGTATATATATACATTATCAAAGACAGCGTCCCGCGGAAAGTTCAATTTCAGATTGGAGATGGGGAACCCGATTAGGCCATATGTGTGTGATATGGTGAGGATAAAACCCTTACCAAACTTCAACAACGGAGCGTGTATAACACGCAGGCCAGTCCCAGGTGTCATGGCTGTCCTCATCCGGGCACTGCCGGCGGCATTTGGAAATCTTTGGTTAGGAGAGCAGCGAGAAGAGAAGCAGATGAGGAGAGAGGGGCTCGTGCATGTGGGGAGGGAGCTTTTCCAGAAGCGTCTGATTGGTCCATTTACGCAGTTCCTTATTTTCGAGAGTTGCGGCTTTCCGTGGGTTTTGTAAAGGTGGGCTTTGGTGTGCTAGAGACATAGTCGCTAAAAGGCAAGGATGTGGGGGGTACCGACTCAAGAGCAGCAAGTCCTCGCCTCGCTGGCTGGTTCTGTGGCTTTCAGCAAAACAACATGTTACAAAACCGGTTGTCCCACAGGCTAATTGACGTGAACACGAGTTAAGTTACTATGGCCTCTTATCGGCGGCGTGGACTAGTCAACATGGAGCGAAGCCGTGTTATTTGAGGATCTGCTGTAGTGTCCTTTGGACCAGCAGAGTGACCAAATTCATTGTTTTTCAGGGCATAGATGAGTCTTTTTCTAGGTGGAAAGGTAAATGCGGTGTGGGAAGGGAACATTGGAGTGACACGTTGAATTTTCACTAGGGACATTGCTGAAAATATACCTGTAAGGCCATTAGTATAAGAGTGCAGTGGTTAAAATGATGTAAGTCTGCGTGTTAAGGAATTCAGATAGTGCGTGCATCGGGTGTCTGCCGCCACTTGTGTTTTATTCTTTTGTTACAGCTGGTCTTCATTCAAGGCTGGAACTGGGATTCCATTTTTCACCTAGCAGATATCATCGTTCGGCAGATTCTAATAGTATTCTTACCTGACTTTATTATCTTGAATCTGGCCAGGCATTTTCAGGATAGTGAAACTATTAATCAAAGTAGCATCTGTTCACGGTCCCCCGTGAGTTACATTAGCATAAGATCATCCCAGACCCAGCACCGAAGAAAAGGTTTTTGAAACAGGAAACGATTTTGAGCAATAAAGAGTGTTTTCACCTAAAAGCTAAGGGCTTGCCATTTTTCAGAAGTGCCTTTGGGGACTGGTTTGAATTATAGGCTAAACCTGATTTCATGGAGAGTGAGAAAAAGAGCTCGGCGATTAGGTGTCAGGATGACTAAAGTGCCCTGGAAAACTAAATATTTCGAAGAGAGGGCCCATCTCTCCAGGAGGCAGGCTAGCAAAGAAGCTGCATGTTAGGAACCAGAGACTTCCGACCCAGGAGTGTATTCCAACGCATTCGCAAAACTGCAGTAAGTCTGTAAAAAAAGAGCGGAGACGTCTGTTGGCTTTCCGTAAGGACAGTTTCTCATGTCTCACCCAAGGTCAAGTTTAAGGTCTCGTTGGTAACCTGGGGGTGGGGGTGGGGGTCTGCCGTGCAGGTGGCCGGCTGTACGGTCTTTCACGCCTTACAGCGCGGGATGAGTTCTGGGCCAGCTCTTCGTGTTATTGGGAACACTCTAGCGCACGATACCGGTTCCCGTGTGCTCATGACAACATGCCACTTCTGGAGACTTGTTTAATGATTTGTACATCTAAGGAAAAGAGCAAATCTCCTCTGGTAGGAGAATGTCTCCTGGGCCCTGTTCCTGTGCGTCATATTCAAGGGCATATGTACTTGGGGTCTGTCTGTCTGTCCATCCCTTTCGCCCATCACGAGTGGGAAGGGGAATGTTATAGAACGTCTCCTGCCTGCCTTTCACAGGGACATGGTCTAAAACGTTCTTAAACAAGCCTGTTCCTACCAGTCCACTGGGCAAGGGATGCAAAAGGCCAAAAGGAAAAAAAAAAAAAAAGAATTCAAGTGATACCACTCAGCTTCATTCCCGTGGTTGCCTGTATACTTGATGTCTTCATGCGAAACTCCACAGGACAGTCTTTTTAAGAGGCCACATTTTACCAGGATGTCGATGCATGGAGGCCTGGGTGGATTTAAGGTTGTCATTGGGCTGAGTCGTTTTCCAAGGGAGAGAGCGAGGTTTGTGAGATGTTACCCGTCAGCGTGTACTTTGGAATCCGTGAGGGGCCTAATGGACTGAACCATCTATCCCGTCAGTGCGCACTTTGGGACTATTTGTCTGTATGCATGGTCTATGCCAAGTCAGTGATAACGGCCCAATCTAGAAGCACACTTTCACGGCAGGGTTGGACTTCTCATAAGGCTCTGCATGTAAGAAGGGCTCCTGACCCCAGGCGGTGACTCTGTCTCGGGGTGCTGTCACATCACACCCTGCTGAGGTGCTCCTTAGCCCAAGGTCTAATGGGAATCCACCAAGTCACTTGTATCATGACGCTCACACTCTCCCCTCTGTGACACATGCTTTTGTACCTGCTCCCCGGGTCATTATGGCCTATTACATCAGGCTAGCTGCCAGGGAGCGAGTCATGGCTCGCCCCTGATCTGTAAATATTTGCTGCAAAATGGTTTCAGTAATCAGCTGCTCAGCGAGTGACACCCTGATTAGCTGTGATGCTAGCAGTTCTGAGTACCGAAGGGACGTTTGGTCAGAGAAATGCCCTATCATTCCTGTAGCCCGTTTATTTTCTGTGAAGTTTAAATTCACTGGCAGTGCACTGAGGGCCTAGCTTGCTGTTCTGGCCTTTGCTACATCATTCTCTGCTATCTACGAATGCTGCACGTACTTTATTTCTATTTATTTATTTTTTATTCATTTTTACTAGAAACAGAGGAGAGAGAGAGAGAGAGAGAAAGAGAGAGAGAGAGAGAGAGGAAAGAGATAGAACAGGGGGAGGAGCAGGAAGCATCAACTCCCATATGTGCCTTGACCAGGCAAGCTCGGGGTTTCGAACCAGCAACCTCAGCATTCCAGGCCGACACTTTATCCACTGTGCCACCACAGGTCAGGTGCTGCACGCGCTTTAGACTGAAATCTGGAGACAGAAGGGCCATGTGATTCCATTTAACAATAGCTCTCTGCTTATTAGCCTGGGTGACTGCCTTAATAACTCTTTTGTGTCTGGTGACTTTAAGTTGTGTAAGACCAGCAGTTTAAACATTGGCCTTACGGGAGAATTCTGCCGTTTCTACTCAGGATAGTGAAATGGGAGACTACAGAGAGCTACAGATTTATATGTCTATAGGTATGGATTGTGCCAATTGAGATCTTACATTTTCTTTTTAATTTGATAGCTTTTACCTTGCAGGCAGCGTAAAAAAATAGCTCTGTTTTTGTTCAGGCGGAAGAATGCTGAGGGCGGCAGAGGCCTGAGCACCGTGTCTCAGGCCGGGTGACCACGTTCATATGGGTTACAGGCCTCTTGGAGCTATAGAAAAGCGTCCGGTGGCCCAGCTCTGCCAGAAAACACAGGTCGTCTGGCAACGGTGGCCTGTGCAAGTCGCACAAAGAGCAAACGCGGGCGACATGGGCCCGTGTGCCAGGCCGAGTGACAGCACAGGGCCGCGCCTCATTCTCTCTGTGCATTTGGGCTAGCGGAGCTGTCCTGCCGCCGCGCCACACCCCCAGTGACTCACACGTGGCCAGCTGATCTGCAGTGACCTCTAGCCCGTGTGGCTGATTTCCCTGGTAAGTTCAGCAGGAGCTTTGAGGAGATGCCCGGGATGGGAGGAGTCCCGGGCGTCGGCTGTGTCCGCGGTGCAGAAGTGCTGATCAGGGCTGTGGACATGGGTGCCCTTGCGTGCGGCGGGGGTGGGGGGTGGGGGGTGGGAGTGTGGGGGGGAGTTCAGAGCCAATCAAAACTAAATTGGGAAGCCAAGATTATTAAAAAGTCTTCTGTGCGTGTAATTTTGGCATAATATTATGAGGTGGACATTAAACATTTCCCTTGGAGACACTAGGCATCGTTAATGTAGCATGCCTTTAATTACAAGTAGGTTCATATTACCAAAAAAATGGGGAAAAGAGAGGGCTCAGAGGGGTCGTTAGCAATACCCTCATTATGTTTACTGAAGTAATGAAAAGAAGGGGTGTAATTTTTCTAAATAAAATGTCAGAATTTGAAATGGAAATGGATTTTCTTTACTAATGGGTGCCTGCACTCTTGATAGGCATTTATTCAAGCACCATAGCAGGTCTATTAATGATCATTTTATATTGTGCTATTTCCAGATAGACTCCTATTAAGAAGGGGGAAAAAAACTTTAATTATTGTAGGCATTGTGGATAGAGCATATTTTATTCTGTTCAGATGGAATTTACGAAGGCAGTAGAAAGTCTCTGTGTTTTTTGATTTTAAAGGAGCCCAGTGGGATGAGCAGGTCTCAGGGCTATCCATAACTTACATTTCTGATTTGACATCGGCCCAGGAAGGCCATCTGGTGGCTATCAGGTGGCCTTTGAGAAGTTATAATTTGATAAACTCAGTGACGTTTTCAATGACAAGGCATTAATATCAATTTTCCCCAAACGGGAAATGACATTGACTTATGTAATGATCGAACAATCTTAAAAACACACTCTGTTCACATGGAACATAATTCAATAAATGAATGAAGTTTTAATAACAGTGACATATTTCATCTGAACTGATTTATCCCTTAATTATACCAGAATGGAATTAAAAAAAGAAAAAAAAAACCCACTTCCATTCCTTCATTATTAACACTTTATTGTTATTAGTTCATTATTTAGATTTATTTCTTAGAAAAGTTTAATTTATGTTCGCCGTGAGTTAAAGTCCACGGAGATCAATCTTTCTGAGATGTCACTGTGGCATTTCCTTGTTGAGGGACCTACAGCAGCTCCTTGTTGTCTGTTGCTTCAGGTAGGAAGTGTGCTACCAGAGCTTTAAATCTGCTCAGTTTGCACAACCCTTCTTCCGTTCCTTCTCATCGGGCTCCTGTGGCGTGCGCGCATGCGCAGGGGACTTGAGGCTAGTGATCTGATTGGAAGGGAACCCCTGGACTTGAGGGTAGTGATCTGATTGGAGGGGAACCCCTGGACTTGAGGCTAGTGATCTGATTGGAGGGGAACCCCTGGACTTGAGGCTAGCGATCTGATTGGAAGGGAACCCCTGGACTTGAGGGTAGCGATCTGATTGGAGGGGAACCCCTGGACTTGAGGCTAGTGATCTGATTGGAGGGGAACCCCTGGACTTGAGGCAAGTGATCTGATTGGAGGGGAACCCCTGGACTTGAGGCTAGCGATCTGATTGGAGGGGAACCCCTGGACTTGAGGCTAGCGATCTGATTGGAGGGGAACCCCTGGACTTGAGGCTAGCGATCTGATTGGAGGGGAACCCCTGGACTTGAGGCAAGTGATCTGATTGGAGGGGAACCCTGGATTTGGCTGGAAACTGCATGGGCATAGATAGCTGTGCAGGGTTTATGGGGGCGGCTATGGGAGGGAGCTGATAAAGGTGAGGGCTGTGCTAACCAAACCTAAAACCAACCCCGGTCACACCTTGTTCCCAGACAGTATCCTCTGTAGGCACAAGTGCCCTTGTCTCTCCCTGTTGGGATCACACCCCACAGATATCATCCCGGGTGACTGCGTGCGGAGTGGAGTGAACAGAGCGTATAGCACAGGCACGGCCTGGTGGTAGTGGTGGTGGTGGTGAGAGTCCCAGTCACAGGGCATATGGCGCCCCCGGCCCCCTCGCCTCCGTAGGCAGTATGGGAGAGCCTGAAGCGCAAGGGATACCCAGCGGTGTGTGCCCCAAGGGTGGGGAAGTGAGACCAGCGCTCAGAATTTAAAGGTTGAACACTGTTTGCATATTGAAGGGCTACTTGGAAAATGCTCTCTGATAACCGAGTGTCTAATGTTATATACAGTGTCTAAAAATGACAAGTAAACAGGGTGGGTGAGACGCAGCATTTAAAGGACGGCACAGTGGCCTCGACGTCTTATAGCTATCTGGGAGGATGGAAGAGGAGCTAAGTGTAGCACCTGATCATTTAGACCTGTGTACACGTATGTATTTCTGCTTAACTCTGGCGATGTTGGAGTGGGCCCCGTAGATAAACCCTGGCCCATACCCCCGGAGCTCCAGAGGCACGCTAGGATTAGGGGAGGCATTTAACTGAATGCACGATGGATGCAGGATGTTTGAAGGCGAAACAGACTTCAAGATGGGAACTGCCTTGGAGCTGAGCACTTTGACTCCCCCCTTCAGCTGAGAAGTGTGAGAGGACGCGGCCTAAGCACACCGTAGTAAGCCTGGACTCTTTTGGGCCCCCCCCCCCGGCGTATTGTTTTTGAGGGGAGGGGGCTGACGGCTTGCTTGGCTCAGCTTTGGAGTTCTGCTGGTATCTTGAGCCTCTGACCTTGAGGACTGGACTCACCCCCTCATCTCATGTGTTCTTTTCCTACCTGGACAAGCAGAAGACATTCCTCTTGCTCATGCTCAGAGACTCTGCTGCTCTCTACTTATCCTAATCCCACCCAGCCTTCAAGGTCTCACTCAAGTTCATGTCTCTACACTCTTCCTGTCAAGTTCAGCTTATCGTCTCCTGCCCATTAACCTCCTTTCTTTCTCTGTGTGCATATATGATATTATAACAGATGCACATACAATATATATATAATTGTGCCTGTGTACTCTATACTTCCCCCTACCATTTAGCCCTTTAGTACATTTTATTGTTTTGTATGCCCACGTACGCACTGTTGCACGCGTTTACGCTGTCCTGGCTCTAGGACTAGATCACTGCTCTTTAAGTGAGAGAGCATGTGACACAGCCTACTGTATAAGTCGTTGTGTAACTTCCTCTTGTTATTTCAACCTGGGGTTTCTGAGACATGCCGTTATGTAGTTCTCCGATGCAGAGAACGCCACCTTCTTCTGCTTTTCTGTCTCAGGGCCTTTGCTATGCTCCCAGGCAACAGATAAATAATACCATGTTTTTAATTGACCGATTGATTTTTTTTTTAAGTGCAGTATTGATTTTCCAGAATGTTTCTTCCTTCTTCAGAACTTTGATCAGGAACCTAAGGTCTGTTTTTTCCTCTGTAAATTAAGAGACGGCTAGAGAAATTGAGTTACTGCACTGGGGCAGCTTGTGATGATGTCCTCAAAGGACAGATGGGAGAGGCAAGTACTCTGAGCACTGATGCTGAGAGGGTATACGAGGGACTCTTCCCGTTTCTGATTGAATCCTTTAAAAATATTTATCCATTTGCCACATCATGGATGGATCTTGAGGGTATCATGCTAAGCAAAAGAAGTCAGACGGAAGAAAGTCAGGAACCATTTGATTTCACTCAAATGTCGGATATAAAACTGAAAGCAACAAATGAGCAGACAACCCAAAACTCGCAGACACAGACAGCAGTCTGGTGGTCACCAGAGGGAGAGGGGGCTGGAGGGCCAGTGAAGGGTCGAGGGGGTCAAATATATGGTGACAGAAGATTTGACTTTGGGCGGTGGGCACACAATACAATACGCAGATGATCTATCATAGAATTGTATGCTTTGCACCTACAGGATCATATTAATCAATGTCACCCTGTAAGTTTAATTAAAAAAGTATTCATCCAAGTAGAAACTTTGGAAAAGATGGAGACCTCACACACAGCACCCAAGTCGTTTTGCCGTATTTCTTGAAAACCTCGCTCCCTGACGAGAGCATCTGTTTTGTTTTCTAGAATTGGTATCACATCGCAAGGGGTTTTTTGCCGTTTCTCTTTAGCACTCTTTTTAGCATTTACTTATTCTGTACCCGTAGAAAATATGATTTTGAAAGCCATCAATATCTTATTATGTGGATATACAGTATTTTATTTAATTATTTCTCCCCTCGGATGACTTGATGTCATTTCCACTTCCTTTTTCTTTCTGTTCAAGTGTTGTGAGGATAGGTCCAGTCTTCTCCATTAAACATACACCTCTTCCATGTCCCAAGCCTCCCGTATTCAATGCGTATATTGGGGGATGTTGAGCTCATTATATTATATTTAGTTGAGACTCAAGGGTAGGGCTGTAGTCCTGTGTTCTCAGGGATGGAGTCACCACTGAACGGCATGGACATGCTAGACGTCAGTCATGGGGAAGAGGACACGGGTCTGGAACCAGGATGCGCGACTTAGAGCCCTCTCTCTCTGGGGCTGGCTGTCTCTGTCTGGACAGGAGAGAGCGCCTGGCGGTGGGAGGAGGACAGCTTCAGCCACGCGGTAGAGGGCGGAGTCAGGAGACGTCTTTGGGAGCAGCAAGCTGAGGACAAGCAAATCACACCTTGTAAACTAGACCTGTAGCTTTAAAACTTGCTTTAAATTGATCCACCGTGAGAAATGCTTTTTATATTGCCACTCAGGAAACACACACTTATCCACACAGGCAACAGAAACAAAGGCTTCACGAAGCAGGACGAACTCTTTCTGTGTGCTCTATCCTCCCATACTGTTTTTCTCTTCTTTAACAAGTGATTGAAAATAGTATATGGGCCCTGGCCGGTTGGCTCAGCGGTAGAGCGTCGGCCTGGCTTGCGGGGGACCCGGGTTCGATTCCCGGCCAGGGCACATAAGAGAAGCACCCATTTGCTTCTCCACCCCCCCCCCTTCCTCTCTGTCTCTCTCTTCCCCTCCCGCAGCCAAGGCTCCATTGGAGCAAAGATGGCCCGGGCGCTGGGGATGGCTCCTTGGCCGCTGCCCCAGGCGCTAGAGTGGCTCTGGTCTCGGCAGAGCAACGCCCCAGAGGGGCAGAACATCGCCCCCTGGTGGGCAGAGCGACGCCCCTGGTGGGTGTACCGGGTGGATCCCGGTCCGGCGCATGCGGGAGTCTGTCTGACTGTCTCTGCCGGTTTCCAGCTTCAGAGAAATACAAAAAAAAAAAAAAAAGAAGAAAAAGAAAATAGTATATGGATCGTGAGCCACAAACTAGATGCAGCCTGGTTTTTGGAAACTTGCGCAAAGGAGAAAAGACTGCATACATCGTTGGGTGACTTCCTTTTTCTAATTCAACGTCAAGTCTTTGAGATACACTATTATGTAGCATCATGCTGTGTGGGTAGTTCTTTACCCGGTCTTCTGGTTATGGACAGTTAGGTTGTTTGGTTTATCACTTTAAGGCTCTCAACCTAGGTCAGATTGTCCTCCAGAAAAATAGTCTTCAAATTGATATTCCCACCAGCATTTTATGAAAATGTTTCAGTCATTACATCCTCATCAATACTAGGCATTGTATTCTTAAATTTTCCTCTAATACAGGGCTATAGCAGATAAATGAAAATAAGTAGTTTACCCAAAAAGCTAATGAAATTATCCTTATTCCCACCACCTTTTCTGCTAAGGTAGTCTTTTTTGGGGGAGAGGGGGGTTTGTTTTTTTTTGTGTTTTTTTTTTAATTGGCATTGATATAGGGACAGGCTGGATGGTAAAAATGACATTTCATTTTTTAAAGATGCGTTTATTTGCTTATTGAAAAGGTTCATTTCTAATGTTCCTTGGCTATTTAAATTTACTCCCTGGAGTAGTTTTAAACGTTTGTATTTCTAGCTCCTTTTCTAACTTTTCTACTGTAACCCATTACTTAAATATGTGCATATATTATAATATTTTTTTTAATTTAATATCTGTGCCCTTTACACAGACACCATTTTCTTTGTCAGTTGATCATGTTAAAAAATATGAACATTCTTTCTCCCAGAAGAACAGGTCTGGCTTCAGGGACTCTTCCACACCCTTTGTTTCATGGACATTTTCCACATTCTTGCGCCGGATCTTGCTGGCACGGAGCCATGATCTCGGGGCCAGGAAGGATTCATCCGAGTGCCCCCTCACAGCTGTTGGTCCTAATGGATGAACCCTGAGAAGCTGGCATTTGCCCGAAGCAAAGTGTCCCTTTCCCCACAGAGCCAGGCCTTTTGGAAGCAGTTGCACACCAAAACGTCCTCTCAGGCTTAAGTGGCCCCTGTGATCTCTGCCTGTCAGACCAGGTGGCAGACTGGTCCCGCCTGTGCCGTTTCTAGGTTTCTGAATTCCTTTCCTTAGCAGAGGGGAAGCGATGGAAGTTGTTTCGCCTGTAATATCGGGAGGTTGGCGGGTTGTTAGGTTTCTTCTCATCTTTCTGGGAGCAGGTAGAGTCACGGTGTCGGTTCCATGAACACGAAAGGTGCGAGTTGAGGAAGAAACTAGAATTGGCTTTCACTCTTTGACCTTAACCTACTTGGAAACTGGTCTCTAAAAGATGAAATGGGGAGTTGAGCTGGATGTGGCCTCAGCACGGAGAAGTAGCCCTTCCGTTCCAGGGGGGTGACGTCCACCCAGAGGTCCCGCAGCTGCCGTGTCACCGGGTCCTGTCTGAACAGTGATCATACACCCCTCACGTCTCTCTGTTTCTCTCCCGTTGCTCCCTTTTCCTCTTGGAAACCATAGAATGAGGAAATCCCACTTCCGAGGAACTCTCTCCCAGCAGGGGAGAGTCCAGTGGGTGTGGTCAGCTCAAGTCACAGAAGAGGATGTGTTCATGGCATAGAAACCGAGCAATGGTGGCTAATGTGTTCACTGGAGTGGGTTGTGATGCCTGGAGCACTCCGTGTGGGTTTTCAGAGATTAGGAAGACGAATCTCATATATGCTTTTGGGGACCATTCTCACTGCTGCCTCTACTGTGGCTCAGAATAGAGTTCTGTTCACCCACCACTGTGGTCACTGCTTTAATAGTGCCTCGCACGGTGTGAAGCACACACAGTAGTCCTTACTGCCCGCTTGTTGAGTTGAACTTGGTCTGTATGTATACAAAGAATATCTGTTGCTGATATTTATCAAGAACTTACATGATGTCACACACTGTAGAGAAGGCTTTGACTTTGTTGGGTAATCTGATCCTCAATCCTATCATTAACCTTCTTTCATGAATGGGTAAAGTCATCGAGGCAAGAGATTAAGTAACTTTTCCAACTAACTAGGAGGGAATGGGATAGAAACCTGCCTGATGTGCACGTCCCAGCCTTAAACTGTGTCGTGAACTCTTCCCCTAATGTGATTTGTTTTATGTGGGAGAAAGCCCTTCGCCAAAAACCTTTTTAAAAATCACATTTGTGATTTCAACTATGAGCTACAATCCTGCGGTTTTTGTGTTTTTTTTTTTTTTAATTTCAGAAGCCTTTCATCTAAAATAACTTAGAAAAATTGGATTCTGTAAACAGAGTGCAGGGAATGTTGGAAGTGCACATTACGTGATGAGTGTCTTCATTCAGGGGTAAGGGAACCAATCAACAGTGTTTGTTTCCACTTCTGCTTTCTTATCCATCAGTGTGATCATATAAATGGGAAAAAGCTGTGAGAAAGCATGTAGCCTGGAATACATACTGTATTCACCATCCCAAGCCTGAATAGTAAGTCAGCAACTGTTGCCTAGTAAAAAAAAAAAAAAATCAGGTTCTTGTGGGTGAAGTGTTGAAAAAAGTAATTAGCAGGGTATTTTTTATTTTTATAGTATCAGTAACAACTATTAATCATATAGCCAGCTGCCTTCCTGCTGTCTCCCCTTGGATGTCTAGTGAGCAGTTTCAACCATGTTAAATTGAATAAATGAAACTCGATTTCTTTGCCCCAAATCTGCCTTTAGTTTTTCCTATTTCTGTTAAACATTAGCTTATAATTACCTGGCTGCACAAGAGAAAATAGCTAGGAATTCTCCTTAACTCTTTTACGTCCCTCGCAACACCTATCAACGAGTCCCCTTGTGCCACTTTTAGAATATCTTCCGAATCAGACCACTTTCCATCGTCTTCGCCGCTCACTGCCAGTTCCCAACCAGCTTCGTCTCTGAGCTAGACTCCTGTGGTCTGCTGTCTTCTCCGCTTCCTACTCTCATTCCATCATCAAATTTACACGTGGTTTGTAATGTAATAGTAAAGTGTATAATATAATAGGAATATTGCATCACTGTATAATTATAGGATCTATATGTGTGAAATTTTAAGAATCTGAGTGAGACGGGTCTTTGCCTTGTTTCATTTCCTCCCATAATTTGTGTCTCGTTGAGAATTAAGTCCAAACCCTTTCTACTGTCTGGAAGGTCTTATGAAATCGGTCCCTGTATACCTCTCTGCACTTTACTCTGATCTTTCCTGCCTTGTTCAGCCCTCTCTACCTGTCACTTCTTGGGGTTCTTCATAAAGCTAAGTTTATTCTTGCCTTGCTGTGTGGACCCACATTTCTCAAGATGCTCTCATAGCTTGTTTTTCTACCTTTTGTTCAGGTCTCTGCTCAAAAACCTGTCTCAAAGGCTCCCATCTTCTCTCTGGGACACTATCTAAATTAGCATCTCCTCCCACCCTTGATCCATCCCTGAACCTGCTTAGTGGTTCTTCACTGAACATAAAATCTGGAGCAATAAATGTTGAGCTGAACCCTGAGCAAACACCTTTGACACAAAGGTGATGGTTAAATTATTTAGCGAGTGAAGTGGCACTAAACCGACCAATCAGAAAGATGTTAATGGTTACGCCGTGCTGCATGCCGTCTGGGAGAATATGTTACAACGACCTGTTATTTGTTGTATTACATACATGGCTCATTTCTTTATATTTCTTTTCCCCTCCACAATACCAGCTCCACGGGGCAGGAATTCTGTCTTGTGTCTGCTCATAGTAGGGCTCGATAGATATTTGTTGAATGAATGAATGAACTGTTAGAACAGAGGTATGTTAATTTGATCATAACATGCATATTAAAGATTATTTCTCTGATACATACACGGTCTTTAGGATATAGAGACTGCAATGGGGGTCCTCAATCTTGCACAAATCATAAAAAATTGATATTTTTTCCATTAAAAGCATTGTAAAGTACATAATATATTTATAATAAATAGTTGTACAAGCATGACTTAGAAGGAACAGTAGTAATGTTACATTGTGTTTGTTAGGATTGACATCATCGTTGTCTCCGCCCCCTGATGCATTTCTTGCCTCCCTCACCCAGAGGAAACAAGCCTCATAAATTCGGTGTATTTCCTTCTAGCCCCTGTTTTTATATTTTTATAACAAACTTATAGGTTCATAAACAACATATAGTTTTGACTTATTTTTTTTTAATATTACCATCCTGAAAAATGATTCTGTAACTTGCTTTTCATTTAACATTATTTTTTGCAAATTATCTAGTTCATACATATTAAAAGTTTTATATATATCATATAATGAAATATATATATATTTCATTGTGTAAGCACATTCTTTATTAGTGAAAATTTAGGAAGTTACTCTTGGGCTTTAGTTTAGTTTTGAGTTTATTAGCCACTCTACAAGAAAACATCCTCTATCTGGGTATAGGAGCAAGATTTCATTTTGTTTTGTTTGCACCCAGAAACCAACCTGTTAGGTTGTAGACGAAACTCAAATGTAGTTGTAACATTTGATATTCCTACCAATAGATTATAAGGATTGCTTTCTCTGTTTTGTTTTGTCTTATTTACTGATATACTTTCCCCCTATTATGTAATGAAAACATTTATGAAATCGTGTTTCTCTTATTGTCTTAGCTATCAGGATACTCCTAGTTAGATTATATGCTCTATCCTAGCAACCATGCTTAATTTAGGATTTTTGATAGAACTATATGTGCCTTGACTCTGAATCACTCATCCCTGTTTTAACTGTTTAGTGGTAAATCACTTGGACGCTGCATGTGCATCACTAATAAAAATCCATAATGGGGAATCAATAGGAGGAAACATAAAATCTGGAGCAATAAATGTTGAGCTGAACCCTGAGCAAACTTCTTTGACTAGATGTTTGTTTGGAGTGCAGCAAGTGTTAAGAGTAGCAAGCATCTTTGAATCTGGCCACCTGAATTGAAAGGTATACTCTGACCTGTACAACTTACACAAAAATCACAGCTTGAAAAATTATTCTTAGTATTCAGTTTGTATATAGCTTTCACCCCCCCCCCTCTAAATCACAGTCTTCACTACTGGACTATAGCAACATCCTGCTAGTGCCTATAAACCGGAAGTCCCCTTGCTTCCTTTGTGAGATGATATAGAAATATTGCCTCATCCATCACTAGAATGACTTGTCTGAATAAATACGGACTGCGAGGGAAGGGTTCTGTTTCTGATGAAAATCCCAGCCAGGACCTGTCCATTTAAGACTGACAGTGTAGGTAGCTAAGTATACATTTTGTACATTTGCTTCTTTGGAGCAAGTTGGGACTGTTTTAGAAATAGCAACAATAAGACACACATCTCTTTATACCATCCTAAGGAAAGGCCAATTAACTGCCCCTTCTAGGTAGGAAATTTCCAGGATTGCTGGCTCTTGGACAGTCAGAAGTGAAATTGTCTAGCTTGGAAAAGGGCTTGCCTTTAGAGCTGTCCTGTTTCGATTCCAACAAATTGGAAGGTTCAAGTTCTAATGTAAGTTATTTTAGTTCTTTGCTCCCAGGACGAATAAGGTAATGCTATACCTAGCACCATCCCTGGCACAGAGGAAACGCCAGTAGTTACTAACTCTTATCATTGTGATCATCATCTTTTCCGCCAAGAAGCTGAAGTCGTTCCGAGCCTCATTTCCTGCTTTGAAGGGGTCTTGTTTTCCCGTTACTCTTCCCTTCCGTGGGCTATCTGGCCTTCCTGGGTGTTCCTAATGACATCTGATAGATGTCACCTCACTGCTTGTGAGGCTCTGGCTCCAAGCCAGGTATTTAAAATTAAAATAATTTCACAACAGTTGTTTTAAAATAAATGAAATGTATTCTAAATAACACCATTAAAATCATCAGTCATGGCTACAGTGGCATTTGCCGTCAGTTGATCACGGGTCAGTGTTTCAACAATTGCACTAGACATGCCTGACAGCAGCATCATGTCTCCAAAAAAAATATATTAGCAAAATGAATAACTATATGAAAATAAATAAAAGCTCATTTTATTCATAAAATATTATAGTGAGCTTAAATGTCTTGGCTCTCACGGAGGCTTAGAACTGAAAGAGAGTGTCAAGGATAGAAAATGGACGTGCTGGGTCCTAAATCAATTTTCCAGCTCCTGTGTTATCCCCTCCCTTAAAAGTATCCAGTGTTTCTGCTCAACAAAGCAAAGCCCTGCAGGTGAATCCTGCAACCCACAATCCTCACTGGCTCCCCTTGCGTTCTATAGTTCGGGTGGTATTTTGATACAGTGTGTTCAGTGAAGGCAACACACAAGTTGCATTCTCAAGGTGACTCAGAATCGGGAAAAGGTTCCATTTCCTTCCAGGAAGTGGAGCCTGGCATCACGGCTTGGACAGGAGACAGAGAGTTGGATTCCAGCCCTCTCCTCCCCCCTGACTTAGCTTCTCTGTGATGGGGGCAACCTGCCCGCCCACCCGTGCTTGCTGGTCCTCGGTATCCTTCAGACTTCCATTGTTGCAACTTGATCTTGTTCGCGACTCACAGGCATCTGGAATGGTGAAAATAAAAAACAACCAAAAAACTGTCGCAAGTTGTACTGAAACTCCCTTTCTTGGCGTTGGATAAGAAAACCCAGAAATGTTTGTCATTTAATTTAGCAAATACTTCTTGAGCACCTACTACGTGCAAGGTACTGAGCTAGAGATGTAAAGATGATCAAGACAAATCCTTGCAGAGCTCACGCTCGAGATCCGGAGAAACCAACCAACAATTCCCACTGTGACAAATCTTTCAACGAAGCGAGTGACGTCTCTAGGGGCATATGTCCTCTTGAAGCTGAAGCTGGTGGCGACAGGAAAGTGAAGGTCATTCTTGAGGGAAGTCTGGATGTTGTCCAACGCTAGGTTTGTTCAGTGATGGTTATGGCTTACTGATATTCTTGGAGCTGTTCAGCACACACCCTTATTATTGAAACTCCTACAGCAAAGTAACTGCTTTTTTCATGAGACTGGACATCTAACTCCTTTCCCTCACTGAAATGATTTTTGAAACTTTATTATTTTTATTTTTACAGAGTCAGAGAGAGGGATAGATAGGGACAGACAGACAGGAACAGAGAGAGATGAGAAGCATCAATCATTAGTTTTTTGTTGCGACCCCTTAGTTGTTCATTGATTGCTTTCTCATATGTGCCTTGACCGTGGGGCTACAGCAGACCGAGTAACCCCTTGCTCGAGCCAGCAACCTTAGGTCCAAGCTGGTGAGTTTTTTGCTCAAACCAGATGAGCCTGTGCTCAAGTTGGCGACCTCAGGGTCTCAAACCTGGGTCCTCCACATCCCAGTCTGATGCTCTATCTACTGCGCCACTGCCTGGTCAGGCTGAAACTTTATTTTTTAATTACAATTTGCATTCAGCATTATGATTAGTTTCAGGTATACAACATAGTGGTTAGACAGTTGTCTACTTTGCACGGGGACCCCTCTGATATTTCCAGTACCCACCTGGCGCCATATGTAGTTACTACAATACTATTGACTACACTCCCTGCGTTGTATTTTATATCACTGTGACTAATTGTAACTACCAATCTGCACTTCTCTTTTTAAAATTTCTTTACTTGATTGATTTTGGGGGGGGGGGCGGAAACCCATCTATTTGTTGTTCCACTTATTTATACATTCATTGGTTGATTCTTGTATGTGCCCTGACTGGCAACCTTGGCATATCAGTAGAACATTCTAATCAACTGAGCTACCCAGTCAGGGCCCAATCTGTACTTCTAAAGGCCCTGCCCCTCTTTCCCCCAGCCCCCTAGCCCCCTCCCCTCCAGCAACCACCTGTCTATTCCCTGTGTCTATGAGTCTGTTTCCTTTTTTGTCTGTTCTTTAGACTCCACAAGTAAGTAAGATCACACAGTATTCATCTTTCTCTGACTGACTTCACTTAGCCTAATGTCCTCTGAGTCTAGGTCCATCCATGCTGTCCCAAATGATAAGATTTCCTTCTTTGTTCATGGCTGAGTAGTACTCCACTGTATATACGTCCCACAGCTGTTTTTAATGCAATTTAAAAGCAAGACTTCTTAGGCATGCACCCGCCCTGTCAGAATGGGAAGCTGTCCTTAACAAGACAGCGCCTCATTGGTGATTGTCGGCTACTGGTTTGCCTCCCAGGCTGGAGGGCAAGGACAGAGCCATATTCTCAGTTGTATCCCCAGCAATTAGTTTAGTGCCTGGTGCACAGTGAGCCCTGGTATCTGACTGTGGAATGAGGGGTCCTGCTCACAGTCTGCCCTCCTGAAGCTCGGCTCCGGCCACTACTGCTCTTTGGTTGTGATGATTGTCCCTCACTGATCTTTTCTGCCACTTGAGTTCTTCTTTGCACTGTGTGTGACATCAGAGTAACCTCCAGCAGAACCTGGCAGAAGGTGACCCTTGGGGATAGTTCACGGCAGTATTTAGTTCTTTAACTGAGCGGTGTTCCCTCCAGTGAGTTCAGTCCTGCGAGTGATTATGTAATTCCTTGCTCCACGGAGCCCTGTGCTGGGGGCATAATGGGAGCCCTGTGCTGAGGGCATAATGATGACAGGCTAGGCTCTCCCTTCAGGAAGCTTTATAAAGTAAACTGTGTACTAAGGAGAAGAACACACAAGCGATGCTGGCCTCCCACAGGAAGAGCAATGGGTACACCGAGGGAAACGATTCGTATCAAACTCAGAGATCAATAGTAGCTTCCCAAGGACCCGGCCTTTGAGCTGAGCTTTGGGGGGAGAATGAACTGCTCTGAGATGCAAGCAGAAAGACAAGGACATCCCATCTTAAGGGAACAAGCAAAGTCTGTCGTTAGCATTTCTTTTCAGGTAATTCTTCTTGTGGGTCTAGCTCAGCAGTGGTAAACGTTATGATGGTGCCATCCATGGAATAATCCCAGTCCTGTTCATCCATCCTGTGTCCCTCCGTCACATCAACCACTGCTTATACAAGGCATAGTCCCCCACCCTCTAATCTGTCAATCATTAGATGACCACGTAGGTGAAGGTCCTTTATAAAAGACGAAGTTCTGCATACATGGGGGACATGCCACATAAAAGGACGATGATTCTTATTACCTGCTTGTCTGTAAGCTCAGTGGTCACAGGTCACAGGTACTTAACAGAGGGCATAGAGATTCAACTCAGTAAATATTGAATGAACCCTAACCAAATACTTTTGGACGAGTTACCTATTTCAACCTTCTGTGTTCTGTTTCTTTTGCATGGCTTTTGCAAACATGAAAACAATTAACTTTGACACCTATAGAGGACAAGTACAAGACAAAGTCACTCCCAAATATACCAGGCCCTGGGTTTGACCCAGGCCTTTGCCACCAAGAGTTTCTGTAGAGAGATGAGAATTACACGATGGCAGCATACAACAACACGCAACCATAGGTGAGTGGAGACTAGAGTCACTGCTACTGCCGTTAAGTGTCATGAGTTTAAGGGTCCTTATTCAGAGACGGCAATAATCAGAACAATCTCGAGGAACCTAGAATCTGAATACAAACAACTTAACCTGATATTTGAGTCTTCCATAACCCTAATACCAAGCTTAGTTTTCCTTCTTCTCCCTCAATACTGAGTCAAGACTCTGTGACATTTTTCTGGCACACTGGACTCTTGGATTTTACCACAGTCTTCCAGGAAGAAACATTTATGGAACTGCTTAAATGCCTGTTTTATTTGACTTGCTCTGCAGTGTTCTAGAACAAATCTTCATAACTCTATGAGCCTACCGCCATTCTTTGACTGGCATGAATTTATGCATGATTACTGAGAAGGAACTTTATTCTAGAAAAATCTACCCATTAATGACGGAGCACCGGCGTTACATTCCCCCAGTTTATGAAATAGTTGGGATACATAAATATATACAATTCATTATTATCAGTGTTTCTGAAGTGTCTAAGTTCAAGTCCCAGATTTATCATACTAATAATTTAATCTTTGTAAAAAAAATTTTTTTTTCTTTTCCAAGTGAGAGGAAGGGAGATAGACTCCCACATGCACGCCAACTGCAATCCACCCAGCAACCCCCATCTGGGGCTATGCTCTCAACTGAGATATGATATTTGTAGCACCTGAGGTGGAGGCTCCACAGAGCCATACTCAGTGCCTAGGGCCGATGCGCTCAAACCAATTGAACCATGGCTATGGGAGGGAAAGAAAAAGAGAGAAGAGGGAGGAGAAGGGCTAAAGATGTAGAGGGTCACTTCTTCTGTGTGCCCTGACTGGGAATCAAATCTGGGACATCCACATGCTAGGCTGACACTATCACTGAGCCAATTGGCCAGGGCCTGTAAAAATATAATTTAAAAATGGTTTTATGCATTTTTGGGTCATGTTAATCCTTATATGGAAAAGCCCCATTATATAAACAAGGAAGCTGAGATTTGAAAAGGGACTTGCTCTCATTCACAATAACTAATAAATGGTAGATGTTGGATTTTCACAGAATTGTCAACTTATAATCATGAGAATCTTTCAAGTATGTTGTACTAGGCACTGTCCAGATGCTTGAATGAAAGCCTGAACAGACGTAAGAAAAACATAACTACATCGCCCTTGATTTTTCAGTTTATTTCAGGGCTCTACGTTTTCTTTCCACAAATATGTCTTCTGTTAATTAAGAACACTGTCATCATCATTGACACTCCTTAGCTTGGGTTGTCACAAGGCTTACCGCAGAAATAATGCCAGAGCGGATTCCTCGGGGCTCCACAGGATCAGAGGCATTGGGCTATTGACAAATTGACACCGGAAAAGAACCAGGAGCTCTCGGGAGGAAAAGTAGCCTGCGGTTTCAGAGTGTGACTAACGGGAGCTTCGCTGTGGCGCTGGGCGGGGATTTAGTGTAGCTGGGGTCTAATCCTAATCGGGGCAGGGCGGTTTTCTAGCGGTGCCTCCACGGGCTGCTCTTCCCTCCTTTTCTTTAAGGGATGGCCACGGTTATTATAAGAAGTCGTCGGGAATGTTCTCATTTCCATTTTATAGAATCATGTCAAGGAAGAAAGACCCCAGCGCTAGATCCTCATCAAAACCATTTCCATCCCTGGCCGGTTGGCTCAGTGGTAGAGTGGCGTGCAGAAGTCCCGGGTTTGATTCCCGGCCAGGGCACACAGGAGAAGCGCCCATCTGCTTCTCCACCCCTCCCCCTCTGGGTCTCTCTCTTCCCCTCCCGCAGCCGAGGCTCCACTGGAGCAAAGATGGCCGGGGCGCTGGGAATGGCTCCTTGGCCTCTGCCCCAGGCGCTAGAGTGGCTCTGGTCACAACAGAGCGACTCCCCAGAGGGGCAGAGCATCACCCCCTGGTGGGCAGAGCGTCGCCCCTGGTGGGCGTGCCGGGTGGATCCCGGTCGGGCGCATGCGGGAGTCTGACTGTCTCTTTCCGTTTCCAGCTTCAGAAAAATACAAAAAAACAAAACAAAAAAAAAAAAAACCCAAAAAACAAAACCATTTCCAGAAGCTATAAATGAATATTTACGGTTAAGTAGCTACTAATCTGTGAAATAAGATACCATGTCCAAGAGAATATTTTTCTGATAGGCAAATCATATATATCTGAATATTCTAAATATTTTCTTTCTCTGTATCGGTAGAAACGGGCAGTATCTTTAAGCAGACAGTGTGCTGCTGTTCTTGCCTGTCCGTGAGCTCCTCTGCTCCCTGGAGGAGAATAGAGGCGGACTGACTCGGGGAAGACATTTGCGAAGGTCAACGAAATAAACCCTGAAGTAAGTCTACTTTAAAATCATCATCTTTTGAATTGCATCCTGGATGACCAAGCAAACCAACACGGAGTAAACTTTTCTTCTTCATACCTATAGCAATATCTTTGATCTCTCCACTATTTGGCTGAATCCTCCGATCTCAGGACGGGCCTGTCAGTCTCGAGACCGCAGAGGGCTGACTCATAGGAACCACCAGCAATAGCACCTGCAGCAAAATCGAGAGGTTACTGGATATTTTTCTGTGATCTCATGACATTCTAAAAAATTGATCAAATTGACCCATTTCAAATATGCGCCGCGTTTCTGATAGACTGAAATTTGCCCAGACCGTCACGAAGTCTTCCAGAGGCCAGCTAGCCTGCTTTTCCTACCAAACCGTACCCAAGGTTACTGGTAGACCGACACTAAAACTAGCCGTTGCAAACTGTACACATGAATTACTTGACCCTGTAGTCGATGTAACCACAGTCTGTTTTCTTGAGTGTGTGGATCTTACAAGGAGTGGAAAGACATTTTTTATAAGGAGTGGCAAGAAAGAGTATTTTAGAGCTTCTTGATACATGGTGTGAACTGCCCCTTTGCTAATGAAATCCTGTGGGGCGTACATCACCAGGGAGGAGACAGGCTTGTAATTGAGCAGGAATCCAGCTAGATTTGGGTGGAGAAGTACCAGTTCTGCCCAGACTGGCCCTTGCCAAGCTGCAGGGAGGCAGCCCTTCCGTTTGCTGCCTACCCTTCCTGGCTCTTTACAGCTCTCCTTCCCGGCTTCCACCATTGGTGGCTCAAGCAGGAGTAGGGAACCTCCAACAATGAAGGCCGTCATAGGCATCATCGCTTATGCTGTGACCTCTTCTAGAAATGTCTGCGTGTTTATAGAATCTCACAAAGGAGAAAAAGGCTATCTGATGATGAAAGTTGAAATGGTGGGTTATCTATTTTAGGGCAACAAAGCTTTCGACCTCTGTTCTTTCTCTGGTACAACATCCAAGCTGCCTTGTCCCGGCGTGCTGTGTCATAGCCCAACCAGAGAAGCAGAAATGGAAGAGGATGTATACATTTAGAGATGGATTTCAAGGACTTGGCTCACGCGATTGCCGAGTCTGGCTAGGCAAGTGCAGAATGGCGAGGCAGGCTGTCAAGAAGGACAGGTTGGAATGCTCCGGCATGATCTGAAGCTGCTGTCCACAGGCAGAGTTTCTCCTTCCGGGAAGCCTTGGCTCTCTGCTCTTGAGGCCTCTCAACTGATTGACCCAGGCCCACCCACACCATCTAGGAGAATCCTTCTTACTTGGGACGGTGAACACACAATGCAGTGTATCAACAATCTATTGTAGACCTGTGCCCCCGAAAACCTATATAATTTCATTCACCAACGTCAGCCCGTAGAAAAGTTATTTTTAAAAATAACTTGAAAATAAAACAATAGGGATGGGATATTGTATGATATTCAAGCTGAGGTGAATTCTTGACTTTCCTTTAGGGTGGAGTACCATTTTCATTCCATGATTATAGATGGAGTTAAACTGAAGATGCTAATTATGACTAACAATATCAAGAGTCTTAAAAAAAAAGAAATAAAGTGAACTGATTATGGACTTGAAGCAAATCTATAAAACACCTACACAGCCACACGTAGATCAGTGTTTGTGTAACTAATGGCTAGAGTCACGTAAGGTGATGGATCAAAAAGATCATTACGTCTTTGCTTTAGGAATTCTAAGAAAATCCATTTTCAACATGGATTGGGTATTTTGTTTTCTTATGTAAAGATTTAGTTTAAGGCCCAAAGGAAGTGAAACAAAAAGTGTATTGGAGCCTAAGGAAGATAAATAAATTATTTCTTTTTCCTTGGACCATGTCTTTGTCATGCTTCAAAATTAAAGCGGTTGACAAGTGCGGCTGTGCAGGCAATATTTTATTTATCTTCATGATGAGCTTGTGGATGATCATTTAATAGGACAATTATAATTAGCAGCCTTAATGAATGACAAATCAACTAATTACAAGCAAAAATTATTGTTACTGATGATACTGGCAAAAAAAAGTAATTATTTAAATGGCGGCAATAGTATCATTAAGGTTAATAGCAGATGATAATTATTGATGCTGATGATCAAAACCAGTTGCAAATAAATTAATTGGATGTACCATTCAGTATCAGTTATGTTTTGTTTTAAAAGCAGCTATTCTAGATCAGGTTGAGAAAACATGATAATTTAGCAAGTTGTCATGGCTGACCCCCAAATCAAATGTAGACCACTATTTTCACATTGAAGGATATACTGTAGTTTTTTGCTCCATAAGACGTACCTGACCATAAGAGACACCTAGGGTTTTAAAGAGGAAAATAAGAAAGAAAATATTCTGAACCAAATAGTGTGTTGAAATATTTAATAAAATACTGTATTTCTCGCTCTATACAACACATGGGCATTTTCCCCTCTACTTTTGGGGGGTGAAAAAAAAGTGTGTCTTATGGAGCGAAATATGCGGTATTTAGGCTTAGAATTCCCTTTTCTATTTTTGGAATTCTTTAATAAGCATAGAAGATTAATAATGGGACTCTCATTACTTATAGCAACATACAAATATTTAGTGTCCCAACCGCCATTTATTACAAAACAAAATTTCATTGTGTTGACATCTAGCTAGCCATTACTGTGTGATAAAATCAGGCTTATGGGTCTCATTTTGTTAGTTCAAAACCAGGTACATTATTACTATTATTATTATTTTTTTTTGCATGACATTTTCTGTATTTCAAATCAATACCCCACTCTGTGCCCTTTTCAATATTTAAAAATATTAACGGCTGAGTTATTGATGTTTAAAAATGTTCAGTAGATATTCTTCTTACTTTTTTCTCATTGCGTATGTGCTTCACTACGACACTGCTCGTTTTCCCTGCCCACTGTGCTCCAGCTCTGAGCGTGGGACTCAGGTTCCTTCCATCCCCCAACAAACAGCCTTTTCCGTCCCCTGGTCTCTTTCCCTCGTCTCAAAGCCATGGGCAGAGGCTTGGGAAGGATTTTGAGATTTTGGAGTAAGGATTTTCTTCCCCCAAGGTGCCTGGCTGCCTCAAAGACACGGGGTGGTTTTGGGGTCTCAGTAGCTTGCCCTGAGGGGTCAGACACTGAGACTCCCAGCCCTGCTCGGAGGGCTCCATGGGGCTCTGTGACTGCTGTCATCCTCAGCATCGGCCACTACACACCACTGCATTTGTCACTCCAAACTCCATTCCTCATCCCTCAGAGACGTAATTTTCCATCCGACCTCCCAAACACCCAAACCATTTCCGGAGACTCTGAAATGACAATGATTAACCTTGTCCAAGTCAGTAGGGTTACCAAAGGCTAAGTGTAGCCACCACGGATTTTCTCGTCTCACATTCACATTGGGACGTAGAAATATTTTTACCAACAGGCTGGATAGTTAGTTGGTTGGTTGCTTGGTTGCTTGGTTTTTTGGGAGGGGGTTGGGGGGTGCAGATGGTGGCGAGAGATCAGAAAACTTTGGAACTAAATGGTAACATCTTCGGTCCGGTTTCCTGTCTTTCCCAGCATGACAATCTCCTATATATGCCATTTATTTGCTTTAGTTGTTATGTGCTATTTTGATAACCAGTTGACTCTACAGCAAACATTTGCTTGTTGGCTCATTTAAGTCTCAAACAATTATACAGGTTAGGAATCACTGTGTTCATTTTACCATTGAGAACCCTACGACTCAGAGAGGTCAAATAGTTTTGTCTATAATTCCAAAGCTCATGAAGGGCTAATTTGGGATTCGTTCCTAATTTCCAAATCGTGTTCTGCCAAGGGACACTTTGGACACGCTGTGTAATCTATTAGTAGCTAAGCTCTACTGAGCACCTAGTAGGTGGCAGGCACTATTGTAAGAACTTGAAATTACGTTAACTCATAACACCTCCAGTTGTGAGGTACTGTTATGGCCCCATTCCTCTAATGAGGGAGGTGGGCACAGAAAAGTTATATAATTGCCTAAAATCATACAATGAGCACAACCTTGGCGGTCTGGTTATGGAGTCCTTGTGTTTAACCTGTATTCCATAATGTATGAAGTCAGAATTCCAGAGTCCAAGACTTAAAATCATCTTATAACTGAACTGTCATTAGGGGGAAAAAAAGGTGACCACTTTCAGTGAAGGCATTTTTTGGAATGTGGGGATCATTTTAAAAGTTGTGTTGAAAGGAAATAGGATTTTTATAGAATCAATCCGCTTAAGAGTTTGCCTTAAATTATAGCCTGCTTGTCCCAAATCCTCTCACTAGGGACTCTTATAAATATAAATTTCTACATTAAAATACAAATCTAGCATTTTAAAAGCAATAGGTACTTGATAGAATATTTATGGTGTAGGAGATAATTTTCCTTGGCACGTTCTAAAGTAGAGAATTTGGTGGTGTCCTGCTGTCCATGTGCTGTGAACAGGAATCACCCCATTCAGAATAGGAGACTTTTCTGTCTCCAGAATGGTATGAGATTAGTAGAGGAGGGCTCCGTAATAAATAGACTTGTCCACAAGAACATTGTCACGGCCCTGGAGTAGGAATGGAAATTCTACTTCACTTCCAAGCTGTTATGTGATTTTTGTCAAAGAATCAAGTAGCAATGCTTCAAAGATTGATTGAGATATTCCCAGCCAGGATGTGGTTGTTTTTTGTTTTGGGGTTTTTTTCTTAACATCTTCACAATTCACTGTCCTAGAATAGAAGTCTTTTCCATTTTATGCTTCATGTCTTTTTGCCTTTACGCTCTGATTTACTTTTACAGTTGGGATGTAGTCTAGTCCGGGACATGGAAGAACTTCGGAGCCCTTGGAAACACCAGTTCCAAAGGCCTGGTTGAAGGGGTTGGTGTTTCTCTTTTTCAGTAATAGATAAGTTGAAAAGCCTGGGGGAAAAAAAAAGTTGTTTTGTTTGTTTATTTGTTTGTTTTTCTTTGGGCAGGAAAGGAGGGAAGAATTGAGCCAAAGTTTCTTTGACAACAAAATAAAATCCACAACACTTAGCTTTGCCTGAAAAGTTATACCCAAAGCCGGCATCCTTTGTTAACAGCCCAGCACACCCAGTACCTTGGAAGTGAAGGTTTTACAGCTCTCAGGATCTTAAGGAAACCCGGACCCATCTGGGGAAAGTCTTGTGAGATGTTTCAGAAGTCCTTGTTTACAACTGTGAAACAGAGGAAGGAGAGGACAGCCCTCTCTTCTTGTCCTCCACTCCTTCATTTTTGTTGCCTACCACTAAGATAGACAAGCAAATCCTGAGCATCAAAAGCTTTTGTGAAGACTTGAGTGCGTTAGTGCAGTGGTCCCCAACCTTTTTTGGGCCATGGACCGGTTTAATGTTAGAAAACATTTTCATGGACCGGCCTTTAGGGTGGGATGGATAAATGTATCACGTGACCAAGACAAGCGTCAAGAGTGAGTCTTAGATGGATGTAACAGAGGGAATCTGGTCATTTTTAAAAAATAAAACATCGTTCAGACTTAAATATAAATAAAATGGAAATAATGTAAGTTATTTATTCTTACGTTATTGGGGGTTGGGGACCACTGCTCTAGTGAGTATTTCTTCTTAGTCTTGGAATTGGGATTTGAGTTTTAGAACTCCATTTTTACATGGAATTTAAATCCCATCCTAATTCCTTCAGAATCGTCTGATCTTGATTAAGCAATGCGTTGTCCTAGTCGGTGCTGCTATGGGGAGAGAAACACAGTCCTGTTCAGGATTAATGTGGCGTAAGAAGCCCTATGTCCTCTGTCCCACAGTAGAAAGACATGTCAGGACTTTTTATCTCATCGTGAGATGTAGGTCTCCTAAAAAACCGAAACTGTAATTTTAGTCCAATAACTAAAACAGAGCGGACAAGCAGAGCGTCTCAATGCCGGACTTGCTTAAATAGCATCTGGGTTTGAATCACCTATATCTACTTAATGACGACATTTAGTGAGTGTTTCATGCCACATTTTATTTCTGTTCTTCACATAATAAGCCCCTGAGGTATCTATTATTATCCCCAATTATTAGACAAAAAAAAAAAAAAAAAAAGGATCACAGAATTTCAGGGACGCCCTGCTGATATTTGGGCTGTAGCCTCTGGAATCCCACATTTTGGCTGGATGGTTGCTCGTTCATTTATTATGCTAATGTGCATGGCTTCTTGCTTAGTTTCTTAATTCTTTCTCATCTTCCTCCTTCTCTGACACTTTTTAGTTGGTCTTCGTAATAAAAAACTGTAAGTCTTTTTATTGGCCAAGCTTTCCCTGACCGCCCTGCCCCCCCCCCCCAGGGCTGGTTTTTAGGACTCCCCAAAGTGTAGCCCTAACTTCCTGTGTGTGCCCGTGATAGCCTTTACTGCACGGGACTGTGACTGTGATCTGTTTGTGTGGTTCACCTGTCTGAGCAGGGACCTCATCCCCTGCTTGGTGTTAGGATCTCCTGCGGGGGGGTGAGTGGGCAGGTGTTAGGAAATGGCGGTGTCTGGGACCTACCTTTGGAGGTGAAGTTCCCACCTTTAAAAAAAAAAAATTGCCTAGGTAATTTTAATGCAAGTTTAGGGTGGCAATTATATATTAGCTTACAAAGTCTTTAAGGGCAAGGATGATTCAACAGTATTTTCAGAATTCAGTACACTTGCTGATACATAACACACACTTACTAAATGATGGTGTTGGGTTGTTTGGTGGGTTGAATGAATGGATGAATTTAAAATGCCGACTTATGGTGGTGGTTGAAATAGAAATATTTTATTTATTTGCAATGTACTGCTGATGGATGCATGACTGCTGGGATACCATTAGGTATTCAAGGGCAGTCCTACGAGGGGCTTCCCATTTGGCTAGTGCTTTCTGATTTTCACGACCACGCTGCGCATGACTAGCACACCTCTGCACAGCGCTTCTCCTCGGCTGCTTCCTAAGAATTCCAACCCGAAGAAAAAGCAGTTTATTAGGTAGGATGAATGATTGCAACCGTACTGCAGTCAGAAGGTGACGCCTCTTTGCACATCTGTCCTGGGATTTGAAGAACACATTGGTATGTTATATTCCTGCTCAAATTCTGTGACGGAAAGCAAGAGGCATTTTAGTAGAATTCAACAACCTGCGAAGGGAATCCAGCCAGCACACGGCAGGCTCTCGCCTTGGGCACCTTAATAGGAGAAATTGATTGTTACCCTAGGTGGCCGTCAGGATATTACTAGATTTCTCAGAGCCATAAGGACATTAAGTGGGGTTTTCAGGACTGTAATATATCCTTCAGGTCTCATTTCAATGGTAATCAATGCTCACAGTCCCCCTTTGAAAGCACGGGAAAACAGGCTGGTATAATTAATGTCGCTGAGGTATTGTTTTCCCCTCTGCTTTCTGCTTTGTTTTGTTTTGTTTTGTTTTTTCCTAAGAAAGGCAAGTTATAAGACAGATGTCTTCTATGAAAAGCTATTACACAATTTGAAACAAAAAGCCAGTCTCTCATAATAGCGGGGCATTGGGGGATCACGAGGAAACCTCCGTGAACGAGTTCAATCATAGAAAACTCTCGGGCGGGCCCGGGGCGCAGCGCGGCTTGCAGATCGCAAAGGCGTTTCTACGATGCACGGGGAGGTCCGTCCAGAGCTGGCTCTAAGGTCCGGTGCGTAAAGATTCATAACTCTGCCAGTTGGTCACGTCTCCGGCTCAGATCATGAGTAATTTTTAGTGTTGACAAGTACCGATTCTTGCTGGGGGCCAGGTTGAAATCAAATTCAGCAATTCAGTCCAAATCAATAGCTACTTTAGTGAAGCGCACTCTTTTCAAGGCCGGGCACTCAGAGGGAAACGGAGTTGAGTAAAACAAGGTTCCTACCCTCAAGGAACTTTTCCTTTAGGTGGGCAAGCTGCAGCTTCTGATTATAAAGTCAAGTCTTGTTGCAAAGAAATGAATGGTGTATGGAGTAGCTCAGTGGTAAGGGAGGTTGAATTAGGGCTAGTTAAGTGGTTGTCCATTCCCTATGGACAGCCCCCCCCCTTTAACTACAATCAGCAAACTCATTTGATTAGAGAGCTATTGGAAAAGTCTGTGGTATATGCATTATTTGTTTCTGAAATGGCACCAAATATCACTATGCATTTTTATTAGACATGAAAAGCGTACTTTTAAGTATCTGAATCCAAAGATGCTCTGGAGATAGAATTTCACCGAAGTTAACCCTTATAAACGACTCAGTTGTATTGATCTTCAGCTAAGAAATTCAAGGATTGCCTCTACTCATTTGTTTAGCAATTTACAAATCCCAGCATCACCATTAGGAGCCTTGGGGGACAGGAAGGAACCACCTATATATACTCTTCAGTGAGGCTTAAGGTTGCTGTGGTACTCACTGAATAGGAGCATATTGAAAATTTGCAGGCCACCTACAATGTTGTCCCATGATAGGGAATTCACAAAAATGGATAAACAGGACATAATTTTTGGCAATCTATATTTGCAGAGGTTTCTGATTTTCATTTACCACATCCAGGTTGCCCAAAATACTGCCCTTTCTCACTTGTTCTTTCATTTGTTCTGCTATCTGCCTGGTTTGGAGTTCATCTACCTGTCATTTGAACACATGTCCATAGTCTACAGCGGCGTCCTTCAGCTTGGGCACAACTAATGTTGTGGGCCGGTTCATTTCTTATTGTCGGTGGCTGTCCCGTGTATTGTGGGGTGTTGAGCCACATCCCTGGCCTCTACCCACTGGTTACTAATAGCACACACCCCCCGTTGTGATAAACAAAAGTATCTCCAGACATTGCCAGGTGTCCCCCACCCCACCCCCCCCAGGAGGCCAAATTAGAGCCATTCATCTAAGATGACTTCCCAAACCTTCTTCCTCTGTCTCACAACAGTTCATGACAACTGCCCTTTTCATCGTTCTAAGTGTTGCTATCATATGTCACTCCGGTGCCCCAAACGTTCAATGATTTTTTGCCCAAGTGTCCGCATCCTCACCCCCCGTCTTGTGTAAGTTTTTTCTTTTTTTCAGTGAAGTATTATGAGCACAGGAGAGCCGTGGCAAGCAGGTGTCTGGCTCCGCCTTCCCCTCTCTCATGTTTCAAAGGAAACTTTAAAATACGGTTTCTGATTTACTTCTAGCTGTTTTCTGGGCTCTAGATAAATGCTTCTGTTGGTTTGACTTAACAATTTTAGACCATATCTACTGGCTCTCTGTTTTAAAGATAGAGGTTATAACTCAATCATATATAATTTGCTACTTCTATTTCTTTTTTGTAATTTTGACATTTAAGTGAGTATTTTGTCATATGTGGTAACCTTTAAATCGGTGGTTTTCAATCCTTATACACTTGGGGATCAGTGGAAACAGGAGAATTATTTCAGGGGCCACTAAGACAGAAATCGCCCTGAACATAAGTGAATCCGCCTAAGATCATTGGATCAGTAATCTTCAGACAACATCAGGACGCTTAACTCTTTCATGGACACACTCACAATTTCTGGCTGATCGGCATGGGTCCACGGATCGATGGCTGGAAACATTGCATTAATTAATAACACATTGTCAGTCAGTTGACTTCTAGGACCACAGTGTTGTACCTCTGAAGCTGGGTGGGATCAGGGACCCAGTTGAAAATCTCTCCGACTCTCCCATTGACAGGAACAAGAAACTATGATAGAAGCGAACTTGAACTTGACACTCAAAGCTTATGCTTATGTGATTTCCACTTACATTGCAAACTGGTCACATGTCCAAGCCTGATACCAATGGACCTAGAAACCTTCCCTCTAAGCTTGCTCCTCCCCCAGCCCCGCCCTCCCCACAGGAAGGAGCCCCAGGGAGGGGCCCTGAGGGGTGGGCTCTATAGAGGGGGTCATCAAGTTGGAACAAGAATACAAAGTACCACACTCTGGATGGATCTTAGGACCTTCCCCTTATTCTTGTGTTCTGAAAGTTTGTGATGATCGAGTCAGATGCCTCTTTTACTCATTCATCTGTCGTGCTGGGCGCTTGGAGTTTCTTTCTAGTCCAAAAGACTGATACCTTCTTTTGGGAAAGATTTCTCCCTGATCTCGTTAATACCTTCTCTTTTCTATTCTTCACTCACTCCTCCTCCAAGTTGAACCACCGGAATTGCTTTTATATGTATCTTTATTTTAATGTTTCTTTTTAAAACATATTTTGTGATTTTTTTTGTCTTTTTGCCCTGTGATGTTTTTCCAGCCGTTTATTTCAACTGAGGTAGAAAACATTGACAATAACAAATGATTGTTTTGTTTTTCTGCCTCAAATATTTTGTTCTTATTCTGTGAATACAAACATTCTTGAGTCTCTGAGTAGATGCATCAGATTGTTTCAATGTTCTTTTCTGTTTTCTGAATTATTTCCGTCCCCCTCGGGGCTTACCTCTCTGCTTGTTTATCTCCGCTCTCCTTTTAAGAGTTTTCTGACGAGAAGCGCTTGGAGGAAATATGCTGCTCACAAAAATGAGGGGATATTTGATGGCTTCATATTTATTTTGAAATATCCCCTCACTTTTGTGAGCAGGGCAGGTGGTCCAGTTCGGCCTCGCGAAGAAGCCTGCCAGGCAGTGAGCGTCCAGTATTCCCGAATGCAGAGGCTCTGCTTTGAGACCCCGGTATCCACACAGGAACCTCACTATTTTTTTTAAGTTTTTGTTTGTTTGTTTGTTTGTTTATTGATTGCCTTTAGAGAGACAGAAAGAGGAAAAAGGGAGGAGGGAGAGAGAGAGAGAAGCATTCATTTGTTGTTCCAGTTAGCTGTGTATTCATTTGTTTCTTCTTGTATGTGCTCTGACCGGGGATCGAACCAGGTCCTGGGTAGTTCTTAGCATCTGCACTACAAGGAGTGCCTTACATTTTCTGGCCGACAGACATGAGCAGGGATTGATATCCACCCTTAACAACAATATAGGAATTATTTAAATGTATGCTTGTCTTCAAAGAGCCCATACTGGCATGGAAGGAAGACTCCATCAATCAATTGACTTAGTAAGCATAATAATTAAGCAGGTCTGTCTTCCTGTGGCCCTTCCCAACGTCAGTGCCAATGCTAGCTGATTTGATGAGGGCCTAGAGCGGAAACTTTCCTTTTTTTTTTTTTAATCTAAAATGAATGGTAATGCATTTTCTATCAAGATTCAGTAAACACGTATGTATAAATATAAATATGCATTTAACTGAACTAGAAGTTTCACTAAACGCTGCACTAGATACAGAATGATTTTATATTTCCTTTCCTATTTCCTATTTTAAAATTCTAATCAAGACTTACCAAACTTGTTCTATGACTCACCATTTCATAGTGTGAATATAGTGCTTCAGAACATGGTCCTCAGAAGTAAATACAAATGTTCCCTGGGTTTTCAAATAAATGTCACAAAATCCCTAACGTTCTTTTCTTAACATTTATTTTAAAACTCACAGCCTTTAACAGAACAATTCTTAGTAAGCTTTGTTGCCTGGGTGTTTTTTTCTCCAAAATTCAAACTTAGAGGTAAACCCACAAAACTAAAATGCAGAAATGACCCGGTGGTGGCCTCGGATAACAATAGGTCGATGTGGTCATTGTCATTGTCATAATTAGGGTATTGTTTGGTTGGTATTGCCTGCTTTCTATGGCTTGGAATTCACAATGTATTTCAGTTTTCATCCGAAAGATTTAAGTGTTCTTGCTTCACTTTGGTCCACTTATCTGTTTCGAGGTCCCCCAATGGACGGCTAGAAACAAGTAGTCCCTGGAGCCCTCTCCCAGATACGTTGACGGGAAATTGCATATCACACGTGCACAAGATTAGTCGACAACTCTTTAAGACTGATTAACCAGCCCTGGCCAGTTGGCTCAGTAGTAGAGCGTCGGCCTGGCATGCAGGAGTTCCAGGTTCGATTCCCGGCCAGGGCACACAGGAGAGGCGCCCATCTGCTTCTCCACCCCTCCCCCTCTCCTTCCTCTCTGTCTCTCTCTTCCCCTCCTGCAGCCAAGGCTCCATTGGAGCAAAGTTGGCCCGGGCGCTGAGGATGGTTCTGTGGCCTCTGCCTCAGGCGCTAGAATGACTCTGGTTGCAACAGAGCAATGCCCCAGATGGGCAGAGCATCGCCCCCTGGTGGGCATGCCGGGTGGATCCCTGTCAGGCGCATGCAGAAGTCTGTCTGACTGCCTCCCGGTTTCCAACTTCAGAAAAATACAAAAAAAAAAAGACTGATTAACCTCTGGGACATACCAAGAAAGGCATTCAACAAAAAACAGGATGTGGGTGCTGTCATCTTACACAAGGAGGAGGAGCCTGCCTTCAGAACTGCTTTCTTAGAAAACTGGAGACAACAGCAGCTAAGTCTAAATCAAAGATACACTTCAGCGCAATAGCCCAGGACTGGAAAGAGCTGTGGGCACACCCCTAGTTAATGTCAATTGATTAGGTGTTAAGTAAGTGAGGGTCTGTTTTCAGGTGTTAGGGAATTGAGTCCTTCTCAAGGAGCTGGAATGTTGCATAAAGTGCAGTTTTAAGTGCATGCTGTTATGCTACCCGAGAAATCTTAAGTGTTGGTTCACGTGGAGGAGAGAGAAAGTACAATACGCTTAGGTAATTTTTTTTTTCTCCAGTGGGGGTTGGGAGGAAGATGGTTTTTTAAAGTTTCCCAGAACCCTTCCCCCCAGAAAGGGCGCTGTGGAGGATTCCCTTAAGTACTAGCCATACAAAGCCTCACTGGCTAAGGCCTCGTATGACTTAATTAACCAGGTGACGAGAAAACAGCAACATTTTCATTTTGATGAGCTGTTAGCTCCCTCCCCGTCTGATCCCGTGTCTTTATGTCCTCACTGTCTACTCTGACTTGGGGCGCCGGCTCCCTCATCACTTGGCGAGACCTTTCTCTAATTTCTTGTGACACAGGATGCTTCCATCCACAAGAGCTGTGAGGTGAGGCGGAGAGGATTCCTGCAGACTAACATGCTATATGCAGAACATTCATTTGCATTATTCATTAGATAAGAGCTCTGATTTGCATTTCATTCCAGTTGTCTCCTTTAGGTGAAAAAATCCTGGAGAACTCTCCGTGTTCTCCCCAATTTTTTTTTTATATTAATAATCACTATGAGGGGAATTGGGCTTGATCTCTGTCCTAGGTTTTGTCCTGCACTGTTTGCAGTTTCTCTTAAAAAATAAAAAAAAATACCCTGAGCACCCACAGGTCTCCAAACCAGTGTGCTTCCCCCCCCCTCCCCTGGATTTAAAATATTTAAAACTGTAACATTTGATGAAAGATCTGAATATATAAATACATTTTATTGAAATGCAAACTGAGACATTTATTTATGATCCGTATCTAACATTAGAAATGGCAGGGAGGAGGGCGTGGGAAATCGCAGGACGGAGAGGCTCAAGCTCAGCAGCCCAGCCTCCTTCAGTCTCATCTGAGCGTCCCGCCCCGGCTGGACGGCCGCAGAAACATGCTGCATGCAGATCAGGAGATACTGCTGGTAGTAAATCCTTCCCCTCTTTTTTTTTTTTTTTTTACTTTTTCTGAAGCTGGAAACAGGGAGAGACAGTCAGACAGACTCCCGCATGCGCCCAACCGGGATCCACCCGGCACGCCCACCAGGGGTGACGCTCTGCCCACCAGGGGGCGATGCTCTGCCCATCCTGGGCGTCGCCATGTTGCGACCAGAGCCACTCCAGCGCCTGAGGCGGAGGCCACAGAGCCATGCCCAGCGCCCGGGCCATCTTTGCTCCAATGGAGCCTTGGCTGCGGGAGGGGAAGAGAGAGACAGAGAGGAAAGCGCGGCGGAGGGGTAGAGAAGCAAATGGGCGCTTCTCCTGTGTGCCCTGGCCGGGAATCGAACCCGGGCCTCCGCACGCTAGGCCGACGCTCTACTGCTGAGCCAACTGGCCAGGGCCAATCCTTCCCCTCTTGACGGTCAGATCCAAGTGATGAAATTTTGCTTTCCTTTTTCAGATGCAATGGCCAATTGAGATTATAATTTTTTGTAAGCTTTTAGCCCCATCATCTACCCCTCCCCCCCACACACACAAAAAAAACGAAAACCCAAACAAAACAGTCCTTGATGTCCTACTATGGGTAGAGCTCGGTGTTAGCCTCTGGAGTTCCTGTGATGGGAAAAAATAATAAAATTGTCCTTGGCTGTAGTCTCAGTTCGCCAGGGTCCCAGTGAACCTCCGTGCCCTCACCCTTCCTGGGCACAGGCGTGGCAGGCTTTGTGCACGTCCTCTAAGTGGTTCTCTGCGATGATTCTGAGTTGTGAGCTGCTCAGGGGACTCTGCTCCCATTTTGCAGGCTCAGTAGGAACCCAAGGACAAAGAAGAAGCAGGATATCATGCGGATGGCAGTCCTCTGTGTCCTGCTCAGGAGAGAAGGGAGCAGAGGAGTCAGACTCCTTGTCCTGCCTGCGGCATTGTTGCTATGTGGTGGCCCTGGCGTTCCATGGGAGGTAATCCAGCGTTCTGGATCAGTCACAGCATTCGGGACTGACATGGTGTTCCCATGGTGGCGGGGTGACAGCGGTAACCAGGAACATGGTTGTATGGCCGGCCAGGATGGCTTGTGTGGGGTGACGCTTTCCTATGGGGTTGCTCATTGTTTTATCTGCTCAGATCCCATGAGTGGAATGGATTCTTTTGTTCTATTTTCTTTGTGTCTCCCAGAGGTGTTAATTCCTCCCAGAGGTGGGGAGGTCATCCCATTTTTCCTTGTGCACTGGGCTCCCCTTCACCCAGATGCTGTCTGTTCTTGGCTGCTTTCTGGGACTAAGGCTGGGACACAGAGCAACTTCTTTGTGGCTTTAGGGCCATATCTGGCAGGTGGCAGCATTTAAGGATTTTTGGCATCCCCATAAGGAACACCATTTTTTGAAATAGCCTTTATTTGCTTCAGACTGAAACTAGAATCCTGTCTAAGATTTTGGCCAGTGACCAGTTAGGCCGGTGTCATATGGTGTTTTCCTTGCAAGAGCAAATGTTGAAAAATAGTTTTCCCGCCTGACCTGTGGTGGCGCAGTGGATAAAGTGTTGACCTGGAAATGCTGAGGTCACCGGTTCAAAACCCTGGGCTTGCCTGGTCAAGGCACATATGGGAGTTGATGCTTCCTGCTCCTCCCCCTTCTCTCTCTCTCTCTCTCTCTCTTTCTCTCTCTTTGTCTCTCTTCTCTAAAATTAATAAATAAATAAAAATAATTTAAAAAATAAATAAAATCAATAAAAAAATTTTTTTAAAAAGCAAAAAGAAAAATAGTTTTCCCACTTCAAGCATTCAAACGTTTTCCAATAATAAAGTGCCTTTTCACTTATTTAATTAGGGCCAAATGGTGACCTTTAAGAGTAACAAACATGAATATTAAAAATTGGGGTCAGCTTATGTTTAGTTTTATTAGTTTTGGGTGATGGTGCCATTTGGAGGACATCAATCTTTTGCTTTTGTTAATGTCATAGGGGGCCTGTTGGGCCATGCTTCATAAAAATGTCACCAGTGAGCTATTTCTACTTAGAAGACTTATTGTGGTTTCAGAATCTTGGATGAATTAAAGAGATTACATTTGAATATCTCATATACATTTCAAAAACTAACAGGGCCAAAGACAACTGTGATTTGCTGTCCTGCCCACGTCCCGTCCCCTCTCCTCCCCTCCCCTCCCCTCGAAACCAGGACTGATCAGCTCAGCAAGTGGTATCACTAAAACCCTCCTAGTCATTCTCCATCCCCCCTCCTCTCCTCTCTGTGGTCTCATTACTCTTGTTACATGAGAAACCACCTCAAAACTCAGTGGCACATGGTAAAGACAGGTGTGTGTGATGAGAGATAGTGTCATGGTCACCTTCGTCCATAGCTATTCACACCCTTTCCACGTGCTGAATATACCCAGTCCTTCCTGCCACATTCCCGGGGGGGGCTCATCTTATCACTACTTGATATGCATAATGTTTTCCTCCAAATCAGGACCGGGTGTCAATAAGGCACTTTGGAAACACTAGCCACAGTTCCTCTCAATCTCTCCAGAGCTGTGTTGTACAAAAGACTCCAAATAGCTTCCTTCCACGTACCCAGCATGCAATGGGGTCAGGCATAGGATAACCGCTATATACTGCGGTGGCGCAGTGGATAAAGCATCCGTGTGGAACGCCGAGGTCACCGGTTCAAAAACACACCCCCTTTAAAAAATAAAAATAAAAAAGAGGAGGATGGGAGGCTCCCAGCAGTCGCTGTCCGAGTCCAAGGGCAGTTTTGGAATCCGGTTGGGCACCCCTCACTAAGTTCCTTGCTAAGGACTCACGTCTCCTCCCCAGCATGTGTTTCATCCCAGCTTTGGACTCTGCCTTCCCCACCCGTCTGGTTTCCCTCCCTGTGCTGCTCCACCTTTCCACAGGGAGAACAGCTGGGTAGTTTTCTGGTCCTGTTTCCTTTCCAAAATGGTTCAGGGGTCCAAAGACCCCACCCCCTTCATCTCGCGGTGTTCCAGCTCCTTTGGGTCCAAGCCGAGGCAGTTCCTTCTGGGCTTCCTGTGGATCAGTCTATCAATCGGCAACATCAGACAGAAGCCACGCCCAGGCACCTCTCCGGCCCGCCCCCTTTTCTACCGTGGACTCCCTGCAAAGCTGCCGTGGGACTAACCTCTCAAGAATCTGGTGCCTGTTCGTTTTCAAAAGCATGCCCTTAAATCCAGGCGGTTTTGTATGTATTGGAAACGTTTATGAGGCACCATCTTAAATGTTTCTGAAGTTTTAATGAACGATTTTACGATCACCCTCTTGTCTTCATTCCAATGTTGAGAGGTTTTCCCAACAGGCCTGGATTTGGTCTTTGCACGGAGGCCCTTTCTGTCTTTGAGAACCTTTTGTGGGGAAACTCTGAATGAGCATTTTCTCTTCCTTTTGTCAAACTCAGCAAGGTCTTTCCTATTTCCTTTAAGGCTTGCTTAAAAACTGACCCCCCCCCCCCCCGCCATTTCTAAATAAGGTTACTTGCTGAGTTTTTGTGGACACTCTGTAGCCGGTACAAGTTGGAAATCACCCTGTGCATGTATAACTTAGCCTCGGAAGTTACCCCTCATTCGCTCTGTGTTCCGATTGGCTGGAGCATCGCAATCACTTCCAGCTTGAAGGGAAGGAGAGTTAGACTCTGCTCATCGATGAGGACTTTCAGGGTCACATTGTAGGAGAATGTAGGGCATGAAGTGTCATTCGTCTTTGAAGAATGCCACTTGCCACACCCTTATCCTGTCCATGACCAAAATTCCATTGATCCTTCCTCCCAAACGTATCCCAGGCCTGTTCAGGTGCCTCTCCGTGCGCCACTCACGCGAAACTCCACAATCCCTCTTCTGAATGACTGCGTTAGCCTCTTCTCATCTGACCTTTCTACACCTGCTTTCGCCTCTTCTGGCCCACTCACCACCAAGCTGCAAGGAGAGAGATATTAAAACTATAAATTGGCTCGCGTCGCTCTGTTTACATCTCTGTGGAGCCTTCCAACTGCACGACGTACAGTAGCACCCACAGACCTCCCAGTGGCCTGAGAGGCCCTGAGTGATGTTCCCCTCCCCTGTGTGTCCGACTGCCTTGGAGGAGAGGTAAGCCTCCTTCTCCTCCCTTCGGTATTAGTCTCCAGCCCCCGCCCCAGGTGTCTTAGACTGACCCAGCCAAGCCACCTCGCACCCGAGGCTTCCGCCTGCCTGAAATCTCTCTCTCTGGTTCTCCGCCAGGCTCACTGTGCATACTCCTGAGTTTCATGTTAAGCGTTACCTTTTCAGGTCAAGGATGATAATAATAACAACAGCTAACTTTTGTGTGACTTAGCTCGACACATGTGCCAGGCCTTGACCCCGCTCGTCCTGTCTGGATTACCTCTCTAACCCTCACCACACCCCATGAAGGGGGTTCTGGTGCCGTTCTTAGAGGTTGTAAGGAATGCTCCCCCAACCCTCCTCCCGTGTGCTGTGTGCGTGCGTACACCACGTCCTGTAGTGCAGGGGTCCCCAACCTTTTTTGGGCCACGGACCGGTTTAATGTCAGAAAATATTTTCACGGACTGGCCTGTAGGGTGGGACGGATAAATGCACAAAATAAAATTATGCGACTGGCTTAAAAACTGGTATTTTTAAATATAATTGTCGAACTTACGAGACAAGCGTCAAGAGTGAGTCTTAGACGAATGTAACAGAGGGAATCTGGTCATTTTTAAAAAATAAAACATCGTTCAGACTTAAATATAAATAAAACAGAAATAATGTAAGTTATTTATTCTTTCTCTGTGGACCGGTACCAAATGGCCCACGGACCGGTACCGGTCCACAGCCTGGGGGTTGGTGGCCACTGCTGTAGAGTGCAGAGCGGTGCCCAGGACAGTGTGCCGCCAGGGTCTGCCCTCTCAGCCACCAGACCCCGCCATCTCTGCAGAGACACCTGTCCCTTATTGTGTTCTCAGCCACAGCACCTGTGTCTTCTCCTCACCCTGCTGACTATGCCGGGTAGGTTTCTTAATTTTATTATTAGTTATTATATTTACTTGTCTATCTTTCCCACTGGTATTGAAAACTTCCGTTGTTGCTGGCTGTATCCCAGCATCAACACAGCGCACGGCGCGTAGTTGATGCTCAGTACTTTTTTTTTTTTTTTTTTTTTTTTTTTTTTTCTGAAGCTGGAAACGGGGAGAGACAGTCAGACAGACTCCCGCATGCGCCCGACCAGGATCCACCTGGCACGCCCACCAGGGGCGACGCTCTGCCCACCAGGGGGCGATGCTCTGCCCCTCCAGGGCATTGCTCTGTCGCGACCAGAGCCACTCTAGCGCCTGGGGCAGAGGCCAAGGAGCCATCCCCAGCGCCCGGGCCATCTTTGCTCCAATGGAGCCTTGGCTGCAGGAGGGGAAGAGAGAGACAGAGAGGAAGGGGGGGGGTGGAGAAGCAAATGGGCGCTTCTCCTATGTGCCCTGGCCGGGAATCGAACCCGGAACTCCTGCACGCCAGGCCGACGCTCTAGCGCTGAGCCAACTGGCCAGGGCCTCCATACTATTTGATGGGTAAGTGTACGGGTGTGCTGGCTGGTGTGGAACCACCAGTTCTCGGTGTGGCGGCGGGGGCGGGGGCGGGGGGGGTGGCAGGGGCTGACTTGTAGCTTCTCTGAACTTCCGTACTACCACCAACAGGGGACTGATTTCATGCTGCAAGCAGTTTGACAAGGGACTCACGAGATTCTTGAAAACTGGGGTTCAGAGCACTGAATGAATGAATGAATGAATGAACGAATGAATGTTGGAAAGGACAGAGGAGCCCACCCGCAGTGACTGGTTTTCAAGGGGCTAGGGGGCTCCCTTCTCTCCGTAAAGAGATCACAAACGTGGGTGGGGGCTCAGAGCACAGCTCTTCTGAAAGCTGCAGGCGGGCAAGAAGGAGTTAACGCTGTGTCTGAGATACTAAATCTCTACCACAAAGTAGCGAGAAACACCGAGACCAGATACTGTCATTTCTTCATCTTTTTTCACTGCCTCAGGTGTTGGCGGGGACACATATGATTCGGAAGCAAGGGCAGGATGACTTTGTTTTATCCTCTGCAGGGAAGGGATGGCAGGGATTTGAGCAGGAAGCAGCGAAAAGGAAGGAGAAGGCGGGGGGAGAAGCATTAATATTTCACATTAGGTGTAAAAAAGCTCAGTTACAGCTTTGGCGAGTACAAGAAACTTCCCTGAGAATATGGGTTAGATTTTCCCCTCCCCGAATGATCACACAGAAGACTGATTTGGGGGAAGGGTCCAATTATTGGCCTCTGTAGACAATGTAGAATGGCATAGGCATGACTATTTTTAATCACTATATGTCAGTCAGCAATGATGACAATATCTTGACACTTCTCAATTACAAAACATCCATTGATTTCTTTTTTTAATCAGCAGTCCCACCGTGTGAATCTGGAGGTAGAGCTGAATGAATCTGCAGCATTGGGTGGGATTGTATTTAGTGCCTCGGGTGGGAAGGTCTTGACTTCACGTCGGCTGGCTGCAACAGCAGGGTGGTCAGACAAGGGGTGATGCTTAGATGTCTTGTCTCAGGCGTGGCCGAGGTGTACTGTGTCGCCTGTTGAACTGGCAGGTGTATACCTTGGCCCCATAATCCTGCCATCCTTTCACACTCTGCGAAAGTAATACCTCCTATTATACACGTTCACTCGGGGATTGTGAATGAATAAATTCTAAAATGCTCTCCATGCCAAAATCCGAATCCACACTTTTAAAAATGCATGTGTAATTAATTTTGCTTTAAAATTTTTGAATGAATACCAAGAGAAATGCCACGCTCTTCATTAAGTGCCAGGTGTGAGTCTAAAGAAAACACCAACCCCTTCTCCCGAAATCAGCTCAAGACGAACACATTATGTTTGTCTCTCAGGGTAATCTATCCGTCGGTCAGTGGACCCAGAATCCTCTAGACAGTTCACAAATCCACGTGACAGAGCAGATTTTAGCATTAGAATTCCTGACTTAGCTGAAAAAAAATGTTGAGAAATTAGATGCAGCCCAAGAGTTCCCTATTGATTACAAAAGTGAGGATCAAAAGTAACTTATTCCGGTCTAAGACGGGCATTCATTTACATTTAAAGTGGCCCCTCCTGGAAATCCCATATTGGTTAGTGGCACACAGATCAATGACCTTTATTAGAGTATTAATTCCATCCCATTTGATGGAGTTCCTATGATAAAATGGGCATTGATCTTCAGTCAGATTTTGGGGTGTCTAAGACTGGGTGAATTTAGAAATGCAAATGAAGCTTAGGGAGAGATTTGTAACTCACTCTTAGTTGGATTTTTTTTTTGGCTTTTTGTTTTTGTTTTTAAAGAAAAACCAGTAGTCTCTAAAGGTAAAAATGAGAGTCAAAGTTCTCAGCCTCAGCACCGTCAGAATCATTCTTCGCTGCTCTAATAGCTTTGACTCAGTGTTTCCTCTACCGTTTGGGCATTGTACTCTAACAGTGAAGGTACCTTCAGAAAATGTTCCAGTAGTCTAGTCTCTTAAAAAGGACATGATGGGGCCCTGGCCAGTTGGCTCAGTGATAGAGCGTCAGCCTGGTGTGCAGGAGTCCCGGGTTCGATTCCCGGCAAAGGCACACAGGAGAAGGGCCCATCTGCTTCTCCACCCCTCCCTCTCTCCTTTCTCTCTGCCTCTCTCTTCCCCTCCTGCAGCCAAGGCTCCATTGGAGCAAAGTTGGCCCGGGCGTTGAGGATCGCTCTGTGGCCTCTGCCTCAGGCGCTAGAATGGCTCTGGTTGCGACAGAGCAACGCCCCAGATGGGCAGAGCATCACCCCCTGGTGGGCATGCCGGGTGGATCCTGGTCGGGCGCATGCAGGAGTCTGTCTGACTGCCTCCCCATTTCCAACTTCAGAAAAATACAAAAAAGAAAAAAAAAAAGGACATGGTGGTATATATAATTCATCATTTGTCCAGTGTCTCATCTGATACCAGAATCCCCTATACATTACCCTGGACAGATGGACATTCTAGTGTGAACATATCTAAAAATGAAAAATTCAGGCCCTATGATAGTTGGCGCTAACACCTACATCCTAGCAGCTAAATATCAGTCAAAAGTAAAAAACAACAACAATAGCAGCCTGACCAGGCGGTGGTGCAGTGGATAGAATGTTGGACTGGGACACAGAGGACCCAGGTTCGAAAACCCGAGGTCACCAGCAAGAGTATAAGATCAGAGACATGACCCATTGTCACGGCTTGAGCCCAAAGGTCACTGGCTTGAGCCCAAGGTCACTGGCTTGAGCAAACGGTCACTGGCTCTGCTGTAGCCCCCCTCATGTAGCCAAGGCACATATGAGAAAGCAATCATTGAACAACTAAGGTGCCGCAACGAACAATTGATGCTTCTCATCTCTCTCCCTTCCTATCTCTCTGTCCCTATCTGTCCCTCTCTGTCTCTCTCTCTCTGTCTCTGTCATACACACACACACACAAAATAGCAACAAGGACAAAAAAACACCCACCTTATTTGAACAGCTGTCTGTATACAGCAGTGTTTATAGCAGCATTCTCCATGATAGACAAAAGATGGTGTGGGTCAAATAAGTTTGCAAATATGATGTATAGGTTTGCTCGCTTATATCAATAGTTTGCATTGGGTGTGGGGGACAGGCTGTAAGCAGGCAGGATCCTTATAGCCTAAGGCTTTAGTTTTAAGACTAAGCCTTTCCCACCCTTTTAATCCTAAAGTCTTCTCAACACTAAGCTTTTCCCCACACCCTTGACTGTTGCATGATGTGAGGTGGTGCATTTTTATGAGGAATCCCATTTATGCCTCAGATAAGTGACTTTGTATCAGAGACTTCCTTGTTTGATATTGGCTTAAAGGTTTTGGTTTCTACTCTATAAAGTGAGACAGACCAGGGTCTCACTCTCTCACTCGGTTCCTGAAATTAACATTACATAGGAAAAGCAGCCAAGATGGTGGAGTGCCAAAGGGGAACCCAGTTTGTGCAGAGTTTGTGCAGAGAGAAGGAGATGGGAAACAGAGGTGAATAAGGCTGGTGAGGTAGAAACCTTTGATTTTAGGAAACTCGGATAAGTCAGTGGCTTTGGGAGCCCTGAATAGAAAGGGAAGTGTTTTCCCACTGTGTGTATTTCTTGCCCCCCGGGTGCAAGCTAGGATTAAAGCTAATGACCCACTAGTTCTTGGCTCTGTTGTTTCATTACTGTCTGTTCGAATCAAATGTGAACCTGCATGGGCCAGGCGGCTGTGATGGTGGCCGTGGCTACTGGCCTTACAGGTGGCAACAACTCAGTGCCCACCAACATAAAAATAGATCTACAAGATGAGGTATATACACAGAATAGAATATTACTCAGAATTTAAAAGTGAATAAAATTCTGATACAAGGTGCAACATGGTGCACCTTGCAAGATATTATAATGCTAAGTAAAATAAGCCAGACACAAAAATGCAAATACTGTACAATTCCACTCAGGTGAGGTGTCTGGAATAGTGGAGTTCAGAGACACAAAGTAGAAGGGCGGTTTCCAGGACCCGAGTGAAGGGGGGTGGGGAGTGACTGTTTCATGGATACTGAGGTTCAGTTCGAGAAGATAAAAGTGCTTTGGAAAGGATGGTGGCGATGGTTGCACAACAGTGTGACTGTACTCGATTCCACTGACCTGTGCGCTGGAAAATGGTCAAAATGACAACTTTGGTGTTGTGTATATTTTTCCACAGTTGAAAACAACAGCAATAATCATATAAAAGCCATGATGCTTTGGAAGAAGCCAGGAGTCCACAAGCATCGTTAGGACTTTCTTTTTTTTTTTTTTCTTTTCTTTTTTTTTTTTTTTTTCTTTTTTCTGAAGCTGGAAACAGGGAGAGACAGTCAGACAGACTCCCGCATGCGCCCGACCGGGATCCACCCGGCACGCCCACCAGGGGCGACGCTCTGCCCACCAGGGGGCGATGCTCTGCCCATCCTGGGCGTCGCCATGTTGCGACCAGAGCCACTCTAGCGCCTGAGGCAGAGGCCAAGGAGCCATCCCCAGCGCCCGGGCCATCTGTGCTCCAATGGAGCCTTGGCTGCGGGAGGGGAAGAGAGAGACAGAGAGGAAAGCACGGCGGAGGGGTGGAGAAGCAAATGGGCGCTTCTCCTGTGTGCCCTGGCCAGGAATCGAACCCGGGTCCTCCGCATGTTAGGACTTTCTCACTGTGCTGGGCATGTGTGCCTGCCTGTCCGACCCTTGCTTTGTGCCTCTGGCCATCTTTCCACACACCCTTCCAGATGAATGGGCCTCTCTGCTGTTCCTGGGAGGTGGGACTTTCTTCAAAAGCCTTATCCCAAGGGGTGGCTTGGGTTCTGTTGGGCAGATAAAATATATTATGCTCACTTTGTTAAAGATGGCGCTGCCCACATGAAAGCTGTCGCCCAGGTGATATTAATGTGTGTTGGGGGCAGGCTGTGGGCAGGCAGAATCTTTATAGCCTGGGGCTTGGTTTTGGGATTAAGCCTTTCCCACCCTTTTTGATGTGGGGTGGTACAATCCCATCATGTCTCTGATAAGTGACTTTGTATTAGAGACTTCCCTATTTTGTATATTGGATTAAAGGTTATGAATCTACAGTATAAAATGAGGGCAGAACGGGAGCTTGCTCTCTTGCTTCCTGAGATTAACATTAGAGGAGACAGCCGAGAGCAGAGAAAGGCCACGTGGAGGAGGCCAGGAGAAGCAGCCAAGATGGCAGAGTGCTGCGAGAGAAGCCAGTTTGTGCAGAGTTTGTGCAGGGAGAAGGAAGGAGATGGGGAACAGAGGTGAATAAGTCTGGTGAGCTAGAAACCTTTGATTCTAGGAAACTCGGATAAATCAGTAGCTTTGTGAGCACTGAATATGAGTGGGTTTTGGAGCCCAGTGTGTGTTTTTTGCTTGCCCGCCGGGTGCAAGCTAGGATTAAAGACTATGGCCCACCAGTTTTTGGCTCCGTTGTTTCTTTACCGACTGTCTGAATCCAATGCGAACCTGCATGGGCCAGGCGGCTGTAGTAGTGACCCTGGCCACTGGCTTTAGAGGTTCCAATGTGTTTCACTATGTTTCCCCACTCCGCGCCCAGGAATCCTCTCATAACCTCCAGGCTCTGGATTCCAGCTGTTAGCCCCAAAATGCCAGTGCCTGGAGGTTGGCCCTGCCTTCCTCCTGCCAATCCCCAGGGACTCTAGAGCCGTATATACACTGCTCACAAAAATTAGGGGATCAGAGAACGTGCAGGTCCTCCGGTACTTTCAGTCTTCGGTATGGTGCATTTCCACCAATGAAATCAAAGTTGGTTTTGCATCTCATTTGCATAATTGAACAACTTTCTTTGACTTGTTTGCTTTTCTGATGTCCTTGTTTAATAAAAAAAAAATCAAATGCTTTTATTTTAATCGTTTCGTATTTTGAAATATCCTTTAATTTTTGTGCGCAGTATATTTTTTGCCTGGAACCTTCCTCTCTCTTCCTGACTGTGCTGTTTTGGGAGAACATCTTCCCTGAGCTTATTTTTCTCATATTTCCAAAACGTGCATTTAGTTTTCGAAGTTAAGATGCAATTGCCGCGCTCCGACGGGTGAGACGGAATCTGTTACAGTTGCAAGGCCACGTGTGCGAGTGCATTATGCATGCTTGGAAATTACCAGCGACGCCAAGGGACTTGATCTTAATGTTCACTTTAATTCAGTTGGCTCGCATTATACAATAAAATCTGACTAATTGTGAATAATGGAATTTTAGGCTACAGTGGTTTCCTGTAAAATGAGAAGCACTGACTATGCTTTACAAAGAATTAAATTTTCTTTCTTTTAAATCCCGTGCATATCACAAACAAAGTAAGCAGAGACTAAAAGGTAACCTGAGATAAGACGTAGGAGGCTTGGAATTCAGGATATACTGGCATTATACGGTGTAACACATGCCCTTAAATGGATGCCGGTTGTTTAATTGTTAGTCAGAAATGAACCTGATCGGTGCCTAAAGCGCCTTTTCCTGTGGGTGGTGGGACAACTTCCTCCCCTGGAGGGCAGGACGCCTTTCAGTGGGTTGTGTACCTCCCCAAGAACTCCTTCCCTGACTTCTTCACTGGTGCTGCCTCTCGATGTCCTACTTCCTGCTTCCTGCTCCCTGCTCCCTGCTCTTCTCCTTGTTCAGGCTCCTGACATGACCTCGGCTTCTGCCTAGTGGCTGCCATTGTCTTCAATGTCAACCTTTCTGTGTTTGTCCTTCTTTCTTCCTTTTCCTTTCCTTTTTCCTTTCCTTTCCTTTCCTTTCCTTTCCTTTCCTTTCCTTTCCTTTCCTTTCCTTTCCTTTCCCTTCCTTTCCCTTCCCTTCCCTTCCCTTCCCTTTCTTTCTCTTCCCTTCCCTTCCCTTCCCTTCCCTTTCCTCCTTTTCTTTTTCAGTGAGAGAGACAGAGAGAAGGACAGATAGGGACAAAGAGGAAGCAAGGGAGATGAGAAGCATCAATTCTTCGTTGTGGCACTTTAGTTGTGCATTGATTGCTTTCTCATATGTGTCTTGACAGGATGAGGAGGGGCGGACTCAAGCTGAGCCAGTGACCCTTTGCTCAATTCAGCGACCTTGGACTCAAGCCAGTGACCTCTGGGCTCAAGCCAGAGACCAAGGGGTCATGTCTATGATCCTGCACTCAAGCTGGTGAGCTTTTGCTCAAGCCAGATGAGCCCGTGCTCAAGCCGGGGACCTCAGGGTTTCGAACCTGGGACCTCCACGTTCCAGTCTGACCTCTATTCACTGTGCCACTGCCTGGTCAGGCAGCCTTTCTGTTTTTCAAGCCCCAATTCCAGGGTACCAACTGAATGTTTCCATGTCTCATAATAAATTGAAAGTCTAGATATTTGGCACGGACCTCAGTCTCTTCCTTCTCATTCACCACTGTTACCACAGTCCCTATTTTTCTCTGGCCCGAGCCCTTGCCTACTCTCCTAAGTAATTGTAAGCAGTACCAGTATTGCTGAGCACTTACTATCTAGCAAGCACTTTCACACACAACAGCCCTCGGGAGTGTATTTAGTTGTATCCTCAGCTTACTCATGAGGCAGTTCTGTCTGAGGGAAGTCGAGTAACTTGCCTCCAAGCCCCAAGTGAAGATTCTGGCGTTAAGACAACAGGGTGCTTTGGTCGGATGGCTCCCTTGGTTAGAGCAATTGTCGGAAGTGCAGAGGTTGCTGGTTCAATCCCCGGTCAGGGCACATACAGGAACAGCTTGATGTTCCTGTCTCTCTCTCTCTTTCTCTCTTGCTAAAATCAATAATTGAAAAAAAATTTTTTTTTAAAGTAAAAGACCACAGAGCTCCTCATCTTTAATGCTGGGCTTTGCCAATGGATCATCACTTCCTACGACCTCTTAATATCTCTTGACTTTATCTCATCTATATTTTCTCAATTGCTGTTTAGTTCAGTTAAAATTTCACCTGGAATATTCCAGCTCTTAATCTGCCTTCCGTTTTACCACACTCAGATTCGTCCCTTCCTTGACTGCCACCAGAAACACGGACCTCCCTCTCTCCCTCCCTCCCTATTTTTTGAGTGACTGAAAAAAGAAAAGACTGACCATGTCCCTCTCCTGCTTACACTTTTCAAAGGCTCCACCTGGGCTCCCCAGTCAGACCAGATCATTAACATGACAACATACTTCGGTTCGACCCTATTTTTAATTTAGAGCGTCTGGTCTGCGGTGACTCAGCTATAGAATATGTGTTACACAGGCTTTTAGGGATTGACCTGGAGTTTCTGTAGGAAAAATGCATTTCAAATTCTAAATAGCTTCCTCACAGAATTTGAGACATAGCCCTCATGCAAGCTGTGGCCCTCTTGCATTTGAATCTGTTGAAGTCTCTTTGCATATTTAAAGACCACTTAAATTGTTTCCCATATGTACCTAGGGAACAAGAAGGTGCGTTGGAAGATGCCTATGTTTTAGAGTGAGGCAGATTTGTTTTTGGAATCCCACTGCCGCCATGTTTTTCTGTGTTAATGGTTAGTTTACTTAATCCTCAGTTTCCTCTTCTGTAGCATGAAGGTGAATCCTTGCACGTGGATGTGTCAGGGTGGGGGAGGAGGGTTGCCAGTTACAATACCGCGCATCCAGTTAAATTTGAGTTCCATGTAATCTGGCAAACCTACAGGGGGCGCTAAGATATCTCTGTGCCATACCTGCGGGTACGTGAGACAGAAAAGAAAGAGTTTACTAGACTGCTATTAGACTGTTGAAGAGTCTAATGAAAAGCCACAGTAGTCACCACTTTGGAATTTTCTTCATCAGAAAAGGTGTAATAGAGAAAGTGACTTTTCACCATTCAATTGAATAATACGCTGATAGCTTTTTTTTTTTTTTTAACTTTTCTATTAATTTGAGAGAGAGAAAAAGAGAAGAATCAACTCGCTGTTCCACTTAGTTCCATTTAGCACTCATTGATTGCTTCTCATACGTGCCCTGACCAGGGATCCAACCCGCAATCTTGGCACGCTGGGACGGCACTTTATCCACAGAGCCACCCAGCCAGTGCCTCAATGATAGCTTTTAAGTTCCACCTGATGAATAAGAATGGGTGGGCAATATTTAAGATCATCAGCTATTAGATTTGGAAAGGACTTTAGTGGCCATTGTGGCTACTCCCTTTTATACAGAAAAAGGAGCCTGACCCCACCCCCCTAGAGAGATCAACAGATTTGCATACATCTACTTCCAACCTCAGCTGGTCTTTTTTTCTACGGGGTCTCTCCTGCATCCCTGCCTGGACTTATTAGAATAAACCTGCATGCCGTGACAGGTAGGATACGTTCCATCGTCTCTGTGGCACCTTGCCTGGCATCATTGGGATGTATGGATGTAGCTGATCATTTGGGGCACCACGGCATGTGATCATTGCCATCATCTTGGCCACTGCATTTTTAATCATAAACTCACCTCCATATAAATACTTTTCTACACCTTAACATGGGTCACATGATTCTACAAAAATAAGGGTCTTATGTCCAGACCCTTATAATAATACAAACTTTTCCCCATTCTTCAAGGTGTGATGATATCTTGTTATCAAAGGTAGAATCCAGTGTGACTTTCACCATGAGAGTTTATTTGGTTATTTTTTAAACTTAGTAAGATGTACTTTATTCTTAGTTCAGAACAAATTCTACAATTGACATCTATGGAAAATGTGATTATTGACTTTAAAATGATGTCACAGGATTAGGCTCTGGCCAGTTGGCTCAGTGGTAGAGCATCAGCCTGGTATGTGGATGTTTTGGGTTCAATTCCTGGTCAGGGCACAGAGAAGAAGCAACCATCTGCTTCTCCACACCTCCTCCTTCTTTCTCTCTTTCTCTCTCTCTCTCTTTCTTCCTCTCCCACAGCCATGGCTCAATTGGTTCAAGCATGTTGGCCCTGGGCGCTGAAGATGGCTCTTGTAGAGCCTATACCTCAGGTGCTAAAAATAGCTCAGTTGGGAGCATGGCCCTGGATGAGCAGAGCATCGGCCCCAGATTGATATTGCTGGGTGGATCCTGGTTGAAATGTCTGCAGGAGTCTGTTGCTCTATCTCCCCTCTTCTCACTTGGAAAAGAAGAAAAAAAAAGTAACGTTCAACAATTACTGGTTGCTCTTTAGGCGTGATCACAGTGTTGTAGTTACATTTAGAGACATGTGCTAAGGGAGGTGCTCTTGAATCTGCTTCAAAATTATGCTGAGAGAGGACCCAGATCAGGTAGGGAACAGAGGAAACAAGGTTGGCCGTCAGATCACCGTTCAAGGTGGATGATGGGTACATGGAGGTTTCATTATACTATTCTGTCTGCTGTGAGATATGCTTGAAATTTTCCACAGTGAGAAGTTGAAACTTTTATCCTGATTTCCAAACTCCAGTCTTAATCCACTGAGCTATAATCCATGAAATATAAAAATTTCATGCTCATCTTTAGGGGACAGAAATAATATTTACCTTAAAATCCAATACTTACTTGTTTCTCCCCCCTCCCCCAACCAATCTGCTCACTGTGAGAGTCATATGTAATAAAAGGAATTTTACGGCTGGAGGCTCAGAGTCTGATCCCAGCAGGTGTCTGCTTTTTGTTAGTTGTGAACCTCAGGCAAGATACAGAAACTCCTCAGGCCTCAGTTTTCCTGTTTTTGTGGAATAAGGACGTGGAACTGGGGTCTCCTCCGGTGGTCAGCCCCAAATTTGTTTGACTGGATGAGATCACACAGGCTTTCCAGAATCACCCTGAAGCTGGCTCAGGGTGTGTTTAATTTTTATCCTGCCCTTATTAATGGAGCAGTGGGCTATATTCTGAGGACAAATGATTTTTAAGTTAAAGATATTAGAAATAGGATACCAAAATATTGCGTGCTTCCTATGAATCTTTTTATTTAAGCCCTTCTGAAATTAGCTGATATATATATATAACTAATTTGATATATAATAAAAAATATATATATATATTATTGCTATTACCTAATCCATGAGTTATAGAAGTTATTTCTCACTTTGAAAAGCTGAACAGCGTTCTTGGTGTGAGGCTAGAACAAACTCGAGATTTGAAGGGTGCACCCTCATTTTAGGATTCCAAGATTTTTTTTCTTAATGATACCATATTTACTCTCTATATAGTTTAATGATTTTACTTATGGATTCCATTCAGTTATGTCCCTAGCCTTCTTAATAAAGTCATTGATATATTCTTATATAACAGGGCCGTGCCAATTTTATTGTCTTTTTTTTTTTTTTAACTATCCCTTGTTCCATAGTTTGACATAGATTTTGCATGTTGTGTTTAGTTCCTGAAAGCCCTCTACCCCATTGACTCCTTTTTTTTCCCTTTGTTAGGTGAGCTTGGGGGTTCAGAGGGGGCTGGAGTAAGAGGGACGCTTTTTTTCCAAAGGCGAGACTCCAGTACGTGGAAGACAGCCTTCCCTCACTGCAGGCCGACACGTTTGCAACTTCCACCCAAGGAGCGAGTTTTGCTGCAGTCCCGTAATCATCGCAAAACATCTGCTTATGAAAAATAGGCACTGGGTACTACGCTGCAGAACCGCTACAAGTATTATCTCAGTGTCACAGCCAAATTCATCCATCCAGCCAACGTTTAATGAATGTCTTCTAGGTGTGTTCATTATAGACAGGGATCCCACAGGAAAGAAGACTGGGGACCAATTACCACCAGAGGACACAGATTTCCAATTTTAAACTGATTTATTCATCAGAAAAAAAAAAAAAAAGAAAAACGTTACTAAGAGACACTGACTTATTCATACACACAGTTCTCTTGCAGATACTTCAGAATTACCATAATTAATTCAAAGTCCCAACGCCGGTCCTTGTAAAGTGAAGTGACTGTTTGAGCAGAAGCCATGATGAAAGGTCCTTACGAATCCCATTATTTCCACCTTTTCAAACAGATCCTCTCTGCTTACTCAGTATCTCAGTGATCATCTATTTAGTCAATAGTAACTTTGTGGACCGGGTTGGTTTGTCTGATCTCTGCTGTAGTCGCCCCCCCCCCCCCCGCCATGTAGTTCCTGAAAGCCCTCGGCCCCATTGACTCCTTTTTCCCCTCTGTTAGGTGAGCTTGGGGGTTCAGAGGGGGCTGGAGTAAGAGGGACACACTGCCTCCCACTGGGAGGATGGTTGGCCATTCTTGTCCAGAACATTGTCTTTTATGGGGAGAGCTCTGAGCACACTCACAAAGATTATCTCTCCTTCTTACCCCACCAGATAGGAGACTCTTTGGAGTGAGAGCCTGGTGGGTTCCTGGAGATAAAACCCATGGAAGTTTCGGGCTCCTGGAAGCAGATCATTGTTAGGTTAGTCCGCACGCAGCACCTAACAGTTCATCAATAAGCCTCTGTACGGGTCGCCGTCAGTTCAGGGCTTCAGCGGGGTCTAGTCCACATGTGTTGACCAAAGCTGGTGCCTCTGCATGCATCTGTCTCCCCCAGTTTCCATGGGGTTTTTTTCTTTTCTTTTTTTTTTTGTATTTTACTCAAGCGAGAAATGGTTGAGAGGCAGTCAGACAGACTCCCACATGCGCCTGACTGGGATCCATCTGGCACACCCACCAGGGGGTGATACTCTGCCCATCTGGGGCATTGCTCCATTGTAGCTGGAGCCATTCTAGCGCCTGAGGCCGAGAGGCCATGGAGGCGTCCTTAGCACCTGGGCCAACTTTGTTCCAGTGGAGCCTCGGCTGCAGGAAGGGAAGAGAGAGATAGAAAGGAGAGGAGGAAGGATGGAGAAGCAGATGGGTGCTTCTCCTGTGTGCCCTGGCCGGGAATCGAACCCGGGACATCCACATGCCGGGCTGACGCTCTACCACTGAGCCAACCGGCCAGAGTTTTCCATGACTTTTTAATTTACCCAGCTTCATTCTTTTGTAAGGACTGGAGTGATAACTTCCAAGCTCTTTATGTGTCAGGCCCAAAACCAGAATCTGTTATTGCCTAATGTTGAGACCAGGGTGCCGAGCCTCCAAGTGTGAAATTGCAATGCCCGCTTTGAGCACAGACCCTGAATATTTCCTTTATAATTCCCTTTACATAAATAAAGCCGGCTTTTTGTTAAACTGTTTAATCAGATATACACATATATATATGTATTCATTCAGTGTGTATACCGAACAATGAATTTTCACAAACTGAAAGTCACCTGTACTACTGACACCCAGTTGCAGAAACAGAGTGTTCCCACCACCCCCAGAGACATCTCTCCTGCCCTTCATACCTTCCTGATTGTCCCCTGTCCCCCCAAAAGTGCACTGCTCAGCTTTTTACAGCATAAGCTACTGTGTTGGAACCCTCTGTCCATGGAATCATACAGAATGCTCTCTTTCACATCCAGCTTGTTTGTTTTTGACATTACGATTTTTAGATTCATCTGCCTTGTTGTGCATAGAGTGTTCATGCTCATGGCTCATTGTCTGACTTCATGACAACTTACTTGCTCACTGTACCGTGGGTGAAGATTTGGGTAGTTTCGAGGGTCGTTGGAATTTTCTAATACACAGTTTTTGGTGAACAGATTTATGCAGTTCTCTTAAGTATGTACCTTAGAGTAGAATTGCTGGCTCGCAATTTATTCCACCGTCCAGCTTCCCTGGACCCCGACAAGCAGTTTTCTGAAGTTGCTGTTCCCCCCAGCACTCCCCCCCCTCAGCAGGGAAGGAAGTTTCGGGTGTCGTGATGCTCACCAACACTATCTCCCACCTTCTCCACTTCAGCTGTTCTCCACATGTAGCGGCATTTCCTTGTAGTTTTGATTTTCTTGGCGTGGTGGGTAACGACTTGAGCGGTGTCTGTATTCTGGACATTTGCACGTGCCGTTTATCACGATGAACTGTTAATCAAGTCTGTCTTCCTGTTCAGCCAGGCGCTCTTTACAGGAAGGGCTGACCGCATTCACCTTGGCGTTTCTCAGAGTCTGTGAGGGAGGTGGCCCTGAGCCTGGTTTCTCGTGGTTGCTCAGCGACAGGTTGCTTTTTATGTATTTTTAGGGATCTCTTTACTCTGCTTCTCCTTTTGATCAACTTCTGCTCCAGACACTAAGGACCAAAATGGACTCTTCCATGGAGAAAAGTGCATATATTTAGCATCTAGGGTATATTCGTTTAACGCTGAAAATGCTTGAACACTTTTCGCCTGTCGAGGGTGAGGCGACGTGTGTCAGCAGTTATGAAGCTGGTTCCAGTGATCCCACTGCCCTTGGTGTTGCCAGCACCCCGCCACCCACCTCCTCACCAGGACTGCGGGGACAAGAGCTGGGGCTCTGGTCTTCAAGACGCCCCAGTGCCCCAAGATCTCCAGGGCCTCACGTGTTGAGGTCATGCGGTGACTCGCGCAGAAGTAAGAGAGAGCGCACCTTGGCGCACTTGGGTATTGACCTTTGCCACATACGTCCTAATGCAACATGGAGAGGAAATGCTTTTATGGTCCTTCTGCTGTCCCCTCTGCAGTCCACAGGGCTGGCTGGGGGGAAAAATGCAAGCCACTGGCACTCGGAATCATCTCCCCCTTCCAGTGACCAAGGCTGTCTTCCTGGGTTCAGCTTGCCGGCTCTGTTCTCCTTCCCTGGGGCAGGATCCCTCCTAGGGGCGCTTCCGTCTCTCAGGTGGGTTGTCTTCTGTGGGAGTTTCCCTCCAGGAACGCCTGTCCTCAGCTGTGCTCACCTGTACTGTCCCCACCCCCATCCACACACAACACCATGTATTTATTTATTTATTTTATTTTTCTAAAGTGAGAAGTGGGGAGGCAGAGAGACAGACTCCTGCATGCGCCCAACCGGGATCCACCCTGCATGCCCACTGGGAGGTGATGCTCTGCCCATCTGGGGCGTTGCTCTGTTGTAACCAGAGCCATCCCAGCACCTGAGACAGAGGTCGTAGAGCCATACTCAGCATCCGAGCCAACTTTGCTCCAGTGGAGCCTTGGCTGTGGGTGGGGAAGAGAGAGATAGAGAGAAAGGAGAGGGGAAGGGGTGGAGAAGCAGATGCGTGCTTCTCCTGTGTGCCCTGGCCGGGAATAGAACCCGGGACTTCCACACGCCAGACCAATGCTCTACCGCTGAGCCAACCAGCCAGGGCCATGCAATATTTATTTGTGAAATTCTTATCCTACAATAAAGATAACCATGTAGGGTAATAGAAAGCATGTCCAGTTAGTTATCCAGGATCCGAACCAAGAAAGCATGAACTTGACGTTTTGGGTGTGGCTAAGCCTCTTTGCTTGGTTTCTGAGATTCCAACTCCTTTGTTACTTTTTAAAACTTCCCGCTGACCTTTCCTTCTTTGCTGCCTCCACGTTTCCTCCCCCCATTCCACGCACTTGTGGCTCCTTGCTCTTCTGACCTGGCCTGCCCTCACTGAAAACCTTGCCTATGGCTTTGCTGACTCCTGTGTGATAGTTAACCTGTTTACTTTCAGTCGGGCACAGATTTTGACTTTTTTTGGTCTATTTAATGCAGGGGTCCCCAAACTACGGCCTGCGGGCCGCATGCGGCCCCCTCAGGCCATTTATCCGGCCCCCACCGCACTTCTAGAAGGGGCACCTCTTTCATTGGTGGTCGGTGAGAGACGCACATTGACCATCTCATTAGCCAAAAGCAGGCCCATAGTTCCCATTGAAATACTGGTCAGTTTGTTGATTTAAATTTACTTGTTCTTTATTTTAAATATTGTATTTGTTCCCGTTTTGTTTTTTTACTTTAAAATAAGATATGTGCAGTGTGCATAGGGATTTGTTCATAGTTTTTTTTTATAGTTCGGCCCTCCAACGGTCTGAGGGACAGTGAACTGGCCCCTTGTGTAAAAAGTTTGGGGACCTCTGATTTAATGAATGTTTAGGGGGAGATTACTGTACACCAAGCACTGTAGGCTTGGCGGCTGTGCCTCCGAGTGTATTCCTGAGGGAGGCACACAAGGCGGATCCTCGTGGTACAATGGTGACTTAAAGTAGCAGGATGTGAAAGGTGGGGGAGGAGCCCCCATGGGGCGACAGCCTGGACAGGTGACAAGCATCTCCTCACACCGGCCGTGGTTTCTCTCCTGCTCAGCGCTCGTTCCTTCACGGCTTTCTCCTGGTCGCAGCCTCTGACACACGACCTTGGTTGAGCCAATTGGTGTACTCCATGCTGCTTCCCAGGAAGAGGTCCAGGAGTTGTCGTGTGACTTAACTGGGGCCAACGGAAGACATTTCCGGGGATTTTCCTAAGAAGTCTCTTCCCTCTCTGGTCCAAAGGCAGATTGCGTGTGGCCATGAAGAAAACCTGTCTGTAGGGAGAAGAAAGGAAACCATTATGTTGGGGGAAGATGGAGAGTGGGACCCGGAGAGAGATCGGACGGACAGGTGTGTCCTTAGACCGGGGAGCCGCTGTGCCCAGCCCCATAGCGGTTTTGTCCGTTAGTACATCCCTCTTTTTTATTTGAGTTGGTCCAGGTTCTGTGTAGGTTGGATAGGTTAGGAGTCTAGACCAGTGCAATGGAAAGAGGTGTGATTAAATATTTCCTGAAGGAGATGATGCCAGAGTTGAGAGTCAAAAGAGGAGGGGAGGAACATTCCAGGAAGGGGACACACCCTGAGCGGAGACAGCAGTGGTCTGTAGATGTGCTCGGTGAGGACGTTCATGATGCGGGGGAGGGGCGGCTGGGAGGGTGTCCTGTCCGAGAAGCTCTTAGCGGCGAGATCAAGCAGCGGAGCTCGGGGTTTTACTCTGAAGACAGTAATAAAATAATGTGTTTTTAGCAAGATGGTCTGATGACTATACTTCATAATAATACTACACTGAACCCTGGGAATATGCTGACAGTGGATTGTAGGTGCACAAAAAAATGGTAGCTATGGGAGACGTGTTCATTAGTTCGACCGCAGTAATCATTTTACTGTGTGTATGTATATCAAATCATCATTTTATACACCTTAATTACATATATGTGTATATATGTATGTGTGTGTGTGTGTGTATATATATATATATGTGTGTGTATATAGCGTGTGTGTGAAACATGGCTTAGTTGCCCTAATCTTGTGTCACTTGAGGTCATTTGGAGAAAGACCCGGAGTGGAACAAAATTGAAGGCAAGGAGAAAAGTGACAACAACTCCCCTGGTGCTCCTGTCAGAAACAGTGAAGCCTGACTGGTGGTGGCACAGTGGAGAGAGCATTGATCTGGGACGCTGAGGTCCCAGGCTCAAAAGCCCAAGGTCGCCAGCTTGAGCATAGGATCATAGAGCTGATCCCATGGTCACTGGCTTGAACCCAAAGGGCACTGGCTTGAGCCCGAGGTGGCTGGATTGAGCAAGGGGTCATTCGTTCTGCTGAAGCTCCCCTGGTCTAGGCACAGATGAGAAACAATCAGTGAACAACTAAAGTGACACCACTATGAGTTGATGCTGCTCATCTCTCCCTTCCTGTCTCTCTCACCAAAAAAAAAAAAAAGAAAAGAAAAAAAAAAGAAAAGAAATAAAAACCTGAATTAAGGCAGCAGTTCTGGGGACAGACAAAAGGGACAGCTCTGAGAGAGAATAAAGATCTGACACGGGCAGGGTGGGGTTACCAAGTAGACGGACAAGGAGGCCCAGGGTCCCCCCTGGAGGAGGGAGCACTCCGCCGAGCAGGTAAGGAGGAGGAGACCGCCCGCGGAGGACGTGGCGCTCACCAGCCTACCTGCGGACTCAGGCTGCCCTGCATCTCGGCCAGGTGCATCGGAGTGAAATACTACTTTCAGTACATCCCTCCCTCTGTGGAAAGGCTGTGCAGGGAGGAGAGGTTTAGATTAGTTGATCTTTAAGATTTCGTCAAGTGATATTTTAAACAAAGAATTGATTATCTGTCACTACCAAGGCATCTACACAAAAGGTTCAAATTCTAATCTCTCTCCCTGCCTTTTAAGCCTTCCATTTTAATTTGGGCCCCGCGCCTGTCCAATCCTTCTCATGCCATGCTCCACAGTGCTGTGCTCCACTCTGGAGAGGTCTGGGCCTTCCAGGCGCTGGGAGACCCTGAGGTCACCACGCCCCCAAACCACGCCCCCAATCTGGAACCCTCCCTCCCGTTCCATTATTTGTCCCTTGGCTCCCTTGGGCTCCTCCAGACTTCTTGTGGGGGTCCTTTCCTCCCCCACGCTGCCCTCTGTCGTGTAGCCCCTGAGGTCACCACGCCCCCAAACCACGCCCCCAATCTGGAACCCTCCCTCCCGTTCCATTATTTGTCCCTTGGCTCCCTTGGACTCCTCCAGTCTTCCTGTGGGGGTCCCTTCCTCCCCCACACTGTCCTCTGTCCTGTAGCCCCTGCGTATGGTCTCTGAGTGTCCGCTGTGCTCAACTCCGACTTTGTAATGCAGTCGCTGACTTTGTAATGTAATTCTCTGCTGTTCAGTTCCCTAAGGGTTCCACGTGAGTTCGTTTGCTTTGTGAAGGAAACCAGCGCTCCTCAAGGGTGTCTGGTGTCCGGAACAGCGCTGGGTGAATTGGGAGGCAAGCTGTGGGACAGTTCCAGCTGGTCTTCACCGCAGCTGGAAGCCTGCCCCCTCCTGCTCTGTCAGAATTCCATTCATACACTGTGTAGGATGCAGGTCCAACTTTATATCGTCCAAGCCCCAGACTGAATTAGTGTCTCTCTCTTCTTTCTCTCTCTCCCCCACCCGCACCTCCTCTAGATATGTAATACATATATAATGTATATTTCAACATGCACGTGTAAATGTATGTATATTTTTTAGCATCTCTCTCTCCCAGTATTTCTCGATTTAAACCAGCATCTCCCATAATACGTATAAGAGGCAAACGGGTTTGTTTTAATATTCTAAAACCACCATGCCAGGTGCTGTTGCTACTTGACCTTGGAAAGACATTTGCAGACCAGAGGACCTCCTGTTTGTATCCCGTGGAGTCCCCTTCGCACATCGCAGAGCAGAGAGGGAGCGGAGGCCGCACCCGTCCAGGGAACAAGCCTATCAGCGGACAGAAGGCAGGGGATGAGCCCTCTCACCAGATTAAAGAGGGGAGGGCAGCGAGTCATTAGGAAACACAGAGATGTCTGCTTAATTACTTGAAAAATGTCTGAGCCAGTGCATTTTATGACACCTGGGGGGTATAAACATGCCCATAAATTTAATTAATCTTCTTTCTTCTCTCATTGCACCTGGACGGCCTAAAGGCAAAGAAGTCTAATGAAAGTCCAAGCAGGCACTTCTCCTGGACTTCCACAATTCATTTGGGCAATATTCATGAAATGAAATACCGAATTTTCCGTCAGCTGATGGGGAGAAATGTATTTGGAAAAATGCAGCCCAGCAGTTAAATTATTCCCCTGTCAAGTTCTGATCAATGGCTCCTTCCATCTGATTTCCAAAAAAAAAAAAGAAGAGCTTAAATCTCTTTATGGATATATTAAAATATATTTAATGCTCATAAATCTCTAAAATATTATTTGTTTTCCTGGAGGAAGGCGTTATATGAGAAATTAGGCCTCAGGGTTGGTCAAACCCATAGAGCAAGTAATCCAATTTGCTCTGTATTGCGGTAACATAACCACATATTTTTGTTAAAAATCTTTGAATCTGTGATATTACTGCTTTATTAATTGTAAACTTAATAGTAATGATCTGGCTTGAATACCTACCTATTATAATGGAATTCTATCCCTCAAAAGGTGATATTTGCCAGAGACTGTACTTTACATATTTTATTTTGAATCCTCATAAAAGTACTGCAAGGAAAACATTATCCCTTTCAAAATGGCTCCCAGAGAGAGTAAGGGACTTATTCAAGGTCACATAACCGGTAAGCGCTGAAACTTATCTTTAAGTCCAAGTTCCTTTGGGTCCAAACTCCGTACTCATCTAATTGGGTTACATGAGCGGCAGTACCACACCTTTTATTCATCTTGTTAATTCAGTGTCACTGCACATAGGAAAAGTTCATTGGCATAGCTTGTTTCCTAAAGGACTCTTGATGTGATTGAGCTTTGAGTAGTGAATTATTCACTGGAGTCTCTGAACTTGGCCCGAACAATCTACCTCCCCAGGAATTTATAGAAGAAAATTCCAGAGGTTTGTGAGTCCATTTAACCTGAAATACAGGGTGGCACGAAAGTAGGTTTACAGGGGTGAGTTTATCACACACAGTTTAGTTTTCTTAATCATTATGTATTACTTATTGTATTATTTTCCCTACAAACACCTGTAAACCAGTTGTTCCTATAACACACAGAAAAGGACCATTTTGCTTATGCTGTAGGGTAAGGGGAAAGAAAACATCACTTATTGTACACCTACTGTGTGCTCAGCATTATGCATGTATTAATTCGCTAGCATGTCATGTGGGTGATGGAGGTGACCAGAGTCAGTGCCCACTGGGGACACCCCAGGGTAATGACCCCTCTTGAAATTCTGCCTTTAAAAGACACAGGTACCCTGGCCGGCTAGCTCAGCGGTAGAGCATCGGCCCGGCGTGTGGAAGTCCTGGGTTTGATTCCCGGTCAGGGCACACAGGAGAAGCACCCATCTGCTTCTCCACCCTTCCCCCTCTCCTTCTCTGTCTCTCTCTTCCCCTCCTGCAGCCAAGGCTCCATTGGAGCAGTGTTGACCCGGGTGCTGAGGACGGCTCCATGGCCTCTGCCTCAGGCACTAGAATGGCTCCAATAGCAGTGGAACAACACCCCAGATGGACAGAGCATCGCCCCCTGGTGGGCATGCCGGGTGGATCCCAGTCACAGGCATGCGAGAGTCTGACTGCCTCCCTGCTTCTCTCTTCAGAAAAATACAAAAATAAACAAACAAATAAACAAATAAATAAAAGACATGGGTAAATGTCGAGCTTCATAGCCTACCACGCGCTGGGATGACTTGAAAATTGCTCTGTTAAAAGCAGAATGAAACGTTTCCATTTCAGCTGGGAAACCCCTCGTGCTGGCATGGGACGCTGGCGTTAGTGCTGTTTTCCGTCTGGACCTCTGGAAACTCAGGGGCTGTGACTGTTGAGTGGGTGCATGCGCTCGTTCAGAGTGATCTCATTGTGCACAGCCCAGCCCCTCACACTTGGTCCAATCTTTTGCATCACGGCTCCCGCAATGTCTGGAAGCAATGACAGGCACAAGAGCGAGCCTGTCTAAAGGGACTACTACCCCGAGAAATCACGCTCAAGGACCTATTATTAAGATGTGGCTGACCACCAGCACTAAAGCCCCAGCCTTTCCTTGTTCGCATCTGTGCTCCACGTCGCGGGTGGGCGTGCAGACTGAGGGACGGAGCGTGCGTGGAGAGCCAGACCTGGGGGTTGCTTCGCCCCGAACACATTTTCTCCAGCTACCTACTAAAGCCCTCGCTGCCTCCTCGCCGTCCCCACCTCCTGGGTTATCCTCTGAGGCCAGTTATTAAATTAGCTATGACTGGTTCCTCAGTGACATTTTAGACCTAATTAAATCTGGCCGACAAACTCTCGTGGCCGTCAGAAATAAATTTTGCCCTGGGCGCCGCACCGTCGTGCGTGCCTGAGTGTGACTCTGTGCCCCTGTGCTCTCTCTATGTATCATTTGAAGAAGCTGGTAAACAAGCCGTGCTGCTTTTTGAACATGGGACATTTTTTTTTTTGAAAAGCCAGCCTGTGATTTTACGCCAGCCTGAGCAAGGTGTGGGGGAGGGGGGAGGGACCAGATACACGCACATGTTTGCTCATGCTTTAAACCTTGATTCACATGAACAGAGGTTTGCCTTTCTGACCATTTAAAATATATCCTTTGGCCCTGGCCGGTTGGCTCAGTGGTAGAGCATCGGCCTGGTGTGCAGAGGTCCCTGGTTTGATTCCCGGCCAGGGCACACAGGAGAGGCGCCCATCTGCTTCTCCACCCCTCCCCCTCTCCTTCCTCTCTGTCTCTCTCTTCCCCTCCCGCAGCCAAGGCTCCATTGGAGCAAAGATGGCCCGGGTGCTGGGGATGGCTCCTTGGCCTCTGCCCCAGGCGCTAGAGTGGCTCTGGTCATGGCAGAGCGACGCCCCAGATGGGCAGAGCGTCGCCCCCTGGTGGGCGTGCCGGGTGGATCCCGGTCGGGCGCATGCGGGAGTCTGTCTGACTGTCTCTCCCCGTTTCCAGCTTCAGAAATAAAAAAGAAAAAAATATAGGCCCTGGCCGGTTGGCTCAGCGGTTGAGCGTCGGCCTAGCGTGCGGAGGACCCAGGTTCGATTCCCGGCCAGGGCACACAGGAGAAGTGCACATTTGCTTCTCCACCCCTCTGCCGCGCCTTCCTCTCTGTCTCTCTCTTCCCCTCCCGCAGCCAAGGCTCCATTGGAGCAAAGATGGCCCGGGCACTGGGGATGGCTCTGTGGCCTCTGCCCCAGGTGCTAGAGTGGCTCTGGTCGCAACATGGCGACGCCCAGGATGGGCAGAGCATTGCCCCCTGGTGGGCAGAGCGTCGCCCCTGGTGGGCGTGCCGGGTGAATCCCAGTCGGGCGCATGCGGGAGTCTGTCTGACTGTCTCTCCCTGTTTCCAGCTTCAGAAAAAAGAAAAAAAAAAAAAAAAAGAAAAAAATATATATCCTTTATCTCTGGTGTCAGCTTCTGAGCAGATGCTTGGCATACAGGTGGGGAGAAAGGTCTCTGTGGCCAAGTTCCTTGATGTTCCCACCGGCCCGATCCTCTCCACACCGTCTCCACGCAGAGAGCTACCTCATCGGGAGGACCGGGGGCCGTGTCCCCTGAGAAGCAGCTGTCTGGGTAGCTTTGGTGGTCAGACGTTCGTGGGTCCCTACGGATTTTACTAAATAGGATCTGATTCAGTTTTCCTGCCTGGAATATTGCAGGTTTTTGTTGCTATGTTGTGTTTTTTTGTTTTGTTTTTTTTTGTTTTTTCAGTGCTCCTCACTGGATTTATATCTGCTTCTCCTTCGGAGGTATTGCATGGTATTTATCAGAAGCTGTGGGATTGCCGCGCGTTCGTTTAATTATGCAGGGATAATGAGAGATTAAATAGCATCCTCGCTCACGTTTTGCCGCAGAGGCCGCATCTATAATGCTTGGAAATAGGGATGTTTGTGTCGGACTGACGCCAGTTTGCTCCCCGTCGCTACAAATACTGGAGTTGGCTCTGAGACTCGGAGGTTCAGCTTTTCACCTGCCCTGTAACAGTCACTTCCTTTATAAGGTGACCGTGAGCAGCAAATGAGATGATGCATATTTCGGCCATTAGCATAGTACCCCTTGTGTAGTAAACGTTTAATAAACGTCAGCGAGGACTGCCTCTGCTGGGACCATGACCCATAGTTTCCGGGGTTCGCTCTAGAACAGTGGTAGTCAACCTGGTCCCTACCGCCCCCTAGTGGGTGTCCCAGCTTTCATGGTGGGTGGTAGCGGAGCAACCAAAGTATAAGTAAAAAGATAGATTGAACTATAGTAAGTTGTTCTATGAAGATGTATTGTGCCAAACTTAGCGAAAATCCGACATAAAGTACTTGGTAAGTAATGATTATTATATGCTTTCACTTGCTGTAACTCTGCTTTATACATTTTACAAAGTAAAGTTGCTTCCCTACTTTATAAATCACCATGACTGTGGAACCGGTGAGCGGTTAGAAAATTTTACTACTAACAGAGATACAGGGCGGTAGGTATAAAGAGGTTGACTGCCCCTGCTCTAGAAGAATGAAAGGTGACCCCGAGGAAAACACTAATTTCCCGTTTCACCAGAGCAGAAGATTTTGGTGGGATGGCGTTGAAAGGGTTAGCAGTCTTCCTTGGGTGGTCTTGACTTTGAAAGGGTTTGTTCAGGGCACTTCTGGGATCATCAGACATCACCAGCAGGGGTATTTATATCCATCTGATAGGTCAAAGGCTGGTGAGAAGCACTTGTTCGTAGGACAAAGGAAAAAGGAGTACAAATTAAAACAAAAACCGAAAAGCCTAGCCTGTGTTCAATGACAGGTTCTTTGTGAGAATATGTCTGCCCATGCCAGCTTTTTGGAGGGTTAAGATAACATGGATTAAGGGTTCAAATATGACTTTGGAATTAGACAGATCTGGGTTTGAATCCCAGCTGAACCACTTTGCTGTGAGCCCCCGTGCAAGTTCTACAACCTGTGTGAAACCTTATCTTCCTTCTTTTGTAAGAATTAATTTAGAGGCTGAAAGCAAATTAGCAGCCAGCCCGTCAGGAGGTAAGCCGCGGTAGTGATATTTTTTTTTCTCTCTGTATGAGAATGTGACACTGGTGCGTATCCAAGCAGACAATCTTTCTATCCCAAGCAAGTGCTCATGTGTGTCGGGGTAAAATTGAGAATTTGTTTTTTAATCCTCGGTTACTCAACTGATAGAGAAATTTGAATAATCCAGAAATTCTTATTTTTTTTTTATAGATGCCCTTCCAAATAATTAACATTTTAATTACTCCAAATGCCGCTAGGGATAGCCACCGACAATGAGAAGGAGACCACGCTTGGTGGGCTCAGAGCTGCTCCGATGCAGGCCTGACGTGAGTGCTAGAGAGAGGCCAGTGTCGTCCTCATTTTATAGACAAATCCAGTGAGACTGGGCGAGGTGAACGGGCTTGCCCCAAGTTATGCAGTTTGTGAGAGGAGACGGGATTTGAGGTGGAGCCTGCTGTCCTTCAGACCACTGTCGGTCTCCTGGCAGTTGCACGGCACATATAAATATCACAGGTAACGACCACACTGTAGAACAACATCAGAACCCCACGGTGTCCTAGTAAACTCTGTGAGTCTTCTTGATCTGACCGCGCTGGTCCCCGATGGTCAGTGCTAACCGTGATGCGCTGTTTATGTCTGCCAACCCCTCCCCCTTCAAATGCAACCATCACACAGTCAGGAAGTAAAATGTTGCATCCTTCTCCTTTTCCGCCACCTCTCGCTGTGTAAGAGAAGAGTTTTGTCATTAGTGTGACACGGGTTTTATTTCTCAGGAATAGAACACGAGTTAGAGCAGCGGTTCTCAACCTGTGGGTCGCGACCCCGGCGGGGGTCCAACAACCAAAACACAGGGGTCCCCTAAAGCCATCGGAAAATACATATTTATTATACAATACATTTTTAAATAAAATATGTATTTCCGATGGCTTTAGGCGACCCCTGTGTTTTGGTCATTCGACCCCCGCCGGGGTCGTGACCCACAGGTTGAGAACCGCTGGATTAGAGTCACAGGCCCCCAGGGCAGCTGTGTGCGGACGTGGAGGTCAGCACCCTCCCACGGGGCCATTTGCTCCCCACCTGCAATGCTAGTGACCCTACTGTTCTTGACCTTCAGCTTCCTCAGCCTAGGGCTGAAATAAGTGTGGGATACTGGCAACACACAGTATGTCTGTATCCGTCTGCCCGCTCCTGACTGTGCGCATCCTCCATCTCTGCGTGGAGATTTCCTCACTTGCTCCACGGAGGTTTGCTCGGCCTTTTCTGTCAGCTGGCTTCCTCCTCTCACGATCCAGCCTCCTGAGCGATGCACTGGGGCTCCGTGATGTCCCCAAGCTGCTCCCGTTCTCGGTGTCTCCCTTAAATATAAGGGAGGGGTCTTGACTGGGAAGCACCGAGGTTGGCTCTGTTCTTGGAACTCCTCAGGATGACCCCTGTCTGTTTCAGATAACGGGGAACCTCATTCTCCCTCCACCCGGAGTCTGCTTCGTCCACTGGGGGGACCAGAGTGGGGTGCAGGGCCAGACTCCCTCCTCCTGGGTCTGGGTTTCAGCCTTCTGTCTGGTTGCCGTGTGACGGTGGGCAGTTCCTTCCCCTCTCTCTGCCTGGTTCGTTCATCCACAGGTGAAATGGCCCACACTCTCGTACTTACCTCCTAGGGAGGTGTGCAGCCAGCAGGAGGGCTCAGTAAACGTTCCCCACTGTGACTATTGTTTTTGAGCTGGCTCTGGCTCGCGGGATAGTGCAGAGATTTTCATTTGCTCTTTTAATAGCTATTTTGTAACCTCATCTCCCTAGGACTCAGCTGGAGGATGGCAGGGGAGGCGGGGGTAGTAAGCCCTAGGCTTTATTGAAAAATGTCCTGCTCTCTAGTTCTGTGGTGCTAACCTTAACTCACATCTGGGCGCCTTATTATTATTCCTGCCTTCATTCTTACTGTGCCCTCGCTCGCTGCTCCCTTGAGCAAATCAGTCCTGTTGGGACTATTCCAACAGACATCCAAATAGACCAAGCTATGGCTGTTATTTTGAATTCTTGGCTAACGTTCCTTTTGGCTCACATTGGAAAACAAGTATTCTCTCTCCCTCATACAAACAAGGACTTACATCTTTTCAGCATGAGAAACCTTCCATTATAATTCATTTCTAAGACTGACTTTAGTAGACTTGAATCTCTTTGAACGGCACTTTGTCACTGGAGATTCAGTCAACATCACAGCGAGGTGATTGTCACCTAAAACCCCCCAAATATCCTTTCCGTGATATGAACTGGTTCTTCTTAATTTTTTTTTTTAATTTTTATTTATTTTTTTATAGATAGTCAGAGAGAGGGATAGACAGGGACAGACAGACAGGAACAGAGAGAGATGAGAAGCATCAATCATTAGTTTTTCATTGCGCGTTGCAACACCTTAGTTGTTCATTGATTGCTTTCTCATATGTGCCTTGACCGCAGGCCTTCAGCAGACCGAGTAACCCCTTGCTGGAGCCAGCGACCTTGGGTTCAAGCTGGTGGGCTTTTCCTCAAACCAGATGAGCCCGCACTCAAGCTGGCGACCTCGGGGTCTTGAACCCGGGTCTTCTACATCCCAGTCCGACGCTCTATCCACTGCGCCACGGCCTGGTCAGGCTGAACTGGTTCTTCTTGAAGCCAGAATTCAAGACTAACAAAAACATTTACTTCAGTAATTGACTAAACAATCCTGAGCTATGTGACATCTAGATTGCGGATCCTCTATGCTTCTTTTGTTCTTATTTCAAGTACTGTGTAAGTGTCGGGTAATCAACAGAAGCTATTCTTTCATCAACTTTAAAACATGACATTTTATTTTTGCCAGGTGAGACTTAAATCAACAGGGCTTCTTCCCTAAAGGCAAAAGTTGAGACAATACTTCCAACACAAACAGCCTTAACCCTTCACCAACAGCTCAAGTGAACCCGGGAATGAGTCGCTGTCTCTCTTCTCTTTCTCACTCTCTTAATACTGGAATGCTGTCCAGCACTTGCTTTTTACGTGCCAGCAAATTTCAAGTCTGTGAGCTCAGACTCCGTTGCTGTTTTGTGAACTGTAAAATCCATTTTTTTTTTCAGGCGCTTCTGACCTAACACGTCAGTGAGGGTGCCGGGGCTCCGTTCTAGCAAGCTCCTGGCATGCTTACAGAAAGTCCGCCGCTCCCTCCTGGGGAAGCGCGGTTCTGGTCTCCACGCGAGGTCTTCCCCGACCCTCGATGTCAGCACACCTTCTGCGAAGCCAAGGAAAAGCGACAACAGTAATTATTACTATCGACTGAGTGCCTACCATGTGCCATCCACCGGGCGAAGTACAGTGTGTCCGTAAAGTCATGGCACACTTTTGACTGGTCTCAGGAAAGCAACAAAAGACGATAGAAATCTGAAATCTGCACCAAATAAAAGGAAAGCTCTCCCAGTTTCATACCTATTCAGTGCAGTTCGATGTGGGCTCACGCACAGATTTTTTAGGGCTCCTTAGGTAGCTATCCCGTATAGCCTCTACAGACTCGTCCTGACTGATGGCCTACCAGAACGGGGTTTCTCCACCAAACTGCCGGTTTCCTTCAACTGCTTATCCCACCAAGTAATGTTATTCCTATGTGGTGGCGCTTCGTTATAAACGCGCCAATATTCACGTTGCACTTTGGTCACGGATTCGAATTTAGCGAGCCACAGAACACACTGAACTTTCCTCTGTACTGTCCACATCTCAACTGGCATGGCCGTGGGCTGCTCCGCTGTATACACGGTGTTACATCATCATCTGCACATGCGCACATGCTGCCACATCATCCTACAGAAACTGGGAGGGTTTTCCTTTTATTTGGTGCAGATTTCAGATTTCTATCGTCTTTTGTTGCTTTCCTGTGACCGGTCAAAAGTACACCGTGACTTTACAGACACACTGTAGTTGATGGGGACCTCAGAATGCACTCAGGCGGTGGGCAGTGTTAGCCCGCAGTGTCAGAGATAAGGCCGCGAGGCTCGAGAGGTTGAGCAGGGCACCGAGGTGGTGTCGCTTCCAGACCTTAGTAGTGTTTTCTGATTCTATGAGGTCATAAGCCGGGCTCAACCAAAAACATCCCTGGCAGCCAGGGAGGAGTCCCACTTGGTGTCGTGGGTCTGAGGACACAGTGGCCAGACTAGAGTGCAAGGAATGCGGTCCTGGCCCACGGTCAGCCCACCCGGCGGGGAAGCACCCCACCCCACCCCACGTGCGTCTCTGTTGGGCTGGTCATGGCTCCCGACGCCCAAGTGACTGCCCTTTGTGCAGTGAGGACCACGTCCAGAGCAGGAGATGGGGAAATGCCACGAGAATGCGGTGGCACCCAGCCTCAGGGACCGCCTTCATGCCAGACCTCCTCGAGGAAGGACTGACAGCCTGCCACCGGGCCAGCCAGCTGCAAAACAGACCGGAGCTGCTCTTCCTGGGCCAAGACATGGGGCCGGCAGCGAGTCTGAAACGGTAGAAATGTCACAAACGGGGAAGGGCTCTCTGGATGGTGGCCCCACCTAACTAACTGACTGAAGGACACGCAGTTCCGCGCCGAAGACGTCCATGTGTCCCCGGTTGGCCCAGTGCTGGCCTCTCAGCCGGGTCTGGACACACGTGATGTCATTTTCTCCTCACAGGCTCCTTCTCTGAAAACCAAAGGGCAGCACCGAGCTGGGCGGAGGGGTCCTGGGCTGCCCTCCCGGGCTCTCTGCCCTGGCTGTCTGTCTGTCTGTCTGTCTGTCCACCCGCAACGACGCGTTGTACTGTGAGAACTGGTGACGTGTTTGGCGCCTTTCAGTGTTGTTTTTGTTTATTTTAAAATGAGAACTTCTGGGAAGGATCCTGCTCAGAAAGCAGAAACCATTGGAAAAAGGCTGACAGGTGGGTGCTGGGGTGTTCGTCCACCGCGTGGGGCGCCGGGAAGCTGACCCCCTAATATCTTCTCTGCCTCCCCCCGTCTAATGTGTTTGCTATGCCAGGAGAGTTTGCAGAAAGTCTTCAAGATTTTATTATTTTTATTATTATTATTATTATTATTATTATTGCTTAAAAATACTCTTCTTCGGGTCCCCAGCGATTCCTTCGCCTAAGTGGCCTTGCGGCGTGTTTCTGCATTGACTGTGCATCCTACAGTATGTGACGGCGGTAGTCTGAGGGGGGCGATGGGGAACGGGGTGATGGCTCCCCTTGAGAAAGGAAAACGCTTTTCCCCCCCAGAGTTGCTCTGGCTCTGAAGACCCCCGGGACGGTGTTAATGACCCCAAAAGTGAATTGGTTTCTAAAGAAAACAGTACTCTGTGGCCTCGGGGAATTTGGTTTACCTGTAAAGATGGCCAAGACTGGTCCTAGAATCGGCCACGAAGGGAAAATATGGAATGCCAGCCGAGGGTACCGAGAGAGGAAACGCGAGGATGCCAGTACTGACCCTATAGCGCACAGTTCCGCGTCATTACTATTGTTTGCCGGATTATTTTATCTGTTTAGATGCTGGTTTTACAGTGACTCGTTAAAGAGTCATGAAGCAGTGACATCAGGAGACATTTCTACTTCTGGACCTTGCCGGGCCTCGAGGGACGGAAGGGCCCAGGGTCTTGGCGGGAAGACAGGATGGCCAGGGGCGGCCCTGTGCTGCCGGCTCTGGTCCTCTCCTCGAGGGACTGTCTGCAACCCTCGCAGGAGCTGCCCCTTGTGGGGGACCAGAGAGGGCTCTAGGAAGGTCAGCGGCTGAGGCGTGGCTGGCCACAGGGCAGCTGGACGCTGGGCGTTATTAAGCTTCTAGAAAGACGGAGTCTGCAGAGTAGAATTTGAATCCTGACTGTGTACCGTAGCGAAACAAGTGCTCTAAAATTGTTTCCTCACCTTTTCTTGCCTTTTATTTTTGACCTTGGGTATGTTTCCTTATATTAAAAATGGGTCACATTAATAATATTACGTTTGATGGATTATTGTGCACTTCAAATCACGCATTATACAGGAATGTGATTTTTAAACTGTTATCAGAAGAGCGATTTACTCTTGTGTCTAGGTCTGCCAGGAACCTTTAACACATATTAGATGAATTCCCAGAGCCAAGAAATGTCGAGTAGGTGGCATTTGACTCACTGGTTGGCTTTGGCAGATAACACAGCACCCTGGTACAAATTACTGATCAATTTCAGAGATGAGAGAAGTCTCTTGTACCTCATGGTGTGCTCACCAGAATGGATAACCTTTGATGGGTTATCCATATTTTGACTCCAGTGGATAAAAGAGGTATTGTGGGCCCTGGCCGGTTGGCTCAGCGGTAGAGCGTCGGCCTGGCCTGCAGGGGGACCCGGGTTCGATTCCCGGCCAGGGCACATAGGAGAAGTGCCCATCTGCTTCTCCCCCCCTCCCCCCCCGTCCTTCCTCTCTGTTTCTCTCTTCCCCTCCCGCAGCCGAGGCTCCATTGGAGCAAAGATGGCCCTGGCGCTGGGGATGGCTCCTTGGCCTCTGCCCCAGGCGCTAGAGTGGCTCTGGTCGTGGCAGAGCGACGCCCCGGAGGGGCAGAGCATCGCCCCCTGGTGGGCAGAGCGTGGCTCCTGGTGGGCGTGCCGGGTGGATCCCTGTCGGGCGCATGCGGGAGTCTGTCTGACTGTCTCTCCCCGTTTCCAGCTTCAGAAAAATACAAAAAAAAAAAAAAAAAAAAAAAAAAAAAAAAAAAAAAAGAGGTATTGTGGCCAAGTGGGAATGAACTTGGACTTTGGAGTCAGGTCAAGATGGCTTAAAGTCAGATTCTGGTAATTAGTCAGACAAGATACTTGGCCGTCAGATCCTCTGTTTCCTTACCTGTAGAAGAAAGGTAAACACCCGTATCTCCTATTGCACATAAACGACCTGTACAATGAGAGATGACTGCGATGACCATGATGACGATCAGAACAGTTCGTTCAGCCTAGTAACCTCCTATGCCAGTGCAAACAGCCAGAGGTGCCCATCCCTGTACCCACTGGTGGCCTCTCAGTTCTGGATATGGCTTTTGGGGTCATCTTGGCATGCCAAGGTCAAGTGACTAGGCTTTGGAGTTTAGCAACCTGACTTTAACTCCTGACTGCCATTTACTGTAGGTAAATGGTGGTTTATTCAAATAAGTGCTTTATGCTTAATATGTTGCTAGGTGTTTCCAACAGACTGCATATGTTGTGTGTGTTTTTTTCTAGGACTAATCATTGTATCTTGCTGTTAGTTCATCTCACACGACTAATCATTTGCTCGTTATGATATTAGTTCATTGAGTTATCCTACATCACCAGATTAATTATGATTCTGAGACTCTACCTCTTGTTAAATTACAGTGCCTTACACACAAGGGAAGATGAATAAACGGATACCACCCAGGTACCCCTTTCAGGCCAGTGAGGTGTGCAGATTGAAGGAGGGCCGACTCCCAGTATCTGTTAGTTGTCCTTCAATGTCATCTGTTCCTTCTTTGCCATCTTGGATGCTGCTAGACCGTGGGAGGCCAAAGAGGATGAAAGGACATTAATATAGGGCTGTAATGGAAGAAACACGTTTAGTGCATAGGTAGATGGACCCCTCCGTGAAGAAGCCTCAAATAGAATCAGTCTAGAGCAGGGGTCTCAAACTCGCGGCCCGCGGGCCGCATGCGGCCCCCCGAACAATTTTGTGCGGCCCGCAGACTAATCCACGAAGTTCAAAATATTTTGGATAAAATTAAGTAAGCCTAGGGGCCTACTTGTATTTTTCATTTCTCTAGCATCCTAGCTAGATATTAGCTTAGTTAACAGCAGTTGTGATGCAAACTACAGTTTCTGGTCATTTTGTGACACTGAGTAAACTGCATGTACGATTGTGCTTGTTGTACTGATTTTTTTTTGTTTTCAACTGCAGTGAGAAAAGTGTTGCATAACAGTTGCCTTTTGTAGACCTAGTGCGGCCCGCCAAAAGGCTGTGATCTTGCTCTGCGGCCCCCATGCTGAGTTGAGTTTGAGACCCCCTGGTCTAGAGACTTGCCAGCCGTTCCCCATAGATCCGTGTGGGTAATTTGTACTTTGAACAGTTTCCCTAGAGGAGTGAAAGACAGAGGCCTCCTGGTGTGGTCTCTCTGCAGGGCAGCCTGGTACCTCGTGAGCGCTCAGCAGCCCCAATTCCAGGGTGACTTCCACCCGGGCTTTGTTAGGGCAACCCAACTTGACCGTCTTTGTTCCCTAGCTACAGAAACATCACCCGATCAGACACCCTTTTCACCACAGTAATATCTTTTCAAGTGAAGGCAAGTGTCGATCCAGAAAAATAACACGTGAAGGACCCGCAAAGCAGAATGGAGCTCTTCATCGGTGAAAAAAATAAATTCCAAAACAACCCGGGTTATGCCCCATACTTAGAGAAATCCCCAAGTGGCTGCTCAAACCGGTTCTCCTCGGTGAATCTTTTCCCACTTCCATGGAAACCAGAAGCTCTGGTTTTTCTTGCCTTCCCTGGTTTCTTTCTCCCTTTTCTTTTTAATAAATATTCCTTGTTGTTCTCTCTCCCACTAATTAATGTCACCGTGTGCCTATATTGCTAACCATTCAAAGAGAGCCGCTCCTTTGAAAATACAATTTCCTTTTAAATGCATCATCATTCTGAAGTGGTCTCATACATTTTGTTGCCGATTTGGGATCTGAAACGATGTAGCTATTGATATTAAAGGCGGCCTGCTGTTCGTCTTGGAAGATATTGTATTTGTGTAGTTAACAGAAGCGAGGAGCCAAATTTAATTTTCTTTCCACTCTGGAATGCTTTGCATCTTGTAATCACCATTGATTGCCTACTTACTAGTCAGAATCAATAAAAAGAGTAGATGTAAAATTGCCCAATCTTATGTGTTATAATATAATAGTCTAGTCAAAATGGAGGGCACTAATAGCTTTCAGCTGCACAGACATTATCTGCTAATGACGGTGCCTATAGCTCAGACGACAGAGAAGCAAATAAAAGTTGGAAGCTCAACTAGTGAACTTTATTTTATCTAGGATGCCATCTATGCCTGGGTTTTTTTTTTTATCAGAACATGTGTTTTTACTGTTCTGTGGACACTATAACCTGTATTAACTTTGTGACATGCTAATTGCCTTTTCTTCCCAGTGACACGAAGCACTGTGTCACCTTTGTTTCAAGATTGTCTCGGATATGACTGATGCATTTGCCCAAAAATCCATCAATCCGACACTACGGAAACATTAAAGCATATAAACCTGTGTGAGAAATAACAGCTTTCTGCTTCAGGTTTCTATAAATCAGCAAAACCCTGAAGATGAAAGATAAGCAATATTACTAGACACTTGGAGGCTTAGGCAGCTCCTCTAGTGTGCTTAATGGGTCTCAGCAAATAATTTTATTGAGCTTAAATATTTCCCAAATGTTTGTGGTTTTTATATGAAGCCTGTTAAAAGGCTGGCCTCCCACTGGGAGTAAGTAGCCTTCGGATCATTCATTGGTATTCAGACGCGGAGGTCCTTAAGCAAGCGTCTTTGATTAGGGTGTTGGGAAAGAAATGCACTGCGTACCATTTCAGAGCCTACCCCCCTAAAAAGGAGCTGCATGGAGAAAAATCAATCTTAACAATTGATAAATTACATCCTCTATTGGAAAAGAAATGTGCCCGTGGCATTTTGGAAAACATTCAGCATGGTAGTCAAGTTCCTTTAGTCCGCTTCCTGACAGTCCTGGTCTGTCACTGTTCCGTACACCTGGAAACGAGGCTCCTTCCCCAGACAGCTTTCCGATACAGCGATTAGGGGCTGTCCGTGGGACGGAAACCTCATTTGTAGATTTTGATTATGGATTAATTACTTCATTGTCTGTTGCCTGTTCAGGGCGGCTGATGCGTATGAGCGTCTGTATTGGGGCATTTTTTCCTCCTGCCTGTGGCTCCTTCTATGTTAAGTTCCCCTCACTGGGAGCACGTAGTTAAGAACCACCTTTAGCAGTCCTGACTTGACAGGCATCTATCCTAAAGCAGGACAGAACCTTTATTTTGGAGCCAGAGGGGCACTGGATTCACGGCGAAGACCTACTGTGCCATTGTGCCTGCCTTCTCCATGTCGCTGTATACTCCAGAGACGGGCCTTTCGGTACTTGATTTTTGCCTTTATAAGGGATAAAAAAAAATGTAATAGAGTGGGGATAACTTGTACATTTAAGAACATAATAAAATTAGAGTCTAGGGATATTGAGATGCTCAAGAACGTTTGTTTTGTTTTATTTGGGGTTTTTTTTTTGGGGGGGGGTTTGGTTACTTTTTCCCTAGACATAGATAGATGGTCAGTGAAAGTCACATTTAGTGCTTGAGTGGTTACTCTATCCTGAGCACTGTTCTAAATGCTGGATGTCACCTCCTTTGACCCATACAGCTATTCCATGAGGTGGGCACTCTTTCCTCCCTATTGTCTAGGCAAGAAGACCTGGGCACAGAGACATCAAGTCACGTGGCCACGGTGACACAGCCGACAAATGACAGAGCCCCTGTTTGACTCTGTCCTCCTCCACTCACTTCTCACAACACTCTCATTCCCATGGAAGCCCAGAGTCAACCGGGTCCATGAATAAAACATTAAAAGTTGGGAATTACCGCATTGGATAAAGGCTAACTGCTAAAATGGGGCTGCTGCTGAGCCCACTGCTTTCTGATCTGTTAGCACTGGAGATGAGCACGTGGTGTCCTGTGTCCCAGGTGTGGGGCTAGGACACGGAGAGGTGGGGCTAGGACACGGAGAGGTGGGGCTAGAACATGGAGAGGTGGGGCTAGGACTTGGAGAGGTGGGGCTAGGACACAGGGAGGTGGGGCTAGGACACGGAGAGGTGGGGCTAGGACATGGAGAGGTGGGTCTAGGATGCAGGCAGGTGGGGCTAGGATGCAGGGAGGTGGGGCTAGGATGCAGGGAGGTGGGGCTAGGACATGGAGAGGTGGAACTAGGACTTGGAGAGGTGGGGCTAGGACACAGGGAGGTGGGGCTAGGACATGGAGAGGTGGGGCTAGGACACAGGGAGGTGGGGCTAGGATGCAGAGAGGTGGGCCTAGGATGCAGAGAGGTGGGGCTATGACTTGGAGAGGTGGGGCTAGGATGCAGAGGGGTGGCCACCGCCCCAGCAGAGCATCCCAGGTAAGAGTGCGTGAGAGCTGCCCTTGGGAAATAACAGCAGCTAACTTGTATTGAGCACTGTGCCTGCTAGGCCCAGTGTGATGCAAGGCCTTGTTTAATTTTAGCTCCCTGTAATTATTCCCGTTATGTCAATGCAGCAACTGGGGTTTTGAAAGGTTGGGCAGTTTTTCCAGGGTGACAGAGCTGACGAATGACAACAGCAGGGCTCAAATGCCATTCCCATGAATTCAAAGGCAATGCTCTAGGACTTCCGGGTTAGCTCTGACCTGTAAAAAGTTTGGAACTCGTCAGCCCTGTCTTGCAAGGAAAACTTGGAGGAACTGAAAATCCAGAAGTTTTCTTGGACCCATCAGAGACGAGGTTACCAGGCAAACAGTCACTCCAGAATCTGGAAAAAACAGACTCCCTCAGATGGACACTGCAGAGATTGGCATCCCTGTAGCAGGAGCCTCCGGGGCCATAACCTGGTAGGAATGATCACTTAAGTTGCCGGATGCTGAGTGCCAGAAGTTCTGGGGGACCGCGACCTCAGAGAGTCCCCCACACAGAAGTCCCACCAGGTTCTCACGCTGAAAATTCTATTGCTCCTCCGCCAGGGTAATCACTGTGAAATAGACTCAGCGGAGCTCTCTCTTAGCTGAGGAAGGGGCACTCACCCCAGCCCCGAGGTCCCTAACCTTCCCATCTCATAAGGTTGGCAGGGAACCAGTGTGACATCCTTGATGCTGAAATATGAAGTCTGTTTCCTGGAGGAACATGAACTTTTGACCGGATAATGTGAGCCGTGTTCTTCTGAAAACTGCAGGGATGAGAGATCATTTCTGCAGTTGTGTAGTCTGCAGTTCAACCCAATGAGAGCCCATCCTCTGGTATTGGGTCTGTCAGACCAGGACTGATAGGGGTGTGTAACCTTTGGAGTCAGGGTATTTCGAACTAGTTCTTGCAAAATGAAAAAGAATAGTTTTTAAGCAGCAAACTGTTTTTTTTAATTTTTATTTAGAGAGACTAGAGAGAAAGAGAGTCCACCAATGACATGCTGACCAGGCTGGGTAGAATCAGAGTGGGATGGCACATTAGATGAAGACCTGTTTATCTGGGACAGATTGTTCGAGAGAAAAAAAAAATAGACTGGATGTTGTGCACGTCTTCCTCAATAGGAGAGGAATCATGAGGGGAACTGAGTCTAGTCCATGTTGCACAAGGCTTTCTAAAACTGTGCCGGCCAATAACATGGTCACAAACTATTTAGATTTAAATTTGAGTTAATCAAGAATACATAAAGTTCAACACTCAGGTTCTCAGTTGCACTAGTCACAGTTTGATTGCTTAATGCTCTCATGTGTCCAGTGGCTACCACATTCCCATCAACACAGGAAGTTCTTTTTATTTTCTTTTAATTAAATTTATCAGAGTGACATTGGTTAATAAGATTGTATGGGTGTCAAGTGTCCATTTCTGTGATAAATAATCTGTATATTGCATTGTGTGCCCACCACCCAAAGTCAGATCTTCCATCACCATATATTTGGCCCTTTCACTCTTTACTACCCCTCACCTCCCTTTTCTCTGGTGACCGCCATCTTGTTTGTGTATATGAGTTTCAGTTCTCTATCTTACATATGGGTGAAATCATATGGTTCTTAGCTTTTCATGACTGACTTATTTCGCTTAGCACGATATTCTCAAGCTCCATCCATCTTGTTGCAAATGGCAGTATTTCATCTTTTCTTACGGCTAAGTAGTGTTCCATGGGTTATATGCACCCCCACATTTTCTTTATCCAATCATCTGTGGAAGGATATTTTGGTCATTTCCATGAATAATGCTTCAGTGAACACAGGGGTGCATATATTTTTTGCAAATAAATGCTTTCAAATTTGGGGGGAGATACCCAGAAGAAGGATTGCTGGGTCGTATGATAACTCTATTCTTAATTTTTTGAGGAACTGTCATAATGTTTTCCAGAGTGGCTGTACCAGCTTATAGTCCCACCAGCACTGAGTGAGGGTTCCTTTTTCTCCACAGCCTCGTTAACTCTTGTTTTTGCCTGTTTCTTTGATAATAGCCAATCTAACAAGTATGAGGTAATATCTCATTATAGTTCTTTTTTGTTGTTTTTTTTTTTACAGTGAAAAAGAGAGACAGACAAGAACAGAGAGAGATGAGAAGCATCAATCCTCAGTTTTTTTGTTGCGACACCTTAGTTGTTCATTGATTGCTCTCTCATATGTGCCTTGACCGTGGGCCTTCAGCAGACCAAGTAACCCCTTGCTTGAGGTTTACTTTGCTCAAACCAGATGAGCCCGCGCTCAAGCTGGTGACCTCGGGTCTCGAACCTGGGTCCGCCGCATCCCAGTTCGACGCTCTATTCACTGTGCTACCGCCTGGTCAGGCCTCATTGTAGTTTTGATTTGCATTTCTCTAATAGTTGGTTAAGATGAGCACCTTTTAATGTATCTGTTGGCCATTTGTATGTCTTTTCTTGGAAGGTCTGTTCAGGTCCTCTCCCTATTTTTTTTTTTTTTTGCATTTTTCTGAAGCTGGAAACAGGGAGAGACAGTCTGACAGACTCCCGCATGCGCCCGACCGGGATCCACCCGGCACGCCCACCAGGGGCGACGCTCTGCCCACCAGGGGGCGATGTTCTGCCCATCCTGGGCGTCGCCATGTTGCGACCAGAGCCACTCTAGCGCCTGAGGCAGAGGCCACAGAGCCATCCCCAGCGCCCGGGCCATTCCTGCTCCAATGGAGCCTCCGCTGCGGGAGGGGAAGAGAGAGACAGAGAGGAAAGCGCGGCGGAGGGGTGGAGAAGCAAATGGGCGCTTCTCCTGTGTGCCCTGGCCGGGAATCGAACCCGGGTCCTCCGCACGCTAGGCCAACGCTCTACCGCTGAGCCAACCGGCCAGGGCCCTCTCCCTATTTTTTAATTGGTCTGTTTGTTTGGTGTTCAGTTGTATGAGTTCTTTATATATTTTGGACATTAACTCCCTGTCAGAACTGTTGTTTGCAAATATATTCTCCCATTTGGTTAGCTGCCTTTTTGTTTTTGTTGTCAGTTTCTTTTGCTGTGCAGAAGCTTTTTAGTTTGATATAGGACCATTCATTTATTTTTGCCTTTACTTCTCTTGCCTTTGGGGTCAAATTCATAAAATGTTTCCTACAACCATCATCCTTAAGTTTAGTACCTATGATTTCTTCTGTGCAATTTATTGTTTCAGATCTTATATTTAGGTCTTTGATCCATTTTGAATTAATTTTTATACTTGGGGACATACTGTAGTCTAGTTTTAGAAAGTTCTATTAGATAGCAGCATTTTAACATATGCAGGGCGTAATGATTCAAGAGAGAAATGCAATTAATGTCTTCCAGAAACAAGTTGCAAAGCAGCTTAAAAAAAATTTTGTTTTTTAATTTTAGAAGTGAGGCTAGTAGAGCTCCTGCAGCATAATTATCCAACTTTACCAGCATGCATTTGGAGGCATATTGGCCCCTTTCAAGTGAAACGAAATATCCTTATTTTACAGATTAGGAGACTTAGTGAAGTCAATTCAGTAAATGACAGTCAGAAATTGAAGTCTGGCTGCTGAAGTCCAAAGCCTGTTCACGTGGCCCTTGCTCTGAAAGATGTCCCAAAGCCCGTGCCCGTGACTGACAGGTCACCACTGGATGCACTTGTGGGCACCCCGGGCTGTTCCCAGCCTGCCCGGGAGCTTGGGAGCGAAGCTGTCCACCTTGCTTTGGCAACAGCCAGTTTTAGATAATTTATAAGATCCCTTTTGCCAAATAAATAAATAAATAAGTAAAATGTGGATGGTCCTGTACACCCTGATCTTTGCAAAAAGTTATATGCATTTAATGCTTTTCATTATCCAGCTAAGCACCTGTTTCGTGAGTCCAATTTGCTTTTCATTCATTGTTCAGTTAGTGGGAAAAGGCGAGGAAATATTTTATGTACGGTGTAGACACACTTTTACAAAATAACTGGAAACGAATGTATGTTGGATCAATTAAAAAGCTTAAAAAAATAAATTCACTTCCCTGATACTAGAAAAAGGTCTCAATTTCTCAAGTTGTTTTGAAATTAGGTGAAATGGCTTTATTTCATCAATCCTCTGGGTTTTCAGCTTTTTCTTTGGGAAGATAAGAGGCTGCTAATAAGTGTCTTTAACGTTACTGTAGGTTTGCGGGTTTTTTTCTAAAGAAACTAATTACTTTGTAATTTTTACTTATTTTGCTCTTCACACCAAAGACTTTTGAAAATAACTATTGAGATTTTTTCATTTAGAAATTTTTCTTTCTTTTTTTAACAGTGAACAAAGCAGCTCCTTACAAAATCTTGTGGGGGCTGTGGAATTTCAGTTAAAGTTTAATACTTTTCAGGCTGTGAGACGGGCCTTCTGTGCTCCCGGTCTCCAATATTTTGGAAAGCCTTGGATCATTTGTGACGGACAGTTCAAAAACACAGTGATCTGTTGTGTCTCGCCCATGTCGTGCTGGAGAATACTAAATCAATTAGGAACGCCATCAGAACCAGAAATCAAATGTAAAAGAGTTCCCTTGGCTTCCTGCATAATGACCTTTGCTCTTTCGATAAATTACTAATGGGTTCTTGGACAGAAGATCTCCCCGAACAGCCAAGTCTAGAGAAAAATGGAAAGGATGAAGCCAGCAACATTTACTGTCCAGAAAAAACAAATAGCCTTTGGTGAACGTTCTATGCAAAGAACGTCCATCCAGGGGTCGTCAAACTTTTTATAAAAACCGCCCACTTTTGCAGTGCTGGTCAACCTGGTCCCTAACGCCCACTAGTGGGCGGTCCAGCTCTCATGGTGGGCCAATCGCAGCGCTGTTTGGTTGCGGGTAGGGACCAGGTTGACCAGCACTGCAAAAGTGGGTGGTTTTTATAAAAAGTTTGAAGACCCCTGCAGGGATAAGCAAGCCATTAACCGCCACCTGCGAGCCCTGCTGATAGTTGTCTGGAGCCCCCACGCTACATTCTGTGCAGACTCTATATTCTGTAACTACAGCAGCTCGAACAGCGCAGAGCATTGCCGTGACCAAAGCAACAGGACGTCCAGGGTGGTAACCCAGTCCTGCCTGGAACACCCTCCTCATTTCTCTAAGACGGTGCAGCCACTGGCTCGAGGATGTCACTGTCGTCCTGTGTCTTAATCATTTGATTCCTTGAGTTGATCTGGGGCATTGTTTGATGCCATGCACATATCATAAGGCATAAAAAGGTGGAGGAGGTTTATATAATTTTCTTTAAAAGCCTGAATTTATTTATTTATTTATTTTGTATTCTTCTGAAGCTGGAAACGGGGAGAGACAGTCAGACAGACTCCCGCATGCGCCCGACCGGGATCCACCCGGCTCGCCCACCAGGGGCGACGCTCTGCCCACCAGGGGGCGATGCTCTGCCCCTCCGGGGCGTCACTCTGCTGCGACCAGAGCCACTCTAGCGCCTGGGACAGAGGCCAAGGAGCCATCCCCAGCGCCCGGGGCCATCTTTGCTCCAATGGAGCCTTGGCTGCGGGAGGGGAAGAGAGAGACAGAGAGGAAGGAGAGGGGGAGGGGTGGAGAAGCAGATGGGTGCTTCTCCTATGTGCCCTGGCCGGGAATCGAACCCGGGTCCCCCTCACGCCAGGCCGACGCTCTACCGCTGAGCCAACCAGCCAGGGCCTAAAAGCCTGACTTTAAAAACGCTGACCCCACCCCACCCCAGCACCACAGTGCCCATGAAGTATATGTGTATGTATGTTCAGCGTGAAGAAAAAATACTACAAAGGCTATCCCAATACCACGTAACCCACGGCTTTGGAAAGTGGTGGCGAGAGAACACCTTCCCACCCCACCATGCGGTTGTATTAAACAGTGAGACGAGCGCGGGTCAGGGGCTGAATTTGGCAGAAGGCGGGGAAACTTCCTGGAAGATGTTGTAAAGAAAACAGCGCACGTATGCACGTTGCCTGTGATCGAGGTCGGACAGAATGGGCAGACAGCTAGCTCCTGGCTCACCCGGACCCTACCTACGCCCCATGCTGATGAGATAGAGGCTGTCGGTTTTGTATGGAAAATGAATAAAAGTTCGGGTCGCCACAGCAAACAACACGCCTCTTTCCTTCAGCCACGTAACCTTCTTCTCATCTACTTAATGTTGCGACCGGATCTCTCCAAGCCGTCTGCAACCTACACGCTTCCAAAGCACCTTTGTTCTGTTGAATTTCCAAATTTTAAAGGGGAAATTGTTTTTTTTTCTTCTGAAGGATTAAGTGCAGTGAGGGGACAAAATAATGCAAAGCCTCGTTTGGGAAGAAATAACGCTTTGGGATGAGAGGTCACTACGGCGTGCCAGTAGGTCTGCGCAGGGAAAGGGAGCCTTCTGATTGCTCCGAGGGGAGGTCGCCAGAGGGTTTCTGATGAAAATTTCTAAGCCTTGATCAGAGCATGCTGCGGCTTGTTGAAAATCCCCCTAACTTGTGAAACTTGACTTTCTACTCCTTTGAAAAATAATATAAAATATATTCGCTCACGTTGATATGCCGCGTGGTCTGTTGCTCCTTGCAGCCTGGCCACATTCCCGCCCAGGCGTCCTGCTCGTCCTAATGTCGGAATCGAAGTTTTGGAAATGGGCCTGACCTGTGGTGGCGCAGTGGATAAAGCGTCGACCTGGAAATGCTGAGGTTGCCGGTTCGAAACCCTGGGCTTACCTGGTCAAGGCACATATGGGAGTTGATGCTTCCAGCTCCTCCCCCCTTCTCTCTCTCTGTCTCTCCCTCTCCTCTCTAAAATGAACAAATAAAAAAAAATAAAAATCTACGAAGTTTTGGAAACGGGAAAGTGACCCCCTCCCCACAAAGTTGGCTCTAAAACTGAACACGAACTGGGACTAGATCAGTCAATGACAGTGCATCCCCAAAATGGAATCCTGTGTATCAGTTTAAAAGATCCGAACAGCCTCTAAGGCACAATTAAAGGGGGGGAAAGCCAAAGTGTCCCCACTGTTCAGTGCCTTGGTTTTTGTCACTCAGTATGTCCATGTCCATGTGCCGAAAATCCATTGGAAAGAATTACGTAAATATTACTACTGCTGTTGAGCAAGGCAGAGATGACAGGGCACAAGGGTTGCAGGGGTCCCCAAACTTTTTACACAGGGGGCCAGTTCACTGTCCCTCAGACCATTGGAGGGCCGCCACATACAGTGCTCCTCTCACTGACCACCAATGAAAGAGGTGCCCCTTCCGGAAGTGCGGGGGGGGAGGCGGATAAATGGCCTCAGGGGGCCGCATGTGGCCCGCTGGCCGTACTTTGGGGACGCCTGGTAGGGATTTCTTCCTCGCTCGGCGGTCCTTTGCACCTGAACTCTTTTACCATGAAGATGGGTAGACAGAGTGAAAGGAAGAATGAGGCGGTCCCTTACACCTTCACTCTTTACATCTATTACTTAGAGTCTGAAGTTGATTGAGACTTGTCATCCTGCCCAGGAAAGTGGGAGTGTGTGCGTAACAAGTCAGGATGGTTTTGTTTTATTTCGAAATGAAAAACTATCACCAACTTCCACTTGGGAAATATTTTGAAGGGAAGTCCACCATTCAGTAATGAAGCACTTTTCAACCCATGACAATAATTACCAGAAGAGAAGCACATGTTGGTGCAATACATAAATTTGAAATATACACCTATTGTTAAAATGCATAAGATAAAAACTTTGTATACGAGATCACCTATTTTTTTATATGTATGCTTTATGTATATATAAGCCTATAAGTAAGAGTGTTAGTATTAATCCCGTGGAGATAAAAGTTCTAGTTGCATAGATAAGAACTTTAGAATTTTGAAGTATTTCCTTTTCCTTAATGTTGCCTGTAACTTGAGAAACTCACGCTTCTGAAAACTCAGGAGCGTTGACTATTTGGTTCCCTCTCCACACCCCCCACCACGTCATTTAACTCATCTGGGAGCGGGTGCCGGGGGAGGCGTCTCGTGTCACGTCCCCTCGTGTGCCTGCCGCTCCGTCCACATCAGCGCCACCATCTAGAAACAACAGCCCCCCTTTTATTCTCTCAGGGACATCGGCCGGCACTGTCTGAGCTCGTGTTAGAGCTTTAAACGCTTCCACTCTGAATTCCTGCTTCCCGCTTCTCTTCTGGAGAAAAAAAATGACCCATTATTTCCGTAATTTTGTATATTGCTATCCTTTTGCGGTTCCGTCCTCTTCAGTCTCTCTCGTCCCCTTTCTCCCTTTCTTCTCGTCTTCTGAGTCCTGCTTGCTGGTTCTCTCTCTTCCTCTCTCTCTCTCTCTGTCTCTCTCTCTGTCTCTCTCTCACACACACACCCTGCATCAGGTGAAGGGTGTGGAGCTGGCAGCCCGAGCAGGACCTGGTGTCCCGCTGTGGCACCTGCCAGGTGCTGTGCCTCCCACAGGTGACTGCCCCTGTCATTTGGAGCCTGCTGTATAACTAGCATGCGACCCACACACCCCGAGTCCTGAAAGGGAAACACATCTGGTGTCACAGCCGGTTTACTGATAAGATTTTATCTCTCCTCCCGCTGATACCTAGAGAGCGGGAGCCAGGTGGGCAGTAAATAAAGGAGATGTATCGCGGGCTGGATGTGTTAGCTAACTGTGCTTTCTCAGAACTGTATCAAAAAAGACCCAGGAGTGTTCATCTCCTACGTCCGTGGGGTGCAATGAGGGGCTGTGTGGCGGGGGGTGGGGGGGGGTGGGGGAGAGAGGCGTGGATCTGCGCAATTGGTTTCAAACGGTGAACATTTCTTACACAATCAACCTAATCCGAACAGATGACCCCCAATCCAGGGGCTGATAAATGATAATCATGGCAGCCTACGTCTTATGCCTCAAGAACCTTAAGCAAGCCCAGGGCTGTACTTGTGGATTAATTGAGCATGCATAATTTACCCACCCCAGTTTACATAAGTGTAAGTATTTTTCTCATTCTGGTAAATAGGCATTTCCAGCTTCGGGAGAGAAATCAGAATATGGCTGCCCGATGAAATGAGCCATCAGCCTGTTCAGCTATTAGAAGGAAAAGGAAAAAAAAAAAAATCACTGCTCTTACTGCCGCTGCTTAGTTTTTAAATTGAAATGATTTTTCAAGTTTAATTTGCTTTTTCTCCGTTTACATATATTTCTTTTCATTCACATTTATGGCGTTGATTTTTTTTTTTTTTACCCCTGCTTGTAATCAATGCTCTTTTCTTGTTCCAGTTTAATGCTGTTGTATTTGCATTATTTAGGAAATGTTAATCTAGGACAGTACTCAGGACAGCTGGTTCATTTAGGTGGACAGGGGCGGGGAGCACACAGGTAGAGAACAGTGCTCACGCAGACGGGTCAGGGGTTCAGCGCCTTCTCGCGTGATTAACATGGGCTTTTGGGTATATTAGCCATTAATACCAAGTCCATATTTTTCATTTATAGAATGGGAATACTAAGAATGCCTGTCCCACAGACGGTTGTGTTTGGTGTTCCTGTAAATGTAGCCAACAGCCTGATTTATTTAGAGCTGGGCTTGTGCTAGGCGCTCAAGAAATGCTACTTATAGTTATTATCTTATTCAGACAAAATTTATTTTACATTCCTAACAGTAACGTCTGAATGTCTACATTAGTAGTTTAAGGCATTTATTTCTTGGTGAGAATTTATCTAATTCTTAATAGTAGGCTATAACGTGTTTTAGATACACTGTTTGTACAGTGGTTAGTTGCCTAATTATGGTTTTATGGCAAATTTATGCGAGTTTATGTGTAGGCAGGTAACCTCGGGGTGTGTTCGGCGTGTTCAACTTGCTGGTGTCGAAATGTCTGCCTTTGAGTTTTATTCTTTTTGTTTAAGCCAAAAGGGCCCTTGTGGGAAATAAAAACTTAAATGCAACTGTTCATAAAGAAATACTACTATATTATGAATTTATTAATCCCGGTTTTACAATAGGGAATCTATCTGAACCTCAACCCGTTTGGTGGGCCTAGTCTTGAGAGGCCGAGTTTCAATTTGACTTTTCTCATCAGCTCCTGTTTCCTGTAATATATACATTCTAATTTTAAAAGTAGTCTTTTTATTTATGCTAAAAAAATTTTCATTGCCATCGCTGCTAATGCTGAAATCTTAAATTTTGATAACTCAGAGCTTTTGTGTAATAAGTTATATAAATACATATATATATGTATATATATATAAACATTTTAGGTATAACGTAGAGAATCTGGCTACCTAAAGGAGCCTCTCAATGAGTCTTATAAAATCTGTGATCCCGTTTATAAAGGACGCAAAGTGTATTTGTATCATAAGTTAATTTTTCATAGTATGCAACTCCCACACGTAAGTGGTAAAATCACTTGTATGTTTCTCTCTTGGTGAGAATTACAGCTTGCAGCCAGGCATTGATCAGGTTATTCCTAGAGAGGCATGTCACATTTTTTGTCACTTCTCTGTGGCTTATTGATGTGGCTGTCACCCCAGAGACCCCGGGAATTCAGAGATGAAGCTGCCTTTCTGCTTGCTTTTCACTGAGGCACATTTCAGGAGACCGCTGCTGGGCCCTGGTGGAAGAAGCCGAAAGGGTAATTGTCCGTGAGAACTATCTCGGACTTCTGCGGCTTTGCATCCACACACACACACCCTCCCGCTTGCTTCCTGAATCCTGAATGGGACGTGTCGTTCCATTAGTCACGCTACAATAGCACCCTCTCTGCTACCAGAAATAATGGCGGCTTAATGAGCTGGTCTTTTCTTTGTTCTTCTCTCTTTCCCTCCCAAATCCTGTGTTAAATACGAGGTCACAGAGCCATGAATGGGAGAGGAACCCGCTAAGGGGGTCATTAATTGCGAGCCCAGGGTTTTGGAGTCAGAAAAGTGACTTCAACTACCTCAGACTCAGTTTCTTCTTCTGTAAAGTGGGTACAACGATACTAATCCATCTCAGCTGACGACTGGGAGGATTCAATGAGATCATGCCTTTCCATGTGTATTGGTGGCTTCTAATTAGATCTACATGGAAGCAGTGAGCTTCCTCTTTTAATTTCTGCCTGGGTGACATGGGGTTGAGTCCTTGTCTTAATACCTGATCTTTTCTTTTCTCTCGAAGTCACGTGGTCGACTTTTTTTATTCTTGGCCATCTGCCACTTAAATAAGAAGGTCTTCCTTTCTCCCAGCAAATGAAAGCTCTTGTGAGTGCCAAGCCCTATGACCAGTGAAGTGAGGGTCCCATTGGTGGGCTCCGTCTGATCTCCAGTCCTCTAGGGGCTCTGCTCTCCTCTGCTCAGAAATTGTGTGCCTGGCGCCCCCTTCTCGAGAGGCTGGAGCCCCACAGGTGAGGTTCAGAATGGAAAGAGGCCCAACCTCACCAACCGCACCTGTTCATTTTAGGTCAGTTTTATAGGTTCCTGCAGAATTTGTTGTTGTCACTAGAAATGGTCTTTGGTCACTATAGTGAACCTTGGTCATTTTTTTTTTTTAGCTCTCTTACTACCCATGTGCCTTTCTGTTTAAAGGGAAAATCTCACTATGTGTAATATGATTAGAATATAGCACTCTGTCTCTGGATACAGAAGTCAAGAAAGTGAAATAAGCATTTCTATGGACTTCTGGCAGCCAGGGCTTAGACAGGTGCTCTTGAGTTTGCCAATGAGATGCTTTCGTTTCAGGCTCTGGCTCCTGAATAGAACGGTGAGGTATCCATTCACGATCACTTACGCGATGGTCAGGGGCAGCGTCACTTACTGGATGGCCACGTATGATGTCTCTTTCAGTTGCTTGGAAGGGAACTAGCAAGTGGTGAAGCCAGTTTTCAGTTTGAGGAAGTCTAGGGTTTTAGATGCCATTAAAAATTTGGTGCTACAGCCTGCATGGGAGAGATAAGGAGTTAATCTCACCAAGAAATTGAGATTATATATGCATATTCCCTATCCACTTGTCCTCAAGTCTTCTGTGACTTGAGACCAGCATTTTTCATTGCTTGTGGCTATCAATTTGAGTTTCCTGCTTCTGTCATGACAATCACAATATAAGCAATTTTATTAATCTGTTAATTACTATTCAGCTTCCTTATTCTAGTCACATCCCAAGTCTAAGGGGGTGTTCAAGATGGAAGGTTGTTTGTTCCTATTCCAAAGTGCTGAATGTCATACTTACCTTTCATGAACAGGAAGAGGGTGGTTGTGCTCATCTCTAGCTGCTTATAACATTTTAAGAATATTCCTAGTTCATCAGAAGTTTGGATATCATATTGATTGAAATTAGAAAGTTAGTTTGCGGAGTTGTGCAGGCATTTGGATGTTATCTCGTAAGAAAGCACTGCTTTCAGTATCCTCTGAGATAGAGGCTTCCCAGAGCGTGTTGTTTTGATGACGCTCTCCTAAACAAGAGTCCTGTGGTCAAGTGAGTTTGGGGAAAAACTACAGAAAATATCTTCTTTTTGAGCATCTATACTATATATTAGTTTGTATATATTATCAGATCATATGTATATTACATGAGATTATATTATATATAATATATACTCATTATATATATACTCATTATATATGTGAAGTTACTTTACATTGATTGACTCAGGGTTTTTCAAATTTATCTGACTACCAAGACCTTTCTGGTAGAATAACAACTATAAGCATCCCCTGGAATTAATAGTTAATTCTGGAATAATTAACCATAGTGTATTTGGAGATACATTTTGGGAAATGTTGCCATGGTATGTTTCTATATTGTGTGTGTGGTTGGTTTTGTTGCTGTTGTTTTTGCATTACCTACTTTTGACAACAGCTGCCTGAGGCTGACATGCCTCCATGGTTCACTCCTGCCTCCTTGCTAGTCCTGTGAGTGTGAGCACGAGATTTCATCTCTGTCTGCATCATTTCCTTATGTGGAAAATGGGGATAGTAGCATCCGTGTCAGAGAATATTTTGAACCTGAAATGATTTTCATAAAACCAAACGATTCCTGTGTGTAAGTGCTTTGAAGAGTGCCTGACATGTCGTAAGCATTTTATGAATGTTGGGTTTTTTTTTATTAGTTTTAATGGGGTGACATGGATAAAGCAGGATACGTATGTTCAGAGAAAACATCTCCAGGTTATTTTGACATTTGATTATGCTGCATTCCCATCACCCAAAGTCCAATTGTCTTCCGTCACCTTCTAACTGGTTTTCTTTGTGCCCCTCCCCTCCCCCAACCCCCTCCCTGTCCTGAATGTTGGCTTTTGTTACTGGTTTCTCTTCTCCAGGCTAAGTCAAAGTCTTCATTGACACCCACTTTCGAATGGAATCTTTTATCGACACATAGGTTCTCTTTAAACCCAGTAACTGATTCACTACTTGCTGAGTGTGTGCCTGAGTCCAGATTTTTCTATTTGATGATCCCCCCCGCCCTGTTGTAGTTCAAGGCGTGTTATTATGAAAGTCATGGAAACCAATGCACGTAAGTAAGCATGGTGCTTACTGCATGAATCCAACAAGCCATCACGCCAACGTCTGAAAACAGGAAATTGCCACCTGGGGTGAGACTGAGACGAGACTTCCTCCATCTTGAGCCGTTTCGGTCTCCTCCGGGCCCCTGCCCCTAGTTCTTTTCGTAGACTGACTTCCTCTGTTTGCTCCATTTTTGCTCTTTTCCTGTATTTTCCTCGCACGTGGCTAAGTTCAGCTTGCTAAGGCCGATATCACCTGGCTTTGCATCTGGGCTCCCACAACTAACAAACTCCGTCTCTCAGCACCTGATTTCCAAATTCCTAGGAAAAAAAGTATCTGACTGGCCCAGGCCCGGCGATGGCTTGGATTCCTGGCTCAAGCGCCCACTCCAATTCCTGTTCGCTAACGTCTAAGCTGGAGCTTTACCTGGTACAAACATGACCACTTAGAACAGCCCCTCTGTAGGGGTGGTGGGCGGAGAATATTCCCGATACTAGAGGTGGGCGGGGTGCTGCCAACACTGAGGAGGGGTCACCCTCTTCGCAGCAGGAAAAGATCTCTTAATATTTTTTTACTAGAATGTCTGGGGTTTTCATCTTCCTACCCAAGAAGAACTAAAGGATTCCAGGAATCGTGTTTTGTAACCAAACAATCGAAACCCACAATCTTAAGGTCATGGAAATGTCTCAACACAAGCCTCAACTATCCGCAGGTGGCTTCACTCAGATTCCCTACGATAAAAACACAGCCTTAAGGAAGCCCATCACTCAGTAGGTCCTGTCCTAAAGTGAGGCTGACCACCGTATATATTACATTCCGGGGCCAAGTGTCAGCTGGACCTGCAGTCTGGTGGCTCCCGTGAGCTCCTGCAGCAGCCCCCCCTGCAATTATGGTTTGGTCTTAGTGAAGTTCATGACATATAGGGAAGGAGCTGATTATCTGCCATTATTAAATTCAAGATCCTCCCCCCCCCACCAAAAAAAAGGAAACAGCTGATAAAGGATTTGTACTTACCCATTTATTCTAAGTCATCAAAAATAACTCTCATGCAAACCATGTCCCCCGGGGTGGAAAAGTCAACTAATTCTTCTTCCCTGTTTGTGCATCCTAGATCCAAGGGGTGGGCACTCCTTTGGCTCCCCATATCTTTCATTGCATTTCCTCTTCGTTCATTGGGGCGTCCATCATTAAGTTTACCTGCCCTTACCCAGGAGGCAGTTATTGGTCTAGATCAGGCATGGCCAACATATGGCCCGTGGGCTAGATCTGGCCCATGTAATGAGTTTATGCAGCCCGTGATTAAATTTTTAATATTCTCCTCTGCTACTTTAAAATCTCAGCTACTCAGAAGTGGAAGCATCTTTGATTATTGGAAATTGAGATATTTAAGAAGATAGTGATACGCGAAAAAGAATTTCGCATGTGACTAATCTAAGGTTAACTTCCAATAATTGGTCGAATGGATTCATGATACTTATTTTTTTAAAAAAATTCCACTATAGGCCCTGGCCGGTTGGCTTAGTGGTAGAGCTTCGGCCTGGCATGCAGGGGACCCGGGTTCGATTCCCGGCCAAGGCACATAGGAGAAGCGCCCATTTGCTTCTCCACCCCCCCCTTTCCTCTCTGTCTCTCTCTTCCCCTCCCGCAGCCAAGGCTCCATTGGAGCAAAGATGGCCTGGGCGCTGGGGATGGCTCCTTGGCCTCTGCCCCAGGCGCTAGAGTGGTTCTGGTCACGGCAGAGCGACGCCCCGGAGGGGCAGAGCATCGCCCCCTGGTGGGCAGAGCATCGCCCCTGGTGAGCGTGCCGGGTGGATCCCGGTCGGGCATATGCGGGAGTCTGTCTGACTGTCTCTCCCTGTTTCCAGCTTCAGAAAAATACAAAAAACAAAACAAAACAAAACAAAACAAAAATTCCACTATAAAAATTTACAACTTTTGCATTCATCTGTACTCGATATGAACTGTTTGACGTTTAGCAATGGATGTGTGAAACCCACATTCTTTTAGGCGGAGTTTGCTGGTGCGCACCTAAGGTCAAACAATTCGTTGTTTTTGTGGTCAAGTGTGCTGAATCAAGTGGCATTGTAGCATAGACAATAGCTGCAGTTGATAACTGAAAATGTGTCCAGGCTGTTTGTAAAACGAATAATTGTTTTATTTGCGATATAACCCTTTCAAGCTCATTCTATTAATTAAATATTGTTTCGATGGATTGCGATATAGTTTGGATATTTATATGGTATGTAATTATATTTTTATTAAAGTATATTTTTATTAAAATAATATTGTATGTTAAAATTTTTTTCACTCACATTTATTCATAAACAAATTACATAATAAAATTTTGTTTACTTAAACGAATCGTTTTTGTATTTAACATTTTTAAATTTTAATATTTTGTCCGGCCCGTGAAAAAAAGTTTTCTTTCTAATCTGGCCCCGGGGGCAAAAAACTGTTGGCCACGCCTGGTCTAGATGGTATTCCAGTCATGGTGGGGCTGGTGTTCTGCCTGCTTCCTCTTTTATTAAAAAGCGTTTGTTCCTTTTGTTTCCATCTGCCAGTGCTACCTGCTCTCCCTCCCTGAAAACAAAGGCACGGGCATCCTGCACTGCGTCACCATTTGTGCCACACTTTATTCTTGGAATCAGTCTTTTTTTTTTAAGCTGGCTAACACATTCGCGCTGCCTCTGACAACCTCTAACTACGAGAACGATGACACAGAATCGTGTACAGTGAGCGAAGGCGTCACTCTAGAGAGCCGATGAGATTAATTACTATTCGGGACAGTGCTTAGATTAATTATTTTGTTTGTGTCGTCTGTTCCTGAAGTGGTCTGCCTGCTGGCCGCGCCGAAGATGGATGGCTTATTCCGTTTTACCGCGTGGTTTCTGTGGGGAAAGCATCTTTTAGGATTCATCACTTCTGAAGGCCCGGGGGATTTGGTTGACATGAGACTACTCCAGAAAAGCTGTAAAATGGAGACCAGGCTGTGGGAAGTATGTTCTTTAAATAAATACCCACAGTGGGGGGCGGGGGGTAGCCATCGGGTCTGTTTACCATCGGGAGGAGCGATCGATGATAAAATTGAGTTAATACGAACGGTGCCATCTGAAAGCCCCGCACACCTGTTGGATCGCGGCATTGAGGTGGACAAGCACTTCCCAGGGTTTTCTTGGTCTCTAGGAGGCTAAAAATAACAGACCATGATTTGGTGGTGGTTGGACCTCCCTCCGGGTGCACGCCCCTTTTCCCAGGAAAACCCACACATGGTGATGGTGACTGCTGATGTTTGAGTCAGACAGTCGGGCTCAGAGATCCCAATTCCTTCCAAGGAGCCCATGACTTCCAAGGGGCCCTTTAAGGAAACCGCCTGGGGTCACTTGAGGCCTGAGGACACGCGTCATCGGCCGTGATCAAGGGGCTGACCGCCAGCTTGAGGGAAGGACTTACAATAATAGGATTGTGTCGCACAGGGAGGGCTCGACAAATTTAAATAGAAAAGTACTTTTGAGTGAAACAAATGAGCTAAGATGAAAAATAAGACAGGCTTTTGTGAAAGGCTGGACTAATGTCTGCATTTGGGGACCAAAAAATACATTGCTTAACCATGAATGTATATTGTCTCTATCGTGACTTTGAATGCTTATGGCTGTATTAGACAAACAGTGTTAGGACTCAAAGCGATTTCATGTATCCCTGCCGAATATGCTCTACTTTTGTCCGGAAGAGAAAGGCTCAAGAATAGCTCTCTCTTCCCTAACTGTTTTGTCCTTATTATTTAGGTCTATTAATCATCGTCAGGAACACACTACACCAGTGACCATGAATACTTAGACATAGGGCAGCTTCAGACTTGTGATATTATGGATTAAAATTAAGCAGGCATTTTAACAAATACACATCCTTGTAAACGAGATGAGTGCAAATAACTAGAAAAAAAGAAAAGTAAAATAATGAAAATGGAATAAAACCCGCCTCCCGATTGGGTCACAATTTTCCCTGACGGCTTGGAATTTCAGAAGAGAAGCCACTTACAAACAACGACATGCTTTTCGGGCATTTCAAACCATATTGAACCCAAGGCGATTAAACACCACAACCACTATGTCATTACGGCAGAGGTAATTTTGCTCCGTAAAGGTCCCGTAGTTGCCAAAGCAGAACAGCGTCCCAGAGAGTAGGTGCGGAGACATTGATAGATGAGAACCCGAGACAGGAGCAGGCGTGGTTGAGTCAGCCGGCTTTCTAGAGAGGTTCAAAAGCTAAAGCTAAACAGAAAGACATCCGCCCAGCTGAAAATATACTGTACTTGGAGACGTACTTTTTGACTAACTGCTTCTTTTAATGTGTGGCTCTGAAGCTGGAATTAGATGGGAATGGACTCTTGACACATTCTTTTCTCACTGACTCCCTTGCTGTTTCTGTGTGGGGTACTTGTCTGAGTTCAAGTCCAGGAGGAAATTCTAGTAATTCGAGTCATTTAGCCGTTAACTCTGTCCTCCCTTCCCCTCCCCCTAAATTCCTGGGTTCTGACAGGCTGAGTTTGCTATCTTGGGAAGTGGGGCTGAGACTATTATGGGAATAAAGTTGCCTATAAAACAAGTTTCCCATGGTTTGGAAAACTCAGGGTTCAGCATATTTAGAAATAGCCTGAAATCCCGAAAAGCAGGGTCGGTTCCGCACAGCGTCCCTGACACCTTCCTCTCGCCTCTCATACATTATTCCGTCTCTCACAGCCAAGACCTCTTCCGATCGATAAGTCGCTCGCACTGTTGAACTCTTAAACTCCTTGAGAAAATTAAAAATGTGTCCGGGAACGGTACGGGGCGGTTTATGGCCGTTGTCTTCATTGTGAAAGCGGCATGTGCAATGGATCCGTGAGGGTGTGACTTTTAAGTTCATGCAACGGCTTTCCTGTATTGTTAGTCGAGGTCATTTCATTATTTTTACGGCCACACCTCAGGCATTTCAAGGTCCCTGTAATTACTCAATGGCTAAATGTGGCTGTCCTTTTAAAACAAAAAATGACAGCATCGATCCATTGTTGTTCCTGACCCCCCCCCCCCCAGTTTAGTTTAATCGCCTTTTCCACTGGCCTCTCTCATCGGAGTCCTCATGGAACCAAATCTATCTCTCAGGAGACACTGACCCAGGTGAGGAGTGAGGGGTGTTTCCTGGGGCAGCATTCACTCATTCATTCATTGTTCAAATCATTCATTCATTCAGCCAGCCAGTCAGGGAGTGAATATACTGAATACTTACACGAGATTTCAGACCCTACGCCTCTATTTTCTGTAGGAATGGAAGTCATAATCCCTGCCTTCTGAGAGCTCAGGGTTCTATCAGAGGGCCTGCAAAGGAGCAAACCGTTCACCGAAAGAGCCTAACGGGGCCCAGAGAGGTTCCCTAAAGCGTCCCAGGGGAGGACTTCACAGGAGCTCACAGAGAGGTGGTCCAGGCACAGGGGGGCTTCCCCTGCGGGACTTGGAGAGAGAACCCTGCTCAAGACGTTGCTCAAGCCCAAAGGAGGCGGGGACAGGGACAGGAGGCAGGAGAGGAAGGTCAGTCAAGACGGGAAGGTCTTTGTGAGCCGTGCCTCCGGCTGGCTTCCACCCGGCAGAAGCGGGGGCGCCCGTGGAGGGGGTTAATCCAGAGAATGTCTTCTGTCCAATTAGCATCATATTCGGAGCTGAATTAATCAGCCACCCTTTATGCCTGTTCTTTACCTGTCAAAATCTCCAAACGGGTTTTGTTGTTTATTTTTTTTTATTTATTTTTATTGTCTAAATTGAGCTGGTTTCTATTTCTGACAGACTTGACTTTGAAATGTTTTTGCTTACCTGAAAGATAGGAAGGTGTTTTTTTTTTGCGGGGGGGGGGAGTTCTTGTCAGAATTTCTAATTTCTGTCTTCCTTCCTCAGCTATCTGTTTGAGACCTCTTCCCAAGCTAACTTAGAAAGGCAAATCTACTCCAAAATATATGGGGTTTAAAAAAGAAAGATGATTTGCTATTTATATGACATTCACTACCCACCTGTATAATTAGCTGGGCTGAATGGACCAGCTTAGGAACCAGTCTGGGGCATAAGTTCTAAAGTTGAAATGAGAAAATATTGTAATTGCTGTAAGACTATCACCAAAGTTCACTTTTGTTAAAAGTCTTTTCCACACTAGAGAACAATTAGGTTGACGGGGACATTTGAGAAAAGTCTGCTTTGTGACGTGTTTGTTTCAAATACTTATTTCATAGTTTAAATGTTAGTGGAGAAATAAGAGAGCGTGGGGTCGAGTGTGTCCTGCCTCAGTGTCACAGCTGTTCAGAAACAGAGACTCTGCCCCCTTTCACAACGAAAAGATGAAAACCCATCAAGACAGTCATTTTTGGACATCTTCAAGAATAAGTGGAGCCTGACCAGGCGGTGGCGCAGTGGATAGAGCGTCGGACTGGGATGCGGAGGACCCAGGTTCGAGACCCCGAGGTCGCCAGCTTGAGCGCAGGCTCACCTGGTTTGAGCAAAGCTCACCAGCTTGGACCCAAGGTCGCTGGCTCCAGCAAGGGGTTACTCGGTCTGCTGAAGGCCCACGGTCAAGGCTCATATGAGAAAGCAATCAATGAACAACTAAGATGCCACAATGAAAAACTAATCATTGATGCTTCTCATCTTTCTCCATTCCTGTCTGTCTGTCCCTATCTATCCTTCTCTCTGACTCTCTCTGTCTCTTTTAAAAAAAGAGAGAGAATAAGCAGAGTTGCTACACAGCTGTCCAAGTCACTGACTTTGGATCTGATTGTGAATATATACAAAAGCCTGTCTCCATGTGGCCTCAGGCTGATGGTAGCCCAGTGAGCCTTTCCCCCCAAGAGTGTGTTGTTATTTCAGACACTGTCAGTGAGAACAGGAGCCCCACTCCCGTTTCCCAGTCCCGGCCAGTGGGATCGAAGCATTCGTTCTCCGGGAGACACGGCCCGGTAATCCCCGGCTTCGTGTGCACAGACCGCTCAGCCCGGCGTACATGGGACCATCTACGTTCCGGTTTATAGGATGAATTTCATTAGGTTGAATGCTCTTGTTGGGCTTATGTGCATTTTTATTTAATGTTTTGCCCAGGGCTACTCTTAATAAGTCTCTTAATGGCCCTAAGAAATTTCTTTCTTTCTTTCTTTTTTTTCTACTTTAATAGTAGCTAAGAAAAAAAAAATCCCATGGTGTTGCTAGAAAAATTGTCTTTGTCACTACATTAAAATCATACAGGTTCGGCCCTGGCCGGTTGGCTCAGCGGTAGAGCGTCGGCCTAGCGTGCGGAGGACCCGGGTTCGATTCCCGGCCAGGGCACACAGGAGAAGCGCCCATTTGCTTCTCCACCCCTCCACCGCGCTTTCCCTCTCTCTCTCTCTCTTCCCCTCCCGCAGCCAAGGCTCCATTGGAGCAAAGATGGCCCGGGCGCTGGGGATGGCTCCTTGGCCTCTGCCCCAGGCGCTAGAGTGGCTCTGGTCGCAACATGGCGACGCCCAGGATGGGCAGAACATCGCCCCCTGGTGGGCAGAGCGTTGCCCCTGGTGGGCGTGCCGGGAGGATCCCGGTCGGGCGCATGCGGGAGTCTGTCTGACTGTCTCTCCCTGTTTCCAGCTTCAGAAAAATGGAAAAAAAAAAAAAATCATACAGGTCCATCTCTCTGAATTAGTCATTAATGCCTGTTACTTCATCTACTGCCTTAATGGAATGATCCAAGAAAAAAAATTGCATAAAAGTAAAAAAAAAAACACAAAAAAACCCAGTTCTATAATAAACTCTCTGTATTTTATTTTATTTTAAAGAGAAAAGCATTGTGGTGTCGATTTATTTTTTAGGGGCATGCAGAAGCAGACACAGTTTATGATAACAGCAAAGTCTCACGTGGTGGTTTTAATGGCTCACACAATCTAGGCCACGCACTTACTTCCTCAATAAAATCCCTGTCCAAAGTGGCCATTATTAGTTCCTTTCCAAATGAGGAAACCGAGGCTCAGAAATGAAAGGAAACTCTCTTGTGTTTATCAACAAGCCAGTGGCAGAGCGGGATTGGAACTCAGGGACCTGTCCCCACCGAGGTCCCAAAGGCCACCTCACTGAGCGCCTCTTAAGCAGAGCAAGAATCCGGTGTCCTGCCGTGGGCACACTTTTTTTTGGCAAGCCCGACCGCAGAGGGAAAGACTTTAGTCTGAAAGGGTGACCATCTTCGTTCACACGGAAAAAAAAAACGTTTTTTGTTTTAAATGATATTGAATTTATTGGGGTGACCATGGTTAAAATTATACAGGTGTCAAGGGCCCAATTCTACAACACATCCTCTGTGTGCTGCACTGTGCGTTCACCACCCCAAGTCCAGCCTCCCTCCATCACCACCTACCCCCCCCCGCCTCCCCTTCCCGCCCCCACCCCCTTTCCCTCCTGCAGTCCTCACACTGTTGTCTGTGTCTAGAAGGGAAATGAATTAAAAAAAAAACACATTTTGTTGCTGCTCCTGTTACTGCTCGTTTATTTGTTTGTTTGGGTTTTTTTGTTTGTTTGTTTGTATTTTTCTGAAGCTGGAAACGGGGAGAGACAGTCAGACCGACTCACGCATGCGCCCGACTGGGATCCACCCGGCACGCCCACCCGGGGCAATGCTCTGCCCACCAGGGGGTGATGCTCTGCCCACCAGGGGGTGTCACTCTGCCTTGACCAGAGCCACTCTAGCGCCTGGGGCAGAAGCCAAGGAGCCATCCCCAGCGCCCAGGCCATCTTTGCTCCAATGGAGCCTTGGTTGCGGGAGGGAAAGAGAGAGACAGAGAGGAAGGAGGGGGGGGGGTGGAGAAGCAAATGGGCGCTTCTCCTATGTGCCCTGGCCGGGAATCGAACCCGGGTGCCCCGCACGCCAGGCTGACGCTCTACCGCTGAGCCAACCGGCCAGGGCTGTTTGTTTGTTTTAATCCTTGGGATGGAAAGGGAAGGGGCAAAGCTTTATAAAGAAGACAAAATGTTGTCCCTGAAAAACCCCAAGTGAACATAATGAGTATGCTAGGTAAGAGAGTGCTTCAAGACAGCCCTAAAAGTTAATCAGCTCTCTGACAGAGGTGACTGAAATTTGATTGGAATGATAGACAGGAAAGAGAAAACCATTAAGGAAAAGCTGGTCTTTAAAAAGGCACTATCCAAAAAGATTGAGTGTTTAAAGCCAGGAAGCCATTCAAACTATAAGCATGAGTTTCTAAAACACACACACACACATATATATATATATATCTTATAATGCTGGTCCTATTGTTTCCATTTTCTTCCTTTATTTTTGCTTTTCTGTGTTTTCCTGTTATATTTCAATTCAACCGAAGCTCCCAAGCAATCTGTAATTTAAAATTTTCCAGTCGTTTCTATCTGCATTACGGGTCCTTTCACACAGAAGTCTTCGCTAGGTCAAGGTGGCAGGTGTGTTCATTGGGAAAGACTCGGTGTTATGCAGCATAGGAATAAATCGACAAGGGCCCTGGAAAGGATGATCAGTATTAAGAGTCAGACTGTGTAAGGCATAAAACGTAAGATCATCATCATCAAAACAGACACAGCGGAGCCCTTAGAAGTCACGTCCTTTAACTCTAACTCATTGTTTGGAATGATTTTTGTAGATATCAATCCAGAACCTTTTAAAACTCATTTCTAGGCCTTTTTCCTGAATATCTATATTTAAAAATATATTTTTTTTTCATTGATTTGAAAGAGAAAGAGGGAGAGAGAAAGAGAGAGAGAGAGCGAGCGAGAGAGAGAGGAGCATCAACTCGTTTCACTTTAACTGCCCCATTTGATTATGCACTCATTGATTGCTTCTCATACTTGACCTGACCAGGGATCCAACCTGTGACCGTGGTGCACAGGGACACACTCTATCCACTGAGCCACCCGGCCAGGGCCAGCTGGATTCTTTATTTTCTTTCCTAAAATATTATTCTGCTGGTGATGAATACTTTATTTACATTTGCTACTTTTGTTTGGCCCTCACTTGGTGTTCCTCCCCCACAGGATAAAAACCTCAGTGTTACTGTCCGCTTCATTCAAATATCAACCAAAATCTTCCCTCCTGCGTTGAAGGGCGTGTGCTCTAGATGCCAGAGAGTTTGCAGGCTGATTTCTTTTTATTAGGACTTTTTTTTTCTTTAAATGATTGTTCAGATCTTTAGAGTTTTCTTTATATCTTGAGTCAGAAAAATCATTTAAAATTATTCTGTTATTTTAATTATAATTCTGTTGGTTCAGACTCCAAGGTAAAGACAATTCAGCATTGGGCTCAGAAACTTGTTAACAAATGCTGCTGCAGGTGAGAGGGACCCCTTTGACTTAGGACTGGGGGGGGGCATTTTGTTTTCTCCTTTTGAATGCAAATTACAGGTGATGGGAGGGGCAACTCTGGAATGCACAGGAAAACACATGAAAATTTTGATCATGCTCCCATGAGAGTCGACAGTGATTGAAAAGTTAAAACATTTTTTTTTTTTTTTGTATTTTTCTGAAGCTGGAAACGGGGAGAGACAGTCAGACAGACTCCCGCATGCACCCGACCGGGATCCACCCGGCACGCCCACCAGGGGCAACGCTCTGCCCACCAGGTGGCGATGCTCTGCCCCTCCGGGGCATCGTTCTGCCGCGACCAGAGCCACTCTAGTGCCTGGGGCAGAGGCCAAGGAGCCATCCCCAGCGCCCGGGCCATCTTTGCTCCAATGGAGCCTTGGCTGCGGGAGGGGAAGAGAGAGACAGAGAGGAAGGAGGGGGGGAGGGTGGAGAAGCAAATGGGCGCTTCTCCTCTGTGCCCTGGCCGGGAATCGAACCAGGGTCCCCCGCACGCCAGGCCGACGCTCTACCGCTGAGCCAACCGGCCAGGGCCAGTGATTGAAAAGTTAAAACACTCATTTGATCATCTCATAATAGTTGTCTGGAATACTATTATATAAAAACGAGTGAGTTTTTCCATATTCCCAATTTTCTAAAGCCATTTCTGATCACGCGGACTCTACCCCGACTTTGAAGAATGGGGGCGGGGACATAACTGAGCCGGCTAGATCCATACTTTCTGGGCCTGCTTTGGGACCTCGTTCATACTCACTTCAAAGTGAAATGCGGGGACCGTGGATCCCCGTTTCACTCTGGAGCCCTTCAGTGGGGAGAGGGGGGGCTGGGCCTCCAGTAGCTGCAGGGGCAGCCGCCTTTCTAGCACAAAGGTCAGTGGCGGCGTCAGCAACAAGACAGAAAGTAACCACCGCTCGGAAGGGACCCATATTAGCATCTGGCCTCTGACCAGGGTCTTCTGCAGCAGCGGCTCCCACCTTGACCACATCACCTCTGAGACGGTCTGGGCTAAGTGACCCTGGGCTTGACATCCCCGCCCGGCTTCTCTAGGCGGCACACGAACCGCATCGCCGCCATCGTCCCTAGGCTATCCTGTCGTTAAGCCGCTGATGTCTCGAGGTCCCCAGAAGTTAAGCAGGTGAACGTTGCCCTCCCAAACTATACACATCCTGCTCTGGACTCTTTTGTTGACATTTTTGCTGCTTCTGTTGCCTGATAAACCTGGTAACTGGAAGCCACAGAGTCAAAGCCTGTGTTTTCCATCGAGAAAAGAAGTCCCAGAGGGAACTGCTCACCAAGTTCAGGTCCTGGGCAGCGGAAGGCCAGACAAGGTCGTCTGGAGAGCCTTGACGAACCAGAGCTTCAGCCCAGGTGAGCACTCCTGCAGGGCTGTAGTTTCAATGGGTCAGAGCCCCAAGAAGTAGGAGTGCTGGTCATATTAGTTGTCCGTTCATTTATTAATTTTTTTCCAATTATTCATTTCTTAATTTCCTGATCCCACAAATAACTTACTGAGAGCCTGCCAGGCACCAGGCACTATTCTAAATACTGCAGATACGGAAATGGGCAAGGTCTCCATAGTCCTCGCTGTCATGGATGGACAGTCTAGCAAGAAACAAACACATTAAGCCAATAAATACACAAAGGATTATTTAATCACGAGTGTGACAAATGTCATGTAGGCATGAAAAATTTTCTTAAAATACCAGACAACTCACACTAGCCAATTTGCCAACAATAAGTTGATTTATCAACATCATGTAAGAACTGCTGGCAGTTAAATTTATTTTTCTTCATTTGCATGTTTCACAGGATTTTTTTTTAAAAATCTCTTCGTAAAAATACAAATAAATATTACAGTTAATATTGTATCTCCAAGTCTGTGGTTTGATCATAGATGACAAGTATATTACTTAAAAAAGATAACTGTATTATACTATGTAATTTGTTGGTTCAACAAGTATTACGTAAGGGAAGTACGAGATTTGTATAAAGCACTCTGGCTGAGCATGTGAGCCCTAGAAAAAGTTCATTCTAGGAGAGCTAAGATACACAGTGAAATGACCACAAAGCAAAGAATATTGCATAAGGCCCGTGAAACTGAACATACGTAAGTGCTGTTTATATATTGTGAAATGAAAAACTAACAATTCATGGACTGAGAAAGGCTTTTGCCCTGATTTATACGTTTACATAATAAGTTTTATTAAGGTATTTATGAAAAAAAAACTGTTGTACATACACAGTAATGCAGGTAGTAAATCGCATGAAATCGAAATGATCCCAGAAAGTTTGGGGCACATAAATGGAGAAGGGGAGGGAGGCTTGGGGGTAGGTTAGGGCGGCCGGAGGGGGCAGCTATGTGAAGGATGGCACAGGAGCCACAGAAGGCGATTTATGATAAACATTCAAGGTGTGCCTGGAGACCAGCAGGAGGCCAGTCGGTTAAAACAGAAATGCATCTTATTGTTAAAGAAAAGACTGTTAAGGTAGGTTGGGATCTAACTGTGGTGAACTTTGAATGCCCAGCGAAGGAGGCTAGACTCTGATAGGTTATACGCTGTGGAAGGTTTGGGGTCAGGGGAATGTTGTGATCAAAGGAGAAAAATCAATCTGGCTGCAGCACATGCAATAAGAGTGATGTGGTGCATTTTAATTACTCAGGGTAGTAGCCGGGAGTTAAGAAAGAAATAATGTGAATTAGAAGATCTTAAAAATCTCTTCTGTTGACCTGTTGACTGGAGCACATGGTGCCCACAGTTCCCGGAAGCCTATTTGTGTTCTGCGAAAACATGAGAAAACAATCTCCCTTTGCGCCCAAAAGAAGGGGTGGTAAAAGACAAAACAGAGGGTTATTGGTAGGTCCATCTGTTGGTAGTGGACAGAGCTGAAACACTTTCTGCTCTGCTGCACAACTTTATTCATAAATACGAGCGTTCCTGGTCAGGGTAGCAGAGCCTGTGCTGAGAAGTCAGCCCACTCGACGATCTGGTGGCGAAGGACTGGAAGCCGTGATCCCCAACAAATGATGATCTGACTCGGGTGTGGACTACTGCTGTAGACAGCTCCGACGGAGGGGAAGAAAGGCCCTGGAATCGACATCCTCCTTGCGAAGAAAAGGGGAGTACACAACCCACACCTGTGTGACGTGGCAGACCCTGTTTGTGTCCCCAAGTACATGGCCGCCTGGCCAGGGTTCCTGGGAGAATGGACCCGTGGATAGGAGAGGAAGTGGGCGTGTGAGAGAGTTAGCAACACTTCCGAACCAGCCTGCTTGCTTGCTTGCTTTTCTTTCTTCTCTTTCTTTTCCTAACCTGTACGATAGTCAGGCTTTTTATACCTTTGAGGCCAATACGAACTTGAGAGGTGCATTTTCGACTGTTTCCATTTAGGCATTAATCAGGAAGTTGGTCTTTTCCGAAGTGTGAATCATGAATGGTGAACAGGAAACGTTTTAAGAGCGTAGTAGGAAAGATATGAGCGCTTTGGGGACGGCTGCTTAGTGGAGAGAGATTGCTAATGAATACTCTCTGTTTCCCAGCTCTTGTCATCGGGGGTAATTAGCCTTAACAAGGCAAGTTAAAGAAATCCTCTCCCAGTCTTGTATCGTGTGTGACTTCCCACTTAGCATTCGTCTCCGTAAGCCCGTAACCCCGGGCAATCCCTGCTACTCCCCACGGGGAAGGTGTGTTTCAGAGCTAGGCTTATTGCACGTGCCGCTATTCATTTTATGAAAAAAAAATCCATTTTAACATTCATTTTAATGTTTGAGTATTCAAGGATTTGGCTGTTGCATTGGTAAGCATTGTTATTGTTAGAAGAAAAATAAAAGATAGAAACAAGGCAGAAGAATGATAAATCAGGACCCAAATCTGTCTTCATTAAATAGTCTAAAACTCCACATTATAAAGAAATATATTATGCTGTTTCCCTTCGGAGTTTTCTTATAGTTTGTCGAACCCTTCTAAGGAATTATTGCTGCTAAGCGAACTTGGTTGATAGATGTCAGCAGATGACGGGAGATTAATCTCGAATCCTAGCTCTCTAGTTGTTTGATGGCCCCGATCTATGGCGACTTCTTACCGCTTTGCCGGTAGAGTGTGCACACACAGCACTCACACCCACACCCTCCTGCCTTCCAGAATCCGTAACCGCATCCCCACCCCGTGTTGCCACTGGGTTGCTCCATAAGGTGACAAGGAGAGAGACTTCCTGTGGACCATCTGACCTCCCACACAGTTTGTTGCAGGTTGTTGACATGCTCCCTTCCATTTTTTTTCTTTGTGAAGGCTGGAGGGGCCGTTCATTATAGAGCTGTCGCCATTGAAAAGCAATCCCAGAGTTCTAGTGGGCGAAGCCATTTTAGTCACTGAGTAAAATCCTTGGTAGTAGCACGAAGTTACACTCTTGTTCGCGTCTTGTAGTGTCTCTTTAAAATACTTAACAGTTTCTCCGGGTTCTTTCTGGAGATTTTGTTTTTCTTTTTCCTCTCCTTGTTCAGACGTCTGCCTTGCAATACCATAAATTTAACTAAGCAGGTAGACATCAGCAGCTTGAAAGCAGTTTTGCTATGATGTCTTCATAATGGTGGTCTATGAGATGGTGTTGCTTTTCGGATAGCTGGCTCCGTGTTTTCTATTCATGCTCACATGCTATTGAAAAGCCACAGAGGATTACATAATGTATGCCAGTATGAAAAATATCATTCAACCACCATTTTAACCCAAGCTTTTTATTCCAAGGTAATTTATTATTGTGCTTCTGCACAATAAACTGCTCCAAATTTGATAAAACCCAACCCAAGTCACCTTTAGTAGAAATAAAGATGTAAAAACAGTGAATAGCTCTAAAACAGAAAGCAAGCTAATATGTTGGCCCAATCACAACCATATAGTATTGTCTTATATTGTAAGATTTTTTTACCTGTTGCCTGTATTGAGTGTCATGCTTTAGTCAAAATTGTTTTATCATTTCTGCAAATAATTTTGCAAGATATGAAAATCCTGTTGTGGGTTGCTTATTTGCTCATTGCCTGTTGTACTTTTAAAACCCGGGTTTTGTAATGAGGCAGATCTCAGCCTGAAATGAGCTCTTTGAGATCCCGTCTCAGCAAACTCATAAAATGGTATATGCCATTGCCAAGACTCAGTTTCCTCCTTTGTGAAGTGGGAAGAGGAAGTATACTGTGATGATGGAAATGAGCAATGGATAGCATTCAGCATGCAACTTTCCGGTATTTCTGTTGTTATTCATCACACTGCCAGAGCGGCTATTTATTAGAAGCTTGTGATTCAGAGCTGCACTCATCTGCAAAATACAAGCATGTTTGCTCACTTCCTAAATGAAGCGTGTTTGCCCAAAGGCATTGTCCGGAGTCCCTAAAGTATGACACCTGACAGATTTCCTGGAACTTAAAAGTTGAGTTTTTCAGTGCAAGTAGTGTTTAGAAAAGAAGATTTGTTCGCAGGAATCCGTGCTTGCTTTCTTGCCTGGTATCTGATTTCTTTTAAGAGAACACCCTTTATATATCTAAAGCACCCTTGATCCATCACAATATACGTTAAGATGATTCTAATAATGAGAAGCTTATCCAGGGAGTTCGTGTCAAGGAGAGAGCTCCTTAAGCCACAGAAGGTGTTCTGTAGATTGAGCCACAAGGACGGAAAGGCAAATTGCCTACCACCAGAAGTAGGCAACAACATTTAGACATAAATCTAAAACTAATAAAATTTAAACAGCTACAGTGACTTTGTTTACAGAGGTACAGATTATGATCTTGGTCTGCAGGAAATATAAATCAATTCAAAATGTATTTTAATTGAGGCCCTGGCCAGTTGGCTCAGTGGTAGAGCATCAGCCCGGTGTGTGGAAGTCCCAGGTTTGATTCCCAGTCAGGGCACAAAGGAGAAGTGCCCATCTGCTTCTCTACCCTTCCCCCTCTCCTTCCTCTATGTCTCTCTGTTCCCCTCCCGCAGCCAGGGATCCATGGGAGCAAAGTTGGCCCAGGCGCTGAGGACGGCTCCATGGCCTCCATCTCAGGCTCTAGAATGGCTCCAGCTGCAGCGGAGCAATGCCCTGGATGGGCAGAGTATCGCCCCCTGGTGGGCATGCCGGGTGGATCCTGGTCAGGCACATGTGTGAGTCTGTCTGACTGCCTCTCTGCTTCTATATAAGTTTGGAAAAATACAAAAAAAAAAAGTATTTTAATTGAGACTGTAAGCACAGTTATCAGACAAAACTAGTTGGAATCCAACAATCTGATCTAAAAAAAATGTATCCTCTTCACACCTTTATTAGTTTTGCTTATAATTTCCAAGTTTCCCTTTTCCATTTTATTATAGATTCAGTTTATGAGTAATCTATTTATATACACAGAAGATTATATATAAAACAATAAAAACATGTTGGTAACTGACAGGCACCAAGAACTTCAATAAACTTCCATGAATAAGAGTCCCAAATAATTTAATTATAACATCAAACTGATATATTCCATTGTAACAGTTATTTTGGTATAGATTGGTATTTAATTAAAAATAGGTAACAGAGGTATTCAAACTGTAATTGAAATCTAAAATTAAAAAAGAAAAGAAGCACTAGGCAGAACAATATAGATAATAAAGGTGACGTGATCATGTACAAGGATGCATGACACCGAAGCGTTGTTGACCCTCTGGAGTCTGGTTAAATTGACGTTTCCCCATATTTGAGTCAAAAAACTGCTCCTAATCTGAGACAAGAATGTGGTTAGGTCTAAAGCTTTACAGGGTAACACTCCAGTTGTGTTTGCCTCATGAATATATATTAGTGACTTCAGAATCTAGGCCATGAACTGTCTTTTACATGCATTGAAAAAAATGACATTAATGGGAAGAGGGAATTACAGGGGAGGAAAACACTGTTCTGTCAAGCTTAGTACCTGTTCTAAGAACAATAATTCAGACTTTAAGGTAAAACCGTCTCTTCTAGTTAAAATTTCCTTCTGACCAAGTAGTGATGCAGAGAACTTTTAAAAGTCAAATGGTGGCCCTGGCCAATGGCTCAGTGGATAGAGTGTCATTGCGGTATATGGACATCCCAGGTTTGATTCCAGGTCAGGACACACAGAAGAAGTGACCGTCTGCTTCTCCTCCCCTCTGTATCCTCTTCCCTCCTTCTCTCCCTCCTCCTCTCCCTCTCTCCCTCCTCTCCCTATTACCCTCCTGCAGCCAGTGGTTCAGTTGGTTTGAGCGTGGCCTTGGGCACTGAGAATAGTTCAGTTGGTCTGAGCTCCTCAACCTCAGGTGCTAAAAGTAGCTCAATACTCAAGAATCAGCCCCAGGTGGGGTTGCTGGGTGGATCTTAGTCATGGTGCATGTGGGATTCTGCCTTACTACCTCCCCTCTTCTCACCTAAAAAAAAAAAATTGAAATCATACCCTTGGTGTTTTTGAGTGATTCTGCAACACATTTTATTGAGCGCCACTTCCTGTTAACACCGTGCCTTTCCCAGTGGCCCAGTTCCTTATTAGCATCAATAATAGTATTGTTGGCCCTGGCCGGTTGGCTCAGTGGTAGAGCGTCGGCCTGGCGTGCAGAAGTCCTGGGTTCGATTCCCAGCCAGGGCACACAGGAGAAGCACCCATCTGCTTCTCCACTCCTCCCCCTCTCCTTCCTCTCTGTCTCTCTCTTTCCCTCCTGCAGCCGAGGCTCCATTGGAGCAAAGATGGCCCGGGCGCTGGGGATGGCTCCTTGGCCTCTGCCCCAGGCGCTAGAGTGGCTCTGGTCACAACAGAGCGACACCCCAGATGGGCAGAGCGTCGCCCCCTGGTGGGCGTGCTGGGTGGATCCTGGTCGGGCACATGCGGGAGTCTGTCTGACTGTCTCTCCCCATTTCTAGCTTCAGAAAAATACAATAATAATAATAATAATAATAATAATAGTATTGTTTAGCTTTTCTCTTCATACTCTTATTAAATACTACTACTAATATTCTTAAAGGGACCAAGATAGGTTATTTAGCCTGTCTTCTTGAATAATTCTTTTTTTCTCACGTGTTTCCTTCTCGGTATCTGCTTTCAGAACATAGAATGATAGGTATTGGGTCTTCCCTGGAGAGTTGATGTTACAAACTAATGACTATACATTTGCTCCACACATTTTTTTAACCCTCTGCTGGACTGATTGGAGCACCAGAGTCCTTGGTGGTTAATAAGTGGAGCATTTGACAAAGAATTCCACCAGGAATATGTTATTCAAATCAGCCCCCCAGGGCATTTCGCTGCACTGAATCCCCACTGGTACCTGGAGCCTAATGATGAGACATTCACCCTTGGGGAGGTCATTTATGTGCTCAGCCCGGCTCTGTGGAATGCCTGAAACCCCTCAGAGGCAGCCACACACGCCCAGAAGGAGCCTTCCCCGCCACCCCTCTGTACATACTTAAGCAGGCAAAAGGCAATGTGCATTGCATTTCAGGCAGAGTTGTTGAGGGGTGACATGGAAGTTTGATAGTGTTCACTAAGTCACTTGAAAAGCCACTCTTTAAAAGGGATGCGTTTGTACGATTTTGGCTTCCAGCGCCGGCGTATTAAGGGAACTGGCATTATCATCATATCACCATTAAGTATAAATGCTCAAGCAGTTTAAAGCACTGAAGTCGGAAGCACTTAAAAGCCCTAGTAAAATTGTCTGTAGGACACAACTGCTCCAGCGCCTCATAAATACTTAAAGATCTCTTAGTATATTCCTTACTATCGTTGTTTCTAAGCAGCTTGCTTTTTGCATGATGATAAGAAGCAACGATCAATAATTTCCCATTTCTTAGTAAAGGAATGGAATGTGCCTGTTTTTTTTCTCCTTCTCTGAAGGTTATTGCTTTTTATATGCTCTCTCTTCCCTCTCCCTCTCTCTCTTCCCTCTCCCTCTCTCTCTTCCCTCTCCGTTTCTCTCCCTCTCTCTCTCTGCTGGCACCAGGCCTTGCTCGATGGTGTGGGTGACCCAGAAGCTAACAGATGTCAGCATAGGGAGGTCCCGTGTGGCATGGTGAGGTGTGAGGGCAGTAGGGGGCCGGTGCCACGTGAAGTGGAGTTGGGGTGAGAGCTTGGACTCAGACATTGGGATATTCAGATCCTGGTGGAAGAAGAAGGTTTAAGCTTGTAAATTAGGACAAGGTCTGAACTCTCTACAGTTATTAAAAACTCACCCACTGCTTAAAAGGATGAAGGGATTCCATGAGATTTGCCTTTGGAAGTGCAAAATGAAAAACAATGTAGCCATTGTTGCTGGTGGTGGTTGTGGGTATGTATGTATATATGTGTGTCTGGAGTCTTTCATTTGTTTTTTTGTTGTTGTTTTGTTTTTGGTGGCAGAGGGGGGCTGTTAGTTTCGAATTCATTTTCTTTTCTTTTTCTGGAATATGAGGGACAGGACACTGTCAGAGCAGCCATTTCTCCCCCTTCCCTTTGTTTCCTCCCATGAAGTCTTCCAGGATTGCCTCACGGGAGACTTACACTGAATAGATGTAGATATGTAGAAAATGAGTGGAGTTTCTTTTTTTCACACCCTGATTTTTTTTCAGTTTGGAACATGAACTACATACTTCTATAGTGGTTTCGTGTTTATGCATGTTGTGACACATATGAGTCTGGGCAGCTCACTGGTTACGCTCACAGTCATGTAACCCAGAGCACCCCAGTCAGTGGCTGTGGGATAATTGAACTGACCGCCTGTGGTCTCAGGCCACCAAGCTTTGTCACGTCACTTCTCAACAGCTGTTGTTTCTGACAGTGCTTTCTCCCTCCCTTCTGATTTTGACCAATAAGTATTTTATCTCGTGACTGGACCAGGTGCTGGGACCTGAGAATCAAGGCACAGCTCTGTGCACATGGAACTTACAGTTTTTTAATATCAACCACTGAGTAAGCTCCTGCGTGCCCATCTTCCATGTCAGACTTGACGTATGTGTCGCTACTGGGTTTGTACAAGAACCCAGTGAAGCAGGTGTCAAGATCATTTCCAGTTCCCGAATGAGGGCATTTGGGCTGGAGCAGTGGCCTTCCCGAGGTCACAGCCGGGGGTGCTTGGAGTCTGGCCCAGGGAAGCCATCTCCAGGGCCCGTGCAGGGAAAGCAAACAACACTGCAGTCCAGTGCCCAGGCCCTTGGTCAGTAATATGTTGGAGTTATGAGGGACCACACTTTCATGGTGACCACAATGGTTTGAAATCCTGGAGGCAGCAGAGATGGTCCTTCAGTACTTCTACAGAATGTCACCTAAATATATATATTTGTGTGTGTGTATTTTTGTATTTTTCCAAAGTTAGAAGCAAAGAGGCAGTCAGACAGACTCTCACATGCGCCCGACTGGGATCCACCTGGCATGCCCACCAGGGGGCGGTGCTCTGCCCATCTGGGGCATTGTTCCACTGCAATTGGAGCCATTCTAGTACCTGAAGCGGAAGCCATGGAGCTGTCCTCAGTGCCCGGGCCAACTTTGTTCCAATGGAGCCTTGGCTGAGGGAGGGGAAGAGAGAGACAGAAAGAAAGGAGAGGGGGAGGGGTGGAGAAGCAGATGGGCACTTCTCCTGTGTGCCTAAACCGGGAATCAAACCTGGAACTTCCAAACGCTAGACTGATGCTCTCCCGCTGAGCCAACTGTCCAGGGTTTAAATATATTTTAAGTACGTGAAACATACTCTAAATAATGAAACAATCAACAATGCACCTGGAATCATTTGACATTAACTTAGTCTTAGGTAAGCTTCACTTGTTGGGTAACTGTGGCATTTTAGAGAAAAATAATGTATTTCACTGAAAAAATTTAAAATACTACAGGAAGTTTTGAACACAAATATGTTTCAGAGAAAAATCAAAAGAGGGATTGTTTGTTTGTTTGTTTTTACATGCAGTTTCTAATGAGTATACATCTGACTAAGGTCATGGTTTTCCGGATCTTAGAGGTTGAAGTCGGAAGCTTCCTCAGAAAGGATCATGTTTAACAAACAGTTGATGCCGCATATCTTGTGAGAAGGAACATGTATAAAGTTTGTTGTGTGGAATTGAGCATATCTAATTTATAGGGGTTTAAATGACAAGCCTTTTCTAAATTCCAGAAGGCTTTTAAATTTGCATTCTTATAAATAAACCAGTCTCTCTTAGAAGCAACCTTAAGTCTAATAAATAAATAAAACGCAACCATTATTTCACATGACATTTTTCATGCCAGAAAGACACGATTCAAGATAAAATACGCAGTAATTTATAGAAAGCGGTGCTATTAAAACTACATGATATAGTTCCCCCCCCCACCCCCGCTCGATATTGACTCTACTTACCATCCATCCCCTGCACTCAACCACTCATTCGCTACTTTGTTTTAATATCTAGATATTCTCTCATGGGTTTCCTCTTGTTACAAACGTCTTTCCATTTCCTCCTTGCCCACGTGAATCCATGACTTCCTCGTGGATACCTTGAACGGGCAAAACACTACCCTCTTCCAGGAAGTCTTTCGAAAGAAAGAAAGAAAGAAAGGAAGGAAGGAAGGGAGGGAGGGAGGGAGGGAGGGAGGGAGGGAGGGAGGAAGGAAGGAAGGAAGGAAGGAAGGAAGGAAGGAAGGAAAGAAAAGAAAGTAATCTCTCAATTTTCTTTTCGAAGCTACAGACATAAGGTGAAACACTGTCATTAGGCGTTTATGTTCCTCCAGTTCCTATACAAGTAAATTTGACCTGTGCTGAGTGAAGGGCTTGCTACATGTTGCCTTTTCCTTAAATTGTTTCATGTCTTGTTCCATATATCGGGTCTGAAAGTCTGCAAGGACACAGTTGACTCTCTTGTCCCTTTCATATTCCCACGCATGCAGTAGATCCTCAATAAGTGCTTTGTGTGTGTGTTTGTTTTATTACCTTTTGAAAATCAGAATGAAGTGCTTATGCTAAGAAAACCCAACAGTGAGGGTCTATAATTCATTCAACCTCACTGCCCAGAGGTAACTTCTTAGAATCAGTTCTGTTTTGATTCTTGTGGTGGGTTTACCTCCATAACTAATATGCACTTACCTCTTTTTCTTCATGAGACATTTTAGACACCTACCGATTCCCTAATATGGATTAGGAAACTCTAATAATAAAGCATTTTTTGTATTAATTGCTCTCCTTTTCCCATCATTGAGTGATTATTTTTATTAATTTTAGCCTTTTATTGATTATCTTTGTAAGTTTAAAAAAAAATGTTTCTTGTCCCATCAGCTGCAGTGAGCTCCCAGAGTCCCCCAGTGTGAGACTTTTGATGCCCTAAACTTTCTTCTACTTCTCCTCCTCCCACTCCATCAGTCATCTTCTCTTTTTTTTTTTTTAAAAAAAAAGTTTTTATTCATTGATTTTAGAGAGAAAGGGAGGGAGAGAGGGGGAGAGAAAGAGAGAGACAGACAGGAACCTCAATCTGCTCTTGTATGTGCCCTGACTGGGGATCGAACCAGCAACCTCTGTGCTTGGCAATGACGCTCTAACCAACCAAGCCATCTGGCCTGGGCCAGTCATCTTCTCAATTACTATTATTTTTATGTTATCAGGAGTCTCAATATTTGTATCATATTTTGTGCTGTAACCATAACCAAGGCTTTCATTCTTGCCCCTAAATTAATTGGAAAAGTAGTTACAAGTCGAGTAGACCAGGTTTACTGTGGCTCTGTTGATGTTGATCACGGATAAATTGAGTTCTAAGTCTCCATTTCCTTCGCTACAGCACCAGTGAGAAGAATATTTCTAGCCCAAGGTCAAGCAGAGTCGTTGAAAATTACCTCCCTTTGCTTAAAAGTATGCCACATGATGTTTTAGTTCATATCTGCTTCAGATTAAATCTCAGTGCCTCCTTTTACATTTTTTTTTACCCACTTGTTTTCTTGTTAACAATAAAATACATGTTTATCATAGTCTGAAGATTTTCATCTTTTCCATGATAAAGTCTGTTGCATTCCTTAGCTTTTTATCCTGTTGACTTCCCTCTTGGATGCACCTTAGAGTCAGATTACCTGACGACTCACATGACGTTATGACTGACCAATCAGGGAAGAAGAGGCCATTGGAAACGTCCGTGTCAGTGACTGGTTTCTAAGGCAGCAGCACAGCTAACGCACTGGGATTTCTTCCTTCTCTTCTTCTGGGTTGACTTAATTATCTGTTGACACTCTCGAATTCTTCTGTTTCTCTTTTATTTTTTTTTTTTTAGATGACATCATCAGCTTCTTCAGGAGAGAAATTTGGAAAACTAACTTTACATAAATGACAAGTCTTTTATTTTGCCTTCTTCTGGATGGATAACTTGGCTGCCAATGAAATTCTCGGTTGAAACTAATATTCTTCCAGAATTTCGGAAGTGTTACCCCATTGGCTTTTGGCCGGTACTGTTGCCAGTGAAAGAGTCGAAGTCTGGTGCTTTGTGAATTCCTGTTCCTTTAATGGCGCGCACGCGCACACGTGCGTGTGTGTGTGTGTGTGTGTGTGTGTGTGTGTTTTACGCTGGCATTTGTTTGGATCATCTTTTTAGCTTTGATGCTCTTATATTTCCTAAGGACGTACAGGTCTATTGTGGTGTCAGACTTTTTTTTAACTCATTGTTTTGGTCATTCTGCAAGACCTCTCAATCTGAAGGTTAATTTGCTCCTTTAGTTGTGGAAATTATCTTTATTTCTAATAATTTCTTATGTTCTGAGAATTTCTACGTGTTTTCTGTTCTGTCCTTTTGCAACTCTCTGAGATGTGCCTTGTCTGTCCTGGATTGAATCTTACCTCTTCTTGCACGCACGAGTGTGTGTGTGTGTGTGTGTGTGTGTGTTTCCTTTTACTCAATCTTCAGAGAAATTTTATCAGCTTTATTTCTAAACCTTTCCAAAAATATTTTATGGGTTTTGAAATCTTATTGTTGGCACTGGACTGAGGAAATAGACCGATTTTAATATAAAATTAAAAAAATTGGCCTGACACTTCCGTCAATTAGGTTTGACTCATTTACTTTGTTAAATGGATTAATGTATATAAATTGAGGCAACCCAAACTGTGATTTGTGGACTGTGGCAGGTGTATGAGTTGGTTCTGACCTGCCCATGACAAAGAAAAGGAGTTTGCTCCAGAATGTAAATGAACTGAGTTGCTAAGCACACTATGCAGTTAGCTGACATTTTTTTTTCCCTAGCAAGACCTTGCCAATGAAGAAAGTAATATATTGATTAACATTTTGGCAAACGCCACAGACCCTATCACAGACGGGTACCAGTGTTGTTGCTGGTCGGCATCAGCCCTTGGACCACACTTTGTGAAGATGGTAGAAAGCACTTAGAATCATGCCTGGCAGAGAAAGCATTCAATAAATGTTAGTTGAGTCTGACACATGCTTTCCTGGGAATGAAATTTGCAAACTCCCCTGATATCCACAGATAGGATGCTTAAGCTGTTTATTTCTTTAATAAAACAACAACGGGAACTTTGCTAATTTCTCACAGGGAAAGTTTTGTTATTTTTTTTAGTTTGGCAAAATCCCATAAATCCCTTTGGTTTCTCCAACAGAAAACATTCGCTTATGTTGCTAATGAGTCATCACCGAAACGGGGCCGAGCTGTGCTCACTGCCAATCCTTGCCTGTCTGTCCTGGCATGCTTGCCGAGAGCCCCCCCCCCCCGGTCCGGAGACTTTGTGCCAGCTGATCCTAATTAATACTCTGGAATCTGCAAACCGTGGTGTGATCTTTGCTAGTGAGGAGGGGTAGTGAGTTCATATATCAGCATCTGTCTTCCATCATACGCTCCCCCCAGAGTTTAGAAATGATCTCTCCATCTCTGCTCACCACTGAAGGCGAGACATTTCTGCAATGCACCTGAGCAAGTTCAAGCTCTTGAATATGCACCATGGCAAGCCAGGCACTGGCCAGTCCTTTTCAGGGGGCATTCAGGATCCTTGGTTCCCCTTCTGAGCACTTTTGCCAAAGGAGGAGCTCGGCCCAAACCCTAGCTGGCTGTCTGGGGCAAATCCACCTCGGTTCCAAACAGCTGTAGATTTCAAAGATCACGTAACGGCCCCTCCTCCAGTCTCAATCCAGATCATCCTGGAATGGCCTCGTTTCTACACAGGGCTCTTACCGTCTTTGCACTCCGCTCCAAGAACAGCAGAGACCACCTTCCCCCTGACTTCCGCCGTGCAGTTCACGCAAGGTCAGATAGGCCGCACCCTCGTCCAACGTGGTGGGAGTCCCCGTGACCTTCCTCGGACAGCACTGCTCTGTGCCCTCTCAGGACCTGCCTTCTCTTCTTTCCCAGGATGCCATGTCAGTTCAGGGCACTGCTCAGGGCCACTCTTCACAGAGCCTGCTCCTGCCCGGCTGCTAAAACCCAGCCTGCAGGCTCCACCCAGCCCAATCCCTGAGATGAGGATTGACAAACCCAGGTGAGTTTTGTCAGTGCAGACAACCCTTTTAGTTTGCCACTTCCCTCCCGTTTTCTAAACACCTTCAGTGACGTTATTCCTTTGTAGAGAATGACAGCCTTGGAGTGAGCAAGTCAGCTCAGTTGCTGTCTGGCTGTTTCCAAAGGGTTAGCATCATCAGGCCTGGGCCATTTCAGATCCGATCCCCATGCCTTGTCACTCTTTCTCTGCTCGATCCAATTCGCACGCGACTGCCGTAGTACCTTTCTTAATTCCCAGCATGCGTCCCCATACCTGTGTGGCACAGCCCGCAGAGGCTCCTGATGACCTGACAGATGGGACCCACACCCCTGCCTGGGGATTAAGCCGCAGCATGAACTCAGCCACTGACTCTGGCTGTCCTTCTGTTAATCAGTCACATGCCCTTAATTATCACCTCGCATGTTGCTCAGATCATTATACCTGTCTGCCTCCTCATTGTGGATTCCGTTTTGATGTCTCCTCTTCAAACTCCGTTCAAATGCCCTCCCCTTTTATAAGACGGTACCCGAGAATCTCAGCCGAGTGGGATCTCCCCCTCTGTAGAACTCCTGCTGGAGTTACTGTATTTTCCTTTTATTTACTGGTGTACTGATCTCCTCCCTTTTGGGTGTCATCTCTCTAACGGGCGGGTGCTGCTCCTTTGGGCACCGGGGGTCACCACCGAGGGTAACACAGTGTCTATCCTTCACGCGGGAGACAGGTGATAAACAGACAGTGAGTGAATGAATGATCGATTGTCTTCCACTACGGCAGAATCAAGAAAGCAGCTATATGATGCTCGCTTCAGGAAGTAGGTTTGTGACAGTCTGAAGAGAGGCAGAAAGAAACAGGGCCACGCTGGGTGAACAGAACCTAGTTCTTATGGTACCGACCTAGCCGGCTGGATCGTCCACCCTCCCAGCAATTAATTTATCTTAAAGCATCGATGTATAGATGCTGCTCAGAAACCTTCGTTACATGTATGCAAATAATAGTATTTGGACTGAAAGAGGGTAGAAACACCTATTATATCTTTGAATCCTTAGCGAATCTCTACTTAAGAAAAATTGATGTCGTAATATTATTCACTTCATGGAAAAGTTTTTAACCACCAAAAATTATACTTCGTTGTTTGCTATAACATGGAAAATATTTCCATGCTACAAGTAAAAAAGTAGGATAAAATTATATATAATATAATTTTGACTATGTTTTTTTTGTTGTTGTTGTTTTTGTATTTTTCTGAAGCTGGAAACGGGGAGAGACAGTCAGACAGACTCCCGCATGCGCCCGACCGGGATCCACCCGGCACGCCCACCAGGGGCCACGCTCTGCCCACCAGGGGGCGATGCTCTGCCCCTCCAGGGCGTCACTCTGCCGCAACCAGAGCCATTCTAGCGCCTGGGGCAGAGGCCAAGGAGCCATCCCCAGCGCCCAGGCCATCCTTGCTCCAATGGAGCCTTGGCTGCGGGAGGGGAAGAGAGAGACAGAGAGGAAGGAGGGGGGGGGTGGAGAAGCAAATGGGTGCTTCTCCTATGTGCCCTGGCCGGGAATTGAACCCGGGTCCCCCGCACGCCAGGCCGACGCTCTACCGCTGAGCCAACCGGCCAGGGCCTTGACTATGTTTTTTTTTAAAGAAAAAAAACAATGCATGAGAAAATATTTGAGGACAAGAGGAACATCTCTAAAACCTCAGTGATTAGGTGTGATGGCCAATACCATGGTACTTTTTTCTCTTTTATAGAATTTTGTATATTTTAAGTTTTTATTAATGGATATTATATTATGGTAAAAAGTTATTTGAAAAGGAAGAAAAAGTACCTAAGAGAATGAAGTCCAACTCATTGATAGCTATTGTTAAGTTTATTAGTCCACTGACTTGGAGTAGAGAACAGAGGACGATGTCCCTTAGGAAGAAGCCTGGTACTCCTGCCTTGAATACATATTTTATTAGATTAGTCATCTCAGTGGGTAATTTATATCTCATTGATTGCCACTCATATATAAAAAAAAAATCTATATTTTGACATCTGCTAAGTTTTTGTGGGATAGTTAGGAAATGCTGAGTTCGCCCAAAAATTGAGTTTATATTCTTCAATGCTGTAGAAAACTGTGGGTGAAATTTGGAAATAATTTTGCATAACTATCCAGAATAATTTCAAGCATAGCGGATAAGTAATGTCACTTCTTTCTAAAGAACTATTCTGTATAGTTTGAAAAGAGAAGAAAACCTGACTCCAACCAATTTGAAAGAGGTGGACTTGACTCTGTGGTCATTCAGCTTTCAAATTTGCTCTTTCCTGAGTTTGGATTACATGCTGATTGGTGATGAATCTCAGGAAAAATGAACAGCTAAATAATCGATGCACCCTTTTAGAAAAGTGAAGGGAAATGGGTTCCACTTACTATTGTCATTTTTATTTATGTTAACTTTCTCCCATTCAAACGCTTGTATTCACCAAGGGTTCTTGAGAACTCAAAAGTGCATATAACAATGATCAAATACAAGAGACCGCTGAGTGCTAAATTTTATGGCAAGACTAAGGCAGTATTTTTCACATATGAGAATAGTGTTTCTGCATCCGATCATCAATTCTAATTGTGGTGCTTGACATTCAGTGTTAATCCACCCGCTCTAAAGTTTATTAAAAATGGCAGCAGACACATTGGCAGTGCAGAAGCCGGTCAGGAACTGTCGAAAACAATGAGAGCTTTATGATCAGCCGTGAAATTGGGGTTATTTTAGCAATCCGCCTTCTGCGTGGAATCCACAGGTGCAGAATCGATAGCCCAGGATTAGTGCTGGCAGTTGCGGATAATCCCAGCAGCAGGTCTCGAAAGATCCCCCAGTGGAGAGAAAGGACCTTCATTTGTTGTTTCTGCCTTTGTTCTCTTTTTCATCAGACGCGTGGAGTGCCTCACCCTTACCCGCTGGAATTAGCGGTAGAATTAACAATAAAGAATAAATGTCAGCTTTTCCTCCTGAAGGAGCAGAGCACACCGAGGAGCCTGTGAGAATAGGAGACCTGCAGTCACTTTGTCATTTGTGAAGGTGTGTGCTGCAGAATCCCTTAAGCAGGTGTGTAAGGCCGTGGGAGCTATATTTTCCCCTCTGGGAGCTATTTAGGTTTTAGCTTGTGTTATCTAGAATTATCTAGGAGCCACCTTCAAACCACACTTCCTTCATTATTCAGGTGCTAGTGGACAAATGAGGCGGACCCAATGGCGTAGAACAGTGGTAGCCAACCTGGTCCCTACCGCCCACTAGTGGGCGCTCCAGCTTTCCTGGTGGGCAGTAGCGGAGCAACCAAAGTATAAATAAAAAGATAGATTTAACTATAGTAAGTTGTTTTATAAAGATTTATTCTGCCAAACTTAGCAAAAATCCAACCTAAAGTACTTGGTAAGTAATTATTATTATATGCTTTCACTTGCTGTAACTCTGCTTTATAAATTTTATAAAGTGACTTCCCTACTTTATAAATCACCATAACTGTGGAACTGGTGGGTGGTTAGAAAATTTTACTACTAACAGAGATACAGAAGTGGGCGGTAGGTATAAAAAGGTTGACTACCCCCGGCGTAGAAGGTGGCCGAGGGTGGGAAGGGGACCCTCTAATTTTCTTCTCCTGTTTGCCGAATGGGTAAGACCTGAGGACCGCCTCGGTGTTCCTCAGCTGTAGACTGCAGCGAGTCTCTCAGGAAACTCAGTTTATGCCCACCACCGGTGGTGAGCTGTTCCAGGGGCGCCTGAGCCTCCTGCTGAGGACGCGGGATCCATCCATGGAAAAATAAGTAAGCTGAACCTGACAGCCCCATGTCACGGGCACCCGTTAATGAACACTGTGGTACATTGCACGCCGTGACGGTCCTTCTACAGTTCATACCTGCTTCCCCACAGATCATGCCGGTTTGTTGTGTGAATATTTGTTGTGGCTGCACGTTTTGAGAAGCAAATAGGATTTTATAATAAATGGGTGCAGGTAAGAACAGAGACATACCTTGTCAAGCCCCCCACCCCACCCCTCCAGGTGACTATTTCAACAGAATAAGCGTCTTCATAAATGTGCGATTTTTTTGTCTGCTGGTCATGAGTAGCAGGACTTACAGAAAAATATTAAATATTGGTTATTGATGGGATTTATTGTGACATCCATAATCTCTCGTATCCCAATTCCAAAGAATTTTGCCAAGAAAAGGACACATCTCATCTTTCAAAGTTATGTAAAATGTGAATGCACTTGTCAGGCCAACAAAGGTTTGGGGCAATCAGGTGACACGAAAGACCATACCCTTCGCCCATAGGGACAATGATGTTTTTACACTTATAAACGCTTTTTAAATCTCTGTGAAGCGTATAGCTACTTACAGAAGCTTTTCTTTTTTTCTTTTTTTTTTTTTCTGAGGCATTTTGGAGACGCCTTTCTTCTGCATGTATAGGATTCTTATTGAAACAAAGGGATAATAAGTGTATTCATTTATGAAAGGAAGAATAATGACGACCAGCTGTGGACACAGAAACCTGACTGAATGTGCATAGTGCATATCAGGCTTTATGTATTGTATTTATGTCTTATAGTAAATTGCCATCTTTTTAAATACCTCCTCCCTACCCAGGGTAGAGAGATAATACGCACTTCAAGACATTCTGCCCTAGGCTATGCCCGGTGTATCGCTCCTTCAGGAACCAAGTACAGCACGGGATACCCACATGCCATGGCCCTCACTTCTCACCACAGGTTCTTTGGTAAATTCGCACCTCAGAGAGTGTCTACTGCTTGGCATCTGGCCAGAAAAAAATGGAGTCCAGCTCGTTTAGATTGGGAGAAGCAACAGTAGGACCAAAGGCTGAGTAGGTATATTTAAGAGACATCTTGAAGGCCTTGAATGCGAGGCCAGGGAATGTGACTTTTTCTTTATTCTCTAGGTAGGAGGTCATGGTGAGGAGCAGGGATTTAGAGTTCACCCACGCTTTGTTGGAATTCTGGCTTTACCATAAGTCCGTGATGGCAAACCTTTTTATAAAAACCTCCCACTTTTGCAGTGCTGGTCACCCTGATCCCTCCCGCCCACTAGGGGGCGTTCCAGCTTTCATGGTGGGCGGTAGCAGAGCAACCAAACGGCGCAGATTGGCTCACCATGAAAGCTGAAACGCCCCCTAGTGGGCGGGAGGGACCAGGTTGACCAGCACTGCAAAAGTGGGTGGTTTTTATAAAAAGGTTCGCCATCACGGCCATAAGTTGAGCTCTACGATCTGCAGTATGCTCACCTGTGAGGTGGGGGCAGTACTCCCCTCTTAGGTGATGATGAGGAGGAGGATCAATAGTACAAGGGAACAGAAGACAGGCTTTGTAAACTGCCTGGAACTTCAGCAGAGTTCGATAAATGACAGCTGTCACTAATGAGAAGCCATGAGGACGGAGGGGCAGGATTCTGAGCATGAAAGTAACGTATTCCACCTGTAATGTAGGAAGACCACTCTGGTGATCCGTGGTAAAAAATAATATGCCATGCTAATGAGTGAGGCTGATAATGGGAGAGCCTATGACTGTGTGGGGCTAGCAAGTTTATAGGATCTCTCTCTACCTCGCTCTCAATTTTGTAATAAACCTAAAACTTTTCTAAATATATAGTATTATTTAAAAAAAAAAAAACACAACTAGTCAGTGAAGGCATTCAAGATGGCAGGAGAGTAGGTAATTTTGAGAACATCAACTTTTAAGGAAAGGTGGTATAGGATGGAGCCAAAGAATTTGCAATGAAATCGTTTGTATCTCTGAAAACCTCAATTGCCGTTGCAAGGGACTGAAGAGTGACTGTGGGGGTGGGGGGCGAATAGAAGGAGTAAGGGTGAAATACTGTCCCAAGGAGCTCGAGAGTGAATGGAAGTCAGGAACCATTTATATTCTGAGGAGGTTTGACTCCTGTATTTTATTGGAAGGTTATACGTTCAGTCGGATTGGATTAACCACTCTGAGGTCTTTTTTTTTGAATCAGGGTTCAACGATTTTCTTTCCTTTCTCTTTCGTTTCTCAGACGACTTCATAAGATAAAAGTCAGGAAAACACAAGTGTACGCACAGCAGGCCTCACTTTGATAAAGTGTGACTTCCTCTAGCCAGCTTTCTCTCCCATTGACCCCAATGGCTATTTCAAAACCTTTGCGTGCCTCCAAACTCCTCTTCCTCCTCTTCACTCCCATTGGGCCGAGTGCCCCAGTGAAAAGATGGAAACCATCAGAGACGTTTTCACCTTTCCACCATCCAGTCTAACAATGTAGGTGCCTCTGCATCTCCTGGTCTTCCCTCTCCTTCCACCATGGAGCAGGCTGACCACCCCCTCCTGAGGAGCCTGTGTCATGGGCCACTCGCTTCACCTCCCATCTACGTAGCTTCACGTTGCTGCCCACGTATCAGTCCTCAGGCAGGCTCGATCACAACCAAACATGCTTAAAGCCCTCCCTTTGCATTGTATCTCCCTCTACCTCCTTTTATGAAGAAGTTGCTGCACCTGCAGCTTCATAAACTTTGGCCAACTTTTTGCCTGTGATGCCTCTCTTTGCCTTGAAGCATTCCTCCCTGGGCCTCCACTCCCCTCTCCCTCCCCTCTCCCCTCCTCTCTCCCCTCCCCTCTCCCTCCCCTCTCCCTCCCCTCTCCCTCCCTTCTCCCTCCCCTCTCCCTCCCCTCCCCTCTCCCCTCCCCTCTCCCCTCTCCCTCCCCTCTCCCCTCCCTTCTCCCTCCCCTCTCCACTCTCTTCCCCTTCCCCTCTCCCCTCCCCTCTCCCCTCCCCTCTCCCCTCCCCTCTCCACTCCCCTCTCCCTCCCCTCTCCCCTCCCTTCTCCCTCCCCTCTCCCTCCCCTCTCCCTCCCCTCTCCACCCCCCTCTCCCTCCCCAGGCCGCTTTCTACTCATCTTTTGAGTCTTGACTTAAATATCACTTTTTTTTTTTAGAATTAGTCTTTTCTCACCCCTCGTCTAAGGAGCTTTGCTTTGTTATGCTTCCTATACTTCTAATCACTTCTTGTCATTCTTTCCCAAGAGACTGAATTCCACAAGAGAGGAATGATGTGTCCTGTCCATTCTTCTATAAGGAATATTGCATAGAGAAAGCATTCAGAAAAAAAAATGTGTTGAGTATTTTTTGCATATTTTTATTAATAAATTCCCTAGTACATATATTAGGATGTAATCTACGGAAAGATTGATTTAGAGTCAATTGATTTTTTTATATTAATTGACTTTTATCTATTGATATGGGGAGTAAAGCAAGGAATATTTTTCTATGAAATTATATTTTTTTCACTAAGCACAATTATAGTTTCAAATATGTTTCCACTGAAAAAGTGTTGACCTCAACATATGATATATCCATCTTTAACATTTCTCTGTTTACTTTAACAAGCATTATCTCTTGGCCATATGTATTTAATTTTTCAGTTTATGTATTTAATTCTATCACTAATAACTTAGTCAACCAGACACATAATGTTTATTTATATGCATATTAAAATATAGAGTAGAATGATTTCACAATCCATTAAAGTTTGCTCACGATTTTTTAGATAACACACTCACTCATGGCATCACCCACTGGCCTTCATGCCAAGATTTTTCACAGAGCAGCCCAGCTAGAAGAGCCAAGCAAAATGCAAGGAAATAAAATAAATAAAGAATGTGTTGATAGAAAGTGCCATGAAATGACAGCTAAGAGACCTGGACCCTGATCCTAACATGGTCATTGATTAGTTGCGTGATCTCGGAGAAGTCATTTGATCTTCTTGAATGTCCGTCACTTGTGAAATTAGTGTAAATGAACTACACCCACGTTTTAATTCAGAGGATACGTTGATCTGAAATGTGTATTGTGCATATGAGCATACGTGTCCTGAGCTTGGGGAGGGGTGCTTAGAAGTCAGGCACAGTCCTTACCTACAAATAGCTTATCTTCCTTTATATGAACCCAAACCAGCGCAGTCCAAAAGGAAATAAAAACATGCAGTTGTACTTGAGATGATTAAATGCCTAATTTGTACAGAAGAGACCATTGATGCCACAGAGCTTAGAGAGAAGCAGAACTTCTCATTAAATAGTAAGACCCTCTTCCCTGTCAATACAATCCTAAGATTGAGTATTAATCATCTAATTATGTGCTTGCATGTAGAACCTCCTCGTGAATATGCATTGAGTAAATGAATGAAAGATATGGGTAAATCGATGAATTGCAATATTTAAATCATTGATCCTGCAGAAATATTTTAAAGAATTTTATACAAATATAAAGATATGTATGTACATATGTTTACATATATGTATGTATGTATATATATGTATAATCTGTGTGTGTATATATACATATGTCTTTGATAAATGTAAAGGAAGCATTTCACATAAAATAATTTTTCAAGAAATATAGTTTATTCACTACTTGAAATATATTAAGTTTTTATATTATATCCCACACCAAAATATGTATGTTCCAAATGGTTTGAAGATTAAATAATGCCAAAGAAAGAAAATATATATGGATATTTTATTTATTGGCATGAAAATACATTTTTCTAAACTGTGGAGGACAATACTGAGAGATACGACCATATTGAGATTCAAACTCCACTCCATCAAAAACATTTGTAAAAAAATATGCAAATGAAAAACCAGAGGCATTTTGCAATGGATCTGACAAAACTAATATCTAATATAAGGAACTCTTTCAAATAAATAATAAAAAAAGAGATGTACAACCTAAAGATTTTGTTAAATTAAAAGCAAAAGACACACACACACACACACACAAAGCTTATAAGAAAGAGGAAAACAATGAGTCAATAAACATGTGAAAAGCTGTTCTACTTCATTAGTGCTTAAAAATTCAGAAAGAAACAAAATGTTTGGTGTTGATAAGGGTGTGAAGAAACGGTCACCACATGTCCTGCTGCTGGCAGTATAATTGTGACCTTTCTGGCAGACAATTTAGAAATACCATAAGTGTTAACAGTTTTAAAATGTGTGTGCCTATTGATCTAGGCATTCCATCTTTAGAAATTTAACTTCAAGGGATAATCAGAAATTTAGGCAAAAATAAATGTACAAATATGGATTTCTTTATAATCATGAAAAAATGAGAAATGGCTACATAAGCATTTTGGCCAGAGTAGATGACAAATATACACAGAAATTTTTATAATCTTTTGTGAAAAGCAATGTGGCGATTTACATCACGAATTATATATATATATATATATTTTTTTTTTTTAATATTTATACCTTTTGACGTATTGACTCATTTTCTGGGAATTTCTCCCAAGGAAATACTTGGAAATGCAGAAAGAACTAAATTCATGAAGGTATTCATTGCAGCATGACAGCAATTTATAACTTATTGTTGGAGTGAGGACATCTGGTAGGCAAATGGTAGCGTCCAAAAAGAGAAGAGAATGTGACCATTACAGATGTGATTTATAAAATGTTTCCAGTGTCTTGGAAATATGCACATATCAGGTATTAAAGTGAGGAAAGAGACTGTGTCCCTGGGTTCCAACCAGTGCTTTGCCACCACCTCCCGGGACTTCTCTTAAGCTTCAATTTTGTAATCTATAGAACAGGTGGGGGCATCCTTGCGCATTCCTTATCGGGATGCTGTGAGGATTACATGAAGTAATGAATATAAAGTACTTAGCACAGGCACATATCACTCAATGAAACTGTTACATGTTTTTTAATGGGGCACATGATTCCTTCCAAGGATAGTTATGACTATCTGAATATACAGTGGAATTAATTTATCTCAACATTAACAGCGGCTATCTTGGAATGGTGCAATGATATGTAACGTGTCTTCTTCTATGTATATATTTTCCAGACTTTTCTACTTTCATAAATTTGCAAGTATATTGATTTTGCTTTTTTTTTTTTTCTCCATGGTGTTTCCAAATGGTAGAAAGCAGACAAAGGATTCTGAAAAAAAAAAAGAGTAAATCAGACAGGCAGCAGCAACACCCTGGACATTGGCCACCAGGGCAGGGCCATCGTCAGCCAGCACCATCTGCCTTGTAGGCAGTAGTCGGAGTCCTGGCCGCTGAGGTGGAGCTTGGTGGCAGAGCCGGCTTTCTGCAGCTGTGAGGTCTGTCTGCATCACTGTGCTGCCCGAGGCCAGCAGGGATGCCGGGACCCCGCCTGCAGAGACTGTAATATGGTGGGATGAGGTGGGGTCCGAGGGCTTGAATTGTCAACAATTACTTCACCTGTGATTCTAACTCACACCAACAATTGGGAACCCTTGGGCTAGCGCGTGACGTTCACGAGGCCAGAGCTCCAGACTGCATCCTCGAGGGACTTCCACAGTGAGCTGCCCTGTGTGCCCGCGGGCTGCGTGCCCACTGGTTGCCATATGTCTAGCCAAGGCCGGGCCAGCCCAGAGCATGAATGGGAAGAGGCGAATGATCTCATCCCCTCTCTCTCTCCATTCCACCACCTACCTCCCCCACACCACTAACCAGATAACACCTTCAGCCATAAAAAAACACACACACAAAACAATGAAATCTTGCTATTTATGACAACATCGGTGGACCTAGAGGGTATTATGCTAAGTGAAATACATCAGACAAAGAAAGACAAGTAGCATATGATTTCATTTTTTGTGTAGACTCTAAAACACCAAAATAAATGAAAAAAGGAAAAAAAAAACACCACACAACAGAAATAGACTCATAAACACAGAGAACAAAAGGATGATTTTTGTTTACCATCACTTTGTTCATCGACACCAGATGGGAGGGATGTTGGGAGGATGGGTGAAAAAGAGGAAAGGATTAAGATGTTCAAACTGCCATCTATGGAAATGGTCACAGGGATGTAAAGTACAACGCAGGGAATACAATCAATAACATTGTAATAACTCTGGGTGGTGCCAGATGGGTCCTAGACTTACTGCGGCAATCACACCATCAGTTATATAAATGTCTAATCACTATGCTGTACACTTGAAACTAACATAATATTGTATATCAGCTGTATTAGAAAAGAAAGAAAGAACCACATAATCCAAACATAAGCCTTCTTATTGGGGAGTCAGCGGTTAGTAGTCGCACCTTGGTCTAAACCAGGGGTCCCCAAACTTTTTACACAGGGGGCCAGTTCACTGTCCCTCAGACCGTTGGAGGGCCGGACTATAAAAAAAAAACTATGAACAAATCCCTATGCACACTGCACATATCTTATTTTAAAGTAAAAAAACAAAACGGGAACAAATACAATATTTAAAATAAAAAACAAGTAAATTTAAATCAAGAAACTGACCAGTATTTCAATGGGAACTATGGGCCTGCTTTTGGCTAATGAGATGGTCAATGTGCTCCTTTCATTGACCACCAATGAAAGAGGTGCCCCTTCCGGAAGTGCAGCGGGGGCGGATAAATGGCCTCAGGGGGCCGCATGTGGCCAGCGGGCTGTAGTTTGGGGACCCCTGGTCTAAACAGTAAGAGGACATATTTAAAAAAGAAATGAGACCTTGACGGCTATCAATGGTGGGTGATGAAGATCAGATGAAGCAGATGTTCTAAAAAAGCAAGTCACCGCTTTAATGGAGTATATGCTTTAGAAGGCGAGGTCGTTTTGCTTTTCCAGTAGGTGATAGAGATCAGCGCATTCACAATTCTTTCATGTTTGTTGGGAATCCCTGGGCAGCGTTTTCCCCATGTTTTTGTTGACATCATTTATTTATCAAGTGTGGCACATGGCCTTAAAACATAATGCACCGTGGGTCTGAGTTCATCTCAAGTTCAGGGTGTTCTGACACATCCAACGAGCTGACCCGGTGGGAGTCAGAAGTTTTTTTCCATCCAAAATGCTGTCGACCCAAGTTCACGTAATAAGTGAAATCTTTGCAGCGCTCAGACATCCGATCCTGACTTGCCCTTTTGCAAAATCCATTCCTGTTTGCTTTTGAGAAGAACTTTTAATTAAAGGCCTCCTGCGGACTTGACACGGTGTTCCGTTCTCGGTGTCGGGAAGGGGTTGTAATTACCTGAGGGTTGGCTGGGATGTGCAGGAGGGAGCACTGTGCTCTTGCCTTTTTGAAATGGAGCCAGTGGAGCGACTCATGTCCCTTTGATTTTCCTGTAGGTCTCACTCAGCCTCCTCTCTTTTCTTCTGCTTCCCTTCGGACGGACGTGATTGTTGTTAAGCTTCGCTATCGAAGCCTTTCGTCCATTCTTTTGGTGTATTCGTCGGAGAGACATCCATCTTTGCTTTGCTACCTGTCAGCAGCTCCTCCTGCTTCTGGAGGGGGAATTAAATAATCCAGTTTCTTCCATGACTTTGGAAATAGCACATGTCCTTGCTGTTTGTCATTCGTTTTCCTGTGTCTTAATGGAGATGTGTCTGACGGCATGTAGCTTAGACAGTGGAATCTGGAAGGGAGCGGCGGGTTTGCGATGTAAGGACAGAGGCACAGACCTTGTCATCTGCCCAATGTTACGGGGACACCAGGTTTCTTCATCTTTAAAATGCAGTCCATAACACGGATTTTGCAGGTTTGCCTAACTTGACAATACTGTTTAGAAAGAACCAGAGACATTGAAGCCACTTAATAAATTCTATCTATTATTATTGTAACTGTAGATAAAGTGCATCTCATGCATAAAGTATAGGAATGACACTCTTATAAGACAGAATGGAGGTTCAAAATTGTTTCAACAAATGCTATGTTGAACAAGTAGGAATGATGTATTCAACAGTTTTTAATTTTGCAACCAAAGGCGGGCTACTAAGTCAGAAGGTGTTTTAACCTCTTTCTTTTGCTATACTTCACTGCGGTATTTGTCCGGCTTTTGCCTGCCTGGGACTTCCCATTCTCCTGACCTGCTCTTCCTGTTTTCTTTTTTTTTTTTTTTTTTTTTTTTTTTGTATTTTTCTGAAGTGAGAATCAGGGAGGCAGACAGACTCCTGCATGTGCCCAACTGGGATCCATCCAGCATGCCCACCAGGGGGCGATGCTCTGCCCATCTGGGGCATTGCTCCACTGCAACCGGAGCCATTCTAGCGCCTGAGGTGGAGGCCATGGAGTCATCCTCACTGCCCTGGCCAACTTTGCTCCAATGGAGCCTTGGCTGTGGGAGGGAAAGAGAGAGACAGAGAGAAAAGAGAGGGAGAAGGGTGGAGAAGCAAATGGACGCTCTCCTGTGTGCCCTGGCCAGGAATCAAACCTGGGACATCCACAAGCCAGACTGACACTCTACCACTGAGACAATTAGCGAGGATTCCTATTTTTTTCTGACGTCTCTGGCCTATCCAGCTCAGTCTCCTTTATGATCTTACCTGGCTCAGTGTATGCTCTCCAGGGTGGCTCCTCCCCAGGCTCCACTGCCAACATTCTGCCCTTTCCAGTGTATATAGCCTTCCGTGGGTTCGCCTCCTGGTTGCTGGTGAACGCTGGGCTCACATCGCCAATTGCTGACTCAGTGTCCCCCCGGAATCCTACATCGTCACTGAGTGAGAGAACACCCATCGAGTTCTCCTAAACTTCCTCCTGCCTTCTCCCAGTCGCCCCGGTGAACAATGTCACCATTTCCTTAGACACGGAGACCCGAGGTCTCCCCCATGGACCACGCGCTCCTCAACAGCGTGAACTTCCTCTCGTTTGCTCCCACGTCACTCGTGCCTAGCCCAGTGCCCGGAGGACACACAGTGTTGGGGATCGGCCGTGGCAGCCCACCTTCCTCGGTCCCCCGGAAGTGCCTATGCAACACTGAACAAGGAAAGGTGCTTCAGCCACAAATGCCAAAGTGAGTGAGGATGGAGCTGGGTCCCTGCTGCACTTGAAATAGCAACGGGATGATGTGGACGCCACAGAGAGCGAGCTCACTGCCCGTGTCTTCCTCGCTGGCCCTGCCTTGTTCTGTGCGGTAGACCAGCTCCCCCACGGTTCCTCTCAGCGCTGACCTCTCTGCATTTTCCCTCTGTCACCTGCCGTTACACTCTGTGTTAAAAGACAAAAGAGAGAGAGATGCCGGTTCATTCTTCCTTTGGCCTTCAGTCTCTTGAGTGGGCCTCCAGTCTCCGTTCCACGTGTCCCCCTAAGTCGGTACAACAATGGCCAGCGTTTCTCGAGAGCTTGCTGTGTGCTAGGTCACTGTGAGTGCATTGCATGTGCTACATTATTGAATCGTGAGGATCCTCTGGACTATCGACCCATTCTGGACCGAGAGTTCCTTTTCCAGCTGGTCCTAGACTTTGGTCCGTGACTCACTTCTTTAATTGATCTCTCTCTGTGTCCGTCTCCATCCGTGCTGGAAGACAGGAATCGTCTTCCTGGTCTTCTTGTGTTCTGAACCAAACCATGTCACTTCTGGAAGGGACCCTACGCCAACATCTCCAGGCCCCAGAGGACAGGTTTTAAGAACAGCTATTCTGAAGAGCGTGTACTTTATACGCAATCTTCAGCGGCATCACAACCAAGCGCAATCTCGGACATTGTTTAGGACCTGATGCAGCCAACTCACTGTGACCACCTTTTATTATTATTATTATTATTATTATTATTATTCACAAGGGGAATTTGCATCTGATCAGGCAGTGTGAGATATTAAGGAAGTATTATTAGTTTAAAAAGTTCAGGGGATAAAATGGGGGTGCTGTTGACAGAGAAAAACCCCACACAATGAAGACACTGTCGGTGACTGTTGAACTCGGGTGATGGGTACAGAATGGGTCACTGCGTTGTTCTTCTCCTTTAGTGTCTGTGTGAAGATCTCACGTGAAAGATTGAACAGATGCCGGTTTCTGGCACACGCCCCTCCGTCTGTGCTGCGTTGAGGTCACTGGGCATGGAACCCTGCAACCGGCATTCTTAGAAAGCTCCTGGGGTCGTTCTGAGGCGCTCCAGCATGCGACTGAGGCGCTCCGGCACGCGAGCGCCCCTGGTGGAGTTTTAAGTTGGTAGGAATCACATTCGTGGCCGCTGCCGACAACATCCAGGCCAAACCGGACCTTCCAGGACTGCGGTGTCAACACAGCCGTCTCCGCGACGGGCAGACAGAGCATCAATCCGGCCACACGGACAGAGCCGCCTCGTCAGGGTTCGGAAATAAACGCCATCTATTTCATGAGATAGAAGAGATTTTTTTTTTTGAAATTACCTTTTTTTTTTTTCCCCTTAATGAAATCAAAGAGGACATTGCCTCTATTGAGCCAAAGCAGGCCCGGGTTAAGGAGAGCACACTACATAATGACAATGACAATAACTGAAATAAAGATCTTATTCGAAAGTAGTACAAAGCGGACCTGACGCTGCACATAATCACATCAGCCGTACCCAGAATACGCAGAAAATGAAATCACAGGTTTAAAAAAATGAGCCGGAATAGAATAGGTAAGAGAGGTCAGTGATGAAGATAAAACCTACAGACTCAACGAATGAACCCAAATGCATCACTGAAGATAGAATAGCCTGTATTTTAGAATTCCTGGGAGCAAAGGACCCCAAAATAGCAGTTACAAAGAGTTTCTCATAGCCCAGATACCTTAGTCACCAGGATAATGACACAGACTCTTTCCTGTTATCACCCTTCAATGATAGAAGATGGTGATGACGACTTACGTGCAAGTTTCAGAGTAGACACGTCAGACCTGCCTGAAGACGATGGACAAGTCTGCTGTTCCCGGGGGGCGGGGGGAGTCCTGACTTAATCATATGAGAAGACGTCCCCCAATATGCAATGTAGTGGAGGATGTGTCACCCAAGAACCTGTTCTGCCAAAGTGACTCACATGCATATAAGGTCGTTGACGAGAAATCACGAAAAGGCTCTTGTATCCTCTGGCTCATACTTTGTGATGATATTCTGTTGCATCAATCCTAAATTGCACTTTTCCCCCCCCATCATTTTAACACCGCTGAAGTCAGGATGCATATTTTCATCCACGGTGTCCTACTTTGCTGTCTGGTAGGTGGCAGCTGTGACACAGTTGTCCTGTCTTGCACATGCACAGCCTGACCGGGGTTCCTGTTGACATGACCGGACAAAGGTAGCCCCTCGATGTCTCAAAAATAAAAATAATAAAAAAAGATCCATTTCAGAGCGATAGGAGGAAGGGCGATGGGTCCAGATTCCTGCTGGAAATCCTTCAATTGGCATCTTCTAGTAAGCTAAAAAAAAAAAAAAAAATGTAATAATCATCAAAACTTGCAAAACACGTGTCAGGAACTCGGGGGAGATGTCCTGCAGATGGTGAAAGTGCTTTGTTCGAAGTGTTGCTCTGGGGTGGGGTCCGTGGGGCACGGTCCTACTGTGCTCCCTACCGGTCTGCAGCATCTGGGGTGGGGTCCGTGGGGCACGGTCCTACTGTGCTCCCTACCGGTCTGCAGCATCTGGGGGTGGGGGTCCGTGGGGCACGGTCCTACTGTGCTCCCTACCGGTCTGCAGCATCTGGGGGTGGGGTCCGTGGGGCACGGTCCTACTGTGCTCCCTACCGGTCTGCAGCATCTGGGGTGGGGGTCCGTGGGGCACGGTCCTACTGTGCTCCCTACCGGTCTGCAGCATCTGGGGTGGGGTCCGTGGGGCACGGTCCTACTGTGCTCCCTACCGGTCTGCAGCATCTGGGGTGGGGGTCCGTGGGGCACGGTCCTACTGTGCTCCCTACCGGTCTGCAGCATCTGGGGTGGGGGGTCCGTGGGGCACGGTCCTACTGTGCTCCCTACCGGTCTGCAGCATCTGGGGTGGGGTCCGTGGGGCACGGTCCTACTGTGCTCCCTAGCGGTCTGCAGCATCTGGGGGTGGGGGTCCGTGGGGCACGGTCCTACTGTGCTCCCTACCGGTCTGCAGCATCTGGGGTGGGGGTCCGTGGGGCACGGTCCTACTGTGCTCCCTACCGGTCTGCAGCATCTGGGGGTGGGGGTCCGTGGGGCATGGTCCTACTGTGCTCCCTACCGGTCTGCAGCATCTGGGGTGGGGATCCGTGGGGCACGGTCCTACTGTGCTCCCTACCGGTCTGCAGCATCTGGGGGTGGGGTCCGTGGGGCACGGTCCTACTGTGCTCCCTACCGGTCTGCAGCATCTGGGGTGGGGGTCCGTGGGGCACGGTCCTACTGTGCTCCCTACCGGTCTGCAGCATCTGGGGTTGGGGTCCGTGGGGCACAGTCCTACTGTGCTCCCTACCGGTCTGCAGCATCTGGGGTGGGGGTCCGTGGGGCACGGTCCTACTGTGCTCCCTACCGGTCTGCAGCATCTGGGGGTGGGGTCCGTGGGGCACGGTCCTACTGTGCTCCCTACCGGTCTGCAGCATCTGGGGTGGGGTCCGTGGGGCACGGTCCTACTGTGCTCCCTACCGGTCTGCAGCATCTGGGGTGGGGGTCCGTGGGGCACGGTCCTACTGTGCTCCCTACCGGTCTGCAGCATCTGGGGTGGGGGTCCGTGGGGCACGGTCCTACTGTGCTCCCTAGCGGTCTGCAGCATCTGGGGTGGGGTCCGTGGGGCACGGTCCTACTGTGCTCCCTACCGGTCTGCAGCATCTGGGGTGGGGGTCCGTGGGGCACGGTCCTACTGTGCTCCCTAGCGGTCTGCAGCATCTGGGGTGGGGTCCGTGGGGCACGGTCCTACTGTGCTCCCTAGCGGTCTGCAGCATCTGGGGGTGGGGGTCCGTGGGGCACGGTCCTACTGTGCTCCCTACCGGTCTGCAGCATCTGGGATTGGGGTCCGTGGGGCACGGTCCTACTGTGCTCCCTACCGGTCTGCAGCATCTGGGGGTGGGGGTCCGTGGGGCACGGTCCTACTGTGCTCCCTACCGGTCTGCAGCATCTGGGGGTGGGGTCCGTGGGGCACGGTCCTACTGTGCTCCCTACCGGTCTGCAGCATCTGGGGTGGGGGTCCGTGGGGCACGGTCCTACTGTGCTCCCTACCGGTCTGCAGCATCTGGGGTTGGGGTCCGTGGGGCACGGTCCTACTGTGCTCCCTACCGGTCTGCAGCATCTGGGGTGGGGGTCCGTGGGGCACGGTCCTACTGTGCTCCCTACTGGTCTGCAGCATCTGGGGGTGGGGTCCGTGGGGCACAGTCCTACTGTGCTCCCTACCGGTCTGCAGCATCTGGGGTGGGGGTCCGTGGGGCACGGTCCTACTGTGCTCCCTACCGGTCTGCAGCATCTGGGGTGGGGTCCGTGGGGCACGGTCCTACTGTGCTCCCTACCGGTCTGCAGCATCTGGGGTGGGGTCCGTGGGGCACGGTCCTACTGTGCTCCCTACCGGTCTGCAGCATCTGGGGGTGGGGTCCGTGGGGCACGGTCCTACTGTGCTCCCTACCGGTCTGCAGCATCTGGGGTGGGGGTCCGTGGGGCATGGTCCTACTGTGCTCCCTACCGGTCTGCAGCATCTGGGGTGGGGGTCCGTGGGGCACGGTCCTACTGTGCTCCCTACCGGTCTGCAGCATCTGGGGGTGGGGTCCGTGGGGCACGGTCCTACTGTGCTCCCTACCGGTCTGCAGCATCTGGGGTGGGGTCCGTGGGGCACGGTCCTACTGTGCTCCCTACCGGTCTGCAGCATCTGGGGGTGGGGTCCGTGGGGCACGGTCCTACTGTGCTCCCTACCGGTCTGCAGCATCTGGGGTGGGGGTCCGTGGGGCATGGTCCTACTGTGCTCCCTACCGGTCTGCAGCATCTGGGGGTGGGGTCCGTGGGGCACGGTCCTACTGTGCTCCCTACCGGTCTGCAGCATCTGGGGTGGGGGTCCGTGGGGCACGGTCCTACTGTGCTCCCTACTGGTCTGCAGCATCTGGGGGTGGGGTCCGTGGGGCACAGTCCTACTGTGCTCCCTACCGGTCTGCAGCATCTGGGGTGGGGGTCCGTGGGGCACGGTCCTACTGTGCTCCCTACCGGTCTGCAGCATCTGGGGTGGGGTCCGTGGGGCACGGTCCTACTGTGCTCCCTACCGGTCTGCAGCATCTGGGGTTGGGGTCCGTGGGGCACGGTCCTACTGTGCTCCCTACCGGTCTGCAGCATCTGGGGTGGGGGTCCGTGGGGCACGGTCCTACTGTGCTCCCTAGCGGTCTGCAGCATCTGGGGTGGGGATCCGTGGGGCACGGTCCTACTGTGCTCCCTACCGGTCTGCAGCATCTGGGGGTGGGGTCCGTGGGGCACGGTCCTACTGTGCTCCCTACCGGTCTGCAGCATCTGGGGTGGGGTCCGTGGGGCACGGTCCTACTGTGCTCCCTACCGGTCTGCAGCATCTGGGGGTGGGGTCCGTGGGGCACGGTCCTACTGTGCTCCCTAGCGGTCTGCAGCATCTGGGGTGGGGGTCCGTGGGGCACGGTCCTACTGTGCTCCCTAGCGGTCTGCAGCATCTGGGGTGGGGGTCCGTGGGGCACGGTCCTACTGTGCTCCCTAGCGGTCTGCAGCATCTGGGGTGGGGGTCCGTGGGGCACGGTCCTACTGTGCTCCCTACCGGTCTGCAGCATCTGGGGTGGGGGTCCGTGGGGCACGGTCCTACTGTGCTCCCTACCGGTCTGCAGCATCTGGGGGTGGGGTCCGTGGGGCACGGTCCTACTGTGCTCCCTAGCGGTCTGCAGCATCTGGGGTGGGGGTCCGTGGGGCACGGTCCTACTGTGCTCCCTACCGGTCTGCAGCATCTGGGGGTGGGGTCCGTGGGGCACGGTCCTACTGTGCTCCCTAGCGGTCTGCAGCATCTGGGGTGGGGGTCCGTGGGGCACGGTCCTACTGTGCTCCCTAGCGGTCTGCAGCATCTGGGAAAAGCTTTGAGATGAAAAGCCTTCAGAAGTCAGAAGCAGGAGAAAGCACAGGAAGAGGGAAAGAAGAGAAGGCATTCCCAGTGTTCCCAGTTGCTCAGAAGATACTGGGTAAAAACAGACTGGTATGGGCAACTTGGTGCTTTGGCATGCTTCGGCCAAGTCAGTCTATATATTTTTTAATATTCATACAAGGGACACTCGTCCTAACCCCCTTGTGTAAATGCCGCCCTGCTCGAACTTCCTGAAGGTCATCTTTGCCAACCATTTGTCAGCTCTCTCCGTAGCATTCCCGTATGATCCCAGCGAAATCACAGTTCCCGACTCCCAGCCTTTTTGTGTCACAAGCCTTTTATCTCACTGACTCTCCCCTCGTTCCCTGGGACCGTGTCCTCCCCCTTTGTAGCTAGAACCGAGTACACTTTCGGGCCGGCCCTGTCTGGGTCTTGGCCTCAGTCTCTGCTCTGATCCATGCAACCAGCATAGCTTGCCTTTAGACACAGCCTGCCATCTGGTTTTACTCCAGGTTCTGGGATGAATCCTGGTCTTAGGTAAAGGGATTTAAAATAGATCTCCACGGTTTGGGATCTGCTACAGATTCGCTTCCCGCTTGGTGTCAGTCGTGTTCCGGAGCACCTGTTCTGAGAACCTCCCTATTCCTATGACCCAGTTCCCCCGTTGGTACCATTGGTGGTAACCAGGTGATTGCCAACCCGCCTGGCACGTGATCATTTTTTTTTTAAAGTTAATTTCTCAAATATATTTTTTTATTTTTATTTATTTTTTTATTCATTTTAGAGAGGAGAGAGAAAGGGAGAGAGAGAGATAGAGAGGGAGAGAGAGGAGAGAGAGAGACAGAGAGAGAAGGTGGGGAGGAGCTGGAAGCATCAACTCCCATAGGTGCCTTGACCAGGCAAGCCCAGGGTTTCGAACTGGCGACCTCAGCATTTCCAGGTCGACACTTTATCCACTGCGCCACCACAGGTCAGGCCACATGATCATTTTAAGAACAGTGCTTTCAACTGGTCCTACGCAAAGAATATGTCCGTCAGGGAGTCAAACAAAGAAATATCATCAGTTAGGTTTTGTTTGGGAACTACCATAGCGTACTAAAATTCCGGTCATAAAGAAAAAAGAACCCACCTAGATTTGGTTCTTTCCATATTCTGCCCAGTCCCCTGGGTCCCAGTTTCCTCGTAACCAAAATTAGAATAATCACAGTGTATCCCTCGCAGGTTTGGTTTCCCGATTTATTTGTTTTGAGAATCGAATGACTTAATACATGTAACATACTTGGAATAGAGCAGTCCTGGCTCATGACAGGTCTACAAAGAATATTTTAGTATTATTGTGGTAGTAAACAAATTCATCAGTTATTTTTCTGAAGAATTTGGCCTTTTTGGTAGTTCAGCTATGTTATGTTCCGCGTGAGGGTTCAAACCACGCATTTTGTGTCTGGTTTGAATATTTTGTCAAGTGTGGCTCAGTACCGAGGATGCTGCGCGTCTGTCAGAGCAGCGTGGTTGAGAAGCCGTGCTGACCCACTTCGGTCTGGTAAGTTTGGGTCCTCACGATTTTCCTCAGCATTTGTTCTGGCTTGCTGCCTTTTATGCGATGCGAACACACACGACTGGCCAGAGGCCGTAGGATGTTCCTTTAGAAAGGCCACACAGCACAAATGACGCAAACAGTGTCCTTGCTCTTTAGGCCCTTGTTCCCTTTTGTCTGATGTTTCTCTTTGTTACCGCAGTCGAATAGGATTCGGCCATTGTCTGTTGATAAATTACCGGGTTTAAAGTTTGGCGACATCCACTTTAAAGCTTGGGCTATCCGCTCTACAAGGAGTAGTGTAAATATTGTCCATCCCCCCGCCCCCCCACCCCCCCACCCCCCGTCGGCCCATGAGACCTCAAATACTGTACTAAAACAATACTGACCCTGCAGCGAGATAGAAAAGAAGGCTGGCAATAACGACAATGTGATTTTACACTTTAATATCTAATATTAGATCCAAAGTCCAATATAAAATAATCTAATATTTAAAATTCAATATCTTCTGACTTCCCAGTTCTGAAATCACTTGAGTAGACCCACGCCATCCATTCAGGACAAATAGATTTTTCCACTGATATGGGCCTGAACTAATATCGAGGAAGACCCGAAATTGCCTCCAATCAATCCTTATATCGGTCGGTGCCTCTTCGAGAGAGTTAACCACCACAGATTAATGAAATTAGAAGGGGAGGGACAAAGGAGACATTTACCCAATGAGTTTAGTCTTAGAGAATCCTGGCTACTAACTAGAAAGATTTAGCCAATCAGAACAGAGAGCTCTCTGCCTTGGGAATACATTTCCTTTTTCTTTTCTTTTTTCTTTTCTGTTTTTGTGGTTTCCAAAATTACACCATCGGTTCCAGCAGCGCTTCCTCACACTTCACCATTCCTTCGTGAGTGTGTTTAATTTTTCCTTTCCCACTACATTTCTTCATGCTCTGTCATCGAAGATTGATCAGGCTTCAAAGTTCATTCCTTGATCCTTTTCCCCGTGAAACAACTGTCCCTTTTTTCCTCTTTTACTTCAGACTGCTCCAATGAGTGTTATGAATTCATTTTATCCCCTTCTGCCCATTTTTTCTTTTTCTTTTTCTTTTTTTTTTTTTTTTATCATTCCACCATTCTCTAGTCAAATGGCTTCCGCCTCAACACTCTATTATAACAAGTATTTCCAAGGTCATTGGCAACCACTTTCAGGACAAATCAAAAAGATTTTTCTTACTCCTTATCTTCTCTCAAGTATCTGGCATTATTGATCACAGCCTTTTTTTATTTTTTAATCTTCTTCTGAGACTTTAAAATAATTTTTAATTTTTTTTAGGCTATAAATTGCCTTTTCACTTTCTTGGAGGTCTGATGACATTTTTCTTTCTCCGTATGCCTGCATTCACATATCTAGATTTCTCTATACCGCATACATGAACTCACATGTGGGTTGTAAGCTGCCAGCATAACCAGCTCCAGCTAAATGCTACTCTTTGCATTTTGACCAAATCCCCAGACTCTCCTTTCTCCCGGAGGAGTTGACTGATTCTCTGCATGGCTGGTCCAGAAGAGGTCACTCCAGGCAGAGTCACTCCACCCTTGATCCTAAATTCTGGAATAATTTAAGAATAACGGGCTTGGCCTGACCTGTGGTGGCGCAGTGGATAAAGCATCGACCTGGAATGCTGAGGTTGCCGGTTCAAAACCCTGGGCTTGCCTGGTCAAGGCACATATGGGAGTTGATGCTTCCTGCTCCTCCCCTTTCTCTCTCTCTCTCTCCCCTCTCTCTCTAATAAAAATGAAAAAAAAAAATCTAAAAAAGTAAATAAATAAATAAATAATTAAAAAAAAAAAAAAAAAAAGAATAACGGGCTTGAGGAATTACTAATTACCTTTCCAGAGCCACATAAATGTGTCCTGCTGTCATTGGATTTTTTGGCCATTCACTTGACATTCTTTTCTATGTAATTTTTGAAGACTATTTCAGTCCTTGTGGCTGGTCTGCCTTTGGCCTTTTCAACTATGAAAAAAAAGCACAGGCTCAAACCTGTTGAACCAGTAAAGAACATGTATGAGGTATCTGTAATAAAACCATGAACGGCTTTTCTCTTCTCCAATATGTCAAACCCAAACACCTCTACCTTGCTTTCAGTACTCTCTAAATTCAACTTCACCTTGTATGTTAGGACTTACCTCCCACGGCCCACCTCACAGCCCAACCCCCTGGCCTCGCCCACATGAGGTTTAGTTCCATCTTTCTAGACACTTATCTTGAGTATGTTCCAGGACACAGCTGAAACTCCGTCCCTTCCTCTCTAACATTGCAATAATAGTTGCCTCATAGGGAATTGTGAGGATCAAATGAGATGAGAGATATAAAACCCTCTCACGATTTCTAAACAGTAAGGGCGTTTGCTGATCATTGACCCCTTCTCCATTCCAAAAGGAGAGGTTCTCCTTTGCCTATGTAAACCTGAGACACTTTTGAAAATAAAGACTGCCTCCTATGAATCTTTTATAATGGCTTTCTGACTTTTATTTTATATTTTTCTGAAGCTGGAAACAGGGAGAGACAGTCAGACAGACTCCCGCATGCGCCCGACCAGGATCCACCCAGCACACCCACCATGGGGCGACGCTCTGCCCACCAGGGGGCGATGCTCTGCCCATCCTGGGCGTCGCCATGTTGCGACCAGAGCCACTCTAGCGCCTGGGGCAGAGGTCAAGGAGCCATCCCCAACGCCCGGGCTCCAATGGAGCCTTGGCTGCGGGAGGGGAAGAGAGAGATAGAGAGGAAAGCGCGGCAGAGGGGTGGAGAAGCAAATGGGCGCTTCTCCTGTGTACCCTGGCCGGGAATCGAACCCGGGTCCTCCACACGCTAGGCCGACACTCTACCGCTGAGCCAACTGGCCAGGGCAGCTTTCTGACTTTTAGACCCCTCTTAAAGAATACATTTGTTTTTTGCAAATAGTGTCTGCAAGTTAGACAATTTGTTTATATCTAACTTTCCAAAAATAACCTTCTGTAATACATTTTATTTTAAAAGTGATACATCTTTCACAGTGTTGTCTTACTATTGCATTGCAGCGGATAGAGAAGAATCGGCCTCTTTACAAACGAATCTATAATGTGTAACATAACCCTTGGTGCATGAAAACTGCTTAATATTTTTTGCCACTTAATTTACTTTGATAGACTGGCAGCCACTCCACCCTTACAAATAAATGAAGATTGTATTTATGGGAATCCAACAAGAGAACTATGTATCTGTTGATCAGAATAAAACAGCTCACATTTTAAAGACATACTGGTATATTACAAATATAATAAGTGTTAGTATATTATGTCACTATTATAGATATATAATTTGAAATATCATATGCATTATATATATTATATATTATATATCTATAACTCAGGTATGAACTTGGGCAAGAAAATTGGATTTAGAGAAATACATTTCAGTGTAGTCATGCTAAGATGCAACATTTTCGTGGGAAAGGGGAATTAATTGAAAAGAAGGAATAGGAAGAAGGAAGAGCTGTTTTAGTTCAGTAGGCCCTCAAAGACACCACCTATGGTCCAGACAGTGGCAAGACCGGATCTGATGAGCCTAGGGCCGGTACACCTCCAGAGGGGGCCACTCTTTCTAAAAGAGAAATGCAATATTACAGACACAAAATTAGGTGCCAGGCCTGAGAAGCAGCCTGTGTAATTGAGTGCCTCTGAGGAGTAAGCCTCATTAGCTTCCTAATGAATCAACCTCTGGACCCAGGTAGAATTGTCAGGGTCCCTGTAATTAGGAAAGCCACTTAAGCAGAAGCACAGTCAACAAAGACCACATCCTTCTTTTCCAGCAAAATACGTACGCTTCCTTTTCTCTCCACCCGTTTCCACGTATTCACATCTCCCGTGTTTCAAGGATTTGCACCGCTGGGGCACATCCGTGCCGGGGCGTCGCAAAGACACAACCAGCTGACTCACCGTGGCTTCCCTCGATTTTATTTAGCTCTCCGTAATCGCGCAAATTACTCCTGTAAACGCGGGAGGATGCTGGGGGTTGGGTAAACAAGGCGAGACGGAGAGCTTCCTCCCTGAAGCCGCCAAGAGAAACACTGCAGGACGGATGGAGAGAGAGGAGGACGCAGTGAACCCCCAGGAAAGGGCTGGGGCGGAATCGCGGCTCCCGCCATTCGTCTTCGTCCTCCTGCCTCCCCACGAGCCCCGGGGAACTCCATCAATCACGCGCGCCGCCACTCTGCGCTCAGACTGGGACACAGGGTTTTGTTGGCTTCTGTTTTGTGTGTTACACCATATATCACATCGTACAAATTCCATCCACAACTTCAGGGACAGGGCAGTTCGTGAGGCTTGGTTAGCCCTTTGCTCCCCAGTCACCGACCGCTGGGCAACGCCCTCCCATGCGTTTGGATCTACCTAAGTCACCCCAGTCATCCTGTTTCCTCTCCGCTTCCCTGCCTTTCGATGCTCCTTACTTTCTCTACATCCATACATTTTTTGTTGCACACTTATTATATGCCAGTTCTCTCTCTCTCTTCATAGAATCTAGTGGAGAAGGCATAAAAATAAAGAAATGGAAGTTGATCTGATGAGTTGCATGATAATGTATATGACCCACTATGGTGTGTGTGTGTGTGTGTATGTGTGTGTGTGTGTATATATATATATATGTAATATTTGTATATGCACATATATGATATATATGAGTGTGTGTGTGTAAGGGTGGATAGATAGATAGATATGATGAATTCATTAAATATGAACATGAGTGAGTAAAAAATAAAAACTACAGAGACCAGATCTTGAAGGATCTCACAAGCCATACTAAGGAACTTGAACTGTACTCCCAAAGGTAATGAGAGATCCCTCAAAGAGTTGTAAGAGGGGGCATGACACCTTTAAACTTGGATTTATTTATTTATTTAATTTTTTGACAGAGACAGAGTCAGAGAGGGACAGAGAGGGACAAACAGACAGACAGGACAAACAGAGAGAGATGAGAAGCATCAATTCTTTGTTGTGGCTCCTTAGTTGTTCATTGACTGCTTTCTCATATGTGCCTTGACTAGGGGGCTACAGCAGACTGAGTGACCCCTTGCTCCAGCCAGTGACCTTGGGCTCAAGCCAATGACCTTGGGCTCAAGCCAATGACCTTGGGCTTCAAGCCAGCAACCTTTGGGATCAAGCCTGTGACCATCGGGTCATGTTCATGATCCCACACTCAAGGCAGTGACCTTGGTGTTTCGAACCTGGGTCCTCCGCATCGCAATTCAACTCTTTGTCCACTGCGCCACCACCTGGTGAGGCTAGACTTGGATTTTAGGAATATCACTATAGCAACTCTGTAGAAAATGGGCTGTATAAGGACCATACAATATGGAGAGAGATCATTTAAGAGGCTCTTACAGGCCTGACCTGTGGTGGCGCAGTGGATCCAGTGTTGACCTGGAATGCTGAGGTTGCTGGTTCAAAACCCTGGGCTTGCCTGGTCAAGGCACATATGGGAGTTGAAGCTTCCTGCTCCTCCCCCCTTCTCTCTCTCCTCTAAAATGAATAAATAAAAATAAAAAATAATTTTAAAAAAAGAGGCTCTTACAGTGATTCTGGAGAAAACACATTTCATATTTTAAAATCTGAAGACATATTGGCAGTGTGATCAAAGCTGTGGTGATGGGTGGCATTGAGAGAGCTTGGTTGGTGAGCAGCTTGAGTAAGAAGAAGGAATGGAAGCTGATTCGCAGGTTTCCTCCTTGGAAAAGGGAAGAAGTTGCTGTCATTGTCAAAGTCCAGGAACACAGGTGGCACATGTTTAATGCTAACTGCTAACTATTGAGCACTTCCTGCAGACCTAGGAGATGCTGAACACTTAATATGCATCATGAAATACATATGATGACATTGAATTTAAGGAAAGAGAAAATCATGGCTCAAAAAAAAAACACAAAAAACCCCCAAAAAGCAGCGTGTCCCAAATGCCATAATAGCTAAGTGGCAAAGCGGGAAGTCAAACACGGACAGGTCGAACCCAGAGTCTTGGTTCTTTTATTTTAAATGTATTGTGTTGACATGGTTTCAAGTGTCCCACTCAATATAATACACTGGTGTTTACTGAAGTGTGGTCCAGAGGGTGTCTGCATCAGAATCATGCGGGGCACTTGTTAATTAGGTTCCTGGGTCCAACCTGATCTGTTGAACCAGAATTCTTGATGGAGGGGAGGGGGGGGTGGACTCACCAGGTATTTCTTATGTACTTAAACTTGATACATCACTGCAGTACATATTATGTGTCATAACTTGGTGGGAAGAGGATGATAGACTCACTTTCTTTAAAGGATGGAGATGTTGATGTCAGCGTGTAGAGAGTGTCACCCAGGTTGCCTAGGGGCGCAGAGAGCATTCTCAGGCTGACTTTGACGCAGGGCTGGTGGAAGCCACAGTCGCGGTCTTGGTGAGGCCAGCGTGCCTCTGGCCACTGGGGGAAGCTGGGGTTGCGTGTCCTGGGCAGGAAGGTGGTGGAAGGGAACAGTTACCACCACGCCGAGCTCTCCTGCCTCCTGCTTCTTCATAGTCTGTTCACTGGGCTTTGTCACACACCTCCACATCTGTCCCAAGCATGCAATGTCTTTGTGATAGTTCCCTTAAAAAAAAAAAATGCTTGCAAGTTCTTTTTGTATTGTACTCCATAAAATATCTGTCTTTAATATAAAAAAAACATGTTTGATTGGGTCTCAAGGGGCGTAATGGACACTCCAGGGAGTTGCACAGTGTTGCTGGTGACTCTGTTTACCCTCGAGAACACCCAGTACGTTCCCTCCAGGAGCCTAAGTGACGAACTTGGGAAACTGGAGAGAGACGGTTGCTTGCGGAGGGTTCCTCTCCACGACTCGATTGCGAACATTTTGTTCTGTTACCTGTGTTCTTCACAACGTTTAGAATCGACAGCTAGTGAATTTGGAAGAGAGCAGTTTGATGGGAGGGAGGCGTGTGAGACATCGGAGTGGACTCGCCGGAGAGCCATTGCTGTGGGAGGGGCCCCGTTGGGAAGCTGTCCGCCTGTTCCTCGTGATTAAGTGACCACTTCAGCTGGGGACGCTTTGGTTTTTCTCTCCTCTCTCGAAGCTGGTAGCTTTCAGAAAATGAACTTCAAGTGGATCCCGGACTTGCTTTCTCGTGTGGGGGAAGAAAGAAGCGGTTTTTGAAAATCTAGCCCAGAACTTTCAGCGTGCAACACGCGCAAACTAACTTCCAGTGCGTGGCAGTGCCAGGAGCCCTCACAATCCCCGCTTCACGACGTTTTAACTCCCCGCAGGTTACTTCCACTTAACATGCGGACAGCTCACTGCAGCTCTGTGCGGTTAAGATCGAAGTGTTTGTTTTCTGATCTACATTTTTGAGATGCTCTATAAAACAAAATACCACACCACAGGTTTTTAAGTGCTATTATTCTCTAAGACAATAAATTTTCAAAAGCAATTTCCTTACCAATTACAATAATGTCATCTGACTACAGTGTTTTTCTGTCGACAGACAATGTCAGAATCCCCTTGATTCCATTAATATTTATTTTGTCTTCAGTCTATGCAAAGTCATGGTTTAGATCGCTCTACGGGATCCATTTCTGTGGCTTGTGGCTGGAGAATGTATTTGTCTCCTTCTTAGAAACTCGGTCTTTCTTGACCTCTGCAGCCTCCACCACTTTGAAAATCCGAACCGTAATCCTCTGTGGGGATTTACACAGCTGTCTATTATGGCCCATAATCGGGGCTGCAGCTTCCGGGGTTCTCGTTGCGGAAAGGTTAAGCCCTCCTGCCTTTATTCCCGAGTAAGAGCATCCACACGTTGTGAGTGTCGGGCAGCAGACCCAGGACAAGCAGCCGCCTCTCTCGGGCCCAGGGCCCGTGTTTACGCCGGGGAGGAACCCGTGGGGTGCACGAGGCGTTTCCGTGGAAAACAGAGCCGTCAGTTTTTAACTCTGGAGTTTAAACACGAAACCCTTTATCCCCTGTTATTATTCTCAGAGCGGCCATATTTCCTAAACTAAAATTTGGGGTTCGTGCTCTGACAAGTGCGTAAGGACTCTTGGTCACCGCAGTGTCAGGATTGTCTCAAGTTGGGACAGCCGCGTGGTCTTCGGGCTATATTGTCACCACACATTGGGACCCAACGTGTGCCCGTTAATTAGAGCAGGTTCCAAGCGAGAGTTCTGCCTTTTATGTTCAAAAAGCACGCCGCCTTGTGGGCCTTTTCTGTCTGAGACATACAGAGTTTATCCCCATGGCCAGGGCCACCAGACCCTGTCGGTATCGATGCTGCTGACAACTCTTAGATCTCTGGAACAGACGTCTGCTGTCTGAGATTTCCCTCTGTTCTCCCTAATGCCCGTAACAAAGCTCTATAAGACCTGCTTCCAAGTGCCCATCAGTAGATGAGTGGATAAAAAGCTGTGGTACATTTACACCGTGGAATACTACCCAGCCATAAGGAGAAAGAAGGCAGTCAACCTTTGGTGACAGCATGGGTGAGCCTGGAGAGCGTGGTGCTGAGTGAAATAGTCAGAGCAAGACAAGGACCATAGGATTTCATGTATAAGAGGAATCTAAGGAACAGGATAAACAAAACAGAACCAGACTCATGGACACAGAGGACAGACTGGCCGCTGTCGGAGGGGAGGGGGTTTGGGGGGACTGGGTGAAGAAAGTGAAGGGGTTAAGCACAGAAACAAACCTTATAGACAGACAACAGTGTGGGACTTGCAGGAGGGAAAGGGGGAAAAGAGGACGATGGTCAGGGAAGGAGACTTGACTGGGGGTGGTGACCACGCAGGGCAGTGCACAGATGATGTGTCATGGAATTGGGGACCTGGAACCTGTATACTTTTATCAACCAATGTCACCCCAATAAATTCAACAGAAAATGTTTTTTTTAAAAAGCTGTACGACCTGCATGGAGGCCCTCAGATGACCATAGGTGTCAGCTCCCAGGTGCTCAGTAGTCTCAGTGTCTTCAGAAAAGTCATCACGGAGGTGCCTTCTCCCCCGGAGCCACCCAAGAATCCGGGAGCAGGAAGGACTTGGGGAAAGGAGGACGGACTGACACGATCCAACAAGGGACTCAGAGTAAGGGCCCCTCCCCCCAAAATCACAGGTCTGATATAGAGACCAATCACCGTCCTCCCAGAAGCTGCCCTGCATGGCTGGCTCCCAGGGAGCCGTGATGAAAGAGGAGAAAAGGAGGCCACATCTCCCTGGGACAGTCCAGCCTCGTGGTTCATCAGAGCGGGCCACTGACTAGCTTCCACTCGCTCCGTCCGCCTCTCAAAGCTGGGCATTGGCGAAGCCTCCGTGAGAGACGGTTGGGACTGCTCTCCGGGGACGCCATTTATACGCCCTTGTGAGTTTCAGTGACCGTCACATACCAATAAAACAGGCAAGGGCTAGCCAGATGCAAATAGGTGTGAGCTAGCTCTGTGTCCCTGTCTTTCACAATCAGTGTAAGTGTGACTCCAAAGGTTTCTCACAAACACTTGTATGTCCACGCATGCCTGCTTGGCATGTAGGTTTCATTGCAGAGCTTAGGTGACTGGGTATTTCTTTCAAAGTGTCAATAGTCAGCAGGAAGGCGCTAGAAGCAATGAAAGCATGTCTCAAAATATATTTATCCCTCTAAATTCTGAAAGCTCAGTAAGGAAGAGTAACAACGTATATTCCACTTTGGCTACAAAGTGCTAATTAAAAACTAACTTCAATTCCCCCAGAGGTACAATATTACTGTTATTTTTAAAATGAAATTAAACATCACCATTGTCTTCCGCTTTTAATTGTTATAAAAATATTTAGCTGCCCTGTCTGCTCAATTATTTAGGCTCCTCAATGGTGTAAACGTTATCAGCGCTGTCATAAATATTCTCTGCTTTGTCTGTAGACAGTTAAGGACCTGTTGCTTGTAGGACTTTAGATCTACTTTAGGCTGCCTGCGGCTACACAATAATTACTTATACTTGCTAATGCTCGAATCTGTTGGATTTAGCAGCAAGAAGTTCTTTGCTTTCACAAGTAGGGGGAAGCTGTTTTCTTATATAAATTTCTTTGTTGATGGTATTAGGGGGGATTAGGGTAAAGTTGAAGTAGTTGGAAATGTAATTAACCTAATCCCTTTAACAGCAATTGTTTTCATATTGATAATTCTCTATAACAACAGTATCACAGATCACAACTATGTGAAATATTAATGCTAAACATTTTAGCATAAAAACATCTCTCATCCGGCTTTCTTTTTTCTGGGATTTTCGGCTTCTTTGGCCTTCTTTTTTCTTTCTCCTGAGCACCTAAAATGCAAGCTTTCTTCTCGGAGGACCAGAATAATATATATTTTTTATCATGTTAATTTTCTCTCACTGTCATTGTCTTCTAGTAAGTTATCTTAATGGCCTTCAAATCATTAATCTCCTAAAAGAACACAAGTAAGAACTAAGAACAGGTCCATTGATTTCTTTTCCTTTATTGTTTCCTTTTTCTTTTTTTCTTTTTTTGCATCTGCAGTCATCTGGTGTAGATTCTCAAGTGAAATGACTGTTTACTCATCAATTTCAATAAATTGTGCTGTGACAATTACCACTAAGAAGAGTCAAGTCAGATGAAGGACGAAACTGTCACTCCCGTTGACCTCTGACCGCCTCCGGGGTAAACTGGGAATTGTTCTTAATCTGCTCAAATGTCACATGATCGAGGAGAGACTTTCTGTGTGTGACCTCCTACTATAAAATTACAGTCACATCCCTCTTGCTGCCCGGCTACGCTTCCCTTTAATAGGCGTTATTTTCCTTCATAGCCCGAGACATTATAAAACATATACATAGTTGTTGACTCATGCATCTCCCCCAACTGAGATGGACACATCCTGCAGAAAGCAGGGACTCAGATATGTTTACTGCTGGGTCTTGGGAGCCAAGATGAGGACCCTACACGTAGTGATATAGTGGGTAGCCAATATTTATCAAATATATGAATGCAGTAGGCGATTATTGCACGCATGTAGCTTTTCTCTCATTTTCCAGGGGCCTAAAGCACCAGATCAGTGTGAAGCAATGAAATTGTCTCCTTGTCCTGCCATGCTTTTTGATGGCTGACACCTGGATGGAGATGTCAGCATTTATCCTGAGCTGGCTCTCCTGCTGAGCCCTGGCCAAAGTGTCCCCGTGATAAAAAAAAAAAAAAAAAAAAAAAAAATAGAGACCAGAGACCGAGCGCTTTACCAGACACATCTTCATTAAAGAGCGAAACCTTCGGGCTGTGTGGTCTGTTTGGTGTCCACGTGGTTACAATTTTAAGAGTCATACAGAGCAGAGAATCTCAAAGGATGCTCTTCGGGACACTAGCCATGTGTTATAAAAAGAGAAAGTTGCAAAAACGATAAGGGGGCCCATGGCCAGATGAGCTTGTGAAACTAGTTACTGCCTAGAGCTGAGGGAGGTTGGACTCCACGGCGTCTCAGATGGATGGTGATGCTCATTGGGGCTCTCTGACACAAGACCTTAGGCTGTGTTTCCCAAACTCCTTTGCTCTCAGGCTCTTCCTGTTGTACCGGGCAGCCCTGCTCTAAGGCTGAGGGAGGTTGGACTCCACGGCGTCTCAGATGGATGGTGATGCTCATTGGGGCTCTCTGACACAAGACCTTAGGCTGTGTTTCCCAAACTCCTTTGCTCTCAGGCTCTTCCTGTTGTACCGGGCAGCCCTGCTCTAAGGTTGAGGGAGGTTGGACTCCACAGCGTCTCAGATGGATGGTGATGCTCATTGGGGCTCTCTGACACAAGACCTTAGGCTGTGTTTCCCAGACTCCTTTGCTCTAAGGCTCTTCCTGTTGTACCGGGCATCCCTGCTCTAAGGCTGAGGGAGGTTGGACTCCACGGCGTCTCAGATGGATGGTGATGCCCATTAGGGGCTCTCTGACACAAGACCTTAGGCTGTGTTTCCCAAACTCCTTTGCTCTAAGGCTCTTCCTGTTGTGCCGGGCAGCCCTGCTCTAAGGCTGAGGGAGGTTGGACTCCACGGCATCTCAGATGGATGGTGATGCTCACTGGGGCTCTCTGACACAAGACCTTAGGCTGTGTTTCCCAAACTCCTTTGCTCTAAGGCTCTTCTTATTGTACCAGGCAGCCCTGCTCTAAGGCTGAGGGAGGTTGGACTCCACGGCGTCTCAGATGGATGGTGATGCTCATTGGGGCTCTCTGACACAAGACCTTAGGCTGTGTTTCCCAGACTCCTTTGCTCTCAGGCTCTTCCTGTTGTACCGGGCAGCCCTGCTCTAAGGCTGAGTTGCCCACAGGGAGTCCAATGACTTGGGAGCTGAACGGGCTGGGACAGGGGCAGGAGAAAGGGGTCCGCTCCTGACTGACTTTGCTCTGTGGCCTTGGGCATGTTACTTGACACTTCTGTGTGCTCTCAGTTTCCTCTTTTGTAAAGTAGGGATGAAAAAGGATCCCCAGGACAATGTGGATAAAGCATCTGCCTGCCCCTAAGTGCTAAAGAAGAGGTAGTGGTTGTCGATACCTTTGATTGAATACAGGAATGAATGCTTTTTAGACAGACATCTACACGTCTCTTTTCTAAAGACAGTATTGTTGGTATTGACCCGTTCCCAGAATCACTCTGCTCAGCCTCTCTCTTTATCTCTGCATCCTCCCCACCCCCCACCCCCCATCTGAGAAGCTCTGTGCATCCAAGCCGAAGTCGAAGAAAGGCTATCCTTCGGCAGGACTTACTACAAACGTCTGATAACTCACTCAGAGTGTCCTGCAGGGTGGACAGCCTGTGTTGCGATACCCTCGACCTCGGACGAAGACGCTTCTGTCAGGAGGGAGATGGTAGCATCCGCGCTAACGACCGTGCAGATGGCTACGTGCTGATGGGTTTTGAAGGGATTATACTTTTCCTTCAGTAAATTTTCGAATGAAGGCGTGATCTGTGTAAATCTGACCCCTTCCAGTAAAATATGCATTTGCATATATTTAGAATTTATAAATCCCGACAGATTCCACAATATTTATAGCCCTCCGTAAAAAGCCCTTGTCTGTTTGCTAAAGCTTTGCGTTGGGCTCTCCGGTATGCTTAAGAGAGTTTAAATAATAATAAATTTGGTGATTTATTCCACCAAACAGAAACTTATTTTCCCCACTTGGCTCGTTTTTTTGAAAGGGGTTACTATAAATAGTGCCACAGACGCTGGGATCAGGAATAGGGAATTGAAATTCGAGAGAGAAGTACAGAAACATTCCCATTATCACCGATGCCTTGGATGTATTTTTGAAACGATTCTGTTCCTCAGATAACGTACCTTCTCTTCTTTCTCCTGCCCCAGCTCAGTTATACACGAGTCCCCGAGACCTGTTGCCAGCTTCAGGGCTCAGTTGCATTAATAGGGAAGAGCGAGTAGAAGAATTAGCTGACGAGGTAGGGAGAAAGTCGCCTCTGGGGAGGCCAGAGCGGTTCTCCAGTGTTCGTCTTACATTTCACCGGCGTCAGCAGTAACTGAGCATCGACGTCCAAAGTGTAGATTCATTACTTGAGACGCGGCTCATGCATCCTGCAGGTATGACGACAGGCTCTCAGTTCATGAAAAGGGAAAAAGAAAAAAAAAAATCTAATTGTGATTACAAAAGAAAGACTAAGGGCAATGTCAGAGGGTCGATTCCTGCACCTATCGAGGCTTCTAATTATCCAGTGCAGGACCTGCAAGAAATGCCTGAATGGTTGGCTCTAAAAATGACACCATTTCTTTCCTTAAACAACAATAAACAAAAATCAGGGAGGCAGTTGTTTGCCATCAACTCTCCTGATGAAAGCTGAAAGCAGCCATTTAGGGTGTGGCGTCAGTGGTGTTATCACTTGTGGTATATGACAAGGAGGCTGATTTCCAGCTTCTTCTTTTGACTGGACTGTGAAGGAAGTAGCCTTCGTGAGAGGGAAAGCAATAATAATGGTTAACATCCCTGGACAGCTGACTGTGGCCGGCACAGGGTGACATCTCGTTGATTGCCTGGCTCTCATTTTAAGTACTGGGCATTCCCGCTCTGCTAAGTTGGAGTGCACACCCGCGGTAAACCTTCCCTGAGCAATCCCCTTGCCTCTGGCTAACAGGATGGCAGATGTTTGGACCAAGCCCCAGAGCCTGTAGCATACATACCACATTCGAACGATTTGCGGTGAGCAAAGTAAATGCTTTAAAAGCAGGCTTTATGAAGCAGGGACCCAGTTAAGTATGATGGATTTGAGGCAAAGCAAAAGGAAGCCCAGTGTCGCGGGGGGGTGGGGATTGTTTCCTGAACGGGACACAGGTATCACGGTTCATTGCTAATTCTAAAGCTTTGCTTGAAAAATGGCTTTTTAAAGAACTGTGCTCTTGAGGAACGTCCTTGAGGCATGGAGGAATTTGCTGGCTTTTCCTACAGCATCTTTCTAAGAGGACGCGGCGGTATTGAGCCGTGCGACACTTGCTCGGTGGCTTTGTGCTTCTGGGACCACATTATGGGTCGGACGCATATGGGATAAATAAACGGTTTCCTTTTTTTTTTTTAAGCCCATGGAAGGAAACAAGACAAGAAGATTCGCATATTACTTTTAAAAAAAATGTATGCAATGAAACGGGAGACTCCAGTTAGGGCAGATAAAAATGATGACTGCCAACAGGTTTTTCTCTCCCCTTCTTTTTCTTCCCTAGCCTCTTCCTAAACACCAGCAATGTGGCCACACCCGTGTCAAGCCCATGTTCTGACATGTGGCCACACCCGTGTCAAGCCCATGTTCTGACGTGTGGCCACACCCGTGTCAAGCCCATGTTCTGACGTGTGGCCACACCCGTGTCAAGCCCATGTTCTGACTTGTCCCTTCTGTGTTCTCCTTCCGCAGGGCAACCCGTACATGTGCAATAATGAGTGTGACGCTAGCACCCCGGAGCTGGCTCACCCTCCTGAGCTGATGTTCGACTTCGAAGGGAGACATCCCTCCACCTTCTGGCAGTCTGCGACCTGGAAGGACTACCCCAAGCCTCTCCAGGTGAACATTACTCTGTCCTGGAGCAAAACCATTGAGCTCACAGACAACATAGTCATCACCTTCGAGTCAGGGCGCCCGGACCAGATGATCCTGGAGAAGTCTCTCGATTATGGGCGCACATGGCAGCCCTATCAGTACTACGCCACGGACTGCCTGGATGCTTTCCACATGGACCCCAAGTCGGTGAAGGATTTATCCCAGCACACGGTCTTAGAAATCATCTGCACCGAAGAGTACTCCACGGGCTACATGACCAACAGCAAGATCATCCACTTTGAAATCAAAGACAGGTTCGCGTTCTTTGCTGGACCGTGGCTGCGCAACATGGCATCGCTCTACGGGCAGCTGGACACGACCAAGAAACTCCGGGACTTCTTCACCGTCACCGACCTGAGGCTCCGGCTGCTGAGGCCGGCCGTCGGGGAAATCTTCGTGGACGAGCTGCACCTGGCCCGCTACTTCTACGCCATCTCAGACATCAAGGTGCACGGGAGGTAAGCGCAGGCGCGCGGGCGTCCTGTCCCACGCCAATGAGAACGGCGTGTTCCCTCCGAGAAAATGCTAGCGTGTGGGTCCGGGTGCAGGAGAGTGACGTCTGTCCATTTCCACTGGCCCCTCCCCCACCCCGTTCCCGGGAACATGAGCCTACAGGTGGGTTCTGGGGCGCTGGAGACCTTCCTTCCTCAGCAGTAGTAACTTGTGACCCCAGACTTGTTGTCATTAGACCCGAAGCTGCTGGTGGAATTTCTTAGAATTTATACAAAAGAAAGAGGAAAACGTCTGAGAACACGGACTGAAAAACAGGAAATGCATCTTTCTGTTGTTTTCAGATGCAGGAGACGGTTTCCACATGGTACAGATAGCGATGTTTTGGTATATTGTATATTGCATGCGCACACAAAATATTCCTGGAGATGAAAGCTGAATTTCTTTAAATTTATTGCATCAGAACTAAAAACATCCAGGAAAAAACAATGCGTTTGTTCAAAAAAAAAAAGGAGGGGGACAAGCTGTGTTGTTCAGCTGTTGAGATGCTATTGTCTTTAAAAAGCTATCCTGCCGTTTAAAATGTGGGCCCGAGTCAGGCTCCGTGGTGGTGTGGGTCAGTTACAGGTGGCCAGCACTGGAACATTAAGGGTCACAGTCAGGCATGTCTTTGGTTTCGACAATGTACCAGAGACAGAACTGAACAAGTTTCCAAGAATTTTGAAGATGTTTAAATGAAAAACTTTGATAGTTAGAACCGGGACCATCAAAGTAGAGATTTTTCAATCCCATTTTTAAGTGTGGTATGTTATCAAAATAACCCACTGGGATATTTTGCATGAGATAATTAGTTGGGGAAACTAAAGGTGAGTGGATTATCCAGCAAAATGGAGAAAAGAGAGAGAGAGAGAGAAAACAAAGCAAAGAAGTGATCATTCTAAAAAAAAATGCTAACGAGGCTTTAAATCAGAATATATGACAATAAGGATATAACCAGTACATACATCACGTAGGTGTGATTAAATAACTGTAAAATTTAAAGAAGGCAGGATTTATGGGCTAGCACCCAGTCTTCTCCATGGTGGCCCAGTCCCCAGGAGCTGGAGAAATGTTGCGACACCCTGGCCTGTTGGAGAGCTGTCTCCACCCATCTTTGATAAGAGTGCTGCTACACTTGTGCCCTGGAAGGAAGAAGGGGTCAGTTACTACTGTTAACGGACGGGCCAGAGGGGGCGCCCAGAACGGTGTGGGGAGGCATGACCTCAGCATGGGGGTCCCAGTTCCAGAGTCTGAACTGTAGAAAGTGGCAGAAATGGGCGGCCACCAACTCTCAGCTTTGTCTGAACTTCCTGTTCCAGGAAGAGTCGAGGATCGTTAGCAATGGAACTTCTTGAAAATTTTTTAACCAAGGTCTTGGTGATGTACGGTGATGATTCCTTTAAGTCGAAGTAACGTTTCTGAGAGAAACATTCCCCGGTACGATGGTGAGCACACGCATGGGTCCCAGGGTAGAGAAGACAGTCCGTGCGTTAGCAGGACATCTTGAAAGCACAACAGGAAGCTGCTGTCTTACGCAGGAGTTTGTTGTTTATGATCAGATGTAGCCGTTATGTTCCTGAATGTTTCAGCAGAGGATGATCAGTTTCCAGTATCTTATTCTTGGGGACGGTACTATATAAAAATAATTGATGTCGTTATTATTAACAACAACATTACACAACAAAACAAGTGGTATTCTGTTCATCTACAAAACTGAATGTCCAACCTAAGGAGCTGAGATTGGATTTTGGAGCCAAGTGTGATCTCCGTGGTTAGGGAGAGTTCTCTAGGACTGGTACCGGTTCGCAACCCCCAGGCCATGGACTGGTACCCCGGTCCGCAGAGAAAGAATAAATAACTTACATTATTTCCGTTTTATTTATATTTAAGTCTGAACGATGTTTTATTTTTAAAAAATGACCAGATTCCCTCTGTTACATCCGTCTAAGACTCACTCTTGACACTTGTCTCATAAGTTCAACAATTATATTTTAAAATACCACAGTTTTTATGCCAGTCGCATAATTTTATTTTGTGCATTTATCCGTCCCACCCTAAAGGCTGGTCCGTGAAAATATTTTCTGACATTAAACCGGTGCGTGGCCCCAAAATGGTTGTGGACCACTGCTCTAGGTCAGTTTCTCTCGTCTAAGCCAAAGTGCTTCTAGCCCAACTTCCCCAGCCTTCTCCTTTCCCCTTGGACACGGCGGTCTCGTCAAGCTTGTAGGTTGGGAAGTAACCATTGCTGGGGCCTATTTCCCTTGTTGCATATTCATCTTTGCTTCCTCAGGTCCTCTGATAATTTTAAAAAAGAGTGTAAATACAAACTTTCAGGCCACAGGCGTTTTTATGCATTCTTTCCTGAGGTCAGATGATTATCTCCCTAGCTGGCCTCTTAGGAATTTCAGAACCCATGTGACTCAGCCCTTATGCCTCACGCTGGTGGTGTCCCCCAACTGCATTTCAGTGGTTCTGAGGCCTTTGGAGGCGCCCTCCCCACTCCCCTGGGACTCACCACCACTGTCTTTCCCTATTCACCAGTCTGCAACCGAGAGAGAGAGAGAGAGAGAGAGAGAGAGAGAGAGAGAGAGAGATGCTGTAGAGGTGAGCCCTGGCCCTAAAGTCCCATTCTGTCACCTCCAAACTCCATCCAAATTCCTCAGGGCAAAGCTGATGTTGGCGTGTGCTGTGCTGGGTACCAGATGGCCCAGGTATTTTTAGCCTTGGGGGAGGGACCAGAGAAGCCAGGCCTGATGGCTCGGGCGTGTCTCCAGCTTCTCAGTTATATAAGGAACGCGGAGCCTCTGAAGGGAGCTGCTGCTTGGCTCACAGATCGCTCGCGCCGAAGCTGATAGACGTTTTACCCTTGAAAATTTCAGCCTCGTTTGTCTTTTCCTAGCGCAGCGCCTCGTTCGACCGACCGTAGGAGCGTTGAACGTTAATTGATGATCTCTAAAAGGGAGCTCCAAAGGTTCCTTTTCAACAATATCCTAAGTGGAAACTTTCCTAAAGAGCTGTTTCCGTCAACAGCTCCTTCCTCCATGGCTGGAAGGATGGCGGCATTCAGGTGACTTTCCGCGTCTAGGAGATTATTATAATGACCTTCGTCTGTCACGCCACTCGCCACCCCCACCCTCACCCCTCCCCCACCCCCCACCATAATGTGGGAACTGCTGTGAGTTATTTGAGGAGTGTAGGGAAATTTGTCACCTCCCAGTGGGTAAGGAAGACGAGATTGTTCACTTTGCAATCTTAAGCTGTGCAACAAAACCAGCTGGAGCACCTTTGAGTTGACTGAGCCCGAATCCAAGCTCTCTGTTTCTCATGCACCCATGAATGCGGCCTCTGTGTTTTATCCTGGCTAGTATTGCTTGGTGTGAAAACGGTGTTGTGACTGTCATAAGACAAATGTTGCATCTGGGTTCTTTTTAGCACGTGACACATCTGATACCTATTTGGTGGTAAAATCTACCATCCCATCATAAAAATTGCAAACCCTTCCCCCCCATATGCTGACTGTGCTGCCTCCTTCTCCCTCTCCTTGTGCGTGGATGGAGATGGTGGAAGGAAAAAGATGACTGTTCGCGACCTCAGCGACTCTGTGGTCCTTGCATTATTCAGTCGACCTGATAATCCCCACAGACTCATTCTGACTCAGGGACGTCCTCTCTCAGCAAATCAGGGTGATTTTCTCCCGGGAGTAATAGATGAGTGCGGTGTGTCCAGACCTTAATTAAAGAGTGGCTCTCTTCGTCTTGATCTCATTTTAATTTACAAGGTAATACTACAATAATATCGCAAATGGAAGGTACATTAAAGGACATCAAGTAGCATTAACTGTATTAAATTATGGTACTCGTGTTAATTAACTGCCGGAGCAAGATGGTTCTAATGGGCAAAAAGGTCGTCCGACGCATAAATAAAACCCACTCAGATGAGAGGTGAGGGGGAGGCTGGCAGAGGAGAGCTTTGTTCTGAACATCTTTTTACACCGACAGAGACTTAGACTCGTGGGGTTACTATAAGGTCCGGCATGTTTTCTTAGTTATTCACGGAAAGTTTTGATTTTTTAAGTGTTTGGTTTTCTTCTGAGCATTTCATAATTAAATGGAAAAAGTCATTTGTCAGATGCATTCATTTTATAGAATAGAAACGCGGCCTTGTTTATTGTTGCTTTGAGGTGAACAGTTTCGAGGAAGGAATGCAATTTACTGTAACGGTTGTTAAATCTGAAAGACAAGTGAACGTTTGATAACATGCTCATTTATTTGTAACATGTGCCCTCAGCCACGTGTCCAGGGACTGGGTTCAGACACAAGATAATCAGAATTCTTTTTCAACCTCAAGAACATTAGGACAGAATTGTGAGATCTTTGCTCAGTGGCCCTACAACACTCTAGCCCACATCCCTGTTACTTGGCTTGTTACACAGTATCCCTAAACATAATTATCACCCGTTTTTCTCAATGGTGTTTACCCACGTCTTACCCTCCGCACCTACCCAGGCTCTCTACCCGTAGTTGGCTCTCCGTTACTATAATATTTGCAGACCAGACTTTGCCTTCTGTGCCTCCGTTGTTCAGGAAAGGCGCCAGGGGGCGCTAGCACGGAATCTCTACTTCTACACACTTGATGGTGCTGCCCAGCTCAGAACCACACCATCCCTGTCTTATCCCAGGACCTGGAAAGGCCCAGGGACAGAAGCCAGTCTAACTGGGTGTCGGGAGTGACAAAGGCCCCTGCACTGTCACCCTCAGAAGGAATCAGATAACGTTTTGTAAATCCTTACTGTTTAAATGTCACCCCCTTGGTATTTGCTAAAATTAGGACAGCGGTGAGATTGAAATTCATTTTTTTGAGGGAATTTCAGAGAGTTAATGGAGAAACATGCCATATTAGGGAAGCCAGAACACTGGGGAGAGTTTAAAAGTATAAAAGCGATAGGGCGTTGTTCATGTTTTCTTAAATAATATTTTGGGGAAAATCCCATCACACGTAAGTGATCTGATGAGTACAAGAGGTTTACCAGTCATCCTGCAAGTCCTCCGAGCCTCCTTCCCAGACGTAATGTGAATACATTTGCCAAAATATTTACTCTTCACCTCTCGTGCGAGGGACGCCAAAGCAGCGGGTCTGGCGTTTGCTCGTCCTCCCCAATTAGTCCTAATTATTGAAGTTGGGTTTTACCACCGCCTAACAGATTCTGCTTTTATCACACCTTCTTCCTGTCACCAACAAATACTTCTCCTCCAGCCCGGGACAGATGCCGGGTTAGACAGTGGACAGACGGAGACGTCTGCACACGGCGTAGCCAACGCTCGCAGGAAGCTGACGCCCAGCAGGGGCACAGACGTGTCAACAAGCAAACAAACTGAAAAGAGGTGGCAGCCCGGGTTCAGGGCCTTTCCCGTGTGAGTGTGGCAGGTGTCCCGGCCCAACGGAGAAGAAGCTGGTCTGATCTGGAAAGCCTCACGGAAGCTTGGGTGAGGTCTGCAAGCTGGAGGGTGTCTGGAGCGTGTGCTGGGGAACGCCAGGCAGCCAGGGCAGAAGGGAGTATTTTAGGTGATCATTTATGCTGAAACAAGAACAGCACACCCTGGGAAGGAGCTCCAAAGAGCTGGGAACTGGTGGAGTGGACCATTCCTGGGGGATGGCTTTCCCACATTTCCAAGGAGCACTGAAGGAGGCTCACATTTTGATCTTGGAGTCCCCCATGCCAGACGAAATGTGAAATGACAGGGGTTCTCATATGTCAGCTAAGTGCAGGCGAGGAACAGTCTAAGGCAATGGCATTGGAGGGCAACCCAGCATGGCTGTCTTTAACGAAGGGACGAACGTGGAGACCAGGAGGACTGGCCCATTGCTGAATTGCAGGACTACTGTAACTCCCCAGTCCTGATGGTCAAGTGGTGAGTCCAGAAACGCTCCCCAAATTCCACAAGAGCCGGCCCTGGCCGGTTGGCTCAGTGGTAGAGCGTCAGCCTGGTGTGCAGAAGTCCCAGGTTCGATTCCCGGCCAGGGCACACAGGAGAGGCACCCATCTGCTTCTCCACCCCTCCCCCTCCCCCTCTCCTTCCTCTCTGTCTCTCTCTTCCCCTCCCGCAGCCAAGGCTCCATTGGAGCAAAGATGGCCCAGGGCGCTGGGGATGGCTCCTTGGCCTCTGCCCCAGGCGACAGAGCATCACCCCCTGGTGGGCTTGCCGGGTGGATCCCGGTTGGGCGCATGCGGGAGTCTGTCTGACTGCCTCCTCATTTCCAGCTTCAGAAAAATACAAAAAAAAAAAAAATCCACAAAAGCCATCTCAACACAATGGTTTGACATCTGCTTACCCCGTCAATAGAGACTTGGTGGACCAAGGATATATGAAGGAAGGAAGGGCGGGAGGAAAGACATTAGGAGGAATCCAGGCGGAGAATCCACTGAAGGACCTGAAAATGCTTCTCTGGTGTTGCAGGAAGGGGCTCGAGCTGGAAGTCCTCAAGTTTGGATGCTGTCACCTTGAGAGTGGCGGTTGAAGTTTAGGGAATGCGTGACATCGATCGGACAGGAGTTACTTCCCGTGTAATCAGAAACCACTGTGGCCGTTGACAGAACATTTGCAGCACTCTGTAGAATCCTGTCGTTGAAGGGGTCCTTTCTGAAGGAAGCTGAGAAATCATCTGAGAAAGAGGAGGCACTCAGAAGAGGGGGGATGAGTAAAGGAAGTTCTAATAGCCCATTAATATGTAAGTAACAATCTGCATAGCACGCAGGTTGTCAGGTGCTCGCCCCTGAGGGGGCTTCTTCCCATTCACCTTCACCAGAGACCTGCCAGATAGGTGTCGTTTAACTCATTTTCCAGGTGAGAAACACTGAGAGCCTGAGAAGGTCCATGACTCAAGAAAAAAAAAAAAAAACCTCACACATATTGAAGTGACAAAGTCAGGCTGCTAACTGCGCACCTTCTGCTTTCTCGTGCTCTGAGAGCCACATAAACCTGGAGGGACCTCGGCATATGCAGGAGACCCAGCACATGCCCAAAGGAGCCATCGTTAAATAGCAGCGACGAACCCATGAGTCTCGAGGCTCCTTCATCTCAGGAGGCTCTGGGCGTGGCCTCCTCCGTGCTGGCGGGCTCAGGGTATTACCGTGCGAGCCGCTGTGTGTCTCTCTGAACTCCTGGCCTCATTTTCCCCAACTTTATAATGTGTTATTGGGCTTATTTGTCATATTGGGTCAGGTCTAGGTGTTTCACTGCTAAAATAAAATGGTGATGATAGTTTCTCATTTTATGAGGGAAGAAAAAAAAAAGGAACTGAATTTCCTCAATATTAATTTTTTCCCCTATAGTTTCCCATAAACCTTTAATACCAACAACTACTTTTGCTTCAAGGGCATCATTAAAACAGTAAAATAAACGACACATCGAGTGCATAAACTTGGAAATGGGCAGCTCCCTTAGCTTGTTTTAAGGAAGTTTACCTTGTAATGGTAGGCAGTCTGCTTTTTTCTTTGAACTTCCCCATGTGAAGTCGCATCTCTCTTCTAGAACTAGATAAGTGTCCACTGCCTCTTCCATGTAACAGAATCTCATTATTTGAAGTCCATACTTCTATTCCCCCAAGTCTATCTTTTCAAGGTAAATGGATAGTTAGCTATTCTACCATCTAAAACTTTTTAATTTAAGTTGCTCTTCTCTTCAAAGGATAATGGAGTTCAGTAAATAAGAGTATTCAAATGAAAAGCTCAGGAACCATAATTAAAAATAAAACACAACACAGGCATTGCTATTTAAGTCCGGTGGAAACACTTAGAGCAAAGCTTGATGCTGCAAACCCATTTTAAGTGGACAACTGAGTGCAATTCTGATTTGGAGCAAAATATATATATATTACATCCTTAAGGATTTCTTGTATTGAAAAGAGAATAGAGGCATCAGCAGCTCATTTTCCTCTGAGGTTTGCACCATGATAGGGAGAGAATATCTAATAATCCCTCAAATTAAATCATGAACTTTGTTAGTATGTGGAAAAACAAGCCAGTTAAAGAGCGTTCTCTTTATCCTCTATTCCCCAATGTCATCGATATTTTTAAACTAGTGGGTCATTAAAGGAAAGATGTCTCCTTTTTAAGAAACACAAGGATACTTAGGCAAAATAACCACATCATAAAAAAAGTGAAATAAGTTCCTTCCTCTCTTAACTTCACTTTGTATAGAGAGCCACGGCCCAACAGCACCTGTCTGTGGGTGCACTGAGCTTCTAACTTCTGGAGCCGTGACTTTTTAAAACCTGAATTCAGCGGTTGGCATCTTTGGAAGGTCTTGCTGTTTCCTGTCCCTAGGTTGAGGGGTGTTTCCTGACACATGAGGAGGCCACGCCACTGGTTGGTATTTTGTGTAAGAGTTTTTAAGCATCTGTTTGGCCATTGGTTCAGTAGAGACACCAGCCCCATTCAGACTGCAATACAGTACCAAATGAATCAAGGTCAAGGGTTTTATCTAATCATTTGATCGTGCCAGAGATAGGTTGATTTCATTGCAATGTAGACCTGTTTCCACTTCAGTAAGCCACCTTTAGAACTAAATACAGTGTGTCTGTAAAGTCATGGTGCACTTTTGACCGGTCACAGGAAAGCAACAAAAGATGATAGAAATGTGAAATCTGCACCAAATAAAAGGAAAACTCTCCCAGTTTCATACCTATTTAGTGCAGTTTGATGTGGGTTCATGCACAGATTTTTTAGGGCTCCTTAGGTAGATATCCTGTATAGCCTCTATAGACTCGTCACTGACTGATGGCCTACCAGAATGGGGTTTCTCCACCAAACTGCCAGTTTCCTTCAACTGCTAATCCCACCGAGTAATGTTATTCCTATGTGGTGGCGCTTCGTTATATACGCGCTGATACTCACGTTGCACTTTGGTCACGGATTCAAATTTAGCGAGCCACAGAACACACTGAACTTTCCTCTGTACTGTCCACATCTTGATCGGCATGGCCATGGGCTGCTCCGCTGTATACACGGTGTTACGTCATCATCTGCGCATGTGCACATGCTGCCACACCATCCTACAGAAACTGAGAGGGTTTTCCTTTTATTTGGTGCAGATTTCACATTTCTATCGTCTTTTGTTGCTTTCCTGTGACCGGTCAAAAGTGCACCATGACTTTACAGACACACCGTATGTTCGTTTAACCAGAACAAACTGCATTGCATATAAACGCATGATCGCCATTTCTGCCTCTTTTCTGTCGGTAACAATAATGGTGCCTAAACAAGGTCCATCGGTGGCAAAGGGAGAAAGGACTTTTTTTTTTTAATTTACTTATGTTTTGGCAAATGAATTTGTTTCTGAGCTTCCACTTGAAAAACCTTGAGTGAGTGAGTGAATATGTGATTCAGGAGCCTTACAAATCCCACCGGTTCACAGCTCCCAATCCAGAATATTCTCTAATTAGGAGAGCTCCTTTCTGCTTTCTGACCAGTGCTTAAGACAACTGATACTGTGCTAGGAGTGTCCTGAGAGGACAGAGAACAAAACACTGGGAGCTCGAGATCATTATTGATCTTATTTTAGAAGGAAACATTGGCTAGAAGTCAAGAGACATCACTTCCAACTCTAGCTGTGCACAGAACTCCGTGAGCTCAGAGTAAGTTCCAACCACTGTATACATGGTCTCCTCATCTGCACAATGAGGGGTTCTACTGGGTTACTGTGTCTCAGAATGACCCTTCCTGTTATACACGGTCTCCTCATCTGCACAATGAGGGGTTCTACTGGGTTAGTGTGTCTCAGAATGACCCTTCCTGTTATACACGGTCTCCTCATCTGCACAATGAGGGGTTCTACTGGGTTAGTGTGTCTCAGAATGACCCTTCCTGTTATACACGGTCTCCTCATCTGCACAGTGAGGGGTTCTACTGGGTTAGTGTGTCTCAGAATGACCCTTCCTGTTATACACGGTCTCCTCATCTGCACAATGAGGGGTTCTACTGGGTTAGTGTGTCTCAGAATGACCCTTCCTGTTATACACGGTCTCCTCATCTGCACAGTGAGGGGTTCTACTGGGTTAGTGTGTCTCAGAATGACCCTTCCTGTTATACACGGTCTCCTCATCTGCACAATGAGGGGTTCTACTGGGTTAGTGTGTCTCAGAATGACCCTTCCTGTTATACACGGTCTCCTCATCTGCACAGTGAGGGGTTCTACTGGGTTAGTGTGTCTCAGAATGACCCTTCCTGTTATACATGGTCTCCTCGTCTGCACAGTGAGGGGTTCTACTGGGTTAGTGTGTCTCAGAATGACCCTTCCTGTTATACACGGTCTCCTCATCTGCACAGTGAGGGGTTCTACTGGGTTAGTGTGTCTCAGAATGACCCTTCCTGTTATACACGGTCTCCTCATCTGCACAGTGAGGGGTTCTACTGGGTTAGTGTGTCTCAGAATGACCCTTCTTGTTATACATGGTCTCCTCGTCTGCACAATGAGGGGGTTCTACTGGATTACTGTGTCTCAGAATGACCCTTCCTGTTATACACGGTCTCCTCATCTGCACAGTGAGGGGTTCTACTGGGTTAGTGTGTCTCAGAATGACCCTTCTTGTTATACATGGTCTCCTCGTCTGCACAATGAGGGGGTTCTACTGGATTACTGTGTCTCAGAATGACCCTTCCTGTTATACACGGTCTCCTCATCTGCACAGTGAGGGGTTCTACTGGGTTAGTGTGTCTCAGAATGACCCTTCCTGTTATACATGGTCTCCTCGTCTGCACAATGAGGGGGTTCTACTGGGTTACTGTGTCTCAGAATGACCCTTCCTGTGAGGCCGTAATGCTCAAAATACATTTGGGAAATGCTGTTTTCAATATGTTCTTCTAGGAGGGTCACCGTGTCTATATCAGCATAGGAGATACCTTACAGCAGTGGTCCACAACCCCCCGAGGCCGCGGACCGGTACCTCTCCGTGGGCCATTTGGTACTGGTCCGCAGAGAAAGAATAAATAACTTACATTATTTCCGTTTTATTTATATTTAAGTCTGAACGATGTTTTATTTTTTAAAAAAAGACCAGATTCTCTCTGTTACATCCGTCTAAGACTCACTCTTGACGCTTGTCTCGGTCACGTGATACATTTATCCGTCCCACCCTAAAGGCCGGTCCATGAAAATATTTTCTGACATTAAACCGGTCCGTGGCCCAAAAAAAAGGTTGGGGACCACTGCCTTACAGTAAAAAAACACTTTCGTGTTATTTACGGAGGGCCTCCCAAACTTCCTTAGCCAAAAACATCTATTAATACTGCCAAGAGTCAGCACTAACAGAACTCTCTGGGGCAGCAAGGTTCCTTTGATCATCATTGGACTCTTCCTCTGACATAAGGAAGTAAATGAAAGTGCCGTGTGTGTGTGTGTGTGTGTGTGTGAGTGTGAGTGAGTTACTTGCTGAGAACAGACTGATATTTCACAGTGAGGTCTGATTTTAGCTGTCATCGTTCCCATATTGTTACTGCATTGTGAAAGAAAGGAGGCTATTATAGGGAAGGCTAGTCTTCACAGAGAATACCTTCTTCTTCCTTTCTTTTTCTTTTAACTGTGCCTTCTGTTTTCTGAACTTTGGGGAGTCCTGTACCCTTAAGAGTCACAGGAAATTAAGTGCCACCGTTGGGATAGTCAGGGATATTTTGGTTTTGTTTTTGAGCTGGAGGAATTGTGATGGGAAAGACAGCAAGGATGTAAAAAATGAAAAATGCCAACTGCTCCAATCTGGTGTGTTCTAGAGATAAATGGAGAGGCTGGAGGATTTCTGTTCCTCCCGAATTGTAAGCTCTTCAAACTCTAATTACACCAGTCAACTGAAACCATGTCTTTTAAGGAAAATGACACGAACTAATATTTAAAATACTCCTTTTTATTTTATTTTATTTTTTCCATTTCCTTGAGACCACAGACTGGTTTCGGTTAAGTGCCTATTGCCTCTTCCCCTGTTTCTCAGGGGTGTTCCTGAATGACGAATCGGAGCCCATCTACAGCTCCGATAACACTCAACGCCGTCTAACGGCTGAGGGGCCAGCGCCCGTCTAGGCAGATTTCACTCATTCGGTCTCGCCAGAATATCAGGGAAGCGAAGCTGTTACAACATATGGGTGACATCCATGTGTAATTATAGCTCGTCCAGTGCTGCCGGGAACAGGGGACAGATGGGGAGAGGTAGGGTCCAAGAGACACCGCGGAGGAGGCCTCTCGGGGGTCAGCGATTTGGTGGGAGCAGAGAGCATCATGAACTCCCGTACTAGAATTATATGGGCAGCAGTCTGTGCCAGCAGTCAGAGTCATAGCATTTGTGGCAAAATCATTTCTTTTAGAACAGAACGAAATCATGGAACTCCCTCTTCTTCTGATGGGAAATATTGAATATATAGAATGGTTAAATACATTAGCAGAATTTAGACCCGGAGGGAACTTCCGTTTTACGCATCGATCTGCCCCCAATGCCTAGAGAACCTAGCCAGGCACATCGTAGGGTTCGGTAGGTATTGGTTGAGGGAGCGAGTGGATGGTTGTGGAACACCCTGTGAGCGCGGTGTAAACCAACCACTCTATGAACGCCCTTCCCAGTAGCCTCCTGTGGCCACCTTGGTGTCTCCCTCACCTCAGACCGCAAGGGAATTGGAGCCCAGACCCATGTTTTCACTAATGCTTTTTTTTACCGAATACACTGGAATTGCAAAACTTGGAGTTTCGACTCATTGTCCAAAGTTAGAGAATCAAATTTATCAGAGTAATATAGGCATATGCAGGCTAAATGAACGTCACCCTACTTGCACAAGTATTGTTTCTTTGATTATTTGTCTGATTGGTGCTTTTAAGACCAGAAATGGCGACTCACATTCCCCCCCCACCCTGAGTAAGAACAAGTCCATGAAAAGGAATAAACTCGTCTGCTCACCCTCAAAAAATATTTAGTAAAATCCCAATGTCACCGTACGTCTCAAAGTTGTGTCCAAATGCTGTTTGTCTCGTGGGTTCAGCAACTAAGGACTTAAAAATGTGTATAAGCCATCTATACCCTTGACTATCCCAGTTTTCCCCTCAAGTACAGCTATTTCTTTAGAAATAGGCAGATGGCAGTAATTATTATCTTTACCGATTACAGCCCGGATATTTCCGAGTGCCACCAGGATACCTAGGAAGTCTTTTTACCTGTCTCTGTGTAACCCTGAATGCATTCAGATCATTAGTAACTGGTGCTACAGGACAATGCTTTGATTCTTCAATGAGATTCTTGACTCCGCTGGAAAATACCCCAGCGATATAAGTGTGGAGAATAAGATGTCAGTTGTAGAGTATATTACAAAAATATCTTGGGCATGTTTTATTTGCTTTGGGAATTTTTTTTTTAAATGAAAGAAATAAGGAAGGAAGGAAGGGAGGAAGGAAGGAAGGGAGGGAGGGAGGGAGGGAGGGAGAGGGGACAGGGAGGGAGGGAAGGAAGGAAGGAAGGAAGGAAGGAAGGAAGGAAGGAAGGAAGGAAGGAAGGAAGAGAGAGAGAAAGAAAGAGAGAAGCTTCTCAGGAAATCTTAAAGAAGCCAGAGAAGTCTCTGACAGTGTGGTGCCTTCTTTTGCGGTCCTACCCGGGATGAGCAGATCGTTTGAGAAACTTCATCCCCGTTCACTTCAAAAGCCCTGTTTGTTGCCCTGACTTGTGGCTGACCCCAGATCAGAGGGGACATGGGGGGAGGCTGCTTTTCTTGGTTCAGAGGGACAACTCCAGGTCCTTAGAGTCACTCAAATGCTCTCTCCTTCTCAAAGCTCCGCCCACTTCTCTAGCCACCATGTGTCTGGGAAGTCAGCCAACCACCATCTACTAGATGGGGTCTTTGCTGTATTTCAGAGTGACCCATACTGAGGAAGAGATAAATCAGGCCCAAAAGTAGGTAGTGTTATTATCAAAGGGGACCATGGCAACCACCTTCTTAACCTCAGCCGCCACATAGAATGTGACATGTACAAAATGCCACCGCGTGGAACAGGAACTTGAACTAGGCCAGGGCATGTCAGAAAGACACTCTCCTTAAAAGAGGAAAGAGGTTCATTCTGGAAATTGCAGTAACCATTTGATTCCATTTTTAATGTAATGCAGCATTTTAAGACTAATTTGTTTGTGGCTTAAGAAAGAAAAGAATCACCAGTTATGTTTGGCTAAATAGAAATGATGTTACAAGCTTTATGGGAACATAGCAATTGGTAATAATAAAAAAAAAAGGATGAAAAAAATCATTGAACTGGGGAACCAAGTCACATGGACGCTAATCTCAAAACTGCAACATGGGGAATAACACAGTCACACCCCTGCTGGCAGGTGGAGGGGAGTTCCCAGACCCCAGTGGGCGCCTGAAACCATGGAGAGTACCGGACCCTGTATGTACTCTGTGTTTTCCTGTACACGCTTACCTGCAATGAAGTCTTAATTTATGCATTAGACACTGTAACAGATTAACAATGATAACTCATAGTAAATAGAACAATTAAACCAATACACTGTAATACAAGTTATGTGAGCTCTGTCTCTCAAAATATCTTCTTGTTCTGGAGTCGCCCTTCTTGTGATCCTGTGAAATGATACAAAGCCTCGACTAGAGAACTTTTCACCTTGGCAATTAATGAAAGCACTTGAGCCTGACCAGGCGGTGGCACAGTGGATAGAGCATCGAACTAGGACGCGGAGGACCCAGGTTCGAGACCCCAAGGTTGCCAGCTTGAGCGTGGGCTCATATGCTTTGAGCAAAGCTCACCAGCTTGGACCCAAGGTCGCTGGCTTGAGCAAGGGATTATTTGGTCTGCTGTAGCCCCATGGTTAAGGCACATCTGAGAAAGCAATCAATGAATAACTAAGGTGTCGCAACGATTATTGATGCTTCTCATCTCTCTCCATTCCTGTCCATCTGTCCCTATCTATCCCTCTCTCTGAATGTCTCTTTGTCTCTGTAAAAAATAAAACAAACGAAAAACAAACCAACAAAAAAGAAAGCTCTTGACAGCTTCTTTTTGGCGTATCCGAATGGCCAGCATCGCTGCGCTCGCACTTGGGGCCATTATTAGGCAAGATGAGGGTCACTTGAACACAAGCCACAGCCCATCTGTGATAACTGAAATGGCTACTAAGTGACCAGTGGGAGGGGAGCGTTGTACGGCGTGGAGACACTGGGCCACAGGAGGATTCACGCCCCAGCTGAGCAGAGCTGGAGCAGGCAAGGTTTCATCACGCTACTCAGACCAGTGTGCCGTTTAAAACTTATGGATTGTTTATTTCTGGCATTTTCAGACCACAGCTGATCATAAGGAAAGTGAAACTGTGTATGGTGTGGGAAAAGGGGGACTACTGTACCTACTTCATGTCCCTTGCAAGAACTTGGAAAAATGCAAAACACCATACAAATGGATATAAGCACTGAGATATATAGTGCTTACTAGTTCCTGGCCATGTACCAGTTGCTGGAGATACAAAGATGGAAAGCCACAGCCCCTGTCCTCAAGTTGCTACCATATGGATGCTTCAGAAGTTGAGCTATAAAGCAATGTGATCTGTGCAGTGATAGGGCCAGGCACAGGGTTGCTATGGTAACAGCAGGGAGGTGGAGGAGGAGGAAGACCTCTGGGATGCCGAAAGCTTTCTGGAGGACCTTCTGATATTCTCTCCATCAAGGTTATTTCTAAATAATTACCTGCATAGCTTAGGGAGAACCACATGAAAGTGTTTTGATGTATTCGTTCAAATTTTTTACTATAATCTACTAATTGAAAGTATCTAATGCCCTATTTTAACACTAGTACTCACTTAGAAAGACACACTTTCTCTTCTGCCTTCCCTAACAGAGGTATATCCAGAAAATTTATTCACAGTACAGTTGGTTCCAGACGCACAGAACTATTGAGTAAAATGTGGGTTTGCAAGACTGTGTGTTGTTCCATCAGACCTGATGACAGGCTCAATTTTCAATACAAAGTTAATCCTGTTTTCATTAAACATAAATGTTACTTATGGAATACAAGAGTCCTGCAGAAGCAAAGGGCTATCTCCCAGGGTTACATATTTAATATTTGCTTAGCATTGATGAGCTTCAACCAGGAGGCTTCTTTGCAATTTGATTATTTGCTCCTTTCCTTAATATCGATCATTCTATTAGATTTTGCTGCTAACAACAGCATACGTAAAGATTCCAGTGTTATTTTCCTACCAAAATAAGATGCCAGAGGACATCCCGTACCACCACTGAGTTTTTTGATACAAACGAGAATAAGACAACATTAAGTTGAGGTATGAGCTTGTTAACCAGCTCTGGTTTCCACGGGGAGGCAGCAAAGGGGGCTGCAAGCAGGGAGACCATGGTTCAAATCCCACCTCCTCCACTGGCCACTGGCTAGACTAGAGAAAAATCACATAACTTATAAAGATCTCAGCGTCTCAGTTCCCTCTCATCTACACAGTTCCTAATATTTCAAATATTATCGATGTAGGCAAAATTCAAGTACATGTTAAATAAATGGTGGTGATTTAGTATGAGGCCAGGAAGGGTGGTTACAATGGAATATTAGGACTTTGAACGCAGTTTGCTTTGTTGTCAATTATGTTTTGTAAGAGCAGACTGGCCCTCTCAGTATTAACCATTCATATTTTTTTCTTTTTCTCTGAACTTCTCTTTTCTATACTGTTGGACTGGCCTTTTATTTATATATACTAATATGTCATTTAGACTTTAGCGTACCTTCATTACTGCACTTCTGTTACTGTCTGAATTGTTTCCTTTCCCTTTAAAGACTTCAGTGGGTTGCATTTGGTCGTTCCTGTATTTCTAGAGTTCTTCGTTGGTAGAAATCTTCATGAAGATGAGAACTGGGAGTTTGCAAAAAGGGCAGAGCCCATTGTGCTGGCTTCCTGAGTGTGGCTCCCTGGGTTCTGGAGATGGGCAGGTGTGCTGTCCCTGTTCCCCAGGGACGCAGCCATGCGGCCATCCCACTGGTGACGGACAGCCTGCCCTGACATTCCTCATGGAGGGCTCTTGAGAGCACAACCGTGGTTATGAAAGATTCATTGTTTCACCCCACCATCTGAACACTGTCACCTTGACATGCAGTGACAGAATCATAATGTCCACTGACCCTGTCAGTCAGCGAAAAGGTAGAGAAAAATGTCTCAGGATTATCTGAGATGGAAGAAAACTTGGGAGCTTCTTTTCTATAAAATGTGATGACGGGCCCTGGCCAGTTGGCTCAGTGGTAAAGTGTCGGCCTGGCGTGCAGGAGTCCCGGGTTCAATTCCCGGCCAAGGCACACAGGAGAAGCACCCATCTGCTTCTCCATCCCTCCCCCTCTCCTTCCTCTCTGTCTCTCTCTTCCCCTCCTGCAGCCAAGGCTCCATTGGAGCAAAGTTGGCCCGGGCGCTGAGGATGGCTCTGTGGCCTCTGCCTCAGGTGCTAGAATGGCTCTGGTTGCAGCAGAGCGACGCCCCAAGATGGGCAGAGCATCGCCCCCTGGTGGGCATGCCAGGTGGATCCCGGTTGGGCACATGCGGGAGTCTGTCTGACTGCCTCCCCGTTTCCAGTTTTGAAAAAATACAAAAAATAAAAATAAATAAATTTTAAAACGTGATGACGAATGCTGTTCTGAGTTCCGTCTTTCCCCTGGCTTCAGGGAATCACTTTGGAAAAGCAGAATAAGCTCTCCAAGCTGGGGAGTCAGGGTCAGGAGCTGGAGAAGCCTGTCCAGTCAGAGACCGAGCCATGGGTTGTGAGGGACATGGAGCAGAGGGTTAGCAGGTGAGCTCACGGCAGTGGACCACTGGGTGAACGAGATACAATACAGAAGGAATGATGTGTTAAGAAATGCCTTTAAGGCCCTGGCCAGTTGGCTCAGTGGTAGAGCACTGGCCCAGCGTGTGGAAGTCCCAGGTGCAACTCCCAGTCAGGGCACACAGGAGAAGCGCCCATCTGCTTCTCCACCCTTCTGCCTCCCTTTCCTCTCTGTCTCTCTCTTCCCCTCCCGCAGCCAAGGCTCCATTGGAGCAGAGTTGGCCCGGGCGCTGAGGATGGTTCTATGGCCTCTGCCTCAGGTGCTAGAATGGCTCTGGCCAAAGCAGAGCCACGCCCCAGATGGGCAGAGCAGCGCCCCCTGGTGGGCATGCTGGTAATACCAGTAGGGCACATGTGGGAGTCTGACTGCCCTGCCTCCCTGCTTCTAACTTCGGGGAAAAAAAAGAAATGCCTTTAAAAGGCTGATTAAAATTAGTCCCTCTTTGTAAAATGTATTTTTTTGGTTAGCATTCTTCTTTCATCTGTATTATATATTGAGTATGTTCTATTTTCAAGGCAAAGAGGACTTCTTAAAATAAGCATTGGAAGTAACTGACAAGCATTCTAACATTTAAAAACAAAATGTGGCTGACCTATCAGGGAATTCTGATATGCAAATGATAACCTCCTGAGTTTTCTTTTAGGAATGTAATTTCAGCATTACCATAATTGTAGGATGGATATCATAGTTCAGAGTTAAGTGCTTTAAATCCAAATAAAACAGTAAAGTATATTAAAAAAGAAAAAAAGATGTAAAACACAGTTAGAGGAGGGCTCCATACATGGAGATCTGTGTCTTTACACTTAGTTAATTAGTCGCTGCTGAATGTTTTTGCTTTGCTCTGTGGCATGTGTTACATACATCACTGCAATATGTTAAATGCAAACGGTTGCTAATAGAGGAACCATCTGCTCAGTGCCGGAGAGTTTGTTAAAAAGAATGTGGTAAACTGACTTTGGATAATGTTGCAACACGCAAATACCAAATTTCTAAAATGAGCTGCTTCTGTTAACCCCAACATTACTAATCCTCCCCTGGCCTTTTGGATTCTGCAGTCATCGTGAAACCCCTCGTGCAGCGGTCTGAGCTGCTTTACTGCAGCCCACCGGACACGTCTGTCTCGAAGGCCAGAGACCCGGGGAGGCATCGGCGTCCCTCTGCCCCGAGGCCGGCCGCGTCCTGAAACTGCGTTCAGGGACTGGGAACAGCCAATAAATAACCAGGTGATCCTCCCTAGAACATCTCTGCTACCACGAATAAGACAGACGCTCCATCCCTGTCCCTCCTGGAAGCTAGTCCTTTAGAGCGGCGGGTCTACCGTCAAGGTGCAGGCTGATGATGAATCGTCTTGGGTATCCAGGGCTGTTTGCGACCTCCCCCTCCCGTCATCCACCATACCTTATTTCTCCAAAAGATCATCAGTGCAAAGGGGAAGCCATGATTTCTCTCCCAACATACTTTATTAGATGCTGTCACGGAGCTTCCTAATAATGTTTGCCGGACTCACCGGTGACAGGGTAAAACATGGGGGGATTAGTCATAGGACAGGAATCGGAACCTCCGGGTTTACTGGTGTCATGCTCGACTTTCTGGCAAAAAAAAAAAAAAAAAAAAAAAAAGGGAGTGGGGAGTGCTCCTTAATCCTGGCCTTTCTAATCAGTTCCCGGCCAAGGTTGCCATCAGTTTGTTTAAGAGCCCTCTGCCACGATGATCTATTACATTAATATCCATCGGAGGTGTGCTGAAATGATGCGGTCCTCAAAATAGAACCGTGGCCATGAAGAACAAGCTCAGGAATGAACTGTGTGGATGAAAATCTTCAAGCACACAAGTTCACGAAAGCCAGGTCTGACGGCTGCTTATTGGCCCACTGCTAACTTGGCTTTCTTGACCCTACTTTTTTTTCTTCTTTTTTTTTTTTTTTTTTTAACTTCCCTCCATTCCTCTCTTTTGGCTTTAACGGTACCTGATTTAAGGCTGTGCTTTTGGGGACGCGCCTGTGGAAGCAGAGGCTGCAGGGGAGCTCATTAGCCCAGCGGACGATCCATCCCTGGATGAATTACACAAAATGAAAAGCTGGCTTCCGAGGGGCCACCGCCAAGAGCCAGGGCTTTGTGGAGGTGGGCGGCCCTGCGGCGCCGTACAAGCTTGATTTTTTTTTATTATTAGTTGTTAAAAAGGAATCTTTTTTTGTACTGAAAACATTTCCCTTTGTTTGTGCTCATGAAACGAGGAGCCTCCCGGAGGCTGCAGGCCTGCGATGATGACTCCGCTCCGTTGCGGAATGAGCACTTGCTGGTTTTCCGAACGGGCCGCTCCACTTGAAAGTTCCCCAGAACCAGTCGGGGGCCCAGGGGGACGGGCGTGCTAATCAAACAGGCGATACCTGGGAGGCAGAGGGTGCCGCCGGCTGGGAAGGCAGCAGATCCAGCATCTGTCTACGGGGTCTCCAGCAATGATCGGGAGCCTTGACGAAGCCCGTGCTTCTGATCCGGAGCCATGGGGGGGAAATCCCTTAGGTTGTCTAATTACATTAGTTTATGGAGCTGTGCTACCACTTGGGTTCCCAGAACGCCACTTGAATTTAATTTAGATTTTTTGTTGTTGTTGTTGTTACTTCTTCCCCTCCGAAAGGAAACCTTCACTGTGGAGGCATATTTATTATTTTTAATGCTAATGTTTGGAAACATTCATGAATCCATTTTCCCACTTAATTACAGGGAGCAGGAGGAGGATGGATTCATTAACCTGACCGATGACATTTTACCCAAGTGTCAATGGGACTGTAAACGGGAAGTTTCTTTGACCCAAAAGTACGGTCTGGTTTTCCTGGGGGGAGGGGGTTGTCTGTTTGTCTTTTCTTTCTTTTTTATTTTTTTATTTTCTCCTTTTTAGAGGAAAGGGCACCTAGGGCAGTAGGAAGGGGCCCAGCAGCCCTCTGCAGAGACGTGGCATTCATCCGCCCGGAGGCTTTTGTGCAGAGAAGTGCATCTGGGTCACTGCTGCTGTCCTCCTAGCAGGTGGAGTCCTGCGGGCCGCCCGGCACTCTCTGCCCACGCTCAGTGACACGCGCCCCAGCGGGGAGGGTGGTCAGACACATCCCATCTGCTCGGCTTTTCATTTTTCTCCAGATCCTCTTGGAGAGGTGGTGTTTGCCCGCAAATGTGTCACTCTGTTGTATTTTTGAGGTTTGGGCCCAAAGATATCTCAGAGAAGGTACAGCAGGATTTTCAAAGCCTCCCTGAAACACTTTGTATCTTATACGTCCTCAATTCCAAAGCGCTTACCTCACTTTTGTTCTGAAAGCTCCTCTGGACCATCAAGTTGACCCTACGTAGCTGGACAAAGGCAGGCATTTATCCATTCTCAATGACAAGGCTAATTACTTGAACCTTGCCTTCCTCTTTCACAACGTGATGCTCAGCTTTAAAACAGCAGAAAAGGTTGATTTGTGAGTCAGATGTCTCATTTAAAAAAAAAAAAAACCCAGATCAAAGCAATATATTTTATTTTTCTTCCAGGAAAAGTCGTCCCACGCCATTCAAACACCAATATTCGCGGGGGCCCATTCCGAAATGTCAGATGCAAACAGTTCTGCCTTCCCAAGGAGGATGAGACGCGGTGATTCTAAAACATAACAGAGCTCCCCCAGTGTGGAGGGGTCCGATCATGGGCGTCTCTCCAAATGTTTGCGTTAGTCTCCTTTGTCAATCTGGGGATTGAAATCTCGTGTTCAAAAGCTGCCTGGTCACCTGGGTGGCATTGGGCATCTTTATGCTGCCAGATGTCAGAATTAGTTACCAAAATACAGGAGAGCTGACATTTTGAAACGGGTTATACGCCGGAACGACTTCTTGTTAGGTCAGGTGCAGAACGAGCAGCCCTCATTCTTTCCGTGACCCCACAGAGCCCAGAGGGTGATTTTCCAAGTTCTGTAGATGGTGCTGAAGGGTGGCGTGCTCAGCTGCTGGCCGGATAGTTGTGACCTGCGGTGGCCCAGAAGTCACCGACACCAGCTGCGAGGGAAGCCAGTTCCTTCGGCTCGCTCTTCTGAAACGGCGTTTTTTTCTGGGCTGGCAATGTCAGACGGCGTTTCGTGTGATTTGTGATGGCACCCCATCAGCACAGAAGCAGTGATCTAGAAAGAACCCACCTGCAGGCCGATAACGGTCCTCATCCTCAAATGTCTGGAAGGCAGCCTTTTAAGTGCCTCGGAAAGTTCTGGCCCCACAGGTAAACCCCATGCTGAGAGCATGCTGCCTGCCTGAGATTTGTGCTCTTCCGTCTCGGTCTCCTAAAAACTTGGTGAATTTGACCTTTTCTTTTTTTATCCCTAGACCATGTATCTTACATAGTGAGCAGTACCTTCTCATTTCCAAACTGAGGAAATAGTCTTCTCGGAATTGAGAATCTTCATTATTCCCTTGGCACCGACCGTGTCATTTACTGATCTGTTTTCTGAGAAGGGGTTTCCTGGAAACACCCAGGCTTTGGGATATCAGGAATAGGACCATTGTACCAATCAGGAACAAACAAAGAGGGAAGACCCAAGAGTCCTGGCTTTTGGGGTAGAGTCTGGAGTTTCCTGTGTGGCTTAATGGGTTGTGGTCTGACGTGCTCAGACTTTGCAATTTCCATAGGTTTCAAAACAGAGAAATGTCTGAGACTAAGAAATACTGGACTCCAGCTGACCCATAGCAGCTGAAGGTTTCCTCCATCACTGGTGCAGCTTGGGGAGAAGATCGCTCCCCAGAAGCTGGGTCTCTGAGGAAACCACATTTCTTTGGCTCTGAGTATGAATTGAACGTGGTGGGCAGGCAGCAGCAAAATGGGGCTTGGGGAAGTCGTCTGGCCACCTCAGGGATTGCAGGCGGGAGCAGAAGACCACTCCTCTGAGAGCTCCCAGGTGCTGGGTGAGCGCTCCCTCTGCAACCGGATCCCAGGTGGTCCCAGACCCTACCTATGTGTCCCCTCCCTTGGGTGACAGCTTGACTGCATGGGCAGAGAGTGCTGTTCTGGACCCAGAATACATTTCTCTCAAGGTGCACTCATAAATATGTTATATATTTAGATTTATTTATTTTTATTTTTATTTTTTGGCAAGTTTTGAAAAAGATCTTTCGGAGATGTCAAAACAAGTGAAAAATTTATATCCCAGATAAAATGTTCAGTGCCTGGTTTAAAAAGAAGCTTTGATCAGGCTTAGGGGGACCAGAATAGCATTTGGAAGTTATTGCTAGGCAATCTTGATTCCACGTGTCCCTTCCAAATTGCTTAGCTCTGTCTTCAGTCTTGCACCGATAACCGCCAAGACATTCTTATCTTGTATTTGCCTTTGTAAAGAGCCCACACTTAGTAGGAGTTCACCCCCCCAACTATACTCCCACCCCCACATCCCCCATCCTGGCTAGTCTCTCTTTTTTTACTCTTGGAAAAAATAAGTGTCCTTTCTGGAGGGTGTACTGAGCCCGGGAAACAGTGTAGCAGAGCAGCTGTCGCACATTAGCAGTAGAAGGGAGAGGAAAACAGAAAAAGGACAAGACAGAGCAGGTGGGAAGAGCTCCGTATTAGCGGTCACCTTTGTCGTCGGACAGCCTGGGTTCAAGTCCATTTCTCCATCATCCGCTCTCCCTGTATGCTGGGCGCATGCCTCGTCTCTGAGCTCAATTTTTTCACATCAGCAATGCAGGAGTAAACTGGCCTCAGGGGTCTTGGAAGAATTAGTGAATAGCACCCACCCCCTCCCTTTGAGATGTGATGCTACTTTTTGTGTTATGTTGGGTTGCTCTGTATATGAAATGCTCAACTGAATAGTTTATTTCAATGAGTACAGTTTTAATTCTATACTTGTGTTAAGTTGGGTTGTTGTTTTTTTCAAATCAACCCGATTATTATTATTACTATTTGTATTTTTCTGAAGTGAGATGCAGGGAGGTAGAGAGACAGACTCTCTAATGCACCTGATTGGGATCCACCTGGCATGCCCACCAGGGGGCGATCGCTTTGTTGCAACCAGAGCCACTCTAGCACCTGAAGTGGAGGCCATGGAGCCATCCTCAGCACCTGGGCCAACTTTGCTCCAATGGAGCCTTGACTGCAGTAGGGGAAGAGAGAGATAGAGAGAAAGGAGAGGGGGAAAGATAGGGAAGAGAGAGGTAGAGAGAAAGGAGAGGGAGGAATGTGGGGAAGAGAGAGGTAGAGAGAAAGGAGAGGAGGAAAGGTGGGGAAGCAGTTGGGCACTTCTCCTATGTGCCCTGGCTGGGAATCGAACCTCAGACTTCTACACGCCAGGCCAGGGCTGTACCACTGAGCCAACCAGCCAGGGCTCTACCTGATTATTTTTAATAGTCTCTTGTTTCCCACTTGTGTTTCAGTTTTTTCTTTCTTAAGGTTATTAGACATACTTATGTCAATATATAAAAAAAACAACTTCCAAACCTGTAAGAATTTCTATGAGTTTATTTGAGCCAAATTGTCGACAATTGCCAGGAAGCAGAGTCTCAACGGATTGAGAACACGCTCCGGAAAAAGGCGGTTTCACCACGTATTTCATCCCTCAGCCTCAAAGGGGAAGACGACACAAGGGGGTCACACAAAGCCCCTTGGCAACTGGCGTGAGAGGGAGAAGCCACAGTGGGCACATCTCTGGGATTGAATGGAAAGTCCTGAACTTCTTTTCCAAAGGCGGGAACATGACAGTTAACAGTTAATGATTCACATGATAACAATCATAAGGACAGGCTCTGCAACCCCTCACCAAACGCTTCTCAAGCCAACAATTAGGATTGGTAAACACCTTCCCTGGCAGGCCCCACCGGAGCCAGAATTGGCGGTGACAGTGGTGTGCAGGAGCCCCTTCCCCCGGTGACAGAGCAGCAGCCTGCAGTGGCCGCCTGCCCCTTGGAGGGCGTTCTTTCCTGCGGGCCGGAGCCATGACAGCAGGCGGACCAGTGAGCCGCAGTGTGGGTAAAAACCAATCCGTAAGTCTCTGTTTACACGGGCTGGAGCCATGACAGTAGGCCAGGGGTCCCCACACTTTTTACACAGGGGGCCAGTTCACTGTGCCTCAGACCATTGGAGGGCCGTACTATAAAAAAAACTATGAATAAATCCCTATGCACACTGCACAAATCTTATTTTAAAGTAAAAAAACAAAATGGGGACAAACACAATATTTAAAATAAAGAACAAATAAATTTAAATCAACAAACTGACCAGTATTTTGATGGGAACTATGGGCCTGCTTTTGGCTAATGAGATGGTCAATGTGCTCCTCTCACTGACCACCAATGAAAGAGGTGCCCCTTCTGGAAATGCGGCAGGGGCCGGATAAATGGCCTCAGGGGGCCACATGCAGCCCGCGGGCCGTAGTTTGGGGACCCCTGTAGTAGGCTGACCAGTGAGCCGCAGCGTCGGTAAAAACCAATCCGTAAATCTCTGTTCACACGGGCCGGAGGAGGTGAGCAGACGTGCGGTGAGCACGAGAGAGGAAAGAAAAGCCAACAGTGATGCAAGACTGTAACATCTTCTCTGGCTACCTTAGTCCTCATGTGTCCAAGTCTGGGACCGCAGAACCCCCACACAGGCGTGTGAGCGTCGGCAGGCTTTAATTCGGACTACTTTATTCCGGTTGCAGGCGTTTCGTAGTGCCTGAAAAATGGAAGTCATCTCATCCTTGACTTGACAGAGCTGATAGAAATAGTAGAGGAAGGAAGGACCAGAGTGTCTGGATCACTAAGTTCACGTTGAAAGAAGAGGGGCTGCCTTTAAAAAGCTAACGGAGGAGGAGAACTGGGAACCTGTATTGTTTAACATAAGAATATAAACGTACTGCTTTTGCTGGCGGTATTTAACAATTTACTTTTCACGTGACAGCTATACATTATTTTTTAACCGGGCAGCTGGCCCTTAGCTTTTGAATTACATGGGGTTATGATGGTGAGTTGATACAAAATAAAGGGGACTATTGATCGGAAACATTTGAAATATAGATGAAGTCATTTAGTTAGAATATTGAAGTTGCACTTAGGTTTCATATATCTCAGGAACATTTCAAAACTCCCAGTTGCAGAATTTATCGCATGATATCTGACCTTACTGTGTAAGTCAAATTACTTCTTTGAAATGTCTGACTACTCTTAAATAATGGCTTCAGCCATTCAAATCTATGATGAAGATTTCGAATAGACAGAATTTAAAATGAACTGTTATTGTGAACGCCATTTTAAACACTGAGAAAATGTTTACGCATCGTAAGAAAGCAGTAGAGATTTTAGGTACAACAATATGAAAAATCTGAAAGAAAATATCAAGGGTATGGATTTTTTTTTTTTAATCTTTGTGAAGAAAAAAGTAATCGAGAGAAAAAATGTTAGTCTGTTGACTAATAGAGCCCCTCACTATGAGTTACAGGCAGACCTCAGAGATAATGTGGGTTTGTTTCCTGACCAGAGCAATAAAACAACTAGCTCAGTAATGTGAGTCACATAAATTTTGGGGTTCCCCAGTGCATACAAGATATGTTTACACTATACTGTAATCTGTTAAGCGTGTAATAACATAATGTCTAAAAAAAAACAATGTACCTTATTTCCCCATGTATAAGACATACCCTTTTTTGAAAAATTTGGGGTCTAAAAATTGGGTATGTCTGTATACAGTGGTTGTCGAGTCATTTATGACATGTGGCATTTCAAGTATGGCTAGACGGAACTGAGGATGAGGAAATATATGAAGACAGTGATTCGTCATCAGACACGGATGAGGACAAACTAATGGATGGGAGTTTTGACAGGGATGAAGAGTTGCATGAATTTTATGATGAATAAAACTTGAGTTCAATAACTTTATGTAGTTCTTTTTTTTTTTCAAATTTTGGGCCCCCAAATTAGGGTGTGTCTTATACATGGGGAAATACGGTACATACCTGAATTTTAAAATATTTTACTGCTTAAAAATGGTAATCACCATCTTGAGCCTTCATTCAGCAAGTCATAATCTATTGGCTGGTGGCAGGTCTCGCCTGGGTCTTGGTGGCTGCTGACTGATCAGGTTGGTGATGGCTGAAGGTTGGGATGGCTGTGGCATTTTCTTAAAATAAGATGACAATGAAGTTTGCCACATTGATGGACCCTTCCTTTCACAAAAGATCTCTCTGTGGCATGCGATGTTGTTGGATATAGCATCTTGCCCACAGTAGAATTCTTTCAAAACTCGAGTCAGTCCTCTCAAACCCTGCCGCTGCTCTGTCCACCACGTTTCTGTGGCATTCTGCATCCTCTGTTGTCATTTCAGCGATCTTCACCCAGGCTTAGATTCCACCGCGAGAAACCCCTCTGTGCTCGTCCATAAGAAGCAGCTCCTCCTCAGTGCAAGTTCAATCAGGGGATTTCCACAACTCAGTCCGATCTTCCGGCTCTACCTCTAATTCCTCATCTCTGGCCGTATCCACCAACCACGTCTGCAGTTACTTCCTGACCACTGACGTCTTAAACCTGTCAGAGTCACTCACGAGGGTTGGTGACCACTTCTCCCAAACTCCCCATAATGCTGACACGTTGACCCCTTCCCGTGAATCCCAGATGTTCCCGACGACATCTAGAACGGTGAATCCTTCCAGAAGGTTTTCAGTTGACTTTGCCCGGATCCATCAAAGGAGTCGCTTCCTATGGCACCGGCAGCCTTACAAAATGCGTCTCTTAAGTAATAGGACGTGAAAGTGGGAATCACTCCCTGATGTATGGATTTCAGAACGGATGCTGCCTTAGCAGGCATCGAAACAACATTAATCCCCTTGTACATCTCCATCAGAGCTCTTGGGGGACCAGGGACATGGTTAATGAGCAGTAAACTTTGAAAAGAATCTTTGTTTTCTGAGCAGTAGGTCTGACCAGTGGGCTTAAAATACTCAGCAGCCCCTGTGGTAAACAGACGCGCAGTCACCGGGCTCTGTCCATTCTCGGAGCGCAGGCAGGGGGGATGCAGGCTGGTCCTAAGGGTTCTTGGAATGGAAAATGAACACGGGCTTCAACGTCCATTCACCAGCCGCACTGGCCCCCGAGAGTCAGCCTGTCCTTTGACCTTGGAAGCCGGGCACTGACCTCTCCTTTCCAGCTGGGAAAGTTCTAGAAGGCATCTTCTTCCCACCTGGCCGTGTCGTCTACACGGACACCCGCTGTGGGGTGTGGCCTCCCTGTCTCACGGCTCAGCCTGGCCTTCGGGGTCACTCGCTGCCGCGCCTGCCGCAGCACTGGCGGCTTCACGGTGCCGTTCTGTTGTGGGGACGGTTTCTGCCCTGGGCCGCCGGCACCGCCCGGCCTCCGCTAGCCCCAGGCGTCTCTCCTGCCGCCCCCGCTTCTCTGTGTTCATCGGGCTGGAGAGAGCTGGGGCCGTGCTCTGGCGCAGGCTTTGGGGTGAGGGAACGCTGGGGCTGGTTCTAAAACGTTCTCCCTCTTCTCAGCAAGAGGCCATTTCTTTCTTTCTTTCTCTTTCTTTCTTTCTTTCTTTCTTTCTTTCTTTCTCTTTCTTTCTTTCTCTTCCTTCCTTCCTTCCTTCCTTCCTTCCTTCCTTTCTCTCTCTCTCTCTCTCTCTCTTTCTTTCTTTCTTTTCTTTTTTTTGTATTTTTCCGAAGTTAGAAGCGGGGAGGCAGAGAGACAGACTCCCTCGTGCACCTGATCGGGATCCACCCGGCATGTCCACCAGGGGGCGTTGCTCTGTTGCGGCCAGAGCCATTCTAGCACCTGAGGCAGAGGCCATGGAGCCATCCTCAGTGCCTGGGCCAACTTTGCTCCAATGGAGCCTTGGCTGCGGGAGGGGAAGAAAGAGATAGAGAAAGGAGATGGGGGGAAGGTGGAGAAGCAGATGGGCACTTCTCCTGTGTGCCCTGACTGGGAATCAAACCTGGGACTTCTACATGCTGGGCCAACGCTCTACTGCTGAGCCAACAGGCCGGGGCCCATTTCAGTTTCTTACCCTTAATGTGATCACTGGAGTAGTACTTCTATTTATAGTTTCCTTCAAGAGCTCCTCCTTTGCATTCACAATCCGGCTATCTGTTTGGTGCAAGAGGCCTAGCTTTTGACATGCCTTCCTCACTAAACTTAATGATTTCTAGCTTTTGATTTTAAGTAAGAGATATGTGACTCTTCCTTGTGCTTGAAAACTGAGAAGCTACACTTAGAGGGTTTTTAATTGGTCTAATCTTGATCTTATTGTGGCCCAGGGGACAGGGAGTCCCAGAGCTGAGGGAGAGAGACGGAACGGTAGGTCCGTGAAGCAGTCAAGTTCACTGTCCTCTGGACGTGGCTCTTGGCACCCCCAAACCATCACAGTAGTGTCATCAAAGCTCACTGATCACAGATCACCATTACCATGATAGTGATAATGAAAAAATTTGAAATATTGTGAGAATTACCAAAATGTGACAGAGAGACAGAAAGTGAGCAAATTCTTTTGGAAAAATGGTGCTGGTATGCTAGCTTGACTTAGAGTTGCTACAAATTTGTTAAAAAAAAAAAAAAAAAAAGCAGCTCTCAACCACAATAGAGAGAAGAGACAAAATGAGGTCGGCCTGTATTTTTTTTAAGTTAATTTCATCGCACCTTCTTGAGAAAGAGGATCCCCTGGAGTTGAGTTTTGGCGCCAGCATGGGTGTGTAGAGATAGTATGTAATCTTTTTTTTGACGCCTGTGTTTCCCCATGATGAATTAGAATTAATCCACAGCAAATGGCCACTTACACACAGGTGGAGCCGCCAGTGGGGGCTTCCTGTTCTTTTTGTTCGAGACGAGTCTGTCAGCCGTAACATATTTCTTGATCTCTAATTCATCAGCTGCCTGCCTCCTGTTGATCTAGCCCACTGAAAATTTGATGATCTTTTCCCAGAGTAATGGAAAAAGCCTAAATTAGAATATCTGTTTTGAAAGTAATGAATTCTAAAGAACACCTTAGGGTGATCCTCAAATCATTCCACGCAGGGGGGAAAAAAAAAAGCAGAGAGTTTAACAATACCCACATGCTGATTTTGCTCGAAAATGTACAATTGGAACTGAAATGTTGGCATATTTCTGCTCTTCAGATGTTATAAACTTGCCACAACACCCCGTGGTGAGGACAGCTTTTGTGTGTGTGCCCCAGAAGCGAGAGTTGAGCTGTGATTCGAGGGTTGCGAGCTGAGCCTTGAACTGACAGATTAGTTTTTGCTGGGCGTTCCCTGTTCATTCCAGCCTTGACAACCCCACCATAAATCAACGTAAGGATGGCAAACTCTTACAAACCTGATCATTGTCTTCCAAAAAATAAAAATAAAAAAAAAAAAAGAAAGAAAGAAAAGTACCATGGAAAATCCTGACATCTCTATCACAGAAAGCCATTCCAGTTCGGTAGAAACATAAACAAGGCAACTAAAAACGGGTCCTTGTAGCTGCCTCGACGCTGGGAGCTATGGAGGTTTGGACACTCAGACTGAGCTTACAGGCAAGAACGTGTCTGACGTCGGTGGTCACTGCTGTAGGTCTCTGTGTTTGTCTTCTCCTGACAATGTAATTACACCCTGCCTGCCCAATATTTCTCCTGGCGGAAGTTGATAAATATAAGTCACAGTTCATGATTGTGAATCACAGCCTGAAGCAGTGTGGCATGACATTGATTGCAGAGAAATATAAATAGCAGGTGATAATAGACAGATTGACTCAATCTGAACCCTATCACAGGCCACTTAGGACCTCAGACGATCAGAACCACCTAAGATCAATCTCAGCTTCCCAAGAAGAGACCAGGATGCAGAGTGGACAGGTCCGTTCGTCAGAGAAAGGCTTTTTTATCGTCTCACTCGCCTTATTCGTGTTATAAGCTGGTTATTCCTCTGGAAATAACCCCTCTCTGCAGACTGGAGAGTAGGTCCGAGGAGTCAGGGGTGACGTTTTCTATCGATATTATCAGTCTGTCTTTGGCAAGCCCCCTTCCACCCCATTTCATAACCATGTTCTTGGGTTGGGGACTTCCTCTCTTCGTGATTAGGACACTTACAGGTGTCTTTATTTGCAGTGACTGCTCATAGTGTTAGGTGACTGAACAGTTAGAAATTGAACACGTACACTGTGCTAATTCACCTTCAGATTTTAAGGAAAAAAATACTTAAGAAGAGAAGACGAAGGAAAGGATGAACAAGACATGCCGGTTATGATTATTACAATAGCTTTATTAACTCTGTGTTCTGCGTACTCACAACGGCATACCTACTTTTGCCCCACCTAGTATATATTGGAGATAATAATTTATTCCAAAACCAACTACCATTAGGTGATCATGCTATCTATAAATGCATAATTTATGTAAATCCAAAAAGGTCTGACCCAGGCTAGTCCTCAGGTGTATTTTTATTTGATCTACACAGTGCTTTAATTTTCTTTTTAATATGAACCCTAAACTTTCCAGATAGTTGCTGCCCACGTTATAGCTTGTTATCTGACACAGGGTCTGCTAACCTGCCTGACAACTGAAGGCATTTCAGTCATGACCCTTCCGTACCCCCCCCATCCAACAGATTGATTTAGAAACATTGACTCTTTGAGTAGAATGTTTACTGTGTACCTATTACCATATTTCCTCATCTATAAGACACTCCCATGTATAAGATGCACCTTAATTTTGGGGCCCGAAATTTGAAAAAAAAACATGTAATACATCAAATTATTGAACTCGAGTTTTATTCATCATAAAATTCAGACAACTCCTCATCACTGTCAAAACTTCCATCCATTAGCCTGTCCTCATCTGTGTCTGATGACGAATCACTGTCTTCAACAAACGAGCGTCAAAACAAGCACGAAAAAGTGAGAAATGCAAGTAAAAAAATTATAACTGCGGCAGAAGACGCACCCAGTTTTTAGACCCCAATTTTTTTGGAAAAAAAGTGTGTATCTTAGACACGGGGAACTGAACCTGATGTGAGCGAAACAGTAGATTTTGTCATTTTAGGCAGTGGAGAAAAAGAAATCAGGGTAAAGGAAAGAGAATGAGATGACTACTTTAGAAGTGGTCTGAGAAGGCTTCGCTGAGGACAGGATATCAGAGCAAGAGCTGCCAGGCGTCCCCAAACTACGGCCTGCGGACCGCATGTGGCCCCCTGAGGCCATTTATCAGACACCCCACCGCACTCCCGGAAGGGGCACCTCTTTCATTGGTGGTCAGTGAGAGGAGCACTGTATGTGGCGGCCCTCCAACGGTCTGAGGGACAGTGAACTGGCCCCCTGTGTAAAAAGTTTGGGGACCCCTGAAAGCGATGGGAAGGGGTGAGCCATGTAAAAATCTAGAGGAAGAACATCCCAAGAGAAACAGGAAGTGGGGCAGGGCAGAGGGGTCCGGGGGGCGCGGTGGAAATGAAGGCAGGAGACTTGAACAGCTGCCAGATTATTTAGGTCTTACAGGCTCTGAGAAGCCTCTGGAAGACTTTCAGCAAAGAAATCAAGTACCTTAATTTATATGATAATGAATAGGTAATTTCTAACTCATCAGTAGTACATAAATATTTTCACTTTTTTTAAATTTCTTAAAATAACGTGCAAAATTAAATCATGCTCTTGAAATTGCATTGGTATTCTTTATCTGCTCAGCTAACCAATATGGTAGATAACATAAATCGAGCACCTACGGTGTACAAAGTCATATGCTAAACTCTGTTTACAGTATGAAGATCACTTACTACATGGCCCCTGTCCCAAAATGCTTAGACACTACTTTCTAATGTCCATTCTACCAGTTAATGAGTATTTTCTGTTATGCCTCCAATATACGTTACATTTTTTCTATGTTTATTAAAAAAGCAGACTACAGGCCTGACCAGGTGGTGGCGCAGTGGGTAGAGTGTCAGACTAGCTCACAGAGACGCAGGTTTGAAACTCTGAGGTCACCAGCTCGAGTGTGGGATCATAGACATGACCCCATGGTCACTGGCTTGAGTCCAAGGTCACTGGCTTGAGCAAGGGGTCACTCGTTCTGCTAGAGCCCACTGGTCAAGGCACATATGAGAAAGCAGTCAAAACAACTAAGGAGCTGCAACAAAGAATTGATGCTTCTCATCTCTCTCCCTTCCTGTCTGTCTGTCCCTATCTCTCCTTCTCTCTGACTTCCTCACTGTCTCTTTCAAAAAAAAAAAAAAAGCAGACTTCAGAACCTTAGTTTTGTTATTGATCAACATATTTGACACATAAGTCTGTGTCTAATGGGACTTCTGTGTCACTCCCTTTAACTAACTCACTAATTACGTCACTTTAAAGCAAAGCATATTGCCAAATGGAAGGTCACAGTTCCACAGGAAAAAGGCAAGATATCTCTGAAATGGGTTTGAGAAACAAATCTTTTCCCCCCTGCGAGCACCTCTGCTTGCTGCTGAAAGCTGGAGTCATGCCTGACACTCAGGAAGTGATTTCCGCGGGGAGGGAATGGCCCAACCAGGCTCCGCCCTACTCCAGGACCCCAGGGGGAGACGGTGTTTGCCGTTTCAATTCTGAGGACCACTTTGTAATCGTCCAGTCTTATCAAATGAGCATCTTGGCTTCTGTTACCAATTCTGTAGAACCTTGAGTGTGATTGACAGGGTCTGTGGAACATTCAGCAAGAACAGGCTGCTTTAGGATGACAGAGACAAGGACAGGGACAGGGAGAGCCCTGAACAAAGAGAAGGGGAGGGTCATCTCACACCCAGCCCTCACACAACCATCAGGACCCCCTGCGTACCCCACAGGCTCCCATCCCTGAAACCCACCGCATCCGAATTCCTCTGGCCTCTATGCACTTCCTCCAGAGCCCCCTCTCGGACAGTTCCCCAAGTCTGCTGAGCACCACGTTATCTCCATCTCAATTGCGCACTTGCTTTTAAAAGGGGGTGGTTATATGTCACCCACAGGAGTAACTGGAAAGGCGGACGTGCTGGGGGCATCAGAGGAGAATCACAGGCAAGAGGCATTTTGTTCCTCCTTGTAATGTCGCCATGATGTTCAGTGATGCATACCAGATAGTGTGTGGCTGTTGGGGACATGTTTTTGCCTAACACCGTGGCCAGATAATGGTGAGTGCTGTGACTCGACGGCCGGGGTCCGTGAGCTGTTCTCCTCTCAGCCGGTCCTCCAGTTAAGCAGGATCTTCGTGGAAGAACGAACGTGCCTGTGTGCGCTACCCCAGCACACGTGAGGCCGCGGCTGACAGGCACGTGGTGCGGTGCGGTGGGGAGGACGTGGGCGTTGAGACCCAGGTGTGTGCTCCGTCCCGCCGCTCAGGGAGGGGTGGGTGTGGGGCAGGTGCCCCGCCCTGGGAGGCTGCCGCGGCAGCTGTGAAACCCGGAGTTGTTGCGAAACTTACACACAGAAGATATGTTAAAACACTTTGTAAACTGTAAGGCACAAGGCAGATGATGCTATTTTCATTTTAAGCCAAAATAGAATAAGGGCAGATGCAGTCTTCAAGATCTTTTTGATTTAAAAAAAAAAAAATGTTCTCTACCTTTCTTAACAATATTTCGTTGGTTTTTTTTTTAAAACCTTGATTGCGTTGTGTGCCCATCACCCAAATTTAAATCATACTATTTCTATTATGGCTGATTACTTAAATGGATACTTATTATCACATCATAGTTTTAATAAAATAAGTATCAACAGTTTATTACAGAAACACTGATACATTCTTATGAAGTCAGGCAAAAATATCTAGTTAGCATTTAGTCTATGTCAGGAGTCCTCAACCTACGGCCCACGGGCCACATGCGGCCTCCTGAGGCCATTTATCCGGCCCCCACCACACTTCCGGAAGGGGCACCTCTTTCACTGGTGGTCAGTGAGAGGAGCATAGTGCCCATTGAAATACTTACTGGTCAGTTTGTTGATTTAAATTTACTTGTTCTTTATTTTAAATATTGTATTTGTTCTCTTTTTTTTTTTACTTTAAAATAAGATATGTGCAGTGTGCATAGGAATTTGTTCATAGTTTTTTTATAGTCTGGCCCTCCAATGGTCTGAGGGACAGTGAACTGGCCCCCTGTGTAAAAATTTTGGGGACCCCTAGTCTATGTTCTCCTTGTCACTGGTCACAATGGGGCAATCCAAAAGAAGAAAGCGACAGTCCACCCCCTTAAAGCTACATGGAACAGCAACACAATAAGAATGGTATTAGGAATTGTCCAAAAAAAAAACAACGATGTTTCCTACCAATAAACAAGTCAGAGGGATCACCAGTGATGGATGATTTACTGACGGTTCATATTAATCTTTCTTGGAACTCTATGGCCCATAAGAAACAATTAGATTCTTGCTCCATTTTTGAGAAGTTAAATGGTCATTTAAAAATTATACACATGAATATATTTACTGATTAGCTTATAGGTAAGCCAATATAATTTGTACATATGCATCTTTTACAGTCTCTTTCTACATTTGATGTAAAGATGTCTATAAATGTAAAAACAAAAAAAAAATTTCAAATTCAGCCATGATTCGGAATAGTCTTCAATGAAACATAATCCTATTTTTGCATATTTTTCTCTATATGCCGCTTGGCACCAGATATCATTTGTAAGGACTACTTTACATAATCCCTCAGGATCCGACTTCATAAAGATTTTAAAGTCTATTTTAAAGGTCTGAAACTACATCGAGTTTGTTTTGCTTGGGGGAGGGCAGATCCTTAGCACGCCACTGTGATGCCCGAGCATTATTTCATTTTACCTTCCTTCCAAGCTCTATTAAACAGTGTGAAATTAACCTCTTTTGTCTCGCTAGCAGCGGTAAACAATTCAGCAGAAAGTCAATTTTCTTTTTGTTCGTAAACGCACGGTGCTCCCCCACTGTGCCGAAGTGACTTCTCCACTTTGCCTCTCCAGTAAGCGGATGACTGATAAACACCCTGCGCACTCCGTCTGCTCTGCTGGGGGCACCAGGAGCAGGTGCCCTGGGTCTGCAGCAGCTCACCTGGGCAGCCCGTTAGTGTGGAAAACAGAAAAAAAAAAAAACGTGGCGGAGCGTTAAGCCGTGTTTCTAAATGGTACTGTCACCGTGTCCACTCCGATGGTAATTTCATCTCCAGGAGTTGAGACCTCACACGCGAGAAATTGTCCCCCTCCAGCGGCACGGCAGGAGAGAAGGGGGCGGGTGCCAGAAGGCGGCGTGTGGCTACCGGAGCGCTCCCTCCAAATATAGATCAGAAGTTGTGGGTCATCGCTCCCGTCTCAGAAGGACTTTTTTAGGATGGCGACTGAGCAGATGTCAGGGCACTTCTAATTAAATATAGACCCCAAAAAAATCTGTCTCCAAGTGAAGTTTGTTATGACACAGTCTCTCCGGAGACCTGGAAATTCACAGCTAAAATTAACTTTAGAACAAAAGGGGTTAGAGTCAAGGATGAAGTTCCAAAGAGCCACCAAAGGGCACCTGATAGAGTTATAGATCTGTAGACAGAGGCTCCTCTCTCTCTCTCTCTCTCTCTCTCTCTCTCTCTCTCTCTCTGTGTGTGTGCGTGCGTGCGCACGCGCGCGCGTGTTTAAAGGCATTCAAAATAAAAGGGTAAAATCAGACTTCAACTCCCTTCCAAATTATTAACATGCAAGCTGCTGGGATAATATAAACTCTTCCGCATTTTATCTCTAGGCTGAAATGATGCAGAATTAATTCATCTTGTGTATTGAGGATGTAAGATGTTCTCTGAGCTTTCATTCTTTTCTGGGAAATTTGGGAGAAATGGTATGGAATGATTTTGAAATATTTCTTCCAAGATGTTTTCAATTCATTTGGGTCCACAAAACTGCAGACCTTTCCGTTTTTATGTAGAATCCTATTTCAGCCGCCCGGAGAAGCTCAGGTTTCTCTGTCAGGGTTCCCGTGCAACATCTTGATTAAATATTTATAAATTTCTTAAAATGTATATGGCCTGATCTATTGAATACTCTTATATTCATTAGTCTTCTTTTACAAGGGCCCACCAAGCAGGAACGATGTCTTTTATCTGTTTTCTGTGTGTCTCCCATACTCTGGGTGCTTAATAAATGTTTAATGACATTAAAGCCATATGATAAATCACTACTGGCTTCCAGGTATAATTGGAAAATGGAGCTGCATTCTCTATGGAGACTTGGGCATTCCCAACCTGTGCCCGCCCCAAGCAGGAGTATAGATCTTAATATTTGCCCAAAATAGATGTTTTCTTCCATACAGGACCTTAAGAAATGGAGATCAGAAGTAGAAACAAGCAGGTTTGAAATTCTTGAAAGGCGGCACCGACTTTTCTGAGTGTCGGACACTAGCACACTTGGTTCTTATCAGACACCCAGCCCAAAATGGTTGAGTGAATGATTATCATTAGGAGCTAACAGGCTTCATTTGTGAACTGTGATCACATTTACCCTCTGGCAAACGTCTTTCTGTGTGATTCTAAACCCCTAGATTAGAATATTATTGTACACATAGGTTTGGCGTTGCATCAGGACCAAGCCTGGAATGGCAAAGGTATTCTTAGAGAATGACAATTTTTCTCATTTTTGTGAAACAAGACAATATGCCACAAAAATTTTTTTTTTAAATGTGCATGTATTTCTAGTGTGTGGACCATCTAGATTTTGCTAGTCCCTAGCCAACTGGCATGACTCTGTGCTCAGATCTTTAAATAAAAAAATGACCGAAACATCCGCCCAACATAGTGTAGGAGAGCCCGTGTTCTGTGGCCAGACCCCCTCGATGTCCAGGGTTCCCGGAGGGGTTTTCCATCTCCTCATTGCTTTCTGTCCCCCTTTCTGATGTCTGCTGTCTTCGGTCCATCTCCCCCATTCGACCGCGGCTCCCTCTGCTCTCCGCCGCATGGACGCGGTTTGTGAAACTCAGCCCACAGTGTCGGCTGCGCGAAATACCGCATTTCTCCATTCTCTTTCCCTAAAAGAAAGAGCCGGTGGTAGGATTTCTTAGTACAAGTCCCTCAGATCACCCTCCTTCCTGACAGCCCTTGAGCGGTGAGTCCTGTTGCTCTCCACTCCGCGGATAGGATAGGGGACACAGGGCCGAGAGAAGTGAAGTAACTGACCTAACATTGTTACTAACACGGATAAAGTGCTAGCCGCCGCGCTGAAGACTCCTCCTCTACCCTTGAGCTTGGCTTCGGGGTCTACGACGATTCACAGCCTCCTTCCTGAGACGCCCCCTCCTCCCCACAAGCGCAGTGTAGGAACAGGGAGCCCTCGCTGAGCTCTGCCTGCGGAACAAACAGCCTTTTTCGGAGCCCTCCCCGTGTGTGTGTGTGTGTGTGTGTGTGTGTGTGTGTGTGTGTGGTTTTCTCGGATGCGAACATGCCGTTCCAGCTTCCTCTTGCTCAGTGTTAACGTGGTCTAGCTGTTCCCATCCTTGTGTAGGCCACACATAGTTGTTCTTGCCTTTTTTTTTTTTATCTCTGTCGTAATTGGGTGTTTGGATTTAGACTTAATGCGATTATGGATGTGGTTAGGTTTAAGTCGCAGCATCTTGATGTTTATTTACCATTGGTTCCCATTCTCCTTCCCTTTCTTCTCCTCTGTTCTGCCTTTGTTTACATTAATGCCATGTGATGATTCCTTTGTGGGTCTGTTGGCTGTGCCTCTTCGGTTGTTTCTATTTCCGGCTTGCTGTAGGGTTTATAATACACGGCTGGAAGTTACCATCGTCTGACTTTGTAGTGTACATCCCCTGGCAAGTCTGACTTTTAGTTCCTCCCTGTTTCTGACTTGCTTTACTCTGATTTTTTTTTAATGTGTACGGTATGGGGATTTCCAGCCTGGCTGATAGAGCGAACATTATTAGGTGACTTGTTGTCTTTCTGGGTCCCCACCAGCCATCCACTCTGCTCCTCGGCCATCAGCCCAGGCACGTGCCAGAGCCCACTCTTCACTTCCACAGCTCCGTTCACTCAGACCCGGTGAGAGGGGGCCCTCCGGGAATCGTAACAGCCTTCGCCTGCTCCTGTACTGGCCTCACAGCTCAGCCTCCTCGGGGGTGACACTGAGGCCGAGGAGCCGGGGTGTCGCTCTGCCGGAGGGGGATACGATACAGGTGTCCTGGGTCTGGTGTCTGTGGCCCATGCTCCCCGGGCCCCTCTGACCTGCTTATGTGGAGCTAATCAGGCGGCTTGCTGCACACCTGTTTCCCCCAATTTGTGGACATCTGTTTTCTCAAAACAAGGTTGTTAAATTTAACAGCACCTGATGGAAGGTTTGGAGGGCACTGAAACACCACCACCAGAGTGACTGGCAAGTGTTAGGGTCTCACATTCAATCTCGAGTGGCTCCCGGTTCCTGGTAGGTGTCACACGGGGGTGATGTGGTGGCCGGGGCAGGAAGCCGCATCTCCACTGTCACCAGCCCCCACACCGCCTGGTCCCGGTCCCCAACTCACCAGCCCCCGGAGAAGGGCCTCGGGGAAACTGTCTGGAAGCCTTCTCTTCCTCCAGGAGGGATTCCTACCCCTCCCCAGAGAACGGGGCCAGACCTTCCCTCCCAGATGCAAACAACTGGGCCAGTCAACAGTGCATTTCTCCAAGTCTGTCTGACCTCGTCACCTCGGAAGCACCAGAGTCCGGCCCATGAGGCGTGTGCCAAGTCCTGTCCGGTTCCCCTTCAGCGAGAGGTTAAGCGAGACCAGCCCCCTGCATTCCTCCTGGCGTCAGACCATTTCCTAGGGGCAGAGACTTGGGCAAAACGATGGACATATGTGCCGGGGACAAGGGAGTGTTTGGGGGCATGGGCAGCACAGGTTAATTCAGTGGGGAGGCTCCTCAGAGACTCGGGCTTGTGCAGAGGACACACCAAATCTAGGTCACTAACCGGAGAGCTGCGTCTCCACCAGAGGCCTCTGCATGGGGGCTGCTGCACAGGACCAGGGCTCCCTGGGGAGACGGGGTGGCCTCTGCATGGGGGCTGCTGCACAGGACCAGGGCTCCCTGGGGAGACGGGGTGGCCTCTGCATGGGGGCTGCTGCACAGGACCGGGGCTCCCTGAGGAGACGAGGTGGCCTCTGCATGGGGGCTGCTGCACAGGACCGGGGCTCCCTGGGGAGACGGGGTGGCCTCTGCATGGGGGCTGCTGCACAGGACCGGGGCTCCCTGGGGAGACGGGGTGGCCTCTGCATGGGGGCTGCTGCACAGGACCGGGCTCCCTGGGGAGACGAGGTGGCCTCTGCATGGGAGCTGCTGCACAGGACCGGGGCTCCCTGGGGAGACGAGGTGGCCTCTGCATGGGGGCTGCTGCACAGGACCGGGGCTCCCTGGGGAGGCGAGGTGGCCTCTGCATGGGGGCTGCTGCACAGGACCGGGGCTCCCTGGGGAGACGAGGTGGCCTCTGCATTCTGTCGCATGAACGAGAAGCTCACTCAGAGCTTCCCGAGCGAAGGACGATTTTGCAGCTCGGATGTAATCCGCGGCAGGTGTCTCTGGAAGAGGCCCCAAGTGACAACTTTGCAGCTTTCATAAATATTAAGGCACATTCTTCACTAACTAGCCCCATTTAATGTGAGTGCTTATTTAAGAAAAATAAATGAAAAGTAGAATAATTGGGAATGCTCGCCATGCGAAAACCGCAGCTCAGAGACGTTCAGCAACGTCCCTGAAGACAGCTCTCCTTCAGTGGCCGCCAGTGAACACAGCGCTTCTGCCGGTGACAAGACGCCAGGTCCCCTGGGGGCTCCTGGGTCAGCAGCAGGAGCGTGGCCCCTCCCAGCCTCGGCACATGGCCTGTGACCCACAGCAGGAGCGTGGCCCCTCCCAGCCTCAGCACGTGGCCTGTGACCCACAGCAGGAGCGTGGCCCCTCCCAGCCTCGGCACACGGCCTGTGACCCACAGCAGGAGCGTGGCCCCTCCCAGCCTCGGCACACGGCCTGTGACCCACAGCAGGAGCGTGGCCCCTCCCAGCCTCGGCACACGGCCTGTGACCCTGCGGGGTGGCTCTGAGGAGGTGAACGGCTGAGGGCACCACTAGGAGAAAGCGCCCCTCCCCGAGAGCTGCTGAGTTGGAAGCGCTCAGAGTGAAACCATCAGGGTCAGAGGCCCCACATCCAACCACCACCGGATGCAGAACCCAGACGGCTGCCCGTGAACCCTGGTGAAAAGCGGAGAGTCGGAAGCACTTCCGGCAGGCGAACAGCCGTGGAATAGAGAGTCACGGCCCCCGGGACTGGGAATGAGGAGAGCAGGGCCGGGGGTCCAGCCTAGATCCCGGGGCAGCGGACTGTCAGGGGCGGAGGGAAGCCAGAGGGCGGGGACAGAGTGGGGACAGAGAGCCTCGTCCGGCACAGCTGAGAGCATGCGACAACCTGAGGTCCCCAGAGCCACCCCTAGGGGCACCTGCTGCTCCTGCTCTCTCCGGGGTGGGGGTGGGGGCAGCCTGCTGGCTTCCCGGTGGGGCCCTGACCCCAGTCAGCAGCTACCCCCCCGACCCACACGACCCGGACCCCTCCGCGGGACAGAGGGCACGCCGTGGGGCAGACCCGCTGTCAGCCTCGCACCCTGCTCTCTGTCCGGGAGCTCCGTGTTTACCCGCGCATTAAATAGAACCCTGCAACAGAAAGCCCTCATCTTCATGCCTGAGATACATTATCTAATGGCGCATCTGCCTGACTTTTACGACACGCCTTTCATTCCGCTAAGTGAGGTAATTGACCTTTACTTTGCTACCCTGTGGATTAAAAGGCTCCTCCATGTCAGCATTTGATATCTGCAGCCCTGCCCGCCAGAGAAGCGTCTCCACTTACTGCTGTCAGACGGCGGCTCCCAGGGCGGCCGGGACCGCACACACAGTGGCAGCGACTCTACCCATCACGCAGCTTTTAGTAGCAAAAGCCCGGGTCACATCATCTCTGCGGCCCCCGACCATGGGCCATAAGACTTCCAGAACTTTCCAGGTTGGTTTCAGATGACGTTGCAGCCTCACTCCCTGCCTCCTGGGGTGCTGTTTAGGGGTCAACAGCATTTTTCAAACGGGGTTCAAAAGTGCAAAGTTTACAGTCATGTCCAAACTGCACCGTTGGTGGGAGAGAGAGAGAGAAAAATATTAGTGTAATCGGTGAGATGAAGCTCCCTGTCAGTCGGGTGTTCCCAGAAACATCTGTGCGATAACTCAGCACGCGGGTTACAGAGAACGGTGCCAGTGAGGAATTTGGAAGCCTGGGCTCTCTCTGGTGCCCCTTAGCCTTATCCTCCCACAACCAAAATGATGACACGAATAATGAAGGCAAGTGACGATGACGGAGCTGAGGATAAGGCTAGCAGACGTTCACTGCGTGCCAAACACTGCTCTTAGATGCTTTGAAGATAACCATTTGTTATTTTTCATAACAACTCCATATGAGTTAGGTACTAAACGATCCAGTTTTACAGACGAGGAAACTGAGGCGTGTAAAAGCTAAGTCACCCGCCCACGGTCACAGGGCAAACAAACAGTAGAGCCGGAATCCAAACTGAGGCATTTGGGACTCGAGAGGCAGAAGACCCGGATGCAGGTTTGGGGTCCAAGTGCCTGTGGACGCAGGAAAATCTTAAATTAACTGCAGTGTCTTAGACGTAGTCAGTGTTTAACAAAGATTTCAGAATCACCGATCATGACTGTCGGGTGGAAACTAACAATTACCGAGCTGACCTATTTGTGAGTTGTTTCTGGTGGTGCTTGACGGGCCATCTCCTTCAAAAGTCACAACAAACCAAGTCACTCATTAGTGTCCCTGTTTTACAAATAAGAAATTAGACAAGCAATGTCACTAGCCTAAGCTCAGACAGTTTAAAAGTAACCACAGGGATATTTATGTCCAGGTATCTTCTAACTCCAAAATAGGGTACTTTCCACCTTAATTTTAAAAGTCAGTTAATTTTACAAAAAATAAAGAGACAAACAAAAACAACACCAAATTTTTTATAAGAATGGTATAGGGTTAGAAGTGGACAAACTCTAAAATTATCTAGATATATTCTAATGCTCACTTCTATTTCTCCATTTTCCAGAAGAATCTGATTGGTCCAACTTATTTTTTCCAAGGAAGCCCATAAATTTCATGTCGTTGACCAATGTATGGAATGACCGCGTTTGGGCCATGCAGTCCATCTAGTTCCCTGGTCGGCAAACTGCAGCTCGCGAGCCACACGTAGCTCTTTGGCCCCTTGAGTGTGGCTCTTCCACAAAATACCACGTGTGGGCGCTACCTCGATAAGGAATGTACCGACCTATATGGTTTAAGTTTAAAAAATTTGGCTCTCAAAAGAAAATTCAATTGTACTATTGATATTTGGCTCTGTTGACTAATGAGTCTGCTGACCACTGGTCTAGTTCAATCAGCTTGGGAGTCGGTGGGGTTACAGAGAAGTGACGTGGCTCACTGTGCTAGGATCTGTTGCTTTCTGGTGACAGAAAGATGGTTCTAATCAATTTAAACAAAGCAGAGGTCATTGCGGCTCACATAGCTAGGAACAGGGTACAGCCGGGAGTCAGATGGGCTGGCTGACCGGGCTACACAAAGTCACACGGCTGTTGCCCCATCTCTGGGTTCGCTCTCCTTTGTCTTGGCTTTTTTCTTCTGAGATTCTCCATGCTATGGTCACATGGCCATGAGCCGTTCCTGCTGCCGACTACCAGTTTAGCAAAACCATCAGGAAATGGACTTGCTTACTCTCATTATCTCAACAGAGACCCCAGGGACCATTTTTATAGGGACTGAGTCACGTCTCTCATCCTTGAACCCACTGTGGCATCCGGAAGGGAAAAGTGATGGGTGGGCCAAGCCTGGCCTCTCTCTCTCTCTCTCTCTCTCTCTTTCTCTCTCTCTCTCTCTGCCCACCCTTGGGGCCACAGGCTGGGGCCAATCACTAGCCTGAGCCTCTTAGGCTGGGAGAGAGAGAGGTGGTCCCAAGGGGTTGTTTCCAAAGGAAGAAGAAAAGACTCGGGGTGCATGCGCATGGATGCACACGGCAGTTCAGATCTACCCACACAGACTAGAAGGTGGGGTCCTTCAGGCAGCCAATGTCGGGGGTGTTTCCAAACACAGACCAGACCCTTGACATTTCAAAGAAATTAGCCCCAGAAAGCTCGGGCAACCCACCCAAAGGGAGTCAGCTAGTCAGTGATTGAACCCAGGCTCCGTGAACGTGTATTACTGGATGCTAAAATATGATGACCTAACCGGGCGGTGGCGCAGTGGATAGAGTGTCGGACTGGGACGCGGAGGACCCAGGTTCGAGACCCCAAGGTCACCAGCTTGAGCGCGGGCTCATCTGGTTTGAGCAAGACTCAGCAGCTTGTGCCCAACCAAGGTCGCTGGCTCGAGCAAGGGGTCACTTGATCTGCTATAGTCCCTGCCCCGTCAAGGCACATATGAGAAATCAATCAATGAACAACTAAGGAGCCACAACAAAGAATTGATGTTTCTTGTCTCTCTCCTGTCTGTCCCTATCTGCCCCTCTCTCTGACTCTGTCTCTGCCACAATAAATAAATAAATAAGTAAAATATGATGACTGTGATCTATGTTAATTTTCCCTTCTCATTAAGACCTTCTCACACACGGGTGCCGACCTCACCTCTGACTATGTAGCCACTGAGTGGGAAGGACTGACCGTGATGACGAGACCGATAAACCCAACAGCCGCCGTCTAATATATTCCCGACCACATCCAACCTGTGGGGTCTTTCCGGAAACCGCCGCTAGTCCTCACTTCTGTTCTCAGCTTCCCCATGTTTTGCGTTAGAGCCTTTGTTACTAATCTTCATCTTAAGCGACACAGTTCAGGTCACTGGTCACAGCAAATAAGATCAGGCTCCTGTGGTGGTGCGGTGGGGTTTTTTTACTTCTTTTTTCTCTTTCTGTCTCTTTGCTACTCTCTCTCTCTCTCTCTCTCTCTCTCTCTCTCTCATTGTTAAACTTTAGCTTCTCCAAGGCTTGTTAACAAAAGCAGGCCACCAAATAAGGGGAAAAAATATACACACAAAGACTTCGCCCAGTGGCCTCTTCTCTACTGGATATTATTTTATTTCTCAGAAAAGGGAGGATTAGGAAAAAGCTATTTCCCCCAATTTTCCATACCACCCATGAGAATCTAATTTAATTTCTCTCTTGAGTTTCGCGGTGAAAAGCCAGAGTATAGAATGAGGTAGCTGCGGTGTATTCTTTCGCTCAGGTTTGACTTGTATTCCAGCCATAGAGCTATTTATTCAGCCTGCTTCATTTTTAATCAGACTCTAATATAACCATCCGAAGAAATAAGACATCTTTTTAAAAGTGGGCAAGTATGCCTATTTATGAGATCTGAAAACTTTACCTGACACTCTGAGCTGATAAAGGAGTCTTACGGTATCAGACGTCCTCAGCTCTGTGGCCAGAGCCTTCCTGAACTCGGGCTTTGCGGAGCACAAGAGAACTGTGGATTTATTCCTTCCTTCTTTTCCTTTTGTCCCAGTTTCTCATAAAAATATAAAAAGAGAATTATATGTTTTTTAATCCAAGAAAGTAATTATTGTGGTATAGTTCACATTAAATTGGAAATTAAAAAAAAAAATAGGTGAAAGAAATATTTCTTTTCTGTGTTGTTTTGGGTTTTTTTCCTACAAAGAGAAAAAAAAAGAAATCAAACTTAGCCATTGGTTACCATAAACCACAGAACGGATGAGTATTTGTGAAAATAACGTGCCAACATGAGCAATCTTTATGATTCCTCGTTATCTCAGGAATATAAAAACCAGTTTTTGGAAACAGGAAAGCTGGCTATCTGAGACAAGCTTGTCTCCTTGAAGTGGGGGCACATGCCTGGTCACGTGGCCAGGGTCGCTGACAGTGAGCGAGGACACCATTGGGCCTCAGGCTCCTTCTAGCCCCTCCCCCTCGCCTGTCATTCAGCGGACCGTCCCTTCTCGCGGCTGCCAAGTCTGACATCCCTCCGGCATTTCAGTCTGGATCCCACACAAGAAAAGAAGGGAAGGGCCAAGGGAGAGGGCACAAAGCCAAAGGAATGGTCCCATGTAAGCTGTTCTTTTCCAAAAGTGTCCCTGAGCACTCCATCTCGTGACTGCTGGTCACAGCTCCTTGGTCAGAACCAGGTAAGATGGCCAACCCGGGAGGCAGGGGAGCCGGGAAAATGAGCCTTAGTGTCTCCCACGTGTTTTATAGAAGAAAGCAAGAGAGAAGGGGTTGCGTGAAGGACTTTTCTATAGCCAGGCCATGGGTGTGCCATATCTCCCTATAATAATCACCGCCACTTACTGAATGCTTACTGTCTACCGGGATCTGCGATATGGACTTGACGTGGACTTTTTCACTGAGCCTTTGTAGCCATCCTACACTATAGGTACTGATAGTCCGTATTATAGAGACTCAGACCCTGACACCCAGCGGGTTTGTGGGAGAACTCGGCCTTCAGCTCTGGCCCTTTTCCATGGTCCAAGCTCCTAACACCGTATTGTTCCCCGCCCTTATAAAATCTCATGCCCTGAACAATGATCGTTTGTATTTCTGGGACTGGGGCCTCGGCAATTTTCTGCTTTCTCAAAAAGAATCGGAATATAGCAGTTCACCGTGCATATATGAAGCATCCATGGTCACCCAGTAATGGCTACTTGGCCACGGGTTAGTTTCGTTCTAATTTAACACACGCTTTACACCCAGGCCCTTCAGGTTGATTGGCTGGGCAGAGGGCAGAGGGCAGAGGCGGTCCAGATTGTGCCCTTATTAAATCTGTCTTTTATCCGCACACCTCTTATCTAAGCGCACCCCCCCCCCCCCGTGAGTGCAGTAAAGGGGGCACGATAATACACCTGCTTCAGTCTCGGACAACGCATCACCTCAAATTTATAAGCTCCTATTTTTATTTTATAGTCATGGTACTCTCATCTCCCTGGCAAGATTCAAGAATGGGGGGGGGGGGGAGGCTATGTTTCATATTCTCTAAGAAAAACAGCAATTTAGTGAATCATGTAATCAGATGCTCCGTTATGGGTAACTTTAGGGTTTCAAGTAAGTTTAAAGGGAACTTTTAGAGGGTTTTCTTTTTTTTTTTTTTAATACCCTAAGAATCTCTAAGTTGTATATTGCTTAAATTTACAAGAAGGTTTTCTCTTCCTGGTTTTATCAATTTTGGGAGCAAACCAATTGCTTTATCCATAAAAAAAAAGTAAGATCTCCTTGTTCGTAAAGAACTGATTAAGATATTTTTATATTCTCAGAGAAAACTGTGTAACAGTACATATCTCTGCTTCAAAAAAAAAAAAAAAAAATAGGCCTCTATCAGTTTTGAAAACTAACTTTTTCCAAGAACAAAGCTGAGGAAAGCCCCGTGGACAAGGGGCCACATTAGGTTCTCAGTGTGTCGTAAAAGAATGGGGTCAGAAGCAGGAGGGAAGCCCGCCCTCCAGATTTGCAGGGCGGCTTCCAGGAGCCCTGGCACCCCTTCTTTCCTGGATGCATCTCTTAAAGGGCAGGAATCCAAATGCTGGCTGGGTGTCCTGCTCTCTGTGGCTCTGTCAGTGCTGCTTTCCACCAATTGTAACTGGATCTCTATGTCACACTGACCTCTTGCCACGGCAGAGTTTATGAAAATCTGTCTTCTGGCCCTGGCCGGTTGGCTCAGTGGTAGAGCGTCGGCCTGGCATGCAGGAGCCCCGGGTTCGATTCCCGGCCAGGGCACACAGGAGAGGTGCCTATCTGCTTCTTCACTCCCCCCCCCCCCTTCCTCTCTGTCTCTCTCTTCCCCTCCCACAGCCGAGGTTCCATTGGAGCAAAAAGATGGCCCGGGCTCTGGGGATGGCTCCTTGGCCTCTGCCCCAGGCGCTAGAGTGGCTCTGGTCCTGACAGAGCGATGCCCTGGAGGGGCAGAGCATCGCCCCCTGGTGGGCATGCCGAGTGGATCCCGGTTGGGCGCATGCGGGAGTCTATCTGACTGCCTCCCCGTTTCCAGCTTCAGAAAAGTAAAAAAAAAAAAAAAAAATCCGTCTTCTGAAAAAGATTCTGCTTGCCAGCAAGAACTACTGTCCGAGTCCGGGTTTTATTAATGCAGGAAAAGAGTGGTGGAATTCTAGACAGGTGGGAGCCCTCTCTTTCCTCGCCGGGTCAGGATTAGACCAGGCCCACTTGATTATCTGAAGACCTGCTCTTGTGCTGTAAGATTATGCTTGGTCATAGTCATTTTGATATTCGTAAGTGCTGCGTTCCGGGGACTGTGTTCAGATAGGACTCAGATGTGTCTAAGAGGGACTCCTGTTAACAACGCCCTCAACAAAGGAGAATTGTCTCTCCGCCTGCAGTTGGGAGGTCGGTGCCCCGGGGGCTGGGAGGGTGGCTCTGCTCCGCCCGCCCACCGGGACCGCCCTCTTCTGACCGCAGTGCATGTTGTCCAGAGGCCCAGCTTGCACCCGCATTCTCACTAACATAGTCCGAGGCGCCAGACACCGTGCTCCTATTCCAGGGAGTAAACGGGGAATGGAGGAGAAGTGCAGGCCCAGTGCAGGGGGCACAGACACCACGCTGCGAACGTCCCGTGGGCTGGGACGCTGTCCCGTGGGCTGGGACGCTGTCCCGTGGCCACACGTAGCTAGAGGAGGTCTTGGGAAATGCCGTCTTTACACTTGGGACCACATGCCCACCTTCGCTGTGGAAAAAGAAAGGATACATGGATTAGCAGTCTCTGCCCCGTTGTACTGTATCAGTAACGCTCCGGGCGCCCTGAGGTGGGTGTGTGTTATCCTCAGGCTGCCGAGGAGTAGTACACTGAGCTTGCGGAACCCACCTAACGTACCTGCTGAGGCTCCAAGTCCAAACCCTCACCCGCTGCGTCCGGTCGTCTCTTCTGGATAAATACCATCTTTCTCTTAGTTTATTACTTTTTAAATTTATTTCATGTACAATTCAATGGGTTCCAGTATATTCAGAAGTTCTACAACCATCACCACTAGTGAATTCATGAACATTGTCATCACCCTAGACGGAAGCCCAAATCCATCCGCGGTCACTGCCCACCCGCCCCGCCCCCAGCTCCCGGGAGCCGCTCACGCACTCTGTCCGTGTAGATCTGCCTATTCTGATATTCTGGGTATCTCACACACCTGGAAGCGTGTATTATGCATTCTTTTTTATTGTCTGGCTCCTTTGACTTGGCCAGTCTTCAAGGTTCATCCATGCTGTGGTATCTAACAGCACTTCATTGCTTTCTTTGCCCAAGAAATATTCCCCTGCGTGGATAGACCACATTTTGTTTGCTCATGAGTTGGTAGAAACCTGTGTTGATTCCACTTTTTGGCTATTATGAATAATGCTATTATGAACAGTAGTGTTCATGCTTTTGTGTGGACATGGTTTTAATTCTCTCGGGCAAAATTCCGAGAAGTAGAATTATTGGGTCCTGCGGTAACTCTCAGTAGTGGTAGCTGCAGCAGTAACTATAGAAATAATAATCATTGAAACTAACATTAATTAAGAACTTTGTTACAGGTACCGTCCAAGGGGCATATATGCATTACCTCATTTGACCCCCCCAAAACCATTCTTTGAAATACACCCAGTCATTGTCCCTGTCTCACAGACAAGGCCACTGGGGCCCAGCCCCACGCAGCAAGACCGCGTGCCCTGGGCAGTGGTCAGAGCAGAGCTCTGGAGACCCGCTGCCCACAGTTGGAATCCCTGCTCCATCTCAGACGAGCTGGCAAACAAGGGCTTCAGTAATCAAATGCATCCGCCATAGTTACCGGCGCCAGCCTCATGGCGTCACTGTGGGGGTGCACGAACTCATGAGTGAAATAATGCAGAAAGCACTTAGGTCAACGCCAGGTGCCAGGAAGTCTTCAGTCGCTGCTGGTGCTGTTTATTTCAGTCACTCATCCATGGCCTCACAGCAAGGAAGTGGTGAAGACTGGATCTGAACCCAGGCTGTCCGAGTCCAGCAAGTCTCCCGTTTCAAATAAGGAACTGAGGTGGAAACTAAATTCTCTTGTGTCGAAGTGAGCAAGAGAGAGAGGACAAGGGCTGCAAAGGCAGAGAAAATACGCGAGAGGCATTTTCTAACGTATCTCCTTTTGAAAAGACCTCGGCAAAGCTCTGACACTTAGGCCTGCTTGTTTTCTAAAAGCATTTGTCTACCTAGTACCAATCCAAGACGGGCTGTAACGGGAGCTTGACCCGGGTTCAGTAGTGCCTGAAATGTATACCCTGGGTGTGGAGGATCATGAAGGAAAAACCTTTATTCATTAGAATATATAATAATATCTCATCTGGGAAAATTAGACGCAAGCATTTGACCCCAGAAGCACATTGCTGGGGTCCTCTTCCAGGTCTGAGAGGCTTCAGATGCTCAAACTGCATTCACTACACGATGACTCTTCGTCTGGTTCAAAAGTAGCCAAAACCTTGACCTACCCGGCAACAGGCCTGGCTTCCCCTCCGGTGTTGCTTCAGGAAAAGCCAAGTTTCAAACTTCTTTGTCTCAGTGTCTCCGAAACGCTCGTAATAGACTGTGTCTACAGACCTCCAACTCACAGGAAATTCTGGTGGATAACATGCTTCCCAGAATAAATATATTAAATTATGTAACTTTTAAAAAACCAGGCAGACCGTATGGGTTTTTTTTTTTTTTTTTTTTTCTTACCTACTGGCAGGTGGCACAGACCTAAATGTTGGAGCCTTTTTAGAAGCAAGATGAAATTGAGTCGTGACAGCTGGTCACTGACATACAGGAAGTGCAGGCTGGTTGACAGGAAGAACACGCGGCCATTCACGGTTTGCATTGCAGATGAGAGCTCCCTTCTTCTGAAGTCCGTCTTTGTCATGCCCTTATTTAACAGTGTGGGCAGTCTGTCACTTATACACAGGTGGATCTTCCGGGTACAAGCCAGCCAATAATTAGTTCTATCTGCGGTATCTGGGTGTGAGTTGTTGTTTTTATAAACAGAATTGGTGAAATGGCTTAGTTCTCCGGAACATCAGGTATTTAGTTCACTGCTAGCAAAGCCTGTTAGGTCTCCCCGTGGATAGGTCCTCCCCCACGTGACGTGAGGGCAGTCATGGGAGCTGGGTGGCCGTGGAAATGGACAAGGACGCTGTCAGAGACGAGTGGCTGTTCTCAGAAGTCACAAGGCCGGGGTCCTGACGCCAGGAATCAAGAGCGATCTCCCAGCACTGTGAAATCCATACTGGGCCCCGGGGAGGAAAAGCCACTCTGGCAGGAGCTGTAGAGAGAGGATGTTAGCGTCTGGTTGGAATGGCTGATGGGAGTAAACTGAGCGTGGAGAAAAGGAGAGGGAGTCATTTCCAAACATGGCCCAACGTTGGGGTGCCCGAGCGCCCCCCTGCTCGTGCTCAGCCCTGGCCCAGCGGTCCCCACGGCGACTGGAGATGTCACAGTGTCCGCCAGCGCCCGAGCAGCCGTCCACCGAACCTCACCGGAACCGGGGCGAGCCATCCTTGCATGAGAAGCTGAAGCCAAAACACGCACCTTCCAGACGAACGACGCTGCAGACGCTCTGCTCCTCCTCGCCCCTCCGCTGCGCTCTCGTGGGTCTCTCTGGCATTGTTTCTTAGGATAGCTCGTGGGGTGGGTTTCAGGCATTCGGCAAGTCCTCTGGAGGTTCAACTCAATTAAGCTGGGTTTACAAGTTCTCACTAATTGTATAGAGTGCCCTCTGCCCATGACAAGGTTAGTGAGGGCATGTGGCAGTTTTCGGCTCCCAGCGTGGAGCGTTAGGGTCAGTACGACGCCTGTGGGTTCTCCGTTGTCAGTTCCTTGCTGTGCTGGACACAGGAGAACAGGCTATGAGGTTCCTGCTTTGGGGCAGTTTACTTGTGTTTATTCGTCAGGTATTTTTTGAGTACTTACCATGTGTCAAGGCCAAGCACCTTGACACGTGGCAGGGGAGTTTCAATACTTCCAGACAGACGTGCTGCTGCTCCAGGAGCTTGTACTCCAGTGAGGGTGACAGGAGAATAAGCAATCAGTACAGTACAGTACAGTACACTGCGTCTGCAGCGGAGAGTGTGGGCTCTGTCACGTGACCGGCCTCCCCCTGTCCAAGGAGCACATGGGAAAGGCATCCTGGTGGGAGATGTCGATCTCAGAGGAACTTGTTGACCAGGTTATAGAGCGTGGACTCTGTGCAGGGAGTAGTGGAACACCTCTCAATGGTTCTAAACCAGGATGACCCACATCTTCTTGTGTAAATGATTGTTCCTAACTATTGTGTTGAGATTAGGAGAGACGGGACCATGACGGGAGGCAGTAAGTTCTGAGTAGAAGCCACCATGATGAACCAGGTCACAGATGACGGTGACCTCAAGTGGGAAAAGCGCAGTGGCTAGAACTGGGCGTGTCTGAGAGCTGTCGAGGAGGAGGAGCCTCAGAGCTCGCCGAGAGGCTGAGTAACACTTTAAGATGTGATCAGACAGGGAGAGGAGGAGTCATTCTTGACCAACTCACTAGAACAGGGGTCCCCAAACTACAGCCCACAGGCCGCATGCGGCCCCCTGAGGCCATTTATCCGGCCCCCACCGCACTTCCAGAAGAGGCACCTCTTTCATTGATGGTCAGTGAGAGGAGCATAGTTCCCATTGAAATACTGGTCAGATTGTTGATTTAAATTTACTTATTCTTTATTTTCAATATTGTATTTGTTCCCATTTTGTTTTTTTACTTTAAAATAAGATATGTGCAGTGTGCATAGGGATTTGTTCATATATTTTTTTATAGTCCGGTCCTCCAACTGTCTGAGGGACAGTGAACTGGCCCCCTGTGTAAAAAGTTTGGGGACTCCTGGACTAGAAAGTGATGCAGTTTACTGAGCTAGGACCTGCAGGAGGAGGAGGAGGAGGGAGAGGGAAGCCAAGGAGTTAGCGTTGGGTAGGTTGAGTTTGCAACGTCCAGGAGACAGAGCCGTGACGGAGACCCGGGGCTTACCAACACATTGATCAGCTCATCTTCCCCTGGTGATAAGAAGGGAAGGAGGGACTTCCAGGATCTCCAGGGTCACACAGGATCTCTGAGTCTCCTGAACTATTTTCAAATGTGTGAGCTTATTTTGCATATATATATATATATATATATATATATATATTATTTTAGGACCAAAAAAAAAAATGATGCAAGTTTGCTTTAAGTTGCCTACAACTCAAAGGCCATTAAGGACCACAGATGCCAAAGAGTCCCTTAGGCTGACCGTGCTGGGCCAGAACCCTGGAGAAGAGGGTTCTGGAAATAAGACTCAAGAACCCAGCAGGGAGAGAGGGTCGGGGGAAGGGAGGGGTGTGCAGAGCCCGATGCCCGAGTGGTCAGGAAGACAGGGCAGCGACCCTCTGGCTTTTCCAGGTGGAGGGCGTGGCCGGTCTTGGCGAGAGAAGCTGTGCTGGTTGGAAAGAGCGAGTGGGAGGTGAGGAGGGGCCAAGGGACAGCGATGGCGACTCCCTCAGGCAGGGAGAGGAGGCTGATGAACCGAGTCCAGACGTGAACGACGAATAAGCTTTTGGACAGGTGACGAACCATTAACTGGAAGAAATTGGAGAAAAATAAGACAAAACCCTCACCCATCCTTCTTTCTTTCACTCCTTTTGTTATTCAAAGATTGTCTTCTCAGAGCATGCAGTCTGTGGAGTGGAACTTGCCTGTAACTCTGAGAGTGACTACGAGTATGAAAGTACGAACAGTGACAAGACACACAGGCCGGTTTACAATCACCCGTCACACACGAAACCAGCGTCGTCTTTGGGGGGTCACGCTGTTCGCTTCCCCATTTGGAATTCTTAACACCAGAGAGGGTGCTAAATCAGTCCGCACTGGTGCTTCTATCGCTTAGGTTTCTGACACCTTCCCTCTATAGATAGATAGATAGATATATAAAACACACCCAGAAATAAAGGTGCTAAGGCTGGAAGGAGACCAGTAGCTCCCCGTGTTCAAGGGCTGTTACAAGAGCGAGCTCGTGATTAAGCGCTCTCTCTTGTACTTCGCTGAATGATTTCTCTCTTACCTTTTTTGAAAGACTGCACTAACCTTAATGTTTTTAAAGGTTCCGTTTCTGTGTCTAGGTTGAGTAGGTATTGTTGAAGGAGGAGCCTCTCGGCTCACTGCCTTTTGTAAGTATACAGGGGGCTGGGTATAGCTATACAGATGTTGCAGATGGTAGCCGACCCCCCCCAGGAGGCTGGGGCGGGGGCCCGGGTGGGAGCCCTCTGCGTTAGGAGCCAGGTGATGCCGCTCTCGGTGACCGTCTCCTCATCCCGTCGCCTCCTTGCCGTAACTGTGGGTCAGTGTTCCAAACAGCTCCTCCCGGCCCAGGAGACGCACTTGGATGTTACTGTCTAGACGTGACAGACACCAGCATTCATTGTTCAACCATGTTACGTTCCTCCAAAGAGAGGATTGTTTCTTTCCCCGATTTGTGACATCTGCCGCAAAGAGAGCAAAGGCAAAAGCCTGCTGTATTTCTCTGTCTTTATGAAACTTGGCTTTCTATACTTTTGTCCCAGATCCTGGAAGAGGCCAAACTAGTTTAAACACACACACACACACACACACACACAGTAACATTTTCCGTTTCTGACTGTGCCAGGCCTTGGTCCTCTCCTCTGTGTGACACGCCCCCTCCCGCATACACTGTTCTGACCTCCGGTCACGGCCGCGCTGTCCACCTGGGTCCCCCTTCCCCAGAGGGTGCGGCTCGTGCTTGGAGACTTACACTTTGTGACCTGCCACCTCAGCCAGCGTCAAGTCGCTCTCTGCAGTTACAATCAAAGACTCCGCCGGATCGGGGAATGTATTTTTGCGGAAACCGCACCTTTCATACCCCTCCCCCACCACATGTCACAGCCTCATGCGCAGGCGCCCACAGCGAGGCCTTTGCCAGTGACCCCAAAGCACCGCCGCGCTTGGACAGTGGTTTTCCAGGACTCTCAGCATGTTTCCCCTGAGCCCTTTGACCCCTTCCTGAGACAGCCCTGTGCTCCCCTTCCTGCCGTGGGCGGGGAATCTGGGGGCTCCGGCTGGGCGGAGGTCTCGCTGGCGAACGCTTCCGCTTCCGACTTGAGATGTCAAGTTGGAGGGGTGAGAACCGCTGATTGTAACCTCTCGGGGTCTAGAAAATATCATACATGAGTAGCAAATTGTCTTTATGGTTCTGTTTTGTTTTTGTTTTTTGGTGTTTTTTTGGAAAGAAGAACGATGCTGTGGTTAAAGGGAGGACAGGGTGGAACCCCGAGGGCTGGCAGTCCGTCCATAGAAACTGTCACAGATTCCATTACGTCACAGGAGGAGCTGTCCCTGGGGCCACATCTTGGATACCAGAGCACTGAGCCTCTGGTTCTCAGGGTGTGCTGTGAGGACAGGCTGTGTGGAACCCCCCCCCCTGCCCCTGTGTGCCACCCCCAGGGGAGGTGGGGAGGGGGGCGCTTGTTGGAAAGATTCTGAGGGTGGGGCTGCAACTCCCCCTTGTACCTGGAGCCTCCCCAGAGGAAGCAGTCCAGCCCCACCCCCGCCCCGGGGACAGATGGGGAAAGCCCCGGTGACCACTGAGACCAGTCTGACTGACAATGGACTCTTGTCTCTCCTCTGCCTAGGTGCAAATGCAATCTCCACGCCACTGTGTGCGTGTATGACAACAGCAAACTGACCTGTGAATGTGAGCACAACACGACAGGCCCGGACTGTGGGAAATGCAAGAAGAATTACCAGGGCCGACCGTGGAGCCCGGGCTCGTACCTCCCCATCCCCAAAGGCACCGCGAACACCTGTGAGTACCCCCGCCCCAACGCCGCATTTTCAGCACCATGAGACGGCTGTTCTTGTGCCTCTCAGTTTCACTTGCAGTAGTGCTTTGACTCCTCTCGCCCGCCGTCCCCTCCCTCTTCAAAAGACAGCGAACGCTTTCAGTCCCTATTGTTCCGCCTTTAAGCGCCTTTGAGCGCTGGGATCATCGGATCAATTCAGGCTCCCAAGGTTCACATCAAACGGGTTGGGAAATGATGGAAGTCACGGGAGAAATTTCTTTTTTCTAAGTGGATGAGACAGGTGCTTTCTTTCCTTCCCCAAATCAGTTTCCTATTAAAATAACAAAGACATTCGCCCTCCTAGATGGATAGCTTGGTTGGTTAGAGCATCATCCCAGTATGCAAAGGTTGTGGGGCGGGTTCGATCCCCGGTCAGGGCACAAACAGGAACAGATCTATGTTTCTGTCTCACTCTCTCTCCCTTCCCCTCTCTCTCTGAAATCAATAAATAATTTTAAAAGATAACAAAGACATTTAAAACGCCCAACTCTGACACCACAAACACCTTCCGGAGAGTCTCTAAATGCTGACAGCCCCATTTCTCCCTTCGGGCCACCTGAGAGACATTTCATTCAGTGGTCCCCTCCCCTCCAAGCTTAGCTACAGCCTAACGTGGCCCAGTGACACAACTGGCTTTTTTTTTCTAAATCCCAGTAGTTGAGATGTCATGCCCAACCTGGATCCTGTTCGTAGAGGCCACCTTTAGGTAAGGAGTGTGACCGCAGGAAAGAAACGTTTGTGTCTGTGTGACAAGGGCACAGGCATCCCCTGCGTTTACAGAATCCGTGAGTGATGCCCTGTGACACGTGTGTGGCCCACCGACATCCCTGGACATCCCCAGGAAAGCACACTGTGACCCGCTCGGGAGAGAAACCGTTACTCCCAGGTCACCTGCCCAATTCCGCGGACGGACCCATCAGCCACTTTTGCAGAAGCCTGGGAGCCGCCCTCTTTCAGAAGCGGAGAACGGGTGCGGCTGAGAAGACGCCCATCCCGGTAAGAAGCAACAGAAAGAACATGAAGACTTGAAAGGCCCCTGGCTCCGTGCAGGGCAGGAGATGTTATCGGGCAGCCACTGGGAAAGGCCGGCCCTATACAGCCAGTATCACAGGCACCAGGGCCTGATCAAGCCAAACGTAAGAGTAGTGAACCATGGAACAAGCTGTGAAGTGCGGGGCATGGGATGATGACAGGATTTCTATGAAGCAGAGAAAACTTACAGTAAGGGTGTTCGGTTTCTTTCTGTGTTGAAGAGAACAACCAACAGGCTAGCTCCTAAAATTAATACGTAAAGCTCTGTTGAGCAGAAATGTTGATTTTTCAAGGAGATTTTATGAACAGAGACTCTTCTGGCCTTTCCTCAACTGCTGCAGGCCTTGACGCCTGCATTCAGAAGGAATCTCATGAGGTCGTTTGCCGCGCTGCCCTGTGGCCAGCTACCTAAGCATCACTATCACCACAGTCATCAGAGCGAGTTTAAAAGCTTCCCACAGTGACCACGGCTCCGATTTCATTTCCAGCGTCTGCTGCTTCTAAACATGGGACAGGACGGAAGGAAGTGAAGTTCACCAGCACGGGCTGGCATTCCAGCTGGGCCTTGGGCAGGCCAGCTTGTCAGGACCCCGAGAAGGGCAGCTGGGGTGGACTGCTGTTGAAGGCAGTGACTTCTACGCTACACAACCCTGTTCCTCTCCTCATAACTGTGCTTCAGAGTCTTGGTTAGGCCAGGGCATTGGCCCCGGGATAGCCTTCTTGCGCCAGCCCAGCTTTTACACTGGAACAAATTTGTCACATTCTCCACGGAAGTGACTTGCACACCCCTAATACTACTACTATTGCCGAACAGCAGTTCTCTCCATGGCCAAGGGCGTGCAGCCTCTTTCGGTTTTCCTTGTGGATTCCGTTGTCCATGGATCCCTTAGTTTTTCCTGTCCTCCTCCAGATGGTTCGACTTTTCCCCATCTCTGTTAAAACAGGAAGGTGACAGATGGGACACAACAGCCAAGGAGGCTCGAGTCAATGTTTGGACTCTCAATATGGTGGAAATCAGATTAAAGATAATAGAGATTATCCGCAATGGTCCTGTCTTGCAATGGAAGGAACCCCTTAAACTCAAGTCTCTGACACATCAGACTGTGCTTTAAAATGTCCAAGTATGAAAGTAAGCAAGCTAGTGGTTTAGCACACAGACCCCAGGACCCGGTACCGGTCCGTCCATTCCACTGGCCGTGTGACCTTGAAGAAATAAACTAAGCTCTCCAACATTCTGGTCTCCCCATCTGTAATGTGAGGATAATAGCAATTCTTACCTCATAGGCGTTTGGGGAGAACTGAATAAACTAATGCATGTAATGTGTTCAGCATAACACCTGTCTCACAATAAGGATTCAAAAATAAATGTATCTTCTGGATTCTTTTCACGAGGCAGATTTGTCCCTCACTGGATGACGATTTTGATTATTATGAAACTTCTTTCTTAGCACCGTATTGAGTGTCTCTTCATTTCCAACCATTTTTCCTCCTTTTTAAGTAGAGAAAGAACTGCATTGGCCCCTGCTTCTTTTCTTGTCCAGGTTGCTATCATTGACTCCTTTTTTCCTCATGTGATAAGGTTTCTGCATCTCTTACCTGGTTGCTTGCCCAGGAAGTCCTCTAACGTTTCAGTGTGGAAATCTAAGTCAAGCACAGGACCTGTAGCGCTGTTGTGATTCTGACGTTTTCTTCTGCACACACGTGCCTGCCCTCATGCATGCACACACATGCGTACACACACAGGTGCACGCCATTTGGTGAATTACAAGTCAGTCCTTTAAGAGGGGCTCTTAGGATATGCCATATCCTAACTCAACAATGCAAAACCTCAGAAGTAAAAAAGAAGAGGCCACAGTCTCTGATCATCATCAACTCCTCAGTGACTTAGAAACAACCCCTGGACTGGGTCATCTCTGGGTTTAGCAAAACCTCAAGCAACCAGAACAACTTTTGAATAGGAAGGCCAGTTCCTGCCCACCTCTTGCAAAGTAACTAAGAGGCTTTTACTAAACCTGGAAATGAGAAGATCTCCCTTAAAAGACTCAACTCATGGCCCTGGCCGGTTGGCTCAGTGGTAGAACGTCGGCCTGGCGTGCAGGAGTCCCGGGTTCGATTCCCAGCCAGGGCACACAGGAGAAGCGCCCATCTGCTTCTCCACCCCTCCCCCTCTCCTTCCTCTCTGTCTCTCTCTTCCCCTCCCACAGCCAAGGCTCCATTGGAGCAAAGTTGCCCCAGGCGCTGAGGATGGCTCTGTAGCCTCTGCCTCAGGCACTAGAATGGCTCTGGTTGCAACAGAGCATCGCCCCCTGGTGGGCATGCTGGGTGGATCCGGTCAGACATATGCGGAGTCTGTCTGACTGCCTCCCCGTTTCAAACTTCAGAAAAATTAAAAAAAAATAAAAAAACTCATCACCAAGAGGTGCTCTAAATGGGGACCTTGCTAGGAATCCTATGTCTCAGGAAGTCCTGAATTCTGGAGCTACTCCAAGACCACTTTCGTTGGTACCATGTAGAGCCAGGGGAGAAGCATGCAGAGCCCTTAACTCGAAAACAGCCACCCCAACCTGTGACACACACCACAGTTCCCAGTGCGTGTCACCACAGTGGACCCTGCGGAGTCTGAAGTAAGCAATCTTGTGATGGTCTTAGTAGTCGCCATGTTTTATTGAAGACCCAGTGACTTACCTGGTCTTTAACGCCATTTCTCTCTCTCTCTCTCTCTATCTCTCTATCTATCTAGATATGTACATCAAAATCTTTCCCTTCTTTCTTGACAAAAATACATAGAAATTGTTTTATCTGTCAGACGTCTTTCTCCTTTTTTCTATCGATCTTCATGCTATTGCTGGTAGAATTCTATTCTGAATGTCCTTTGAGTGCTATTTCTGTCTTCCAAGTAGACAGCAACTCTGTCCGCCTTCATGCTCGGCCATGTTCCTCTTGCCTCTCACTGTTCAGCTGATGAAGAAAAGTGTTAAGTAGTGTCTCTTTCAATTCTGACCCCTGTGGAATAACACACAATGTCTTTCTACATAGAGATGCTGAAACCTTAATAATCCACCTTTAGGAACTTTGACTCCAGGAAAGATAATATAATATTATCGATAGCTCTGTTTTTCCACTCTGTTCATCCTTAAAAGAATTTATGGCCAAGAAAATTTGAAAAAAAAATGCTATACTCTGTACTCTTGGATGTTCACATTACCTTATTTTTTAAAAAATGGAGAATTTCTTCATTGGAGCTCCAAGTCCATCTTTCACTTTCCCTTATACCAACACGGCCTAATATTCTTCAAAGGGAGAAAATTAAACTGGTCTGACATTGACATTATTTGTTTGTTCAGAACTCCAACTTGAATTGTTACACAACAGCTAGGGCTCCTCTGAGTGAGGGAAAGTAATTTGATGGCTGTTATTTTCTCTGCTGTTAAATTTGCATTGATCAATTCATATTTTCCCCGGTGAACATGTGTGTGTCACTATCCAGACAATTTCCAAAGTGCTCTTAAGTGCATTCCTTCATTCTTCACTCACACAACCTTATCAGGAAGAGGCTATTGCTTTCGGGCGAGAGGCGTGCAATCTGACGACCTCGGGAGGGAAGGAAGCTTTGAGATCACCCAGCTAGTCAGGGTGAGGAGGAGGATTTGAACCCAGGGGTGTCTTGACTCCAAGGGCTGTGCACTGCGCTGTTTGGTTCCACAGGGGGGTTCAGTGGCTTCCTCTGCCCTCCTCTGAGGTCTGGGCTCCATTTCAACAGCTGTTTGAACAAGGCCGCCTTCTCCGAACCTGCTCCCTCCTGCTTCTCTACTTGTCACTTCTCTGTCCCCAGAGACCCCCTTCTACCCTGGGTGTAAATTTCCTGGCTCCTCACCCAGCCTCTTCTCAGTCCACAGTTTTTTCCTCGACATCCTGATCTATACCTGAGTTTTAATCGTTAGTATTATTGGGTTTCATAGGAATCAACCACTTATAGCCTGATGAATTTTTCCTGATAAAGCCAGACAGTTTTTCTAGCTATAAAGAGCTCAAAGTCAACATGCTGCCTACTGAGTTCATTCCTTTCTTTCTGCTCTCTGTTGAAAGTCTGTTCATTTTCAAGACTGTTCCTCAATGCCAGCTCCTCCATGCAGCCTCCCTGGGTTCTCCCATGCAAAATCAAGTGTCCTTTTCTCTCCAGATTCTTGACAATGTATGTCCACTCACAGTTGATTCTATATAACCAAAATTCTAATACTCTAATGATAGTTACTGTTGAGTAAGCTTGCCATGGGCTCTTATGCTCTGTAAAAAGCTTTATGTGCTTTCTGGCATTAAATCCTTACAATGTCCCCATGGGGTATGTACTATTTTTTCCCCATTTTACGAATAAGGAGACACAAGCAGATAGAAGTTAATAAATTTCCCCATGGTCCCACCGTGAACGCATGACAGAGCAAGATTTAAACTCAGGTCTGTTTGGTCCCAGGAGCAAAAATGTTAGCAACTGAAGAACGGGACTGTATATACTAATTCTAGGGCTTCATAAGTATTTATGGAATTATTTGGTGACTGAATAAGTAACCCTATGCAACCCTGTAAAGTACACGTGGGTGTCTTAACCCCCCATTGTCTTCCCTGTGTCCCCTGTAAAAATGTGGCCGTGACAGCTCTTCAGCTCTAGCACAAGGGCTCTCCTACGGGAAGAGACCCACTGAGATCCTGGACAATACGAGTGGGAAAAGACCCCCTTTGTGTTCGTGGGAACTCACGACCCACCCGGCCATGTAAAGACGACACACTGACTGGCTGGTTTTCACAGACCTCCACAACCTTCATGGCCCTGGCGACCGGGCCACCCACCTCTCAGGCTCGGAACCTGCCAGCCCAGTAAGAGAGGACCTTCCCTGCAGAGCCTCAGGTGTATGAACCAAACCGCAGGGCCAGGCTGTAAACCAGAATACCAACCTATTCATGGGCAACCGTCAGCCTACAGCCTCTGATCTGAAACCCATGGGGCCAGATGTGATTTGGAATTCAAAATTTTTAGCACTTTCAAGGGTACTAGAGTGTGCATATATTATATTGCAGCAACGCCCACAGCAGAATATCCGGTAACACCACTTAATTGAAACCCAGTTTCTTTCCGAACTGGCTGAGACTTGGGCAGGCTCTGTGTGTTTGAGTTTCCCCCATCTGTGAACACAACCTGAGTGCTGACCTCACAGGGTTGTCATAAAAATGGAACAAACTCACACACATAAGGTGTTTGGGCCGTGGCAGGCACAGAGTAAGCGCGTGATGCATTAGCTGCTGTCGCCATTGTAATTTCACTACGATCTAGCACAGGGGTCCCCAAACTTTTTACACAGGGGGCCAGTTCACTGTCCCTCAGACCGTTGGAGGGCCGGACTATAAAAAAAACTATGAACAAATCCCTATGCACACTGCACACATCTTATTTTAAAGATGTGTCTCCCCTGTCTCTCACTCTCTTCTCCTCCCACAGCCATGGCTTGAATGGACCAAGCAAGTTGGCCCCAGGCACTGAGGATGGCTCCATTGCCTCGCCTCAGGTGCTAAAATAGCTTGGTTGCTAAGCAACAGAATATGGCCCCAGATGGGTACAGCATGGCCTGGTAGGGGTCTTGCCAGTCGGAACCTGCCAGCCCAGTAAGAGAGGACCTTCCCTGCAGAGCCTCAGGTGTATGAACCAAACCGCAGGGCCAGGCTGTAAACCAGAATACCAACCTATTCATGGGCAACCGTCAGCCTACAGCCTCTGATCTGAAGCCCATGGGGCCAGATGTGATTTGGAATTCAAAATCCAGTTGGAGCCGTTTTTGTGTTTTAAAAAAACAAAACGGGAACAAATACAAGATTTAAAATAAATAACAAGTAAATTTAAATCAACAAACTGACCAGTATTTCAATGGGAACTATGCTCCTCTCACTGACCACCAATGAAAGAGGTGCCCCTTCCAGAAGTGCGGCGGGGGGCAGATAAATGGCCTCAGGGGGGCGCGTGCGGCCCGCGGGCCGTAGTTTGGGAACCCCTGATCTAGCACATGGCCCCATCCCCGCCCCATCAGCAAATTCTCCCTTTGGAGACAGCAGCTTTATGGAGAGACACCTGGTGCCCAAACGCCAGTTCACGCAGCCACAATATGAACTAACTGTTACAGTGTTCAGCATAGTCAAGTCCTTATAACCAGTGTGTTCTCTTCCTGGTAATTAAGTCCCCTTGAAGAGTCAGCTAATCATCAGAAGGCTGCTTGGTAAGCATAGGGTCAGGAAATCCTAAGGACTCAAATGCTAATAACGTCAGCATGTGGTTGGATGCATGTGTCAGCTAATGACCCTGACATAGCATCCGTCCTCAGGGCCAGCCTCCCTAACGTCCAGGGGACAGCAAAGGCCTGAGAGTTTGCAGGTGACCCACCCCTCTTCCCAAGACACTGCCAGGCCACCCTGCCGCCATTCTTCCATCCGTCAGGTATGACAACACACTAATGTCACCTGTTAGGTTTGTCACGCACACTCGGGTCCCAGAGCCCTTCTGTTGGTAGATGACATCATCCTTCTCTGATTGGATCACTTATATGATGACTTCACAGTGTAATTCTGTGACTCCCACATACTCCCCAACCAGGCTCCAACTGGCAAGACCCCTACCAGGCCATGCTGTACCCATATGGGGCCATATTCTGTTGCTTAGCAACCAAGCTATTTTAGCACCTGAGGCGAGGCAATGGAGCCATCCTCAGTGCCTGGGGCCAACTTGCTTGGTCCATTCAAGCCATGGCTGTGGGAGGAGAAGAGAGTGAGAGACAGGGGAGAGGAGAGGTGGAGAAGCAGATGGTGGCTTCTCCTGTGTGCCCTGACTGGGAATCGAACCCAAGACTTCCACATACAGGGCTGATGCTCTACTGCTGAGCCTCTTCCCTTTACTTTCAAGCTCCTGGACGATAACATGCCCTGTACCTCCTGCCCACAGCCGTTTGGACCAAGGACCAGGGACCAGGGTTGGAAGGGTGTTGGAAGTATGCAAACGTTACCTTCCTCATCACCTACATCTTCCTCAGCTGGGCTTTCTGCAGTGAGAGCCCCCAACAGCCACCGCCCGGCTAGACAAGGATTTAGCCCATTCTCAATGGGCTTTTCTCAGACCCACCATCACAAACAGCATTTCCACCGGGTGTGAAGCCTGCAGAACCCTTGTGCCTTCCGCCCCCGTCCCGGGGATTCTCCCTGGCTCTCCAAAGGAGTCGCAGCCGTTCACCCTGGTTCATCCGCTCTGGGACAACAGGGTGCTCGCTTTGGGGATCTCCATCAACTATATAGACTGCCTCATGCCTAGTTACGTGCCCTTGAGCCATTGACTCGGTGGGAAGGTCAGCAAAATTGAAAAAATAAAAAAGAAACATTATATAGTTCTACTAGTTTCTCACCCTCCTAATTGCCATAGAATGCCTTTAAAACAAACATTATCACCCTTATTGTGAGCACAGGTGAGTTCTTATTTAGAAATGAAAGCATTTCTGTAAAAAACAAACAAAAAAACCCCAACATTAAAATATTTATGGGTGTGGGGAGGGCTGGTGGAGGTGCCTACACGTCTTGTTCTATTCGGCTCGGGCAGCCCTTTGGCTTACTCAGCGTAGGCACCAGTCTGACCGAAGTCGTGTTTCTATTCTAGAGGCAGCAACAGTGCTGACCGCACAGAGCACGGAGTGCAGCGCCTTCCCTTAAAGCCTGTGCGTCACTGGGCTTCCCGTCCTTGGGGCAAGGTCAGGGGGTCCGGGAGACAGGCGTAGGGACCGCGTGCTCTGGAGTGGAATACAAAGGGCCCACTCAGACAACACCCTCCCTTCTCGTGCCTGCAATTTCCTCTTCTGTAAAATGAAAGGGCCACTAAGATGATCTCTTAATTCCCTGCTGGCTCTCTTATGCAGTTAATGTATCTGGTGTCTTCCTTCCTTCCTTGTCTTCCTTAATTGTTTTCCTTCCTTCCTTCCTCCCTCCCTCCCTTCCTCCTTCCCTTTTCCTTACTTCCCTTTTCTTTCCTTCCTTCCTCCCTCCCTCCTTTCCTCCTTCTTCCTTCCCTCCTTCTTTCCTTCCTTCCCCCCTCCCTCCCTACCTCTTCCCTCCCTCCCTACCTCTTCCCTCCCTTTCTCCTTCTCTTTCTTTCTTTCCCTCCTTCCTCCCTCCCTCCTCCCTCCCTCCTTCCCTTCCTTCCTTCTCCCTCCCTCCCTACCTCCTTCTTCCATTTCTCCTTCTCTTTCCTTCCTTCCTTCCTCCCTCCAACCCTTCCTACCTCCCTCCTTCCTTCCTTCCTCCCTTCTTTCCTCCTCCTTCCTTCCTTCCTTCCTTCCTTCCTTCCTTCCTTCCTTCCTTCCTTCCTTCCTTCCTTTCCTCTGTGCATCTTTCGCACATATTTTTGAGGTTGTTTCAGTGATAGCTGTAAGCTAGTGAAGCTTAAATTTAAGAGTCCTTCACTCGGCTCCTCCTAAATAAAAAATATATAATAATAATTTCAGATGTAGCTATCTAATTGTATCTTGGAAAGTTAATATTCTTTTTCTCAAAGAGAACCCCCAGGTTCATCTATGCTCGGGCCCATAGCATCTATATTTGCCTCCCTGGCAGGGAGGGGGGAGCTTAGGAAAAATTACAAGTATTCAAATGGGAACGTAAAAGGAAGAAGTGAGAAAAAGACTAGAAAGCACTCGGCCAAGCGTTAAGTGCGGGTCACGCAGCTGAGCGTGGAGTTGCACCCTGAGCCCGAGTGTCCCGGGGGCAGGGCGGCGAGGGCCCCGAGGGTGTCAGTCCGCCTCTCGGAATGGAAAAAGCGGGCAGAGAGAACAGAAACCGCCGCTCCCACGGACCTCTGAGCGAATCCCTCCGCGGGACACTTCCGAGGACAGATCGTACGATGACCGAAGCGGCCTTCTCACTGCGACACCTTCTAGCAAACAAGCGATACCTCTTTGCGGCGACATACACGGAGCGGCCTTGCTGTCCCAGGCGCTGTCCCGGGAGCGGGTAGAGACGCAGCGAGCTCTCAGGCAAACACGTGGTCATGAAAAGAAGGTGACAAGTTGCTCGTGGAAGCCAGGAGAGAGAGGGGAGCAGGAAGGAGGTGGCTAATCACGCCAGGGACATAAAGAGGGGAGGGAAGAAGACACGCTTCCGAGTTCAGTTTTCAAGGTAAAAATATTCTGGACATAGCTGTGGTCACTTCGCAGGAGATGATAAAAACAAAACCAAACAAGAGCACAACGCCCACATGTGTCCGCAGTTTTTCTGACTCTTATTTCCACGGTTTGCGGGCACTGTCACTCGGACGAGATGGAATCCCATTCGCTGATCCGCCCTCACAGAGCCCAAAGAAACCCACTTTCGAGATATGGATTGTAGCCTTCCTCTCTCTGTTTCCTGAAACATTGGAACGATGTCTCGTGACTTACTCGTAAGCTTTTTCTTAATGGCTGTAAAGAGGTTATTACATACTTTCGTTATCTCTAGAGAACCAAAAACCAGGAGTCTGGACATTACATCAGAAACGTTAAGAAAATTAAAAAAAAAAAAAAAAAAAAAACCACTTGGGAACAGACCAGCTGACATCCCTTGGCATTCAGCTGTTCTCAACATCAAAAATCTGTATTCCAACGAGCAGTTTAAAAAAATCTTCTCGAAGCTATTCCCATTTGACAGCGATGGAGTAGAAAGTGAATCGCCTGGTAGCATCTCAAAAAAAGAAAAAAAAAATCGCCTGCCACAAAATGAGCAACAGCCTGAATGTTAGGCGTCCACACGTTAGGTGATAGGAACGAGCCTCGTGAGAAGAATCGGCTCTCATCACAGCCTTGCTGATGGAGGTTTGTCTGGCTGCCGTGAACATTTCTCCCCTGCACCAGCCTGGCATTCTGCACGCTTCTGACATAGGTTACGGCAGCCAGCGCTCCATCAGTCTGAGGGGCTGGCTCTCCGTGGTGGGGGACCCCTGCACCCTGAGAACTTCGCCTTGCATTATGCCTGGCCCTCCAGCACCCTGCGAGCTTGGAAACACATGAGCAGTCTCTTCCTGCGTCCTAACTTCCATTCTCTTTGACAAGTGACACAAGGCCAGCAAGCTCCTCGCTGGGGAGTGGGATTTTCAATCAGGGGGAAATTTGGAGCCTCTGCCATTGATACTAAAATTATGATGCAGCCATCATTCCTCACTCAACAGGGGATTTGCAAAGGCAAAAAAAATAAATAATAATATATATTTTTTTAAATTTCGTACCAAGCCCTGTCACGTTGCGGCAAGGGTAGTCAGCTGGAGTGTCGGGTCAGGAATTCAGCGGTCCTTTGTGGACGCGGCGTTCAGCTTGAACTTCGGTTCACGGAAGGGAGTTAAAACATGGAAATGGATACTTTAGGTTTCCAATGTGGGTGGGTCAGCGATCGGTAATTAAGCCGAAGCAAGCACCATAAACCCCGTGCATCTAAAATCAAGAGATTTTAAATGTATCTGATAACTGAAAATAGGACTTTATCCCTTCCAAGTTTATAAACAAAAAAACAAAACAAAACAAAAAAAACATGGTAAGCTTTAATTTCTCCTTCTCCCCTCCTTCCTAACACATAGGAAAATGGCTCTTGGTTTTAAAGAAAACAAAGCTAGAAATCTCTGCGTCAGATAACAGCCATCGGTTAAAATAAGCAGAGGGCAGTCGTGCAAAAGTAAACATGAAAATAGAAGTTTAATGATTCCTGCAGTTACCACCTGTTAGTACAATTCAGCGAGGTGATGAACACGTCTGAGCAGCTCATTAACGGCCACCGTTTATTGACTGTGTACATGTGTCAGACGCTGTTATGGATTATCTCATTCAATCCTCAGAGCGGCCCTTTGCAGTAGATACTAGGAGCCCCCTTTCTGGTGAGGAAAGGCATGTAGCGAGGCTGGAAACTGGACCGAAGTCACTACCCAGCTAGTCAGTTGCAAAGCGGGACCGTCATGTCACGCAGTCCTGTCTGGTGTCCATCTCATGCTCTCATCCCAAATTTAGTGGAGAAGATATCAATCTCTGGTTGTTAATTAGCACCAGCTATCATGGGGTTGCTTATTCGATGAGCCGACTGCATCGAAAACAGTCGTCATAGCAAAGTTGGATGTAGCACTGCCTCCTGCCTAGCCATGTTCTGGGTGCTTTGCATGTGTCAATTTCTATGACCCTTGCAACAACACGAAGAGGCAGGAGACTGAGCCACCAGAAGGGTTAGCCACTTGCCCCGAGGTCCCATGGGCAATGAGTGTAAGAGCAAAGCTCCCAGCCCAGACAGCCTGGTGCCTCTGCTCTTGGCGAGGAGTCTTCGTCTGGACGCACACTAAATCCACGCCCACGGTGGTACCAAGCCCAGCGCATTCTGAAATGGTCCCACCACCTCAGCACGCCTTGGCAATGAGGTGGAAACTGAAAAAAAAAAAAAAATCAATGAAGTCTGTGATCAATATGAACAACCTAATGTATTCTTGAATTATTCTGCTCAATTAAGTTTCTATTATGGAATTTAATCCTCATACCTGGCAAGTAAAAGAGGAATAAAAAATGATGGGTATGTGAAATTAATCAAATAACGTGCCAAATGACTCTCATCAGCTAACGCATGCTTCTCATAACGTAACACATTGAAAGAGATCTATGGCATTGTGTGGCTACATTTGCAGAGGCCGATGCTCTGTTTGGTACTCCAGGCCCAGAACATAAGCCTGTTCTGAACCACAGACCAACGTTCATTAACCTGAGAGGCAAACGCCAAGTGTTTGATGCCCTGATGCTGCTGTCTTGGGCAGCTGTTGAAGTCTAGCATTAATCTCCCCACTCTGGTGAGCCTGGAGTTCTATGGAGAAAGTAAGAGGGTTTCGGTGGCTGGACAGATGTGGTTTTCTCTCTGTGCTCTTCCCTGATGATCCGCATGTGGCCAAGCGTTCAGTTTCTGAGATGTTCATATTGAGTGAAAGACGTCACGTACTGATAAACATCTAACAGCTTTTCTTTTCTCTTTTCTTTTTCTTTCTCCCTAGGTATCCCCAGCATTTCCAGTATTGGTAGTAAGTAAAAAAAAAAGAAAAAGAAAAAGAAAAAAAATCCCCGAACCTGGTCTTGGCTAGCTTTGCTTTGTTGTTCGGCTCCTCAGATCTGTTTTCCCGGCATCCATTTCTGATGTATCTTCACGGTGGGTCGGGTTGTGTTTATTCTCTGCACGGATATGATAACATCACAGATAAGACACGTATCTGTGTATACTCCTCTGAGGATTAGGCTCTCCTGACTGCCTTTGAGCGACGAAGGCTACCTGCACAGAGGTGCAATGACTCAGGTCACCTTAGTGCATGTCGCAGAAGCATAAACAGTCCGGTTTACCCAGACTTAGTAACCAACACACAATTGAACTCTCTCCCTAAGACCGGGTATGGACTTCCACCATAATTTAGAAAAGCAGAGAGTGGAGGCCACCGACCGCTTCAGGCGTATTCATTAGAATCTGGGGGGAAATACCGCCACACCAGGGGGAGGGAATTTCACTGACGCACTAAGCTCAGTCTTTGTGAAGACCTGAAAGATGCTAGTTTGTGATCACGAGTCTATCTGGGGGCATGAAGGAAAAAAAAAAATAATCGGTCTGTTTCTCCATCCTAAAACACAATGGCCCATGTTTATCTGGTTACGTAGGTATAAGTTTGCTAAGGAAGAAGCATTAAAAATATATATAGCCAGACTTTAAGAGTCAGGCTACTAGAAATCTGTGCCAGAAATCTTTTCATTTAGAAATGGAGGCCACGGAAGGAGACACACCTGACCAGCCCTCTGTGGGACTGTCGTCCAGCACCACTGCACAGCATTTTCTAGCGAAGAGGGAGGGGCAGGCTGTGGCTTCCACCACGTATATATTAATAAAACGACACCCCAGCATTAGCCCCAAAAGCTCACTGAAGAAATGCCCCCAGAACTGCTCAGAGCAGAATCTCGCCTATTTTTACACGTCGCACCATTACTGATGACCAAAATCTTTGTATGACCCACTGGAAAGACAGTGCCGAGGAAGCCGAGATTAGGCACTGTGGTAGACAGGAGGGTTTCCACGGCGGTCTCACCCCTCGTCGGCTGGTCCTCTGGCCTGTGCCCCGCAGGTGACCGCAGAGTGACAGGCTGACGCATGACTATCCCCAATGCGCAGCTAGAAAGCCGTCCTCGGGTCATGTAGATAAAACTCCCCGAGTCCTACAAAGGCCTCAGCCAGGTGTCCCAATTTATAGATCACCCCTGTCGCCCTCCGCGTGCGAGCAGGCCCGGGCACGTGTTCAATGCCGTGACAGGCAGCGGCTTTGCAAACAGAAGCGGAGCGCTCACGCGCACAGACACCAGCCCACGTGGCCACCTCCTCCTCGGCGCGATCTCGTTGAGACGCGTCACTGCTGGCTACGAGCTTGCAGATGAAAACCTTCAGCTCCACGAGGCTGGTCTTCCGGCTTCCGGGGCGCCCTTGACATTGGCCGAAGGGAAGAGACAACCCGCCCCGTGCGCCTTTCCGGCCTTCACAGTCACAGCTGCACGTGCATCTCAGAAAAACAGGGAACCAAGGGGGAGCGAGGGAGCGAGGCAGGTTACCGAGGCCGCCCCGAGGCTCGGCCGGCCCCAGGCTTCAGAAATGGATGGACGGAAAGCGGGTCTCCGGGGCCGGGTGTGTCTCCGTGGGCGTGTCGGTCGCGTGCTGCATGGACCTCTGACTGTGCCACCCACTCCGCCATCCCCATCCAGCCGCCTCCACCTCATGCGCCATCTCTGAGCATCAGCAGATGTTGACCTTTTACACCCCGAGTCGGGAAATTCCAGTTCTGTCGTGCTTTGTTTTATTTCGAAATCACTGGTGACCCGAAAGGATGCTTCGTTGTGCCTTTGGAAAACAAGTTAGCCTTTGTTAGCAGGAACCGTAGGAAAACTGAGCTCCTTCCTACCTAACCCAAACCCTCGAACAAATACAGTGACAGCCTGTAACCTGCGTGCCCCGAGCCTCTGGCTGTTGTGCTTGACGTGCAGTGGGTGTGTCCTGAGATTTCTCCAGCAAACAGGATGTCAGGGCTGCCAGAGGCCACCCGCACGGGGACTAGCTTGCCTTTGGCCTGGCGTTCAGGTCAAGAGACTGACGATGAAACCATCAGAGATGATTGTCTCTCTAGGCTCCTCATTCGCACGTTCCTTCTCTGTGGGCTCGCAGGTGTTCCGGTGGGTCCTCTCCTCTCTAAAGAGCAAAGAGTTCACGCAGGACATGGCTCACTGTCCATTCCAGAGGGCGCAGGAAGGGGGTTTCCGGGGGACACACCTTGGCCAGGGTTTCTCCTTTTGTGCCACAGAAGGAATCAGTAGACCCAGTCCCCACCAAGTTTAGGGAAAGATGCCGCCACAGCAGATGTGACACCCATGAGAGCCATCGTCAAAGCGCATCTCAAGGAAAATGCATGATGTCTCTTATCGACGTGAACTATTGACGTACGCAACCATAAGTTCACATACATACGGTGGCTATGCATTTGGGAGCTTTAGTAGATTTCAGCCTAGATCCCGAACTATCAGAACCTGTACTGAGGGAGGTTCAGATGCCTGGACAGAGCGGTCATCCTTTCCGATCATCTGCTGCAAGTTTTTTGTTTTGTTTTTTTAAAATCAATTTCCCATTGAGGTCATCTGTACCTGCTGTTTTTGATCTGTCAGGGAATAGGTTTTCCAGTCATCCCAAGGGTATTTGATTTAAAACTTGGTCATTTCGATGTGCTTTGGCCATGGCTGAAAAAACACTGGTGATATTGTCAGCAATTCATGAATCCCAAAATAGACCTGTAGCTTTTTTAGCCTTGTGACCTCCAGTTACCTGATGTGGTGATAATTTATTCAGGGTTCTTTTTTATATATAACATGTATCATGCACTTATAAGTAAATATTCACGATTTTTTCCAAGTGAACATTTGTTAATGCTGATGACCCAAAATAATAGCAGGTTTGGTATGGGTGTCCTGATTAAAGTGGTAAATTAATGATCACCTTCTAGTATTATCTGACCCTCCATCCTGAAAAGCAAGTGCTTTCACTGCTTAGGTTAAACAGTAGGTTACAGAAAATATAATTAGAACAACAAGAATTGGCCTAATGTGCAGATAGGTTTGTGTGGGTGATTGTCACAAAAAAAGAAAAGCAGACAAGGTGAGTCAGAGGTTTAAAGGTAGACTATCCATCGGAATGAAAGATCTCACCGCAAAACACCATTTCAAAACACTGAGAATTTTGTAATAAATCAAGCTATGTCTTTAAGAAGCAACAAACGGAGAGAGCAACACATTTTGTAAACCCAAGTATACATTATTTCCTTCAATTCCATGCAGATGCTTGACAGCGCGGCGCAGAGAGCTTGGAATGTGGGTGGAGGGACGTGGCTGTCCACTCCTCTCCGAAGTGCTCAGTTGGAAACACTAGTTCGCTTAAAGGAAATATTCCATGTTCCTGTTTTCTCTTGTAAGGGACATGGGGCTTCACCACAGAGTTAACAATTCCTCTCTAATTTCACTTAATTGGCAGGACCGTTAAACAAGGGAGTTGTTACCGGCAGGACCCATCGGTCAGCCTGTCGAGAAAGCCCCGACATGTTTTCATACTTGAAAACGTTAGACGCCGGCTGGAGACCTTGTAGAGGTTGCTCCCCATACAGCATCCACGCACTCCTGTTCGGTCCCGATGTCCTGGGGAGACCCCGGGGCGCGAGGAAAACAACCAGGTTAATCACCTCGCCACCCAAGGGTTATTAGTAGTCAATCTCCTGCTGCCCAGCGAGCTGCCGTGTTTGTTTTCTTCCCTTCGCTTTAATCCTTCTAAATCCCCCAAGTAAGAGTTGCATTTGAATTGCCCTTTAACTAATTAGGTTTTATATAACAGTGGGGGAGGGAGGTGGAGAAAAATGATCCAACTAGAGTAGTGCTACGACACATTGCATGGGGAGCGACATTCATTCTGAAGTGTTTGCTGATGTTCTAGGAGAGCTAAGGTCCCAGGGGAAGTACCTCTGGGGCTTCATTCTCTCACGTCCCCTGTGTCCTCATCTCAGACCCATTTCATACTTGTGTGACTAGCATCTCACATTCATGCAGCCTTCTGTGGTAACCCTAAAACTGAATGAACATTAGGACACAGCTGCTTCCTTAACCCTGAGGCATAAACCAAATAGTGACATGAAGGAGGGGGGGAGTATCCCCTACCTTTAAAAAAAAAAAATACCCAAGAGGTTTAGCGATTTTTATTGACAACGGCCCACCTTGAGCAAATCTCTTTCTCCTGCGTTAATCTTTTCCCAAGTGAATGTACAATGTCAAGCCGCTTTTTAAGTGTGAGCTGATATCCATAGCTGCTGTTATCTCTATGGAGTGGGAAGGGACTGGGAATTCCCAGCTTAAATCAAGATCTGCCAAGTTTTCGGAAAGGTGCTAGGATGAGTCTTCAAACACGTGCCCACGAACCCCACACTAAGCACGTGGGTATCACTGACGTGTTGGGGTACCAATAGTGAGCTGGCCAGTGGACAGCTTCACTTCCTGGGGAGAGCTGGAGCTTCTGCTTAGCACTGGCGGGACCTACTCCCACGTGTACAGAATCCCCTTGGCAGGTGCTGAACGTGAGGCTCAGAGTGCCCGAGAATCTTGCCCAATGTCACATGGCCAGGAAGGCCCATCTGGCTCCAAAAGCTAAGCTCATAACCTTATACCCAGTGGGAAAGGTCAGAAAGAGAAACTGTAGACTTCATGAGTCCTACCCCAGACTCTTTCCAACCCACTGCGCTGCACCTCAGGCCCGGTGACCCCTAAATAGACCCATTTCCGTGTAGGGCCTTCTAGTGTCCTGAACGAAACCGGAAATCCGTCCCTGGTGCGTCACTGTGCTGTCAACAGAAGTTATAAGTACCGCGCCTGAGGAGTGAGGGAGGGCTGTCTTCTTGCGGCCCCAGAGACCTGCACCTGCTGAGGAAGAGGTTGACATGGGCAGATGTCAAGTATGTCGTAGGACACAGGACACTTCGTCCAGTAAGCTGTGCAGAGAATAAAACCTGCTCCTCCTTAGTCTATGACAGTAGAAGTCCATTTGTGTTTTAATCAAGACAGTCACTCACAGCAAAATGACCTACCACTGAACTGTGTCTTCCCGACTCGTTTAATGATGCCGCATTTCTGGGTAACAGCTTGCTGTGGAGACAGTGAGATAACCCTCACAGCCCCAGGGATTTCTTCTGGAGAGTGTTAGGGCTCTCTGTGGGTTCCTTTCTGGACAGCAATAGTCCCTGGGGAACAGCAGTGGGACCCTGTGACTCTGTCCCCACCCACCCCAGAGGGAGCATGCTGGACAAGAGCTCGGTGGGATCCTCCCCACAGTGGCTTCTCGTGTCCGTGGTGGCAGTTTCCCACAGTTTAGAACCAAAAAAAAAAAGTTTTTAAGAAACTTAAAAAACACTGGTCCAACAACATCATTTTCCAGAGAAGACCCTTTAAGGCTTAAATGGACTGTCTACGTCACCTGCATAGTAGCCAAGACCAGAGTCCAGCTCTCTGTCCAGTCTCTCAACTGGGGCTCCTGACATTGTACCACGATGTTCGACCCGGCCTTCCCGTTTAATTAGATTACTAAAGTGTGAAAAGCCACATGGTAGATTATTCTAGAAAAAACCTGATGGGAGAGCATGGTGACAATTTACCCTGTTTTTAAAGGTTGTCCACAGAGTGCGCTGAAAGCCGCCTACGGTTCATGCTCAGCGAATGCCATGTATGATGGAAGATAACTCAACACACTAAACCAACCCTCCCTCGAAAGCTTTCTTGATGAAAAGACATGTTTTTAGCCTTCTGCTTTAAGCTTGCTTTTCGGCTTGACACACTGTGGAGTTAGCAGGAGAGCGTCGGGTTCAGCGATTCTGACACGGTTCTTCCGACTCACAGCACAGTGTTCCTCGGGGCACAGGGTAGGGAAAACCCCTCCCAGAGCCTCCTCCTTATTACGAGGATCTCCATCGTCCTGACTCATGAAGACGAACCCCCTGGTGTCACAACCGAATGGTCACACGGCAGTCTTCTGAGTTCTCTCATCCGTGAAAAACAGGGATGATACGTATGGACTCACAGTCCAAACTGATGTGCTTCTAACCTTCAAAGAAACTTGGAAATTAACATTTTATCTTGAAATGTTAAAAATCTTTTTCACAGTCTTCCAAAATATTGAATAATTTTTAGTGCCTTCTGAATAATAGCATTAATCAATGTAGACTCCGGAACTGGACTATTCCCTAAAGTAAGCTTTTTAGCACATCAGAATCACTTGCTTTGGGAACAATTAGAAATTGCAGAAAACAAGGGGGGCCACACATTATTTTCTCAGCTTTAATTCAGCAGGAGGTGTTTATGCTACTGTTTGGTTTCTATTACAACAGCAAAACCCAGTTAGAATACTAAGAGCTCACATTTATGGAATGCTCACCACAGTGACACCCAACAGGAACTCATTCATTCCTGACTGCGGCCAGCAGGTCGTGTCATCACCCCCTCTTTACAGATGAGAAAGTTAGACACACAGCAGGTAAGGAATTTGTCCAAATGGTAGAGCTGGGATTCGAGTCCAGCCCACGCTCTATGTAAATGTGTCATATCTCAAGTAAATTTGCCCCGAATTGCTGTTTTCTAGGCTACCCATAGATGTAATTTGAAAATTCAACAATGACAATAAGAGTAATAGCATCCAATGAGCATCTCAGGTATTTTGTTTCTTTTGAAGGGAGGCTACTGTGGACTATGCGATTGTGGTCTCCACACTCCCAGAGCCAGTGTCTTTAGGGTCCAGTTCGTTTTCCCAGTTGCATGGGGCCAGGGTCTTTAAGAAGAAAAGGTTATTTTTGAATGATTGGCCATCCACAGTCGCACCAGTTGTATATGGTGATCCCTCTCCTCTCCCCCCCCCCCCGTTAATAATTCATCAACTCCAGTTTGGGTTCACCATGACAATCAAAAGGCTCAAAGTCAGCTCACGCAGCAATGATCTTTCCGTCATGCAGGGAGGAACTCTTCCTTTTCTGGATTCTCCAGGGAGCACACACCTCATCCCAATGGGCTTTGTCCTTCCGTGACTTCAGTGTGATCGTGAGAGGGCCTGTGGGGTGATGGAACCTAACAGCTGAGAGACACCTTAGAGACCTGTTAGTCTCGCGGCTAGACTCTAGCCTGCCTGTCTGACAGATGAGGAAACGGTTCCCGTAACCGACTGAGACCACACCCCTCACCTGCTAACTCCTCGGGCCCTTTGCCTTGCAACCGACTGCCATGTTGGTACCTTTATATTGGCCCAAAGATACTCCCTAGTTAACTCATAAAATAATTAATTCTGCAACAGTTCCCCTGAAGAGGCAATACAAATAACATTTGATGTGTTAGCATTTTTTTTTTTCTATTTGCAATTTCTAACTCCTGAAAACAAGTGGCTTACAGGTAGGAAAAAAAAAAATCTCAGAAGCTTCTTGGATAGGATAATATGGAATTTATCTCAATTATACTATTAATATAGCCTCTAATGTGCCTAATTGACTTCTGGGAATTAAACATTTGTTATAATATTAATTGAATATTTCTGTGTGCTGGCATCTTAGTGTAATAATAGTAACCAGAAAATAACTTGCTAATTTTAAGAGTTTCTTTTTCACTGCAATTATAAAATAAATTTTTAAAGATTAAGATAGTAAATTAAAAATCTCATGATGGCTAAATAGTAAAACAGGTATGCATAGACAGTAAATGCTGTTGGAATTCAGCGGCCACAAATGTCTATATCTTTTTTTTTTTTAGGACTCTTTCCCTTCCAATGAAAAACCATAGCAAATAAATTTGTCCCATTGGAGATATGTATAGATTACATTAGGATTTTATACGATGATGGTTGTTGGTTCTGACTTTTAATTGTTCAGGAAAGTTAGGCATCTCACATAATAAAAATTACTTGGGGAAAATAATGTCTAATTATCTTCCCAGAAAATACATGGGCTACCCTCTCCCTCCCTCCAAGAAACTATCTTAAGTATACAATACAGAAGAATATATTCTAGGTAGGGATCAGATTTTAACAGAGTTGTCTAACTTGATAATTCCATACAGGTCAAGAAGTTAACAATTCAGAAGTAGAATGACTTATATTAATTTTTATACATGTAGGAAGATCCTTAAAATGGAACCCCAGCATCCTAGGAAAAAGAGTCACAAAACACTAAGAAAAGACTCTACTAAAATATTAGGCATACACAATTATTTAACATATTGGAATATGGAAGAAACTTTAATTTATGAATTTAATTTCCAAAACTCGCTTCCAAATTAACGTTAAATTTTTTTGTCTTCGCTTAAATTTCTTGGCAAAGTTTATTCACAAAATAATTAATCACGTTACTTTAAACCCATCAAGACAAACCCATCACTGAAACTTAGCACAGCACCTGTCTTTACCCCTTCTATAGGAAAAAAATAGAACCATTCCAACAAACTGAAATGCTTTTCATTTTGATGCTAAGAATATATAAAACTATAACAATGGTTTGATGTTTTTTTCTAAACAATTTCTAGAAGTCATGTTAATGCCCTGAAAATGCAAATTTATAATTCTTTTTTAAAAAGCAATCATCGCAATCCAAATGGGCGTGTCTTCTCATGCACCCCAAATGCTCAGGTGAAAAGCCCACTCAGTCCACAGCTTGTGTATTTTGCCTATGTTACCAAATATCTACTGAGTGATGACACCTAGGCACAGGTGTGGAAAATTATTACATGCATTTTTTCAGTTTGCAAATTTTGACAGATGTAGTGATATTAACATTAAGATTTCCTTAGCCTGTGTGTGTATACACACAGCACAGAGCAACAGCAGATCAGCTTTCTAACACATATAAAAGAAAAAGTTCTAATGGAAGTTCCAGGACTTACAAGGATGTTATTAGCTGTCATTTAATTATGAAGGAAACAATCTGATCATACTTGTTTACAGTCGCCTAGCCAGTTGATCTCAATCCTTCTATCCTTAGATAGCGACTGAGTGAGGTCTTCTGTGAGGCTCTGCACTTCTCAAAGAGAGCCAGTCTAACTCCGGAGGTGAGAAACAGACCTGTGACATTTAAACTAGCCACGCTGGAACTCGGGTCTGTCCCCGTGGCAGTGAGGAGTCAGGAGCACAGGGACCCACTCCTGGGGCTCAGAGGTGAGCACGCTCCTCGTGGACTTGGGTGGTCCCAAAGGACCACCCAGGAGGTGGTTTTGAGTGATGAACCGGCTGTTTTCATCATCATGGTGGCCTGCGCACCTTAGGAAAATAGTTTTCGAGCTTCCGGTCCTAATCCTGGTTGTTCTGCCTCTCCGGAGTCATGATTTGTTACACTGGTGAATCTTAGAAAGAAATTACATCAATTTTTAGATTAACGGCTCTTGTAATTATTTCTGGGTTGGAACCAATCATTCTGGAAACATATTTTGAGGTTAAAAATATATCGTGGAAACATACGGCACCCAAACATCTGAACCTTAGGCACGATCGGACCCCTCCCCCCAGCCACAACCACCGCCACCGCCACCAGCCACCCCTCCCGTTCTTTGAGAAATTGTGTAAATAAAAGTGGGAAATAAATCCACTTCTTTGCAGAGATAATGGCTCACACTTAAAATGGACCCCAAAGAATCTCTCAGGAAAGACTAATGCAGCCAGTTCATATCTGTAAATATAAATTGCAGAGACTGGAATCCTCAAGTGAGAAATTATTTCTCCTCTGTTATCTTCTGGCTCCAGGCCTCAGCTTTCTATGAGGTTTGAATTGCTGCAGTCCCTCTTTGGTTAGGTGTGAGAAGATGCTACCTACTCTACCGCCAAAGTAAACGTATAGAGCCGGGTTAGGGAAGGGGCTCGAGATGTAATGTCCATTCAATGTTTTGGGAGTCATCAATTGCTTGCTCTTGTTTGGTGCTGGGGTCATGTTTCGTTGAGTGCATCACAGCCGAGTTGAAGAGCAGATGTGTGGTTTGTGTCTTTGTCCAAATGACTTTCTGTTGCAACCAAATGACATAATAGCTGAAAATAATAACATACCCTGATTTCTCCTGATGCATGCAGCTCCTTCCAAGTTTAATAGGATATGGCCGAATATTTCTTCCCTTGAGGTTTCTAACCCAAAACAAGGTAGGAGCATGTAAAGTTCCGACTGATAAAAAAAAAAAAATCCCACATGTTGAGTGGGAACATCCCACATACAATTTTTTTTTTTAGCACTATATAAGAGCGTTAACATAAATGCCACGTCTTTGAAAGAATCATAGTTCGAATATGTTTTTCTCTAAGATGAAGTGTCCCAGAAATACTCCGGTGAGAGATCTGGTGGGGGTGGGGGTGGGGGTGGGGGGATGAGATGACCTAAAAGTTATAAGCGTGTCATTAAATTTACGCGGAGTGTCAGGCAATCCCAGGAGAAGCCCAGAGCTCTCTGCCGTGTGCCCGTGGAGGGCACCACTAATAAGTCTTAGAAGCTTGTGAGCAGCGTAGGCGTCCCTCCGCCATCTCCCTTTCACTTCTGTCAACGGCCACATTCGTTGTGTGGAGGGTCGGGAGGAAATAAACGTCAAGGCAGTATTGCCGCCCCCAGAGGGGACCCATTTGCTGTTCTGGTTGCCCTGTATTGACTTACAGGAATTTGAACCTCTCTCTCTGCTTCTCCCTTTCTCCCTCCCCAACCACATCAATCACAGTGTATTTTCTCTGCTGGGGCTCTCCCTCTTGTAATCTTTCCCGAATTCACAACCATTCCCATCGGCAGCAGCCGTGTTCTGTCTGTCCTCCGGGCAGTCATTATTTCCTGACTTTTTCACATCAAAAAAAAAGAAAGAAATCCACGTGCAGAAGAGACTGACAGACAGCCGTCTGATAGTGCGGGGAGGAGACAGAGCTTTTAAAAACCGGGCGAGGAACTTCCTAGGAGGCAGGGTGATGTTCAATTCCCGCTAACATCTAGCCCAGAGCTATACACAGATAGGCGTGTATAAATAGTTTATTTTGAGAGAAAGCTGTATCCTTTTTGCCTTCTTCCCTCTCACCTAAGAAAAAAGGCCCATCTTTGGCTTCACAACTTCACCTTCCTTCCTAACATACAGGATGCTCCTTTTAAACGCTCATAATACACGTGCAGGGGGGAGTGGGCAAAAGGACCAACCAGAAGCCAGCAGCCGAGCTAAATAACACATTAGCAATTTGTAGAGGAGTCCAGCTCAGAGGGGCTGTCTTCGGTCCTTGATCTGAGTGACGCAGAGATGTCCTAGACGCATGTATTACTTGTAAACAGAATTATCTTAATCATCTGCTCAGAATGAATTTTTTTTTTCAACTTTCTGCCTACTGAGGTGGCAGAGCGACAGCTCAAACTCACCCATTTCAGGGCGATTCTGTGAGGCCTCAGGTGAGGTGTGGCTCTGTGAGACCGTTCACCGTGAGATGTCACTCACTTGGTGTTTCTCACCCAGTCTCAGAGCTTAACAAATTACACCAGACGGGATCCAATACCAAACACATCTCCGGCATGAGTTTCGGAGAGGAGCAAAATTATGCATTGTTCAAAACCCGCAACAGACCCATTTAATTACTTGGCTGTGTTTTCTGTTGAGTGTCAGGGGACCGAGAGCTCTCAGAAATGTCGTTAGTCAATGCCGGCTGCGCTGTTTTAGAATGTGGATAATGAGTTCAAACGAATCTATTTGGGAAGCGGCACAGTTGAATGAGGTGTTTGAACCTGAAGTTTTCAGCTAAACGTGCACTTCCCAGCAGAGGCCGGCCTCGTGCAGCCGTAATTTATCTTGTCGACATCTGCAAAGAACACCAGCCGCTGTCCTGTCTGGGCTCTTTTCACAAGCAGCTCCTCGTGAATAATTGGAAGAGAAATAGCAGGCAGACTTAGAGAAAAATCCATCATTAACAAACCGGTATCACCACAAAGGTAATGAATGTTGAGAAGAAGGCTATGTTTTTGAAAGGGAGACAGGTTCAAGGTGACTCTGAGACTGACATCCAGTGGTTGGCCACTGTGACCCTTTTCTGCGATGTCTGATCTCACTGGTTTATATGTAGGTGAGCATATAGCCCCATAGAGAGAATGACACGGAGAATGAAGGCGATGCTATAGCTCATTAACTCAACACAAACTACTATTACAATAGGGAATCCCAGTCTCTAGAATTGTTACAAAATAAACTTTGCATAAGTGGATGCTTGATTTAATTGGGAATTATTCTGGCCCCTGAAAACAAAGCTTCATAAACTTTAATTCTGGCCGTGTCAAACCATTGTCAGCCGCATACAAGATTTCTTTGGTGATTGGTACAGAGTCCCAGAAAGTAACGTGCAGATAGTCTCTTAATTTAGGGCTACGTTTCAAGTGGGTTGATGATACGTTATTGCAGTTTGAACATTTCAAGATTGTTTCTAATATGCTGTTCATTCTTTTAAACCTATCCAGTTGCTCCCAAAGTAGCTTTGTCAACTGTTTCTTCTGTTCAAGTTGCAAACCACAAGAGAGGTAGGAGTTCTTGGATTCATACAGTGATTTCATGGTGTTACGTGTTGTGAAACATTGCACTGTATGAATCTGGAGTTTCTGTGAAGTGTACCCATCAGCTTATTGGCGAGGCATGCTGACTGATACTGATCAATGCATCCGACAGTACTGAGAATGTCATCTGTAAGGGGGGGGCGGGGGAATGTCATCTGTAAAGGGGAGCTTACTCAGAAATTTGCTGCAACATCTGTTTTCTGAAAAATTAACATGTGAGTAAGAACTATATTAGTGTAGGTTCCTGGACAACACGAATGTTGGAGTATTAATGTTGCTATTTGTTTGCATTAGAAATATGGAAACCCACTTAGAGTGAGTTTCAGGGACGCTTTCTACGAGAACAGAATGGCAAGTTCTGTATTATGGTGCCCGTTTGACATGCTAACACACCCAATACCTTGGAATTTACTTCCAAACATTATTTGGAATGAATCTGAACAAATACCAGTGAAGATCTGCACTGAGTTCAGCATTGATCATGACCCAAATATAAGAATTATGTTACCTTCTTTAAATGAAAGTGAGCAGCATCTTATCTGTGACTCGTGAATGGCCCATTCAGCTAGCCATCTGTCCCTCACAGAGCGAAGGTTTTTTTCAGGAAACGTGAAACCTCTTGTTTTAATTTGGTCTTGTCCCTTTCAATGTCCTCTGTGACAGACGTGTCCTGTTTTCCACCCTTTGACTCTTGAGCAGATGTTATGTTTTCCTCTTTTCCTTTCCCTTTTTTAAGGAAGCACCTCTTACAAGTAAAATATATGTATTAACAAAAATCTGACTTCAGTTTGACCCACTCGGTGAAAATGACCCAAATATCTCCCCTATTCCTCACTGAATGCAGCCGCACCAGTTTCCAGATTTTAATCAACATCGAGCTACATGGGAATAGCAAAAACGATAGTAGCTGAACCATGTCCTACACTTCCCTTACACCGTGCTGTTCTTCCGTGGGGAACACAGGCGCTGCCCTTTTGAAGGGTTTCCACCCGGGTCTGAGACCCAGGGAAGCTGGGTTCTGTAGGAGCTGAGCAGCCCCAGGGCAGGTCCTGAAGCCCCTTTGGGCCTGTGTGTGCCTCCCGGGAGGCAGTCATGGAGGCCCCAGTAGTTGACACAAAGCAACCAGAGAGGTGACAGAGGAGGGACGCAATGGGGACTTGCACCAAGGCCATCTCTTTTATGCGTGTCAAGCACGCTGGATGCACGAGAGGCCCGCTGACCTGGCGATGACTTGCACCCTCCCTCGGTGACTCTCTGGTGTCTCGGTGTCACAGCACTGACAGGGTCCTGGCACACCTTCGGAGGCAGGAAGAAGCCACCTAACGAAGTCGAGCTATCATAGAAAAATCCACTTGGTCCCCAGTGGTGTGCTCGGAAGAGCTTGGGAAGCTGCAGCAGGTTGCGAGGCGGGTGGGGCGGGGTAGGGACCCGAGACGCTGCACTCCCACCTGTGGGCAGGCCCCCTGGGGGCACAGCGGCTCCCTTAACACAGTGCAGTGCAGGGGACATGTTTTAGGGTTCTGATTCATACACCCTCTATCTAACGCCATCTTCCCAAATCCTTTCTTTCTGAGTGACTGAAATGAGTTTTCTCCAGCTCTGACTTTGAATAAGCGTTCCTCATTAAGCCAAAAAAAAAAAAAAAAAAAAAAATCTAACGGGGCCACGTTCAGAATACTCTATCTTATACTGACATAGGTAATGTGGGCAATGGAATAATGTAACTAAAGGCAACATAGGGAACAGTAAGAAAAGAGACAAGGAGAAATGTAAGCCCCTCCTCTTCCCAGCATCCTGTCTTCTCCACCCTCTTTCTCTGCAACCTTCTGTTTGCCTGGCACTTCCCTCTGTCCTGGTCGTCCCCACCAGTCTCAGAAAGAGCCCCTAAACCTGCAGAGAGCTCGGGGTCCCTCCTGGTCTAGAACGCCATCTTTAAACACGCCCGCTTCACAAACAAACGTCTAGCTTCCTTTGCCCTTAACTAGCCAGGGGCTTCCTTAGGACCACACTGTCCTAACTGCCTTACCTGACCTCAGACATGTCTGGTGGGGGATCTGGGTTATCACAGCTTGGGGGTGGAGGCCAGGAATGCTTCTGAGTAGCCTATATTATGCAGAACCACGGAGAATTGTTTGGCCCCAAGGGTCCGTAGCGCGAAGGTTGAGGGGGCCTGCACTGGGCTTCGCGGGGCCGGACCGCGCTCACGCTGTCCCCTGATATGTGAGGTGGTTCTCGGTCACCATGAGTGGACAGCATCCGCCATGCCCTGCGGACCACGCAGGTGTCTTTGAGAGGCCACCGCTGGGGTTGTTCACACAGCAGTAATTAAAACGTGTCTGAAAAAAAATATATCGTCTCTAATGCCAGTTGAGGTGGAAAAGTGATATACAACCAGAGCGATTTTCAGATATCTGCTTTTTCCTGCCGAAATCGGCCTGCGCAGACTTAGAGTCCGCCGTCCGCCCACGCCATCACTAGTTCAGCTACGTCCTGTGGTGTGGCAGCTGCTTTGCTGAATAAACTCTCTGACATTCGGGATATATATGGCCAGAGTCACGGAATTCGAGTGGCCGAGGAAGGAACTGAAAGGTTTTCCTCCGTGTCGTCCCCTGCCTCCCCACGAAGGCACCTTGGGAGCATCACTGAGTCATCGGGCCACCCACTAGGCAGCGTGTTTTGAGTGTTCAGCGTGTGCCAGCTGATGTTCTGAGCTCTGTGGTGACAGCTGTGAACAAGACAGACCCGGTCCGCACTCGTGTATTTCCAGTTAGAGCATGGGCAAGGTTTTGTTTTTGGGTGCTATGAGTTCTATGAGACAAATTAAACAGGCTCAGGAAATGGGGAGGGGGGGCTAGGGTGTTCGGGTCCGGCGTTGTCACTTTAGATAGAGCGGTGAACTCAAAACAAAGTGAGGAAGCAAGTCATAGGGACGTTTGGGGGAGGAGTATTCCAGACAGAGGTAACAGCAAGTGCAAAGGCCCTGGGGAAGTGCTGGGCCTGTTGGCAGGGCAACGTGGAGGCGCTGAGCTCCCAGGAAGCCAAAGGGCCAGATCCATGGGGAACGCATGAGCTCAAACTCTGTTCATCTGAGTGAAAAAGGGAGCCATGGGGATTATGAGCAGAGGGATGTCATGACTGTTCTAAGTTTTGAAAGAGTTACTCTAACTGCTGAGTGGAGAAGAGACTTTCATAAAGATGGAAACCAGGAGAGCAGTTTGGGGACACTAGCAATAACCCAGGTGTGTGTGTTTGGGGAGGGGGTGGAGGCGCGGTGATGGTGGCTGTTACTAAGGATGAGATGGTGAGAGGTGGTGAGATTTAAAATATATTTTCAAAGCACAGCTGGCGGATCTGCTGATGGTTCGGTTGCCAGGGATGAGAAAATGAGAGGATGTCAAGAACAAATCCGGGAATTCTGAGCTAAGCAAGGAACAGAGTAGTGTTTGACTGAGCGAGGCTGGGCCCCCTGGGCAAGGAGCAGGTCCGGGAAGGCAACATAGAAACGCAGTTTTGAGCTTGTTGAAGTTGGGATATCTCTACCCTGTGCCTAAGTGGGGGTATGAAGGAGGCAACTGAGTTTATCAGTCTGGATGAAGTTTCACTTGCTCGCTGGGAATAAGTATTTTGGGAAGGGGAGCATATAATGGTTCATACAGTCATGAGGCTGGCTTACAAAGGGTAGGATCCTCGTAAAAACTCTGGCTCCGGGGAGAGCCGAGCGAGCAGCGGTCCAAGCACTGAGCCCTGAGCCATTTGAGGAGACGGGACAAAAGGGAGGGGAAACGGTGGTGGGTGGGGAAGCAGAACGGAGAGAGAGTTGCGGCCAGAGCCCCCTGCTGGCGAGGGGTTGCCAGAGAGCTCTGAGGGCTCCGCTGAAATTGACGGTCATGAACTTAAGAGTGAGACTTGTTTCCAAACGGTGGGAGGCGCAGCCAAGGTTCTATTGGAGCAAAGATGGCCCGGGCGCTGGGGATGGCTCCTTGGCCTCTGCCCCAGGCGCTGGAGTGGCTCTGGTCATGGCAGAGCGATGCCCCGGAGGGGCAGAGCATCGCCCCTGGTGGGCGTGCCGGGTGGATCCCAGTCGGGCACATGCGGGAGTCTGTCTGACTATCTCTCCCCGTTTCCACCTTCAGAAAAATACAAAAAAAAAAAAAAAAAACGGTGGGAGGGAAACTTCAGCCACACTCAGCTGCCAGGGTGTGTGGGCATGGGGAAGTGGTCAGTGGGAATTAACCAGGACTAGGTTTGCCCAGGAGACGGGGGCCAGGGCGTAGGGGACAAGGGAGATGAGAATAGCTAAAAGGAAGTGATTGCAGGGATGGACCGTGCACTCTGTTCTTGCAAACAGGGAAGGGAAGAAATGGTAGCTCGGAGAATTGGAGGCTCAAAGAGTTACTGAGCTATTACTCTTGTCCCTTGGGGTCTTAATACTGATAATGCCTCTTAAACTGTATTATTAATGATCATTAATGGATTCCGTGCCCGTTTTGGAAAGACTAGTTATACAGAACCACATACCATTCATTAAATTTAAAGACTAGAAAACAGGACCACATTTGACATAACTGCAGAGGGTCGTGGGCTGGATTTGAGTGTTGAACTTGGATATCGACAGATACATGTTTTTCTTGGATGAACTTAGGTGGAGCTCAGCTGTCATTCTAGCTGTTGGGCAGATCGTACAGTTCTTCCAACACCCACAAAGGAACCACATTATGAAACTTCTCCAGACGTCAAACTCTCCCTGACCTCAAGAGATTTAGCACTAAATCTGGTGTTAAGTGAGTTTTCCTAACACACTTCCAGTTCAATGAACTTGGATCACGCCGCATCTCCACGGGTTTCCTTAGCCCGTGCTATTTTGTTTTCCATCCGAGCACCTGTTTGTCTCACCCACTAAACTCGCTTCTAGACGACCAGGACTCCTGTGCGGTTCTGCAAAAGTCCTAGGATGAATCTGTGCCCATAAAAGATGCTTTTGAAAAAATGTTGGATCAGTTATATTGTTAGATTAGGCACAGTGAGGCCCAACCTGGGGAGGGGACTGTGAAGGGACCCTTCCAGAGAGGGGACCTCAAGGGTGGACTGTTAGTGCCCACCCCTCGGGGATTCCCGGCAGTTTGAAGAGGTCCTTGAAAAGCCATCAAATTTGAGACTTGTGTCTCCTCCCTGCTCCCACACCCGAGATGGCTCCAGGTCAAAAAGATCTTGCCTGTTTCAAACCCTCAGTCAGGGAAAGCTCTAGAGGCCTTCTGGGTTCCCCTAAGGAGTCAGAAAGGCCAGCTTAAGCACAGTGCAATTCAGCGAGATATAATGTATCAGGCCAAATGCTTGTTGTTTTCCAAGAGAACTTAACTTGGTGATCTGTAATTCTGTTATTGTTATTAATTTGGCATGCCTTAACTCCTAAAGTTTGTGCAAATTTTTTCTCACCCCTTCTCCCACGTTGGAGTGCCAAGGAGTCCTTCTACCTGTACCCTTCCCCCTCTGGGTCCTCCAGACCCTCACCCCCACCCAACCCACGCACAGTGACAACCAGACAGACAGCCTCCCATAGCGGAAGTGGCTTGCCTTCAGGAACCTCCCCTTCTCCTTGCCTCTGGGGGTCCCCAAGATGCTACCCCTATTCCTGGGGACCTTCCACTCTCCACCCTCTTCAGTGTCCTCCTCTGCTTCTATCCCAGTTCTATTTCATTCTGTCAGAACCTTGACCTCAGCTCTCTGCTGTCGTAACTGGCTCTTCCATAAATGAATCCATTATCATTCTGATGAGTAGCAGTATGTTAATAATAATAATAATAAAAAAGGCTAGTCCCCCTTCCTTATTCTTCCTTATTCATTTTTGATGACACTTACTCATTTTTACTCCGGTCATCAAATACAATGTTTCCAAAAGAGAAACTCAGCACTTGGTGAAGCGCCTGGCACATGGTAGACCAACCCAATGAAGTATTTATTGAATGAATGAATGAATGAATGAATGGTCTCAGACAGTGACTGTGTTGGGTTTCCTTGTGAGATAAATAAAAGCCGGACATTAGTAAGAGGAGTATTTTTAGATAAACAAGGTTGACAGTATCACGGTTAATCTTCCCCTTAAATGCCTAGCTAGGTCTACCTCCCGCCATATTCTGAGAAGACGATTTAGATTTTCCACCTAGTTACCCCTCGCCCCTTTTTTCCAGTTTGATTTGACAATGACTGCTACCATTCGAGGCTTTGTCTTCATCACTTCTTTTAAAAAAGATTGAATCAGGCCAATGGCTCCTTGCTTTGGTTGAGATGCAAGAGAAAGAAATATCCGGCCCCTCCCCCCCCCATCCTCATCCTCTCCTCCATCTCTGTGTCATTGTCACCCTCCCCTTCAGAGGCACCTCCAACATTTTGAGGAGACAAAGGAAAAGGGAATCTGGGATGTGTTAGCTGCCTGGTCTTTCTTTCACAGCAGATTTAGCTTGAAACTCGGAAGAAAGAGAAACCTTAAGAGCCCCTTTTTTATGCAAATAACCCCCCTGCTTTTTACACTTTCTCTCACACTTAAAGAAACATGCAGATTGGGCCTGGTGAAAGGCTCTCAGAGGCAATTGGGGGGGGGGACCCACGAAATAGAGAAAGTGTAGGTGTCTAGATCCCTGTTAAATAGGCCATTATTTCTGTGGAGCCCTGACCGAGTTACTCTCTGGGCATAAGTGACAGCGAGACTCTAAACCAGGAGGCCACGGGTGAGGACAACCAGGTCTCTGATGCTCGCAGGCTTCGCAGCCTCCCGTGTAAGACTGCAGATGGGGAGGGGAATGGGGAAAGCGATACAAAAACAGCCAAGTTCTCAGGGTGCAAAAATCAGACGTTTGCACCAGCGGAAACCAAGCCTTCCCCAAATATTAAAAGGTGTGCACCTGCGAATGCTTCTGTTCATCTTGTCTGCCAAGAATTAATGACCTCCAGTCCTGTTCTGAATGTCCAACCTTTCTCTCCTGCTTGAAACAGATGCTACTTCCATGCCAGCCGCCAAACCACCTGTTGTCGCCATGTGTCATGTCGAGTCGCGTCGATGTAACGCCACCCCGCCATCTTCTCTCCACCCCTCATTTTACCCCAGCATGTAGTGTGCTATTACTCTGCTGCCGTATACACTCTGGTATACATCTCTGTTCTTCCTTGCAAGATTGTGAATGCTTCGGCCACTCCAATCGATGCAGTTATATCGATCTGCTAAACACAGTCATTTGCGTGAGCTGTAAACACAACACTAGAGGGCAGCACTGTGAGTTATGCAGGCTGGGCTACTTCAGAAATGCTTCTGCACAGCTGGACGATGAGAATGTGTGCATAGGTCAGTTCCATTATACTTTCAGCTATTCTTCTGTGCCTTTCGAGCGATTGGGGGAGCTGCGTAAGGTGGAGAGGGTGATGTGCACCATGGCTGAGCCAGGACGAACTTTCTCAACGGAGAAAACGTCCTTGTGGCGGACTTAAAATTCACTTGTGCTGGTTTGAAATCATAGATGGGGGGAGGGGTATATATTTTCAATCCTCATGTTACTGTTGCTTTAAAGATAATGAGGTGGAAAATGTTTAGCAGATTTTTTTTCTTTTTATTTTTTTTGCATGAATTCTTAAAACGTGGTAATGTCAACCTAATCTTAAAATCAAGCTATGCATTCAACATTTAAAATGGAAACTCATTTAATTATAGATCTGAGAAATGAGGGTACAAACTCGTGCACATAATTGGTAATCAACAAATATTGATCGATTTAAAATATTGCCATTTGCAATTAAAGCCACTAGCAATTGGTCATGTAGAATTCTGCCTGACTTTTCCAAACATAGTAAAGAAATTCCATTTATTGAATTTTTCTACAGTCCCCAAAAGGAGAAGCAATTTCTCAAAATTATTCTCGATGATTAATTCTTTTAGCTGCGTGAGCCCTGGAACACGGGGTCCACAGAGTTGGGTCCTGGAGCACACCCCCATCCACCATGACTACTGATCATGTCACCTGGAGAGAATCAGGTGGCCTTCTCATCCAAAAATCCTCCTCCTACCTTGTGCATAGTGGGACCTGTCTTTAAGAAAGGGAACTGATAATAAATTTAAAAAGTAAGAAACAATAAATGGAATTTCATTTCGTAATTACTTGGAAAAAACGCATATATTCAAAATGGTGAAGGCAATATATCTGTTACCACACCATCTAGGTTAACTATATAGGCAACCAATTTTAAAGATAGAATTTCTCACACGGAGACTAATTTAAACAGAATACAGGAGCTAAACAATGGCAGATGATCTTTTCATCAACAAAGGAATCCAATCAATCTGCAATTCTGGAATTATTATTCTTTGATTGAAGTATCAAAGTCATAGGTATTGCTAAGTGGCTCATTAAATAGCTGAATGAGGTGTGTGAATTCAGTTGGGCCAAGTTTACATACTACTGTGCATGTCTACAGTATGTCCTATTTTTCAAAGCCTTCCTTACTTATTATTTATGAATTAGTGAAGAAATCACTGGACTTAGAGGCCGGAGAACTGGGTTCAAGTCCCAGCATGCTATTTACTAGCTGTGTGCCTTCGGTAAGTCATTGGAGAACGTCTGGTCACACTGGGATCATATGGGGTGCACAGATAACCCTCGATGAACTGTGGACTGACTAGTGAATGCTTTTTTCCCTTGACCCTCATTAACAAAACCATGCGGTGAGGGGGTAAGTGTTCCACTGATAAATTCCCCTACTTTCTGGTTGAGAAAAGGAAGGCGAATTCACCCAAACCATGCAGTGTTAGCAAAGACTTTCACTTACGGAACGCTCTTTGAATGACAACCACAATCCCACTATGAGCTTGTGAGCAGGAGTTCAGTTGCCTTTTCTAACACTTAGGTTACAAACGATTTGAGGATATGGATAAAAACCAAAAAGACACATAGCTGTCTGAATTTTGAATGCAGCTTACCTTTCACTGAATGTCATTTGTAAAAATATATAAATGTCATACTATAAATATGGAAAACAAGAGAAAAGGCAAAATAAATCAGAACATGGGAATAAAACCTTGTTTTTTCCCAAGGTTTTCCCTTGTTTTTTCATTGTTACAACTTACGTAAGGTTACAATGGTTTACAATTTAATTTCACATTACTTGAAATCTAGCTAAGAAAAGGGCCTACAGAGAAAAGATTTTGACTCCATAGAATTTCTCATACCAGGGAACTTCACCAAACCCCACCATGTTTTACTCTGAGTGGTCTACCCTGACGAAGTTGGGCCTTTTTCCAGTTCTAAAGCAACCTGTGAATGACAACCTCCCCACTTCTATTTGATTGTAAGAGGCATAGGTCTGTCTGCTGTAAACCCACGTTGGATTAGCCACCGACGAGAAGACAGCCCATTCAGAGTTCATCTTTGAAATCACTTGAACTATAGATGAAATGTGGAAAGCTTAGTATACATTTTTGCATGTATTTCTACTTTTTTTTTAAAAAAAATCAAGAGCAGTTGTTTCTTCCATTTCTAGAAGGTTTATTAAAATTATAAACCTTTGGGGAATTTTAAAAACTATAAATCTTTGGGAAGCATTTATTTTATACTCTTTCAACCGAGTAAAGGAATTGATAAGCACAAAGATGAGTGTGTTTAGGTACCCTTAAAATAAGCTACAAGATGCCCCCCCATACCAAAATTCCTTTAATTGTTGCCCTTTTCCTAAGGGGTAAAACTGTCAGAAGATGAACTGAAAATTTTGGCTTACTGGAATACGCGATGGTCTGTCTTTTCTCCTTGGTCTATAGACATACAATGAATCAGTAACAATAAGATTTCAGTCCTCCCACTTGACAGGCCAGGAGCAGAGAAGTCGGGCCAGCTGTGTACAGCTGAAGCTGGAGTTTGCTCTCAAGGGCCAAGGGAAGAAAGCCTGTGGCTCCATTGCCAAGGTTTGCCCTGGGGGCAGCACCAACCCACTCCCTATCCCCCACATTGAAGCTCCCAGAGGGCTTAAGGCAGGAGGAAGCTGAGAATGACATTTGAGAGGAAACACCCCAAGTAACAGAGTTCATTCTTATATCATTTTGTATGGAAAGCCCTAATGAAAATGAGTTGGGTAAATTTTCACAGGATTAAGCAGTCATCTCAAAAAAATATAAATGTCATCTTACTCTTCTCTAATTTTTTTTAAGGCACTTTCCCAATTCTTGAACAATTGGCAATAAGATCCACTGGGGGACACCCATATCTTTGACTGAATGTCGATTCTGTTGAAATAAGTCTTAACCAACTTGCATCATTTTATATTATGGCAAATATAAAATGCAGGCTGTTCCACGTTGCCACAGTGATTGCTGCTTTGTGATTACTGGTGGATTTACTCATTTCCATACAAATCCCAGGCCTAGCCATGTCTCCAAAGATGCATGTAATTACCCTGTATGACGCAGCAATTACATGACGATGACATCCTCGCACGCTTCTGTTTTATGTAAACATGAGCATTAAGCAGGAAAATAGTGGGTTACTGGCTTGTGACCCTGAGTAATTGCTGCTAATTATCCCTGGTGACAACCTTGGCATCAGAGGGAAACCCAGGCTCAGTGGTTGCTACGAAACATCCCTTAGATAATAATGTATTGGTTCTTACTTCCTTGGCACCCAAGATTGGATCACCAGCCGTACCTTCTACAGAGCAAAACAAACACAGGACACTTTTAGCCTATGCTGATTGCAGTCTGACTTTGCAATCAAACCTCCAAAAGTATTTCATGCTGTTTTTAGTCTAGCAGTTCTGCATACTCTTCCTAGTTCCACAAAATAAAATATAATTCTCCAAGTCTATCCTCACCTCCCCAACACCTACCATGGACCATAGCCCCGCCCCATAAGTAATATTTTCTTAAAAACTAAATTATTTGTATGTAAGGTAGAGTGTAGCCCATACCACTTCCTGTCACTTGTTTTTGTGACTGGTTGAGTAATATTATGCTTGCCACCTTTTCCTATGACAACTTCTGGGATGTACCATGGTATAGATGTTTTACACTAAAGAAAAAACAACTTTGTTGACATTTCTCTGCATCTAAAACCTGATATTAATCAATCTTTTATGGGCTAATTGACTAGGGTAGTATGTGATTTCATCTTGGCCAGAGAAAATTCTACTACCTGGCTTACAAAATAATGGTGATTTATTGTCAACTTAGACAGTTTAAATAGTAAAAAAAAATATTACAGTTTTGGGGTAAGTACATACTTATCATATACATATGTACAGAAAAACATTGGAAAGCCAAAACAAAATTAGTATTTAAAAAAAAATTTAAACCCCCATACACGTACATTAAAATGGAAAAATGCCAATTTAAAATAAAACTCTCGTCATGAAGGACAAACCAAGCCAGTGAAGGAGAGAGCATTTTAGAGTTAATTTAGTTTTATTTCTACCTAATTATGTCACTATTAGTCTTAGAAATGTATCAAAAGAATGCTGAATTTAAAAAAAAAAAGACTTAATCAACATGAAATAAATCACAACTCTAAGGTACTCCACATTCTTTGAAGAAATCACCTAATTAGCTCCCATGACGAAAAACAGAGGCAAACCTCTGGACCTCTCCGTAATGTTAAACCTTGAATCTCCATTGCTAATAGATGTTAAATTTGCTGATATTAAACTGAAATTCTCAGGGCTTTCCCTGGTTAGTTGTTTGGTTGTTTTGCTAGGTATGATTTTGTTTTGTTTTGTTTTGTTTTGTTTAACAAGAAAGCCTCTTCATGGGGCCATTTATAAATAAGAGAAGCCAGAGACAGAGGCGTGAGCCCCTCCCTCAGCGTCTACAGTGGGGTGAGCAGCAAGGAAACCGTGTCCCTCCCACTCCACGCGCTGCAAAAACCTACGCAGTTCCTTCCGGTTCAGCCTTTAAGCCAAACAGCGCTTAGGAAGTAAAAATATCCCATATAAGAATGTGTGCGGAATGGAGAAAATCTCCAGTTTCCTTTTTATATCATTACGTGGTCCTGCCAGTAGACATTCTAATGAAAAAGTATGTCTCCAACGATGCCCGTGTTGGAAGTGACCTTGGGATTACAGGATTTATGTTTCCTGCCCGATGTTCTTCTACCTAAGCCGCAGCCAGGCGGCACTAGCACGCCCGGGAGATGCAACCTCCAACGGGTGCTGCCCCGAACCCTCAAGCCAACCCTGCCTGGATGAACAGAGCACTTTCAAATTGCACTGTCAAAATGTTCAGCCGTTCTCAGGGACGGCGCGTGTAACAGATCGGCCCATTTGAATAATTTAAAGCAGATTTTACCCCGGTGGCATATCGATTTATCCTTGATATACAAACTTCTCCCGGTATTCATGAGACCATCTAAAACCTCCCTGACAAACGGAGTCTCCATCACGATCTGTTAGCAGCGGAGAGCGCACTGTCTTATTCCCTAACAAGGTTTCGGTTGATTTCCTCCCGTGTCATAAAAATACAAAAACAAAAACAAAAAACGGTATCACGGAAGGCCTAGCGAGTAAATAAATGGGCCTGCGATAGCCGGTACCTGCCGAAGCATTTCATTAGCGGGCCGCCTTCCCTAAGTAAGTGATGCGCGCTGGTTGCTGAGCAACAGCGTGAGTGTTGAATAACCTGCTGGCCGCGGGGACTTGCCTCCAGCCTGTGTCTTGTCTCTACAGAGTGTTATTGTAACCCTTTGGGCTCCGTCCATGACCGTTGTAATGGCTCGGGATTTTGTGAGTGTAAGACGGGGACGACAGGGCCTAAGTGTGATGAGTGTCTGCCGGGAAATTCCTGGCACGCCGGCTGCCGACGTAAGTAACCTAAGAAACCGTGGGAGCCGCCAGCACCCCCCACGCGCCCTCTGCCCGCGTGTGCGCCCGCGCAGCATGGCTCAGCCCGCTTGTCCAGGCCGCGGGTGCAGCGGCTCAGAGCAGAAAAAGACCCAACCACTTGCTCCCGAGCTTGAAAAGCTACTCAAAGCATTTCCCCACTATCTATCTATCTATATATAGATATATAGTTAAGGTTGTCACTGATGATGACGGAGAGAAGAATTCCAAGAATGTCTTTGGCTTCCCATCCGAATGCCATTTCCCAATGAGTTCTGGAAGTCACTACTTGCCTTTGTTTAAAATCAAGATATTTTTCAAAGCCTGCTTTGGAAAATATTGGAGATTTTTATTTTTCTCTGGGATTTCTTTTCCCGCTTTCTTTTCTTGCTTCCTCTTCATCTTAACGCATCATAGTCAGGAATGAAAGCATGTTTATGACCTGTCATAGTCACTGAGTAGACTTTTCTTTCTTAGGTTTCATTTAGAAGCAGTAAGTGTCCATATTTGGCCTTAAAAAATAAAATAAAAGCTACGGCATGCCCTGGCCTGTGGACAGGAGACAGAGCAATCTATCAGCAGCCCAGTGGGCTTCTTGGAAGCCCAACTTCATCCCCTCTGATAGCTGGCGCAACTTATATTGAAATATTGTATGCAGATCTGTGTACCCGGCCAGACCATAAATTCAGTGGCACAATAGGGACCCAGCTTGTAAGCCCTCACCGCAAAGTGAAGGCTGATGTGTATGTGGTTAATATATGTCTTGAACTCGAAGGTACCCTGGGAATCTAGAGTTCATAAATTAAATGATATCTACATAACTTATCACTACACTTGCTATCATACCCATCACTGCATCTTAGCCAAAAAAAAAAAAAAAAAAAACCCAAAAACCTAAAGGTAATAAATCTAAGGGATATTTAAATGCCAGGGAAAAATAAATGGCAAAAGTCAATATTGATTTTAAGCCGCTGAGGTTAGGCACCATCCAGCAAGCCGTAGATGGATGTCATGGAATTCGGTCCAGCCACATTTCTCTGAGGATTATCAGACCTTATTAAAAGCTTGTCAGGGCAGGTTGGCATGTCAGTGAATTCAGGGAACATAAATTTAAAAATCTGAGGAGAAGCTTCTGTCACTTATAGCCTTTCCTGCTTTTTAATTCTGCACTAACTTTGCATTCTGTCTCTACCCAGTTGGCTTACTCATATGAAAGAGCCACCAGGCAGATTCTCCAGAGCAGCCATAGTCCAGTAGAAAGTCGTGCAAACCAGATAGGTAACCTTAAATGTTTTGTTATCCACATTGGAAAAGAAAAGATAAATAGGAATTGATTATAACTAGTTGTTATACCCAAAATATCTAAAAATATTATCATTTCCACATATAATTAACATTAAAATGACCAAGGACATGTCTTACACTTTTTCCCTATAGCCTTTGCAGTCAGATGTGTGTTTTGTACTCAAACACAATGTCTCAATTAGAACGAGCCGCCATACTGCAAGGCTTCGTGGTCACATATGTCTATCGTATTGGACAGCACAGCTCTAGAGGTTTCTTTGCTTCCTTTTCACTTGAAAAAAAATGTCAGCAGGCCGGAATGGTGTAAAGCCCATTTCTACCCGAGTTACACAGGGTACTTGGCCCCTTTCTGTGGGATATATGGTTATCTATAAGCCACACGTCTACAGAATGTAAGACAAAGTGAAACGTGCTGCCGTACTCATGTCATGGGCGCCAATGAGTTGTGGTGACAGGATGAGAAGTTGGCACTGAGCTGGCCAAGGTCAGGATGCATTCTGGGAGCTGGAGGGTGAGTGTCTCTAGCATGGCAGCGAAAGACAGTTGTTGTCAGAGTCATCAGGCAGCACGCCTGAATGTAAGCGCTGGATAAGGTCATGGTTTAAAAGTCCTACGTGCCGTGGGTTTCCAGAAAGCACCTTGGGGGCTCTGGATGGGTTGGTGGATCCCAGGGGCCGGCCATGTGAGGAGCCAGGACACAGACAACAGCCATCAGTCCTGGGGCAAATGGATGTAGAGGCCAAGAGAAGGCCAGCAGTCAGGAGGAGAGAAGAAACGAACAGAGGAGGGTCCAAAGACAGCTTAAAGACTCGAGGCATAAGGCCTGACCAGGCGGGGGCACAATGGATAGAGTGTCGAACTGGGATGCAGAGAACCCAGGTTCGAAACCCCAAGGTCACCTGTTTGAGCACGAGCTCATCTGGTTTGAGCAAGGTTCACCAGCTTGAGCCCAAGGGCACTGGCTTGAGCAAGGGGTCACTCGGTCTGCTGTAGCCCCCCCCCCCCCCGTCAAGGCACATATGAGAAAGCAATCAATGAACAACTAAGGTGCCGCAACGGAGAACTGATGCTTCTCATCTCCCTTCCTGTCTGTCCTTTTCTGTCCCTCTGTCTCTGTCATTAAAAAAAAAGAGAGACTTGAAGCATAAGGTATAAGGTAACTTTGTAAAGAAGACATGCTTCTCGACAACCAAGTCACATGTTACCCTCCTGATGCAGCAGGACCTCAGGAACGGGAAGGACATCGGGCAGGTACATAAGCTGATCCAGCCTTAGGGAAGACGCATCCCAGAAAGGGGCTGACCCAGCCTCTCTGTATTGATTACTGGAGTGTTATACAATGATGTAATGGCACCAAACTTTCCCTTCTGGAATTGGGAGACTGGAGTTAAGCATGGCCAACCACGTGAGGGCCGTGTGATGCACATGGTCCTCTGGGCATCAGCTGCAGCACCTCATACACCTGGCCTGTGGGTCACTGCTTCATCCTCCTGAGCATTGCTGGGGTCCCTGCTGTGGATCAGGTGCTGAGCTATGAGGAGAGGCTGCAGGGGTGAGGAGAGAGCTGTGTGGGCATGAAGTGTGCCCTCTGGCATGTGAGGCTGCCACCCTGCCCAGCCAGGTAGATAGAAGATGAGCAGAAGGAAGGAAGGGCTGTGTCCTGAGTGAGGCACAGATGGGAAGGAGGGGTTCCCAGAGAGGTTCAGTTCTATTCGGTTCGGTTGAGTACTGAAGGGTTAGTAGGGCAGAGCTTCCCAGGATGCAGCTTCCTGGGCACAGGTGCGTGAGCTACCACACTATGTTCTTCCAGAAATATCCTATAACTTAGATATGACTGGAGGCCAAAGGGGGGGTATGTGCGTGTGCAGGGAGGGTGGACAAGATGTGGAAAAGCACCCAGAGGACAGATCGTGCGGTTCCTTGAATGTCACGCTAAGGAGTGTCAGCTCATTAGGTAGGTAGGAGACGGGAACCGTCAGCGGAGGGGACACAGAATCCATCCTGCAGCTTTAAGCGGAAGAATGAACAGATCAGGTTCATTTTAGGATTCTTCTGGCTGCTCTGTCGAGGAAGGGCTGGAACAGGGTGAGCGTGGACTTGCTCTATACATTTAACATCTTTCAAATGCGTCTTTGAACATACAATAAATAGTTTTATCTCACTCTGGAATCTTCTTTTCTTCCCTCAGACCCGCCCACACGGGGCTGACACTCGGTGTTAAAATACAGAAGCTCTTCTGTCGGTTGGTAAATGGCTGCTTCAGGAAGATCGTAGGGCACCGCCAGCACTAGTGTTAGAACAGGTGTCCATTCTAATCAGCTGGTGATTATCGGTTGATAAGTACTTTTGTGTCACTTGTATGTCTGCACACACATGAATACACTCAAAGATGCCCCTCAAGTCGACCTCTCTCTCTCTCTCTCTCCCTCCCTCCATCCATCCATCCCTCCTTCCTCTGCCCTTCTACCCCCATGTATACTTCTGCTTGTCCTGAGTTAAACTCATCCTTGCATTAGCCACATTGTCACTGGCAGTGATATTAACCTGACAAGAGATCAATGCCCAGAGGAGAGACTGGCAGGGAGGGCCCACAGTAGCCCTGGTAGCAATGAGCAGATATTAAGGTGGGCCGGACCAGGTGGGGGCTGTAGTAGGTAGGCATCAGGACAGAATCTAAGGGAACCAGACACAGAGATCTGGCCCCCTAGAGGAGCCACGTGAAACTGCAGCCGCAAGGACTTGATCTTGCCGGTTACTGACACCATTGCTTATATATCCTGTGCGTAGAACCAAGTGAGTGCATACTTAGGCTTTGGAGTCATTTAGACCTGGCTTTGAATCTCTTCTTCACCCCTCACTACCTGCAGGACAGAGGGGAAATTACTTGGACTCTCTAAGCATAGTTTTCATCAAAAAACGGGGGTAACACTAGGACCTGACACATATGACCCCTGAATTGAGGCTACAAGGGAAATAATGCGGACGTCATGGTACACAGTAATCACTCGATGATTTTTAGTTAGATCCAAGCACACGTCGGTACGTGTCAAGGCAGTAGGCGAGGCTTCGTGTTTGAAATGTATTATCCGCCATGGCAGTGCGGAACACGCAGCAGGACTGGCTACTGTTTGAAGTATCAGACAGTTGACGTAAAAGGGAAAGCTCTTGTTTAGAAACAAGGTTAATAGCAGTGCCTGAGACACAGCTGCCCCCAGAGCAAACGTGCGGCCTCTGTGGGGAGTGGAGAAGTCCAGGTTCATCAGTGAACCGTCTGCCTGAGGGGCCCCTGACCACGTGCTCCGTCAGCGTGAGCTGGTCTTGCTGACATAAACGGCAGGACGCTTGAAACCATCAGAATGCACTGTCTTCAGACAGCACGGAACACGCAGTCCAGGAGAGAGGGCCAACATAAAAAGACTTCGAGGAGCTCAGGCCGCATCAGAATTGGTGTTGAGTTTACTGATAGAAGAACAAGACCCGGAGAGACAAAGATACTTTTACTTTTTTGTTGTTTTTTTTCTTTTTATTTATACATTTTAGAGAAGAGAGAGAGAATTGGGAATTGGGAGACTGGAGTTAAGCATGGCCGACCACGTGAGGGCCGTGTGATGCACATGGTCCTCTGGGCCTCAGCTGCAGCACCTCATACACCTGGCCTGTGGGTCACTGCTTCATCCTCCTGAGCATTGCTGGGGTCCCTGCTGTGGATCAGGTGCTGAGCTATGAGGAGAGGCTGCAGGGGTGAACGAATGGGGGGGAGGGGGGAGCAGGAAGCATCAACTCCCATATGTGCCTTGACCAGACAAGTGCAGGGTTTCGAACTGGCGACTTCAGCGTTCCAGGTCTACGCTTTATCCACTGAGCCATCACAGGTCAGGCTGAGACAAAGATATTTTTAAATGCATCCCTTGGACATCAGAGAAGAGGCAAGAGCCACATCCAGAGAAGAAAACTGAACCTTCTAAACAGGAAGCCACATTCCATGCTTCACATGATATATTACTGGGTTACCATGTATTGGGAAGCAATGAAACATTTGTCACCCACACAGAAGAGACCGGATGTGGGGGAGATTTGTTTGGAGAATGCAATGGCAACAGCCACGCACAGAACCGATGCGGCTGAGGAGATGCATGCTGTTCCTGGATATGGAGAAGACACATTGGGACACCATGCAGTGTTTACTCAAGCCACCAGCTGTCCCCCATTGGTCCCTAATGTGTGTGAGTGCTAATGGCTTTCAGAAGAACTTATATGTAGTCTGAATAATTGGGTTAACGTCCAAAGATTTGGTGACATCATTAAACATTATTATTTGCAAGACGACAGAGCACATAGCCAATCAAGAGTGAGGCACGCATAGCCAGGGGAAGGCTGATACCTGTTGCTGGACCACATCATCTACAGCAGCGGTTCTCAACCTGTGGGTTGCGACCCAGGCGGGGGTCGCGACCCACAGGTTGAGAACTGCTGGTCTGCAGCGTCAGAACACAGGTTCTGGGAAGTGATTGATATACCTAACACCCCCAACAGGGAAATGTGTTTAGGAGGAGCCCCAATGGCCCAATCAAGCAGATTTTTATTACGTTTGGAGTAGAATATAGAGAAAATACCCTCATAAAATTATAAAACCAGGCCCTGGCTGGTTGGCTTAGTGGTAGAGCATTGGCCTGGCATTCAGGAGTCCTGGGTTAGATTCCTGGCCAGGGCACACAGGAGAAACGCCCATCTGCTTCTCCACCCCACCCCCCTCTCCTTCCTCTCTGTCTTTCTCTTCCCCTCCCACAGCCAGGGCTCCATTGGAGCAAAGTTTGCTGAGGATGGCTCTGTGGCCTCTGCCTCAGGTGCTAGAATGGCTCTGGTTGCAACAGAGCAATGCCCCAGATGGGCAGAGCATCGCCCCCCTGGTGGGCATGCCGGGTGGATCCTGGTCTGGTACATGCGGGAGTCTGTCTGACTGCCTCCCCATTTCCAGCTTCAGAAAAATGGGGAAAAAAATTGTAAAACCAGACACTGTGGAAAACCACAGAGCCTTAAGAACAAAAAGACAACAGTTATTCTCAGGCGAAGAATGAGAGAAAGTTTGGGGGACAAAACTTCATGGCTTAGATGTGTCCCTTCCCAGAGAATGCATGACAACTAAATCCACTTTCTACTGCTATTGTCGAAAATTACCATGAATCACCGCCAACTTGGTGGCTTAAAACAACTCTGATCTATTATCTCCCAGTTCCATAACTAGAAGCTCAGCTAGGGTCTCACTGGGCTAAGATCAAGGCCAGAGGGCTGTGTTCCCTTCTGGAGGTTCTAGAAGAGAATCTTGTTCCTTGCTTTTTTAAGCTTCTCAAGACCACCTGCATTCTTTTGCTTGCAGCCTCCTCCTCCTCCTCTTCCTTCAAAGCCAGGAGCTTTCACATCTCTATGCCTTTTTTCCATCGCCACATCTTTCTCTGACCACAGCAGGGAAGGGTCCCTATTGTTAAGGACCCATATGACCAGACCCCACACACACAGATAATCCAAGATAATCTCCCCATCTCAGGGTCCTTCTTTAATGTAATCATATCTGTGAAGTCCCTTTTGTCATATAAAGGAACAGATTCTAGAGATTAGGATGTAGATGTCTTTGGGGAGGGGGCATTTTATACTGCCTACCATGGTAATAATCAAGAATGTCAACTTTTAATGCCAGGAGTAAATATGCAAATTTCATGGAGATAGGATGTAACGTATGCTTGGAATAAAGACCTAAAAGGATATAAAACTTATTCAAAAGAAATAGGTAGGAGAATTAGACAAGAATGAAATATGTCAAGAAAGTGTAGACTTGGCTTGTGAATTAGAAGGTAGAAACGGTGAATGTATTTTTCAGTCAAGACCAAAGATGGAATATAAAAGGTGTTGTGAGAACATAGGGTAGACCACACAACCATTTAGAGCAGTGGTAGTCAACCTGGTCCCTACCGCCCATTAGGGGGCGGTCTAGCTTTCATGGTGGGCGGTAGCGGAGCCACCAAAGTATAAATAAAAAGATAGATTTAACTATAGTAAGTTGTTTTATAAAGACTTATTCTGCCAAACTTAGCAAAAATCCAACATAAAGTACTTGGTAAGTAATTATTATTATATGCTTTAACTTGCTGTAACTCTGCTTTATAAATTTTATAAAGTAAAGTGACTTCCCTACTTTATAAATCACCATGACTGTGGAACCAGTGGGCAGTTAGAAAATTTTACTACTAACAGAGATACAAAAATGGGCGGTAGGTATATAAAAAGGTTGACTACCCCTGATTTAGAGGATATAGGCATCGTCTAAACCCAAATTAGAAAATCCAAATGCTCTGTAATCTTCCAAAATGGGGAAATTTTCAGATATCAAGATATATTCTAAAAACTGTGTTCTAAATGTTGATTTGTGCGGGTGAGAATGTCTTCACCCAAAAGAGTAGAAAAGGCAGTCAGGAGCTATTAATACCGCTCTGGAGACGACAGTGTCCCATAAGAGACCAAATGTTATTAGAAACCTTTAAAGGGTATTGTGCCAAACCTCAAAAAAATTTCAAAACATTCTTGGAGGAAATAGGTAAGACCTTAGACCCACTTTGAAACACTCACACATATACACACGGATTTTTTAAAAAAATGAAAATACACATTTTCCTTAACCGACTCCCTAGAGAAAAAGGGAGCCTTCTAAAACAACCAGCAGGCTCTAGAGGGTTTCTAATGGGGTTTGGAGTAGTATTTACTTAGCCTTCTAATGGGGTTTTGAGGAATATTTACTTAGCCCCTGCTCTATCCCCAAACACTGTGATGTAGATTAAGGGCTAACGAATCAAAACTGGAGAAACGTAGAGTGGGACAGGGTTGTGTTAACAGTTGCTCAGGCGACAAAGCTGTGGAGATCTTAGCTCACAGTCAAGCTCAGTTCTACACAGTGGTGCATCGTGGGTGGCAAACCTCACAATTTCAGGCTGAACAGAGACCAGAGGACACGGCAGTCCCCCAGGCATGGGCCCTGGGCAGCCCATGTCCGGAGTCTAGTCCTTGGAAACAGTGAGGGAAGTGAGCCTGTCTTTGATGAGGGTTTTCCGTAAAAAGAGTTGAAGCAGGTTGGTAAAGCACATGATTTGACACGTTACAGATGTCAGCCGGTGTTTGGAGGGCTCTTCTGTAACAAGTGGACTTGTTGGCTCAGGAAGACAGAAGGTGGACCCATGGGTACACAGCGAGAGGCAGGTTTAGCTGAGCATTTTCCAACAATTATTCTCGCCAGCTGTCAGAGGAGACGCAAGCGGGGGGCTTGGATAGTGAGAAATCCCGAACTCTGCAAACATTCAGACAGACGCTGGACGGGCTCCTACGAGTGAGGCTTTCTGGAGAGTTTCTGCTTAAATAGGAAGTCGAGTAAAAAGACCTCTCGGGCCTCTCCCGACTTTCCAGCTCTGACCTTCAGAACACGAGGCAAAGGGAAGGCACGGGGAGAGAGATGCTCAGCTCGGTTTATTAAGAACCACAGCCGGGCCCACCGCACAGCCCTCAGCTGTCTTCCTAGTCTAATCACCGTCACCACCAGCCCTTCACATGTCCCACCAGCCAGTTCTCAGACTGCCCTCTGCCTTCCCAGAGTCCGACTGCGGACTTGTCTAACTCCTTTCCCTCTGGAGATGATTCCCATCCTGGCTCTCCTGCTCCGGCAGCTCAGGAGGCTTTCTCCTCTTTCCTGTCTACTTCTGTTTTCTTTTGTTTTGTATAAGGTTAACTTCTACACTAGACACCTTGTGATCATGAAGCTGATGCTTCCAGTTGCTTCTCTGAGACGATTTCACCTCCCGGACAGATCCCTTGGGCCAATGGCGTCTCGCTGCCATCTCCCGCTATTTGCTGCCGTTAGCTGAATAAAAGCACCCAGTTCGTGTTTCACCGGTTGGCCTCCCACGTTGAACCCGCTGACAGGCGGAGTGTCGCTTATCCAAGGATGTCCGCGACGCTTCGGAGGTTCCGCAATCCTAGGCGTCTCGTTCAGCTCATTAGGCGCTCACCTCTCTCTTCTCCCCTCCTCTCTCCTCCCTCTCTCTCTCTCTCTCTCTCTCTCTCTCTCTCTCTCTCTCCCTCTCCCTCTCTCTAAGTCGGAATCCTAGTTTTTCATTTCCTTGCTAGCAGCTTGAGCAATCCTCACCTCGCTTGCCGAGCCCGCATCCACAACAGAGATGGAAAAACAAACACGAGGGAGGGCGCCTGAGTTACTGTCTTTCCACTCCCCCGGGTGGGAACAAACACACTTTAAACAGACCCAGCAGGATCCTCCCAGAGGTGATTTAAGAAGGAAAATATTAGGAAGACAGGAGAGGGGAAGTGGTAATTTGTAGGCATTACAAATAGGCTGGGTAGTCCTGGGGGGGGGGAGGCTCATTTTGTCAGCTAGAAGAAGAGTGAACCCCAGGGGGTGTTCCCCGTCTGTGAAATTTCTCCTGATGGGCAGAAGGATGCCACACCGCTCTGTCATGCTAATAACTTTCCAGGTGCAGCTCCTGTGGTCCCTCCATCCTTAACACAACCTAAATTTGGGATTGATAGAAAAAAGCCCACCGGCTTCTAACACTTCAGGGACCCGCTGTCACTCTGAACCGGGGGGCGGGGCTAACACTAGGCGGCTGAAAGGGCTTTAACTCATCAGGTCGCTGAAGACCCTGCTGGCTGGCCGCCGCAAAGCAGAGGCGGATGGGGCAGCTGGGAAGGCGGGAGCCGTCTAGACTCCAGAACACGAGAACGCCCTGCGCAGTGGGGCCAGATCCTGATACATCGCACCCCGAGGCTCCCGGACACTAACGCTCTCAACGGCACATAGGCAGACTGTGGGCGCGAACCGCCACCCCAGCCGCCGCCTGCTCAGCCGCCCTGTGCCCTGCTCCGAGGGGGGCAACTCTCCTTACTGATTGGGCAATCCCTGCCCATTTTCCTGTTTGTTTGAAGAGAATACAGAGGAGGACAGATATGCTCAAATTCTTCTACCCCTGAGACCACAGGACTGTCCAAGTTTAACGTGGAAAGGCGAGTGGCGTGCCAAAACTCACGGGCAAGTACAGGCATAGTTTTAGCTACTGAAAGCCCAGGACCGGAGCGGCAGCACAGCCATGTCTGAGAGGAAGGTGATTAAGAGGCTGAGCAAATGCAACGAGTGAAGTGTCTTCCTTCCTTCAGATAGTACGTCCTGCAGAGTCCCCGGGGCGGAGTCCCTCCTCGAGCCACTCTTGACCTGCTAGTGAGTGTGCGTGTGTGTGAATGTGTGGGGGAGTGATGGTGTGGGTGTGTGAGTATGTGTGACTGAGAGAGAATCTCATAGTCTTCTAACTGCAAAGATAACGTCAAAGCATGAAAATCAGCCCAGCTGATCAAGGGCCAGCCCACTTGAAACTTGCAGGAGAAAAACGTTCATCACAACAGGAGTCTGGGATAGAGGTGCCACAGATACGCCAGGACGGGGGGAGGGGGGGGGGCTCCTGACAGCCACGTTCTAGTGACGCCAGGGGTCTTGTTTCTGGGTGTTACATCTGCCAACTATCCAAGGGATGCTGGCTCACCCACCTTGGTTCATCTCTGTGCCTCTCCTCCTGTGACATCCTCAATGGGGCTTGATGTCCTAAGGATCCCTATTGGTCTGAAATACTGTGACCCTGAAATCTCACAACTGGTCTGACCTGTTTGCAGATGGACCAGTTTCTGAGGAATAGCAAAGTTTATTTTAAAAACAATAAAAATAGTTATTTAGTGTGCATTTTCTATGTGTCAGGAATATAAATACATTACCTCATTTTGCAAGAGAGGAAAGAATACTTTCCTCAGCTTATAGAACGCAAAACTGAGACCTAATTTGGGTGATTTCCCCAACTCAAATAGGGGAGAAGTGCCGACCCAACTCTTAGTGAATATTTATTGTTCACTCAGTTTGCCGTGGCACTTTATAGGATTTTGTCACTTTCACTTTGCAGATGAAACAGGGGCTCTAGTGATTTATTTTAGGGGTCAGCAAACTCTGAAAGAGGACAGGTAGCTTCACGGGCCATGTGATCTCTGTCACAGGTGCTCGCCTCAGCTGCTGCACCCTGAAATCAGCCCTAGACGACACAGAAATGAACGAGGGTTGTCTGTGTTGCAGTAAAATTTTCATTTTACTTATGGACACTGAAATTTGAATGTCATTTAATTTTCACGTGCCATGAAATATCATTTTTCTTTTGATTTTATTTCAATCACTTAAAAATATAAAAAAGCCATGCCCTGGCCTGTTAGCTCGGTTGGTTAGAACATTGTCCCGGAGCATAGAGGTGGCTGGTTTGATCCCCAGTCAGGGCACATACAGGAACAGATCCATGTTTCTGTGTCTGTCTCTCTCTCTCTCTCTCCCTCCCTCTCTCTCTAAAATCAATACAATAAACATTAAAAAAAAAAACATTTAAAAAAATGTAAAAGAAAAAAAAGCCATTCTTCATTCCTAGGCTGTAGTCAACAGGAGGAAGGCTAGGTTTGGCCTGCAGATCATAGTGTGCTTTATTTCAAGCTCACACAGCAGTCAGAAATGAAGAGACGGGGGACCTTTCCAATGGAGTTGAGAGGGTCAGCAGCACGAGGCAGAACAGATTTCGTTTTTCATTGAAGTGTGTCCTCTGCCTCAACCTGGATCCCGCGGGGCATGGATCTAACTAAGTCCTGTCGGCCAGGCCCTAACTCACATTAAGGAAATTGTTGGGATTTCCAGAAACATCAAGGCTCTGACCGTATAATTTCCAGGACAAGATCATAGTCCGTGCCAACCGGTTAACGGCTCCGGAGCCAGCCAAGTCAATTCAGCATCAATTTCGTACAATCAGCAGCTAATGAAAGAGAAGTCAGGGCGGCCATAATGTAATCGGGGCTGCTCACGTCGGTGTGAGGAACAGCCCGCCTCAACCTGCAGGAACTGCCTGTCGCCTCGGGTACCAGCAGAAAGCTCTGCGCAGAGAGCATCGCAGCAATAACGTCAGGCCACCACACCAAGGGCACAGGAGGAAAATACATGCGGCTCCTCCTGAGAATTCATTCTTTTCCATCGCCTTTGACCTCAGAGGTAATTATCCTGAATAAAGTGCGTGCCTGTGCTTTAAACCCACACCTTTACCGGCCCAGTGCTCTTTTGAATATAACTGAGTCTGTTGAACCTAGGAAATTCTGGTCTGTGTGGCTCTGCCTATGGGAATAGAATAATGTCAGGACCCGACTCTGTGTTAAATGCTATCTGCTTTCTGGCCATCTTTGTCAAGTTCTCTATTTTTTTTTTTTTTTTTTTAAGTATAGTCAACCTTCAACTATCCATTACTGCAAGGTAGGGGGAGGAGACCTGTGTAAGTACACAGCGATTGATGGGAATGGGATAAAGTTGGAGTTCACCTAACATGGGCGTAGGCACAGAAACTCGGACCCACACACGGGTTGCCTGCTCTGCCTCCAACCTCGGTCCCCAACTCCCCAACTCATCACTGTAGTTAGCATTCAAGATCATGCAGACATGGCTGGGTAGTTTAGAACAGAAAGAATCGCTAAGATGTATTTTTAACACTGCTCTTTTCTGTAGCCTGCAGAAGTGTGGGATTAATACGCCGTGTTGTAGCTATTTCTTCTAAGCCACGACTCTTTTGAGGAAAATGGGCATATGTTTCAGAGACAGAACACTACACAATAATGAAGTAGTGATGTAATTAGCTTTAGGAATCACAGCTGGACTTCTTTTTAATTAGTATCATTGACCCTTCGGGCTTGGTGCTATGTTAATCTGTAGCCTTTATCATCCAAGTCGACCATATGGACAACTGTATTGTTCACATGGACTTTAAGTACAAAAGGACAAAGTTTGGGAGTTTGCCGAAGGGCCTGTTACCAGGATGACCTGGCAGTTTCTTCGTGATGTGATGACAGGTGACAGTTGCAGCGTTTTCAGTGGCTTTGCTGACCCAGCTTTCCCGAGTGTCCACTTGGAAGATATTTGGATGCATTAGAAGGCCTCTCCTGAGATACTGCACCCCTGTTCTTTCTAATTAAAATAAAAGTGAAAGCTGCTGATGTTGCATCCAGGATGCAAAAAACGACATACAGACGTGATGCATCAGTTCCATCTGATGAGATCAGGTCTTGAAAGGTCTGAGTCACAAAGAGCAAGGAGTCTGCACTTCACCTACGGACAGGCCCATCTCACCAAACACGATTGAATCACTCGTGTTCCGTATGCTGCTGCAGGTACACACGTGAGATGAGATCGCATCATCCTCTGGAGGGAAACGATGCCCTTGGTCTCACCGTGGGTTACTAGACTCGACTGAATCGAGGTGGTCAAAGCGCTTCCTAACGGAGTGCTGCTAGATCTTCTGAGTTCTGTGCCCAGCGATCCTGGCTGGCTGTGGGGTGCCCGACTCATCCACTTGTCCCTGCCATTCTCCGGTCACTCATTTACTTCTTCGTTAGTCACACTATCGTTTGTGGAAAAAAATACTTTCAAGTCTTACTCTGTGTCAGGAATTCTGGTCAAGTGTAGCACCGAGAGACAAATACAATGTGACCCCTGCCCTCTGCGGTCTGGCAGTGCAAGAGGGGTCTCAACCCTGACCGTGCTGGTCACTCTAGTCGGAATCTAAGACTGGTTTTCATGCCACGTCACTAGCTCGGTTTTCAGATCATGGATCTCTCTCTCGGCTTTGACCGAAAACCTCAGCACCGTGTGCCTGACCTGGCGGCTTAGAGAGAATCTAGCTCAACACTCATGGTCAGTCTCACAGATTAGCTCTCCTTACTGTGCCTGGTAATGACGACGCTGCCCACTGTGTATTAAATGCTCGCCAGGTGCCAGGAACCACGGCTTCCCATCCGCACTGCCATGCCAGACCTGCACAGAAGCCTGTCGGCGTTACCCCCACGTCACAGGTACAGGCACCGAGGCCGAGGGAGGCTAGGGAACGGGCACCTCCTCACCCAGAGCCCTGCCGCTCACAAGTGCCAACCTCCAAGCAGCATCACCTGGAAACATGTTTGACAGGCAGCGTCCCAGGCCCCACCCCAGACGGACCTGCATGTCAACAGGATCTCCAGGCGAGCCCTATCACATTGAAGTGTGAGGCTCAGGGGAGGAGGTAACACCTAGGGACTTGAACCTAGGACAGGCTGATTGAAAGGCCACGTGTTTTCTTTGTTTTTATCATTTCCCATCAGTATAATGGTGGTCGGGGAGCCAAGGGCACACGGGTGCCCTTGCAGTGACGTTAGACAAGGCGCGGGAACTCGTACAGGTTCACACGTCCTCCGTGTGCGCGTGCCACGTGGTCCACAAATCCAGATCAGATTAAAACGAGGACAGTCGTGAACACTTAAACAAGTAGCCTGTTTGTTTTCTCTCATCCGCATAATTTAAAAGTGGTTAATATTTGATAGGTTAATAATAAATATTTTAATAGGGTATATTGCGTTGGGTTATGAATCTATCAGAAGGAAATACAAAGTGAGTTCCAAAAGATAAAAACTTTTATTGGGCTTTTATGGACTAGAACATAAAATCTGACGGCAATCACCATCTAATCTGTTCGTGTTTGGAAATGTTTTGAAAGAGGAACCTGTGACCCAGTTAATTGCAATGAATTATTAATTGCTCGTTTGAAAAGCAGCGAGCAGCAGGCACGGCACTTGTTGGAAAACTTTCTCCCTCGGTGGCTTTAACCTTCATGTCATTGGTTTTACAAGGACAGAAGGGAGAGGACAGCGAGATTCTGATCACCCAACAGGAGAGCGTGACGAGACCGTGAACATCTCAGCGACGAGGTGAAGGTTAAGCTGAGGCTGAAATGAACTAGTTGTCAGTGCGCCCGTCCCAGGATACTGATAGGCTGGTTCTCCGGGGGCAGGCCCAGGCATGCGCATTGCGCAAAACTCCCTCGGCAATTACCGTGTGCAGCCAGAACTGAGGACCACGTGGTACATTATCAGAGAGATTTCATCCAACCATGAATCTGACCCAGGGTCAAATTCCAGGATATTCTGAATGCCAAGGGAAACGCAAGCTGCACCCGCCCCCCCAGTAGAGCTTGAGGTCGAAGAGCACCCAACGCAGACCAGGAGCCCCATAGACCATGGACAGCTCCATAAAGACCTACTCCCCCGAGGGCAAGGGTGTTCTGATCCACACGGGCTAAGATCAAGAATCCACCTGGCTCTCAAGATATAAGATGTCAGTGGCCCTTTCTTTCTCAAAAAAAAAAAAAAAAAAAAAAAAAATCAATGTTATCAGTTTCGTCTGTTGGATGAAAAGAACAGACCTTCAAAAAAGTGGAAGCTTTTTCTTTTTATTATTATTATTATTATTATTATTATTAACTAAACCCGGGGATTTATTGTTTAGTGTCAGCAGCGTAACTGCTTTGTAATTGATTTTTTCTGAAGAGAACTGAAAACTTAAGCCACCTTAATTTTCTTTATCTTGACACACATGATTAGCATTACTGCGAAATATATTTCACCAGGTTTCCAATTACCATATTTTAAAATCCACTTCCTCGTTGCAGCCTTGTCCTGATAACATATTTCTGAGGGAGACGGAAGGCAAATGTATAAAGATAAAAATACGGCTGCTTTATTCCTGTTGCTAGCTTTCATCCTCTTTCTTCAGAAAAAAACTATGTTTATATTCAGTTACAGTTTTAAAAATGAATGGGATTATTAAAATACATGAACACCTGTTCATTTTTTTTTAAAAAAAATCTTGGGGGGAAATAAAATTAAGAACATTATGAGCAATGACAGAAAATGAACGATAATGGAACAAAATATAATATTTGCAACGTAGGTAATGTGCCTCAATCCTTCCAGACCCAATCAAATATTTAGCATGCAAAAATTACAGTCCCACACCACAGTCTTAATTGGCCTGTGCAAAATGAAAATAAGAACTGGGGCCTTCTCGTTTAATCTGTGAGAATTAAATAATACGATGATACTGAAACCCTATTCCTTTCACACAGTAAGGGCGCGAAGTGAGCTAAAACTCTAAGTGATGATTCCCGCCCTCCGAGCCTCACTGGGAAGGGTGGAGATTATATCAACACGTTTAGGAAAGCGAGCAAGCTGCAAGCACAGGGCACAGTACATGAGAGCTACGGAAGTCGTAGCTGCTTCCGGAGAGAAAGCAAGCTAAAACAATGAGTGGGCCTTGAGACTCAGGTTGTTCTCTGGTTGTTCCAGGTTTTGGCTGTGATCTGTGAAGTGCAAAAATGTTGGCAGAGATTTTTCTCTCTCTCAAACCAGTGCCTTTTAGTTTTGCAGCTTCCAAATAGAAAAATAAAACCCTCGTGGTGAACTTTCATCCATTGAGTTCACCCCAACTGTAGCAGACCTTCTTTGTCAGTTTTAGGGTCATCCTAAATCTCAGAAATGACCCAGTCATACTACGCCACCTGCCTGCTAGCTGGGTCTTGAATTATGGTGACCCCTTCACCAGCCAGAAGGCAGACTGAATTCTGCATCTGGACATAAACCGACTTCTCGGGAGTGGTGATTGGACAGTCGCCACCCATTGAGTCACCACCAGACCTATGGGCGACGTGACCATTTTTAGCTTGGTGACTCTTGACACCCTGAGGGATTGGTATGTCAGCAATACACTCAGGTCCCTCGTTTTTACTTCACTTGCTTTCTTTTATAACTCGGGAGACTTTCCACTGGGTTCTTTGGCTATTCTTAGCAAGTTCCTGCTATGTGCTGTTTTTCAGCAACGTTAAGATTTCTTATACCAAAAAGATACTCAGACTGAGAACCTTACTTTGAATAGAATAAGGTGGGGGGTTTTTTTCTTCCTGCAGAAGATTATAAAAGTAATATGAGTAACAATTTAACCACATGTTATACTGCCCTGGAAGCAGTGAGACTGAGTTTTATAGTGAACCAAAAGGCACTGAGGAACAGAGGTCAAATTCATACCTCTGCAGCCCTAACCATGTCACTTCAAGAAGTGAAAATGAAGAGGAACCATCACCTGTAAAAAAAAGCAGGGAGAGTGTGAGGGAAGTGTGACTGTCACTAGCAGCAGGCTTGCAAGGGGCTCACTGTTACGATGAGCCAGTCTTGGCTTGGGCTGTGGATTTGAAATGTGCCGTCTCTCTACACACTCTATTGGCATGTTATTTTCCGTGCTAACATGAATTTGCTAGTTGTTGTAACTGCATATTGAGTAAAGAATCAGCAGAGGGGAGAGAAACGGGGTCAGGAGCACCACCCGGAAGGAGCAGGGCAGAACAAGAGGCCCTGGGTTGAGGGACTCATTAATAAATGACAAAACCTGTCTTGACCACTGGCCGCGAACCACACATTGTGAGAGATGCTGTGTAAGCGTTTGTAAAGCAAGTTTACAGACTGGGCACCGCGGGAGGTGACTGCACTTGAGATCGGATGAAAGCACATAAATCAGACTAGAACAGGGGTTGGGAACCTATGGCTCGCGAGCCAGACGTGGCTCTTCTGATGGCTGCATCTGGCTCGCAGACAAATCTTTAATAAAAAATAATAATAATGTTAAAAATACACAACATTCAGCCCTGGCCGGTTGGCTCAGTGGTAGAGCGTCGGCCTGGCGTGCGGGGGGACCCGGGTTCGATTCCCAGCCAGGGCACATAGGAGAAGCACCCATTTGCTTCTCCACCCCCCCTCCTTCCTCTCTGTCTCTCTCTTCCCCTCCCGCAGCCAAGGCTCCATTGGAGCAAAGATGGCCGGGCGCTGGGGATGGCTCCTTGGCCTCTGCCCCAGGCACTAGAGTGGCTCTGGTCTCGGCAGAGCGACACCCAGGAGGGGCAGAGCATCTCCCCCTGGTGGGCAGAGCGTCGCCCCTGGTGGGCGTGCCGGGTGGATCCCGGTCAGGCACATGCAGGAGTCTGACTGTCTCTCCCTGTTTCCAGCTTCAAAAAATATATATATATATACAACATTCTCATGGATTACAATCCATTCATTTCCTACCGCTCATGTTCATGGTTGTGGGTGGCTGGAGCCAATCACAGCTGTCCTCCGGGACAACACCAAATTTTTATTGGATAATGTGTAACGTATATGGGTCGTTGTATGGCTCTCACGGAATTACATTTTAAAATATGTGGCATTCACAGCTCTCTCAGCCAAAAAGGTTCCTGACCCCTGGACTAGAATGATGGAAGCTTCCTGTCCAGAGGACATAGGACTGTCCCTAGAGGCTCTGGTGGTGACAGGAAACTATTCGAGGTCTACTACATAGTGGTCCTGGCTTTGCCTCTTACGCTGCGTCCTGTTGAGCATGTTATAGAACTTCTTTGTCCTCAGTATGTCACTTCTCTGGAGGAGACTATTCTATCTCGCAGAGTTGTTAGGGAATTAAGGGGAAAGCTTGTAAACTACTGAGCACAGTTCCTGGGGCGCAGCAAGGTCCCTAAGTGATCGCCATTATCGGCATTGCTCTACTATCAGCACACTCAAGAAGGTGGCAGAGAACCTTGATGAAGAGCTCGGAAGGGCCCGCAACTGCCCACGGGTTGTTAAACCTGTGGACAAGGAGCCCAATCACAACTGGTGGCGTTCAAGCAATATTTGACAGGACAGTTAATTAGGTGTGTCCAGAAGCCATTGGGGAAAATGCGAGTCTCTAGGGGGGGACAAAGACCTTAGTATGGATTTCATGATGTTCTCAAATTCAGTGCGGGAGGGAAGCCTAGGAAATGGAAGGAATTGAAAGTCCTTCCTCTGCTCAGAAGGTGCCTGACCTTGAAGGTTACTCCCTGGTCCTAGGGAGGTGACTTAGAGCAGCCTGAGATGTCCCCCCCACCCTCAGCCTGGCTCAGGACGCCCAAACTCTTCCCTCTCCTTCTCTGAGTGGGAGGATGGAGCTTCCCATTCACGGGAACCCATCTCCCTGACTTTAGTTCAGTGTCACCAGACAGCGGTCGGCGTCAGGCACGTGTAAGAGGCGAAGAGAGCGTTCCCTCGTGCTCAGTTTTGAATTAGAATCTTATACTTTGTGAAACGGCGGGGCCAGCTCCAAGTCTGTCACTGCATCTGAAGGGAAAGGTCGTCTCATAGTCCTCTTCCCCCAGGAAGGCAAGGCACCACCTGCTCCGAGCTCCAGATTTAACACAGATACCGGAAATAATGTGAGAGCATGGATTTCTGACGAAATTGTCATCCGTATGCTGAGAGTCCAAAAAGGACCCCGAAAACACAGTTCTTTCCTAGAGAAAACAGGAGTTTACCAGGAATCTTTTCTTTCCCTCAGCAGGTACGAGTTTCTGGCTATAAAAGCAAACATTACACACGGAAAAAGTGTCTTTGAGAACACACTAGAGATCATGACTAACCCCCAGTGGTCCTTTCAGTCCAGGACAAGTCCAGCTCTTTTCCTCCGATGTACGCAACCCTTCCCTGCTGATTACGTCTTTCTTCTCAAAGGGCCATGACTTTAACACTCAGCAAAGAGGAATACCTTATCAGGAAATATGCTGGAGTCTTACAAATATAAACACCCACATTATAAACCCTTCATAAGTTAAATAGCATCCAGAACTACGTTACTAATAAACATGCCATGCATCATAAGCGTGCTCGGATGGTCCGCATAGGTTATTACATGGGCTCTTCCCAATAACCCTGCAAACAAGCACTGCTGAGCCCATTTCACAGATGGGGACCCTGGCGATAGAGCTGTTGTAAAACCAAGATACAGATCTGGCCTTGGTCCCACACATCACACAGATTCATCACCATGGGTCCAGGAGACCCACGTTCAGCTCAGCCCTCCTCAGAGCCAGGGCGGATAAGAGGAGCTTGCAGGGTTTGAGTCTTGGAGCACAGCCCAGCCCCAGGGTCAGTCTGCCTTCGGTGAGATGGAAACAAACCCCAGCATGCGTTCCCCGGCGTGTTCACCAACACAGACGCCACCACCAGTGGAGGAAGAGCCTTCCGGATGAAAATAAGCATCAACTGACCGCTGTAACCAGCTGCTTCTCGCTGTCACTTTACCATCCGACAGCAGGAGCCAGCGTTTCTTCCCTGCCTTCCACGTGCAGTGAATTTATTTCTCAGAGTCAACAACTCGCCTGCCCAGGCTCTCCTGGGACAAGCCGGTGACTCCTGGATTCCTGGCTCTCAAGGTCAATGCTGGGACGCACGCACAGGACAGGCCCTGCTTCACGTACACGCACCATTCACACGTGCCATCTCGCGGACAACCGAGGATGTTAACAGAAAGCCTGGGAGGTCATTCTAAGGATGCAAATCACAAATCATGCCATTTGAGCCAAAAGTCCTGTGTTTTTGCAAAAAAAAAAAAAAATAGTCATCACACTGGTGATGGAACTATTTTCTGGCCAGTTCCTCAAGCCAATCAAAAGCTCAAATAAATAGACATCGAACTGTCCCAGACCCCAGGACACTTCACAAGTGACACCTCGAAGAAGGAAACGGCACCCGTAAACAGCTGTCAGATACTTAGTCACTGGATCACATGTGACGGAAGAGATCGGCTCATTCCGACATCAGCACCATGGCCAGCTCCTCGCAGCCTCTTACTAGCGTAAATATTCAAAACACCTTTACAAGAAAAGATGCCACTCTGCATTTTACCGGTGAAGAGACCAGGACATGGCGAGGCGGAAGGCCATGAAACCAGCAGAGCGAGGCTGAAGCTCACTTCGCCCTCTCCCTCTCCAGCCTGCACCGCACATAGCCCTGGCACCTCGGCGGTGAGCCCGTGAGGGCGGGGGGACAGAGAAGAGAAATGAGGCACACCGGGGAAGATCGTTGGAATCAGACACCTGCATGATGAGTTTTAGAAGCAATCGAAAGTCATTTTTCACAACGTCACCCCTTAGCCTGGTGCGGTGGGACCACGTGGAACAGAGTGTTGGGTGCCGGGAAAGGAAGGTCCCCCTCTTCTCTAAATCAGCAGGTGCATCCGCCAGCTGTTCCAGTGCTCGTGAGAAGTGACAGATGCCCAGTTACTCCGAGGACTTCTCAGACAGGCGGGACAGCCCTGCTGTGAAATGGAGATGACCCCGAGGGCCCGGTAGCCACCCCTGGGTAATGAGGGGACAGCCCTGGACAGCACAATTTCAAGGACAATGCGTGGACAAGCCTTAATGGTGGTGGCAGCTCCCATGATGTCATGTCAGTCACACTCCCTTTGTGGCCCTAGAGACAAAGAATGCAAGAATTTTCTTCCTCATTGAGTCACTGGCCTCTGGTGGCAGACACACTGTCTGGCTCTCCTGTCCTGTGCTTGTCATCCCCTTGGAAGGGCGTGTGGGGAGAAATTGAACCGGCTAGACAGAGTGGCTGCAAATGCTATAAACAGTTCTTTTAAAACATGGAGAGCTGTCACGGAATGGTCACCGACGAGGTTTGGAAAGAGGCACCCTTTTCCAGAGGGGATAAGAACTTTCTCCAGGACATAACACAGTGACTCGTCATGATGGGAGACAGTCCGTTTCTTCTTAAAAACTGAAAACCATCTCATGAAAAGGAAGATGAGCAGCAAAGGACAAAGGAAGTGAGATAGGGCCATGGAAGGCCATTCTGGAATGACTTGAGGCTTGAGGTGGGGTGAATGGGTCAGCTTACGGTCAGCAGGAGACCACACAGTGACCCACCCACAGGAAGCCGTGCTACCCTCCGTGGGCTCGTCTGATAAGGCACGGGCTCACTTGGCTGTAAGGTACCTGTGTTTAATGAAATGAAAACCCCTTGGACACCAAGCAAATGTCTATATTCCTGCTTTTAAACTTTAGGAGAGAGAGAGAGAGAGAGAGAGAGCAGGATTTAGTCACAATGGGCTCAAGCAAGTTCTGTCACCCATAGAGGCTTGGAGCCTATTGTATCCAGACAGAACCCTGAAGACCCTGGTATTGTAGGATCACTCGGTCAAGTGAGTCAGTCAAGCCTCTCTAAGGGCTTCAACCAGGAGCCAGTGGACCCACCAAGGGGTCCAGCCTGTTTGCTGATGAGACTCCCAATGGACTTTAGAACAGCCTTCGATAAGGCTCTAGATACAACATTGTGCTCCATCTAGTCCTTACTCACAAAGTAGACTGAGGTGCCTGGTACCAACCAAGAACCCCGATACCCCAGGTTTAGAAGGTCCATGTGGTTTCATACTGGACTGCACAGACCTCTGCTGGCTACACGTTGCAATACTGTTGCTCACGTAACGTGATGCAAGGCGTCCGTCCCCCAGCTGGACGATGTTTGCGCTTCAATGTACAGTTAAGATTTCAGAGACCCTGCCATGAAACCATTCTCCATAAGACTGTACAGAAGTGCTAGGTCTTAAGTGCATGGAATGGCACACTTGGGGTATCACGCATCACGTAACTCGTTGTACAGGTGAATCAACAATTCGGCGAAAATTCTGCACACAACACCATGAATGCATTTAAGAAACTGCTTCCTTTTGGTTTCATTGTGAATCTAATCACCAGCATGTTTAAGTTGTATTATTTAAAGGAAATAAAAATTCCAATCCTGGTGTGTGTGTGTGTGTGTGTGTGTGTGTGTGTGTGCATGCGCGTGCTTTATATGTCTACACATAGAATGATTCCAGTCTGTTCTCTGTCCTTAAAAATACTTTTTTTTTTTTTTGAGAGAGAGAGAGAGAGAAAAATAGGCCAGCGGGCAACATCCAAATTAGAAGGATTTACCCAACACCTGTCACTCAGCATATTTTCCAGCATGAATTTCTGGTTCTTTGGGTATCACCCACACACACACCCCCAGAACTTTAAGTAAAAGAGCAGCGCACATCTGGAGAAGTCTGGAAGCCATGCACTGGAATCCCATGTGCACATCTGGAGAAGTCTGGAAGCCATGCACTGGAATCCCATGTGCACATCTGGAGAAGTCTGGAAGCCGTGCACTGGAATCCCATGTGTACTTCCCATGTTTGTCCCCGTGCAGGAGGACACTGTGCTCAGTGACATGGACATGCATCCATGTGTGTGGTCGTCCAACAGGGCCACGCGGCATGGGCGACCCTCAGTTAACAGTGAATTTGGAAATACTGCATAATATTGTGCTTAATTGGGATGTGCATTCATTCTAGCAGTTGTTTCTGTAAATGTTCCAATGAGGCAAACAGATATTTTGTCTGGTGGCTTATCTAACAATAATTTATCTTTTATTAAGATTTTTTTTTTTTGGTAACAGGGTGATTGCCGCATTCTTTTATAAATATTACAGTTTGGATCAGACATAAGCTGCCAGAATAAATTATTGATACCAGCAGACGTACGAGTCCACAGTCTGCGGATGTGTCCCCCTCCAAAAGTGTTAGAAAATGATGACTCCAATGCTTTGCCATCGTGTGTAAGAAGCGGACGTCAATTTCTCAGCTTTTTGTTTTATGAGTAATGTAAGAAAATTTTTCTAAAGACCTTTTTTTTCATTTTTCTTTCCCAGACTCCTCAGTTAGAGATATTAGAAAATGAACCTATCCTCAGGAAGGGTTTATTTTTATCCATAATATTCAAGGAAAAGGCCCCGGGTTTTGTTTTTTTTTTCATTAAAAGTTGGTCTCAGCCCTGGCCAGGTGGCTCAACGGATAAAGCGTCAATCTAGCATGCCAGAGGTGGTGCGCTGGACCCCCAATCAGGGCACCTAGGAGAAGCAATCAGTGAGTGCACATCTAAATGAAGTAACTAAGTGGATCAATGAGTTGATGCTTCTCTTCCTCTCTCTCAAATCCATGGGAAAAAAATTTAAAAATAAAATAAATACAAGTTGATCTCACTGGCTCTCATTGTCCAAACGCAGATATATTCAGTTCTAACATATTCTCATCAGAAAGCTTGGGCGTGCTATTCACCATGTCTAGTGTCAACTATTTTAAAAACACAATACCACAGAAAGCAAGTTCAAAATCCCTTTACTTCTGATCTGCTAGTCAGATTAATGGGGATGACACATTAGTCCTGCTGCTCTCCAACTGCAGTGACAACCTTCTAAAATTAGGAGCTGCCCATCCAGGGGAAGCAGAAAAACTCTTATCATTTGGAAGTCAGCCTCCTCTGAGGCCATCAGAGGCCATTAAAGGTGATCTCCAGCCATCCTGTTTAGCCTGGGAGTCTTTTGGTTCAAAAGGTAAAAAGCACTTTTTGACCATAAATAAACCGAGAGACAAAATTATTTTCAATGAAGTTTCGATTTCAGAGAAAATAAAGTAGGTCATTACATTGGCCATTACTGAGGTTACTGCCTGCACTGTCCATCTACCGGCTTTAACCTAAAAAAATAGGTATCATTTGCAACTCAGACAGAATGAGCAATGTCATTACAGCTTCCTTCTTAAAGACCTGCAAATTCACTTAATTCCCATATTAACAGTTTTAAGGAAACAGTTACCAAAAAAAAAAAAAAAAGCCTCATAGCCTTTTGGAAGTTGAATAACTCCAGGAACAAAAAGAAACATGAAATCTTTTGCCCTTACCGTGGCTACAGTTACAGGTTTCTATCTGACGGGTCCTCAGTTACAGGTTTCTATCTGACGGGTCCTCGCACAATATTCTTGCATGCCAAATATTGGTGGGCCTATTATCATTCCACTGCCTGTAGTTGTCCTGCAAATGGAATCCTGATTGTTGGGTGCGAACTGCCTTTTCAAGCTAGACGTGGGGAAATATAATTTCTGCCTAAATTTGTTCGACTTCCTACATCTCAGAAAGCATCAACCTAGTTTAGGAAGTTGGACGGATTGCTGTGTCAGAGTCACTTCCGATGCACATTGTTTTATTTACTTTAATTAGTCTCTTTCCCTCTGAAGAATGTCATTATTGGATTTTTATATAGCACTGGTTCACGCTCTCTATTATTACCTGAAGTGTGTCGAGGAAAAAAAAAAAGTGAGAGCGGCTCACTGCTTTTTTTTTTTTTTTTTTTTTTTTTTTGGTGGCAACTTCACAAAGACTTATAAACATGTTGTTCGGGAAGAGAGAGAGATAGGCATTGCATTCATGTGGCTGGAATCTGAAGCCTCGGAGAACTTTACTTCTGTATCCTTTTGTGAGACCCAGGTTTGCAGTGCTGGGCTTTTGTTTCCCAACACGGAGGCCGCTAGCTTCGGGTTACGCGCTCCATTCATCCTCAAAATAGAATACACACTTGCTGAAGGTTCCATTCTCTGTATTCATTGGTGTTAGAGAGGCTTTGAAAATACCCTTGCCCGTGTACATAGATGTGGGCCTAAACAAAGGAACGGCGAGGGGGTGGGGGTGGACAGGAGCCAGGTGGGGGGGGGGAGGGAGAAAATAAGTCACAGAGGGAAAAAAAACCAACAAAAAACTGTATTTTCAATTTGAGGTTATTTCCATCCAGTCAAGTCTTTCGAAATGATTCTCAAAGGTGACGCTTCCTTCCAGGTGGGGGGAGGACTTGGTGTCCCCCCCCCACGGCTGCCCAGTTAGTTTCTCCTGACAAAACCCATTCTGCAGTGCGGCTGGCAGGAGTCTGGTGGGGGGTGGGGGTAAACACCACCGGAATGGAGCATTTTAACCCAGAACCCGGCCCAAAGGAGCTGCCCAGCCCCTGGTTCGGAACCATGCAGAAACGGGTCCACACGGCATTGTCAGACCCAGCCCAGCGGGCACCCCCAGAGCAAATTACTGGCCTGCGGGCTCAGCAGGGGGGAGAATTTAAATCACAGACCAGTCTCCCCCTCCCCAGCGAGTCAGATGCTCACTGCAGGCGGGAAGGCCCCTGGAAGGGCCAGTTCAACTACGCCCACTCGTCCTTCCCGATTATATTCTTTGTGCTTTTCCGTGCTTGAGGACCTTGAGACTAGGAAACAACCTGGTTTTGGGGGGGAGAGAAAAACACCTCAAAGCAGAGTCCTCTGCAGGCTGAGACCCATGTCACAGGCACAGATGGCCAGTCCCTTCTCATCAGGACACTGGTCTCACGCCCTCATGCCATGCGCTGAGGCTGCTCGGTGACATCCTGACAGCTCACCGTGAGCGCGCCCTCGGGTCATTAGCAACCCCTTTTTAGGCGGCAGCGCTCGCCTGCCCTCTCACGCCGGAAGAGGCCAGCTGATAATATCTGATCAGACAGGATGGATTTTACAACCTGGAATAACTTTGGCAATTAAACCTCACAAAGAAATCCAATAGTTCCTCTTCAGATAGGAAATTATTTTCTTGCTGGCGTGTGGTTTAATATGGACTTGTTAGGCATATTTATATTCCTAGCATCGTCGCTGCACCGCCGGCAGGCGGGGGGGGGGGGGGGGATTCTGTTGCAATAACAGCTGTAATTATTAGATAGGCTCCTTTTTGGACAGCAGGGCACCCTTCCGCATTCCCTCCTCTACCACACTCGAAATTAGGAGGCAGCTGAGCTGCGGAATCCGATGCTGGAACCTGTCCAGCCATCACCAAGAATGATCTGTTCTCTGAGGGAGGTTTTCTGCTGGATTGCCAAGTGCATAATATTCCCCTGGAGCAAAGCTGCCCAGAACAACCCGGCTGTGACACATCTCCCAAGATGTTTAGCTCTACAGGGTCTGGCAGCCCAACGCACCGGGGCACTGTGTCCAAGAGTTTCCATGATGCCTTACATATGGCCCCGAAGGTCAGAAGGGTTTATCTAATCCTGAGCTGGAAGGGCAATTAAAATCCATCCCAGCCAGGAGAGTTGCCACAAAATCTCATTATCCTTGCCTTGTTTTTAGGCTCATAAAGGGAAGGCTGATGGGTGATACCAGCCATGGAAGGCTTTCATTTAGTTAAGAAACGTATCGAGCGTAAATTCTGTGCCAGGCACACTGTTCCGGGTACTGAGAATACTCAGGCTGCTCAGAGGCCCGTGGGAAACAGAGGAGTAAACCTCAGGGGAGTGGCCGTCCCTGCGGAATGGTAGTCAGCCAAACATGGGAATAGCCCACCTTGCAAAGTTCTGGTGGAAGAGCATCCCGGGCAGAGGAGACACACCATCCGAAAGCCAGGGGGCGCCACGAAGCTCGGCCAGTTCGGAGAAGGGAAAGAGGACGTGAGCAGAGGGGACCAGTCTGAGATGAGGTTGGAAAGGGAGAGGCAGGAACTAATCCCCGGCCCCCGAAGACCCGGACAAGAGGTGGGGGGTTTTATTCTAAGTGCAGTGGGCACTAAACAGGAGAGAGGCATGACGTGGGGTTTCAATTTAAAAGTAATAATTCTGGCTGTGGTGCAGGCAGTGGATGGTGGAAGGGGTTAGAGGGAAGGCAAGTTTGGAATTAATAAAAGGACGGTGGTCCAGGTGAGAGGTGTTGGTGGCTTGGACGAGGCTGGGTGCAACGCAGGTTAATGAAAATGGATGGATTCAGGACCTTCTGTAGTCTGTGCTGCCCCTTCCTGAGAAACTCAGTATCAAATGTAAACTTGGAGGTGCTCTGCAACAGAGATGTGCTGTTTCTATTTTCCCTTGCCCTCCTCACCCCATGGATACCTTGTAACTGATTAGTACTTGGTTCTGTTTGGTAGAAAAGGAGACAGAAGGGCAAACACAGTAGCAGTCACAGTGGTCCAGCAGGAGGGAGAGCAAAGCCATCAGACGGAATAACAGAGTGATTAAGCTCCCAGACTGGGTGGGATTTCAGGCTCAGGTGTGATGGTAGACAGGTTTTTTTTTTTATTTTATTTTATTTATTCATTTTTAGAGAGGAGAGAGAGGGAGAGAGACAGAGAAGGAGAGAGAGAAGAGAGAGAGAAGGGGGGAGGAGCTGGAAGCATCAACTCCCATATGTGCCTTAACCAGGCAAGCCCAGGGTTTTGAACCGGTGACCTCAGCATTTCCAGGTCGACGCTTTATCCACTGCGCCACCACTGGTCAGGCTAGAAAACAGGTTATTTACCTTCGCCCAGTCTTGGTTTCTTTATCTGTAACACTGTTACGATGCGAGTACCTACCTTACAAAATTGTTAGGAGGATTAAATAAATCAGTGCATGAAAATCAGTGCATGAGAAAAATGCCTGGCCCAGACTAAGTGATCAATAAAATAGATGTTAGATTTTGTTATTATTATTCTGGTTTGACTGAATACCCTCTCCCCACCCCTCCTCAAAAAAGTGATACATATAAATGACATAGCAACATCCACTTTTTCTTATAGTTAACCAAACAGCAAGGGGGACTATGTCGAGAATTATTATTTTCTAATCTTTTTTAAGGAGAAGAGACATTAATATTCAAGAAGCTCTTGTTACTTGCCAGATGTTTCTAGACAATCCTAGCTCATTTAGAGCTCTCCGGTACCATTTCTCGGTAAGCTTTTTACATGCAGTATCTATTCGCATCGTCAAAAGAACCCTCCTAAGAAAGCACCTGTCTGTTGCACAGAGGCGGAAGCTGAGTCTCAGGGAGGGTCGCACAACTAGTGCGTCCAGGAGCCAAGAGCTGACCGAGCTCTGAATGACCGCACCGCCCTTGCCATCTCTCCTAAAGCGTGGGGAAGAGACGAACTAGCCGGTCACTTCCAGTCGCCCCTTAGATCCATCACCAAACAAACCAGGAAGTTTGTTCTGTCCCCCTCCCCCGACGCCACCACAGGTCTTCGTTTGCCCCTTGCCAGGTGTCTCTGGTCAAGAACGTTCTGAACTAGATTCCCGACCCAGCTAGCGGATATCGAGCAGGCATTTTGATGTCATTAGGCAAGTACTCATCGTCAACATGAATTCATTACCGGGCTCCTAGGAAATAAACTGATGAAAGTCAGAAATCACTGAAAATCCTATACTTTTTTTCATGTGGTCACTCAATCTTTTCCCATTATTCTCACATTATTGCTCTTGGCAAGACAGTTAAGGATCTATTGATGTGAACATTGTAAAACAAATCTATTATCACGTAGTTTAAAACTTGGTCGGGCAAATATTTATATTTATCTTGAAATTTTGGCCTGATTCTTCTTTACTGACTGGATTTCTGCCATAAATTTTTATTGTATTTGTTATGTAATACTAGAAAAAAATAATTGCAATTTCACTTTTGTGGTATCTTTGTTCCTTGGGAATTATTTTTTACACTCTTTTCCCAGAAAATAGGATTGATATAATTCAAATGGCAAATGATTAATCCATAATATTAATTAAAACTTTTTTTATGTATTTAAGCGTTTGATCAAAAGAAAGCCTGAGACTTCTCATTAGAAAATTGTCAAAAATTAAAATGTACTTGGGTTTTGCAAGATTTTTTTTTTAAACTGGTGCTACCTGGCCTGTGCAAGGGTCTGATTATGTCCTGAGGAATCACTGCCTGGTGTTTATTATAGTTCTTCATCATTTTGAACCATAAAAATTAGTAACCCCTAAAAATTGCCAAATGCCCACAGTATAGTAAAAAATGCAATGTACCCTATTTTTCACTCCATAAGATGCACTTTTTTCCAAAAAAAAAAGTGGAGGGGAAAATGCCTGTGCAACTTATGGAGTGAAAAATATGGTATTTCATTAAATATTTTAACACACCATTTGGTTCAGAATATTTTTTTTCTTATTTTTTTTCCCTTAAAATCCTAAGTATATCTATGGTCAGGTGCGTCTTATGGAGTGAAAAATATGGTATTCACAATTTTTGGATACATTTCCATTTTGATGGATTTAGGAGATTTGGGATTATTTTGAAATTATATTTCTTCCTAACCCCCCCCCCTCAAAATAAAAAGGCTTGTTTTGAAAACACAAAAGCAATTAGTTGCAACAGGTTGAAGGCTTCGATATTCAAGTTTGAAGTAAGAGCCTGACCCTCCACCCAACCCCCTTTGAATTGTGCGTCTCTTCCCTCCCATAACATAAGCAGGACGCCATCTTTACACCTCCCACCTCTGTGAACCTCTTCTTTCTCTGCAAGCTGTGAATAAGCTGCCCTACTTTGTCTGGTTAAAGCCAGGCCAGCCACAGGCCAGCTTTTTGGCTAATGCACTTAAACACTGTAGGTGGACTCCACAAGCAGAAAGACTGATAGCCAGCAACACCATCAGCACAAAGGAACCGCCTGATGGAACGGGTCAGAGACCTGCCTGAAACACACCCTCCCAGTCTGGAGTGACACTCAAAAGACTTGGCTGTTTATTTAGGGGCACCTTGCGTTAAGAGCAAGGACCACATGGAAACGAGTGACCTGGACCCGAGGGGAAGGTTTAACAAGGCGGCGACAGGAAGCAGAAACCCAGGGAAAGCAGGCTGAATGGGAGCAAAGAACTTCAGATGAACCACGAGGCCTGCGTGCAGCAGCTGGTCCGAAACAATCAGAACGCTGAAGATAAAATGACTCTTGGGTGGGGGTGGGGTGGGGTGGGGGGGTCATACAGCCCACCTAGTGGCACATCCAGGGGACAAAACATGTGTGTCTGAGGCAGAGTCACCACTGTTTAGCCTCAGCACAAGTCTGAATGGGAATTCAGGGGTAGGGGGGGGAGGACCAAAGCCTGTTCACTCGTCTGCACTTTTTTTAAGAGGAGTGCTTGCGATTCATTCATCTTTCTGCTCATTGGAGTGAAATAGCCAAGATAGAAGCTACCCGGGCGCTGGGGATGGCTCCTTGGCCTCTGCCCCAGGCGCTAGAGTGGCTCTGGTCGCGGCAGAGCGACACCCCTGAGGGGCAGAGCATCGCCCCCTGGTGGGCAGAGCGTCGCCCCCTGGTGGGCGTGCCGGGTGGATCCCGGTCAGGCGCCTGCGGAGTCTGACTGTCTCCCCGTTTCCAGCTTCAGAAAAATACAAAAAAAAAAAGATAGAAGCTAAATCCGAGATAGAACTTTAATTTAAGATCTTGAAGGTTTTAAACTTGAAATGTGGTCAGCGCCCCCCAAACAGAGTGGAGACACCCCGCAGGATGACAGGCGCATCTCTGGGCGGGTGTTTCTCGCCCAGTCACGCCACCCCACGTGCCCACCACCCCAAGGTCCTCCTGGCCTTGCCCTGCTCTTCTCTCTTCTCTCCACAACAAGAGAAACAAAAACAAAGGAACTAAAAAAAAAAAAAAATTGCTCAGAAGGGAATTTCTGAGCACTGGGAGTCACTAATGAAATTCAGATTGGTTTCAGTTACATTCTCAAAAATAATTTATCTGTTATGTGATCTTAAGAATGGAGAAATGACTTGAAAAAAAAAAAAAACCCATCATGGGGAATCTCCGGTTATGAGCCAGAAAATAGAGTAAGATGCTTAGAATATGATGATAATAGAGACGTCTGAAGATATAAAGATGAGAGGCCTCTTACCTGCAGCAGTCACGTACGTTCTCAGACTGCCCGCTCCGCACACAGCACCATGCTGCCCCCTGTGGACGGCGACAAGAGGTCCGAGACGCGCCCTTCCTCGGGCTGCTTATGTTTCAGTGGAGCAAACAAGACAGGCACCCGGAACAGGAATGCTCATTGTAGGTCCTGAAGAGCCAAAAAACAAAAACTTCACATTTACTGAAGGACTTTATGTCGGGCACTATTGTAATTGGCTTATGGGTAATAATTCATCTGATTTATGTAACAATCTTGTGGGGTGTTACATTACCTCCATTTTATGAATGAAACAAAGACAGGTGGAGTGATCTGCATGAGCCCAAGCTGCTGGTATTTGGAGGGACCAAGACTGAAGTCCAGGCTGTCCGAACAATCCCTGCATTTATATCCATCTTTAGATCTAGACATCTACCATAAGGTGTCTGAAGGCGGGAACGGTCGGAGACATCTTCCTGGTGGGGGCTGCCCGGGATCTGGACCTTTAAGGATGGGTGGGGAGTTTAGGCACCGACTCAGGGGCCAGCATGTGGCGGTCAAGGGACAGGAGGACAGCCAGGACCCATGGTGCTCTGCTGGGGGTCACAGATGCCCGAGTTCTAATCCTGCTGCTCCATTGCTGGGTGGGACTTGGGGCAAGATCCACAGGTTTCTCATAGAGTGGAAATAATAGTAATAATAATAATACCTATCCTGTGAGTTTAGTGGCACTATTCCAGCAAGACGACATATGTGAAAATGCCTAACCTCTGAATGCGTGTGTCCGTGTGCGTTGTGCAAGACAGCGAGTAGGTTAGGCAGGAGTAGGAAGTTTGCACTGAGGAGAGAAAGCAGACAGTGGAGGAGATTCAGACACCACTCTGGGGACTCCTGACCACAGAGTGACCCAATGAGCAGTGAGGAGCCGCTGAAGGCCGCGCCTGAGAGAAGGCGCGAGAAGTACTGTGAAGACCCTGGGAGGAAGCTCATCTGGTCGTGGCGTCCCCGTGCCTTAGGGGAGAGAGATTTCACACAGCGGGGAGATCGTCTAGAAGCAGCGAGGAAGCCACGGGACTTGTAATTTTTCTGTACAATTCACTTATTCATTCACTCAGAAACACTCAGGCATTCCTTGAGCACGACCTGGTCCCAGGTGCTGCTGCAGGCACTGCGCACACGACAGGGAACAAAACAGAGTCCGTCTCTTCACGGAGCCGATATTCTAGAGAAGTTACGTATATTCAAAAACAAAGAGACATCAGAGTGAAAATGGGTTAGAACAAGATGTTTCAACGCGCGCCCTGCCCACCTTTAACCAGCCCACCGGAACCTCATGCATCCTGCCTACTCTAACCCTGGCCTGCCCCATTCTACTCTAAATAGAAGCACTGACGTCCTCTCGCTGAGTGGCCAGGAGTGTCCCCAGCCTCCCAGTGGCATCCAACCTGGCTCCGTTGTTTTTCTTCCTGCTGCTGGGTCAGGAAGCCGCGGACGGCACAGATCCCAACCACAGCTCGTCCCGCCAGTGTCTGACTAGGGTCTCACAGCTCACCCCTCTTCTGAGACGGAAGGCCTTGCTCTATCCCTGCAGTAACGTCATTGCTCGCCGGTGTCTGACTGGGGTCTCACCGCTCACCCCTCTTCTGAGACAGAAGGCCTTGCTCTATCCCTGCAGTAACGCCACTGCCCGCCGGTGTCTGACTGGGGTCTCACAGCTCACCCCTCTTCTGAGACAGAAGGCCGTGCTCTATACCCGCAGTAACACTGCTCACCGCTGTCTGACTGGGGTCTCATAGCTCACCCCTCTTCTGAGACAGAAGGCCGTGCTCTATCCCTGCAGTAACGCCACTGCCCGCCGGTGTCTGACTGGGGTCTCACAGCTCACCCCTCTTCTGAGACAGAAGGCCGTGCTCTATACCTGCAGTAACGCCACTGCTCACCGCTGTCTGACTGGGGTCTCACCGCTCACCCCTCTTCTGAGACAGAAGGCCGTGCTCTATCCCTGCAGTAACGCCACTGCCCGCCGGTGTCTGACTGGGGTCTCACAGCTCACCCCTCTTCTGAGACAGAAGGCCGTGCTCTATCCCTGCAGTAACGCCACTGCTCACCGCTGTCTGACTGGGGTCTCACAGCTCACCCCTCTTCTGAGACAGAAGGCCGTGCTCTATACCTGCAGTAACGCCACTGCTCACCGCTGTCTGACTGGGGTCTCACCGCTCACCCCTCTTCTGAGACAGAAGGCCGTGCTCTATCCCTGCAGTAACGCCACTGCCCGCCGGTGTCTGACTGGGGTCTCACAGCTCACCCCTCTTCTGAGACGGAAGGCCGTGCTCTATCCCTGCAGTAACGTCACTGCTCCTTTCAGGGCACCCACTGTGTGGGTTTGCTCTAATTCCTACACCTTCTTCTTCACCCATTAAGAAAGGGTTCCTCTGGATGCTGAGAAAGGACTCTGAGCACCTCTTCCTCCTTCCTGCCTCAGGCGTGAAATTTAGTGTCAGTGAAAGTTACGTCGCACAGAATTGCTTGCCGTTGCTCACGAGCTGCTGAAACACCCCATCTGCACCCGGACGTTTTCTCCGTCAGAGCTCTGGTCTGTCTGTTCGTCTCTTCCTTGAAGTAAAATGGACAAGTAGACCTGCTTTTCAACAGGTAAGCAGTTGTTTCGGCGTGTGAGGAACTGTAGGCGTGAAAGACGATTTTATTCCAGCCCCAAACCAACGTGCATTCATTAAAGCACCAAAGACGCTCGAAATGAGAACGATGGAAGCAAACCGGGAGACACATAGGAGCGCACACGATGGGAAGTTGCCTTGCCTGAAGAGTGTGAACACACACACCTGTAGAAACGAGCATCGTTTCTGTGGCTCTTCCGGTTTGTATTTTCACCGTAGGACTTTGGGGAGTCCTGGCACTCGCAAAGCCCTGAATACTAATCGTAAAGTTGAAGCTCTCAGGTTCACGATGGCCCCGTGAAACGGTGGCCTCTGTCACAGATGTAGAAACAGAGGCTCTGGACCTCAGCTCAGAGAGCCACGAGTGAGTGGTGACACCCGTGTTCAAACCCCAGCGTGAGGACACCACTGCAGTAACAAAGCAACCACGTACTAAACTTGGGCCGTTTCTCTTTTGAGCGGCTCAGGAATGCATCAGCAGGAGAGGACAGGGCGAGGTGCAGCGGTCAGCATCGGCTCCATTGAAAAGGTACGCCCGGTGACTTGGCTGTCACCGTGACCCCTCCGCCCTTCCCTAACCTCACAAATGGATTGTAGATCACTTCAACGTTCGGTCCCCGGCAGCAAATGGCACGGCCAAACATTAGCAGTCATTTTTACTTGGCGCGTGGCATCCCTAAACGATTCCTGTCATCGGCTTTGCACATTCTCCCGATTCCATAATGTTGTTTTCCTCACCTTGAATTTATTGACACCAATTTATTTTTGCCTTGACACCGGCATTAACAAGGAAATGGCTTTGTTTCATTCCGACGTTATAACGTCACCTCCCAGGACTGGGTTTGACATTGTCAGGTTGTCAGGAGGTGGTTACAGGGACAGCAGGACCACAGCGGACAAGAGTGAGTGACAATGATTCCTGGGGGGACGGGGGGGGAGGTTAAGAAAAGTTACTGCCATGTGACTTCAAGGGTTATTTTTCATACTTAAACGTCCTGCTGTTTAAAAATCTTAGGAGGGCTTAACCCATCTTTAGGGCACTCTGACCAAATACATATAAGAAAAATTAAATCTCTAAGGAGGCATTTGGCTGTAGCCCGACAAACGGGAACCTCAGATTGTATTTTAGCTTTATAGAGTGCTCAAAAACGTTCTGTCTCCAAACAAACCAACAAACAAAAAACCCACACACATGAATTAATGGCACAATTACCTCCTTTTTGCCTCAGATACTTGGATTTCTCAGTGTTGAATGTCAAAGACCTGTAATTTTTCTCTGCCTCCTACTCAGAATACAGAATGGTCCCACATTTGTCTCTGCCCTGAACGGGACAGTGTGTCCTGTCCCTCACAATTCCCACGTCATTTTAAAGAACACCAAATCCACTCACATGCATTCTTCTACATACCCATCTCAGTAACTATTTCACTAGGAACCCTCCAATTAAACAAAAACAAAAACAAAAACAAAAAAAGGCCACCAAGTTTCTCAAGGCCACGTCTTTTTGACCTGCCTCTTCACCGTGATGCTAGCGAGCTCAGGACCAAAGTGCTCCCCCCATGCTCTGAGCCCCAGCTCACCTGCCAAGGTTGGTTTCCCCTCCCCCGTCTTTCCCCAGCCCGTGGTGTGTGACGGCTGCAGGGAAGAAACCCCAGACTAGACACCATGCTTGTCCTGCTGACATTTTGCACTGTGAAATCAGGCACGGGAAGCCCTGACAAATCATGGTGTGCAATTTCTCGTGTGCGTGTCTCTGGGTTACCTTTTCCCCCAGTCCTTGAAAAAGCTTTACCCGGCCCTGGCCGGTTGGCTCAGTGGTAGAGCATCGGCCTGGCATGCAGGAGTCCCAGGTTCGATTCCCGGCCAGGACACACAGGAGAGGCGCCCATCTGCTTCTCCACCCCTCCCCCTCTCCTTCCTCTCTGTCTCTCTCTTCCCCTCCCGCAGCCAAGGCTCCATTGGAGCAAAGTTGGCCCAGGTGCTGAGGATGGCTCCATGGCTTCTGCCTCAGGCGCTAGAATGTCTCTGGCCGCAACGGAGCGATGCCCCCAATGGGCAGAGCATCGCCCCCTGGTGGGCATGCCTGGTGGATCCCAGTAGGGTGCATGCGGGAGTCTGTCTGACTGCTTCCCTGTTTCCAACTTCAGAAAAATACAAAAAAAAAAAAAAAAAGCTTTACCCCTCCTGACTTCTGCCTTGTCATACTCGGTAGAGAGCTTACCTCCTACTTCTGGAAACTCAAATGACGCCATCAGGGAAAAGTTTCTTTTACTTCCCAACCTCCAACCCATAAACTTTATATCCAGCGTATCTGTAGCTATCTATCTTTCTATGTATCTACTAACAAGAGATATATATCCAGCATTCAGAAAGAGGCAGAGAACAAAAGGCCAATTTTACTTCCTTGTTTACTATTTATTGGACATCTATTCAGTGCCAGAGGCCATGCTAATCCTCATGACAAAACCACGAGAGCAGGTCATAGGTGTGGCGCACACGTGGGGCAGGAATGAGCCTCCCACAACCTCGAGTTGCAGGTGATCTGTTTTCTCTGAGTTAAGTCTGACTGTGGGCCCACCAGCTGGGTAGGCGGTGGGAAATCCGATCAGTCAGCGCCGTGGCCTGATGTTTGAATGTAAACATGTCTCCTCGTGTTGTGTCAGTGCCTGCACCATTACCAGCACGGTGCTCAGACTGCAGGCCCTGTTGGCTCAGGAGGCTGTGCTGGTTCCATTGTCACCGGAGGCAGCGCAGTCTTTGGTGAGACAAAGACTCCCTGTGTCTAGGGCCCTCTTATAATTGTAGGGTCGTGTACGACCCTTATGCCTTGTTGGAGGTCATTTCCGTAGACATTTTGGATGATTGGTAGTTTGAGTAGAAATATATGTTAATGACACGAATGCTGAAATATGGCAAAACTTGATCCCATAATGCATTTCTTAAACAAATTACCTTTATGATCTCAGTTAAAGATACCTTTATTTTCTCGAGTAACAGCAATTCCTTTTATGGGCATTTTAATTATCATCAAAGGACTATCTATTTATTCTTGGTCATTTGGAAAGACTGAAACATAAGAAGATGAGGCTTAAAATTACTAAAAATCTCCTGCCCTCCACTAGCCAGAGATAAACATTGGTCCCATTTGGGTATAATTTGTTGCAGTACTTTTTCTGAGGTTTCCATTAGGTAAAGTATACATCGTGGCTTGTGTCGGTATCCGTGGGGACCACAGCGGGTAAACACTCATACTGTTTTTCCTCCCGACATAATGTCGTGGACTTTGAAATGACGGCTCCCACCCTGCTGTGTGTTGTCACTGTGTGTGACTGCGCCTCCCAACGAACACCGTCTTTCACCTTGGGCAAAGGAGTCGAGGTTGCACCTTTTTATTAAACCCGACAGGTGCATTTTCTGATACCAGATGAGAAACTCTGTGATTTCTCAGCAGCGTTTTTATGAGCGCCTTGCCTGTCTGAAGGTGTTGACCTAAATAGGATTTCAATACATCATTAATGATCGCTTTGGGAAGGGTGCCCAGCCGGCAGCCTATGGGATTCTCAGCGAATTAATTCTTTCTCAACATCAGCAGAGACGCTTTTTTTTTTTTCAGGTTACAAAGCCTGGAAACTTTGGAGGTGTCTGGGCAGCGCCTCGTGCCCCTGCACCGGTCACCTGTCACCTGTCATCTGAGCTGGGTGACTGCGCATGGCAGACAGGGGCCCCTTCAGAAGGCACGTGGCTTTTTAATGAGGTTTTGAGCAGTATTTCCTTTGCTTAGACAAGAGCAGGCATCCCCCCCCCCCCCAATGCAGAATTGATGCTTATATTAGGTGCGTAAGAAGGAAATGGCTGTCCCCAGATGTCAGAACCTGCCACACTGATGACCCAGACATGTCTGACCACCCGGCGGGCGGCTTCCACATTTCTCCATATCGCCCTTCAGCTCTGCCCCTTGGCCTCACTGCGCTGAACCAAGTAGACCGGATGCTGGCACACGGGGATCATGCCACCAGCACCTCTGCCCTCAGATGGCTACAGACACAACAGGAAAGCAAGGCTGCTTCCACTTGGTGGTCCCCGGATTTCAGTCTAGATGCTGTGTGTGTCTCACAGTCCCCAGCCGCACTGTTGCAGAAGCTAAGGGCGGTCAGCGGGGCGTGGGAGCAGGGGGACAGCCTCCAGCTCTGCCCCTCCCACATGGACTCCGATTGGTCTAATCCTCCCACACGGACTCCGATTGGCCCAGGAGAATCCTCCCACACGGACTCTGATTGGCTCAGGAGAATCCTCCCACACGGACTCTGATTGGTCCAGGAGAATGCACATTGAGTAAGAGCATATGAGTCACCTTTGAGAAACCGGGCACACTCCGGTCCCAGTGACCTCGAAGCGCTCGGAGGCATACAAGCAGTTGGAGACAAATATTCAGAGCTACATGCTTGACCCCGTGCCGTCTGCATTTTGTGCCCGCAGGGGACACATTCAGATGCTGTCTTTGAGGGAGGACATTTGCCTCCTTTCTCACTTCAAGTACCTTGGACTGGAGAGGGAGTGGTGACCTCATTACTCTGACAGGCATGAGCCACCCCCGTCCAGCCCTAGGGGACATTGGGGAAAGTATCGGACACGAGCGCAGTACACTTAGGTTGTGTTTCCTCGTTTTTAAAGCGCCTCCCATAATCCACTTGAGGCTCCCCACGACTTGGAGGGGTGGGTGGGCAGGACAAGTGTTATTCCTGCTTTAGAAGCAGGAAGAGAGAGAGGCGCAAAGGGGACGATTTTCCCAGGTTCACCCAGCCCGTTAACGGCAGAAGCCAGACTGGAATCACAAGTTCTTCACCTAACTCTCTTCTTCCCCTCATCATGTTAGTACAACAAAAACCTCTCCCTGTCCTACGGGCACCAGAGGACTGACAGGCAACCGATCCAATGGAAAACAGCCACCCGAGTCAGCACCAGGATTCGGACTCTTGGGCCAGAACAGTCATCACGATTTCATCATAAAGAGAAAGAATCCCTCACCCGTCGCCTTTTACAGTGTGAGGTTTTCCATGAAAAAAAAAAAAACATCCCAAAAAACAGTCACTCAAACCGTGAAGCCCAAGAGCACTCTACAAACACCTGCTTCAGACTCTTCCCCGGCTTTCTGGTTGTCACCGGAATGTGAGGTCGACAGAAGGCGCTGCACTGGGCATCCGGCTAACACTCCATGGCCATCGTCTGGCACGGTCCTGGGTGGGGTGGAGGATGGAGGATGGAGGGATGGAGGATGGAGGGATGGAGGATGGAGGATGGAGGATGGAGGATGGAGGATGGAGGGGTGGATGAATGGATGAATGGAGGATGGAGGATGGAGGGGTGGAGGAATGGAGGATGGAGGATGGAGGATGGAGGATGGAGGATGGAGGGGTGGAGGGGTGGAGGAATGGAGGAATGGAGGATGGAGGATGGAGGATGGAGGATGGAGGGATGGAGGATGGAGGATGGAGGATGGAGGATGGAGGATGGAGGGGTGGAGGGGTGGAGGAATGGATGAATGGAGAATGGAGGATGGAGGATGGAGGGTGGAGGGTGGAGGGTGGAGGATGGAGGGTGGAGGGTGGAGGATGGAGGGATGGAGGATGGAGGATGGAGGATGGAGGGGTGGAGGAATGGAGGATGGAGGATGGAGGAGGGAGGATGGAGGAGGGAGGATGGAGGATAGAGGATGGAAGATGGAGGAGGGAGGATGGAGGGTGGAGGATGGAGGGATGGAGGATGGAGGAGGGAGGATGGAGGATGGAGGGGTGGAGGAATGGATGATGGAGGAGGGAGGATGGAGGATGGAGGATGGAGGATGGAGGGGTGGAGGGGTGGAGGAATGGATGAATGGAGGATGGAGGATGGAGGATGGAGGGATGGAGGGATGGAGGGATAGAGGATGGAGGATGGAGGATGGAGGATAGAGGATGGAGGATGGAGGATGGAGGATGGAGGATGGAGGATGGAAGATGGAGGAGGGAGGGTGGAGGAGGGAGGATGGAGGATGGATCAACACCAACGAAGTGGTGGCTACTCAGGACTAGAACTCAGGGCTCATATCTCCTGATGTATGTTTTCTCCAATGCACCACATCGCCAATCAAGGCCAGACATGAGTGAGAAAGGGTGGGGGGAATGCAATTAGTAGGCCTAGAATTCCAGCACAGAGGCCCTTAGACAGCAGTCGAGGGAGCGCCTCCCATCCCCCAGGAGCTCACCCGTGTGTGGGTGAGGTTTTACATCTCCCATCCCAGGACTCAGTACACGAGCCGCCCTGGCTGAATAAGTGGGGCATCGGCCCAGCTCTGCACCCCCCGGGCTGCACTCTCTCAGATGCCGACATCAGACCCAAACGCAGCACGCATGCCTTTGTTATTAGCCTGCGTGGTGGAGGTTACTTCATTCTCTGACGTCTCTTTGAAAAAGATGGAACAATTTGGAGCATCTTTCCCTCAGCAATCCCGAGCTCATTTCAGGTGGTGAAGGTAGAGGTCACTTTATTAATACAACCATCAAGGAAGGCTGTCATGGTAACCCGTTGCATCAGTTCCTTGAAGTGAGGGAGACAAAGCCAGAAAGAGAAATTTTCAAGTTCTATAAATACAGACCCCGCATTGCTCGGGCGTACAGCTCCCTGGCGGGGCAGGCCTAAATGCGTAGCTTTAAACAAGACCCAAATGGAAAAAAGAAAACTTGCTTTTGGTAATGCGATGGAGCATAGCGACCATAACGAGGACAAGCGACCCTCCAGGTCACGGACAAAGAAGAGAATCCAACAAGTACCAATAATAAGTGCCAGCTGGTACCCTCTGAGCAGATGAGATCCCTCTCGAGGTTTTCTCTCCTGTACCTTCCAGAAAGGACTGAATCGAGGGAAAAGGATTCAAAGTCTCATAATTCACATTTTGATACTAGATGGCCATTTGGGAAGAGGAAACAGGTACCTGCCACACACGAGTTAAAGAACTGAGTCATTTAGCTCCATCCCCATGACTCTCATTAGCCATGCTGCAGGAAAATTAAAAAGATGTGGAAGAGGGAGGAAGAGACGCTTCCTGTTCCTGTCCTCTCACTGTGAAAATCCAAGCCATGGTGGGAGCTCCTGTGTCCACTGCAGATGGCGTGCTTGCCGAAGCTGTGATCACAGTTAGGACAGCACCTTGCTGACTTCAGCCTCTCCCCCGGGGAGGCCCACACTACAGCTTTTAGATATGTCACTGAGTCTAACAGCAATACTATATAACCTCCTCTGTCAGGGGGTCACGGGCTACCTTGGTCACTCCGTCGGAAAGTATTACTAACACTGAAACATCAGGGGTGATAGGTTCCATGCTGTGATATTGGACACGCCATAAATGAATTCTTTTCATCCAAGTTAAAACGATCCTTTAGAATACAGTCAAGCTATGATCAAAGTAGTATTAGCTCTTCCTATCCAGGGGTCATATTGTATCATAAATGAAAATAATCCATTACCGGTGCAAGTGTTGTGTGAGAAGTCTGAGAATGGACCCTCCGTGTTTACCGTGAAGAATCGAGATGTGCTCAGTGCTCGCACTTCACACAGTTAGTTCAGAGTTCTCAGGTTCAGGCAGACCCGCAGAGACTGGCACCGAGTGAGGGGCATGCCAGCTGCTCGGTGCCCATGGGGTTTTCAGTCTGCAGGTACGCACGTCATCAAGCATCAGGATTGTGAGTGTCCTGGTGCCAGGTCGGTCACTGTCCTGGTGGCGTATACCCCAAACCTTGTGTGGAGACGGCTTCTGAAGTTCGGTGTGAGAGCGCCCGTGATTAAGTAGTGGTCACTTCTACGTTCGGGGGAAAGGAAAACGAGGGCATACACACACATTTGCCATTCCCAAGCTGGACCTTCGATAGTTGGGGTTATAGTTGATGTCTGAGCTGATCTGTATTTGGAGCACAGCCAGAACGTGGAAGATCTTTAAAGGATGGGACCCCGAATCCTATGCACAAAGACCTTGCTCATCAGCAGAGCCGCTGGTCCACACAACGGAAAACTGACTGAGGGTCCACACGTCGGTTTCCATCGTCTGGAGGAGCACAGAACGACGCACGTGCCACCGCCCTCCTCCCGACCGGGAGCCCTGGCTCTGGTTCTGGTTCTGGCTCTGTCTCTCCCCAGGTCTCCCTCAGCTTCCTCATCTGGAGTCTCTGCATACCTCTCACCCTCTGACGTCCCTCTCTTCATCAGAGTAGAACAAATTACACGAGGGTGATTTGGGGTTCCTCTGATCCTTTAACGAACTGAGCAGTATCGAGGGTCCATCTTTGATCCCAGTCTTCTGTACTTTCGCCCCCAGGAAGGTAATCCACTCTTTCAACTTCTGGTATTTAGCCGCCCCCGCGAATTCCCATGGCTCTGCGCTGAAAACTCACTGTCTCTGTCCAGAATCGCCAAGGCGCCTTATGCTCCGTGCCCCACTATGCATAAGGACAGCCGTTCATCTTCTCTGCTGCCACTGACACCCTGAGCCAGGCCCTCCCACTCACCCTCCGACCTTAACAGCGGAGGTATTCTCCGGGTGGGGACATTCTGTCCATTGCAGGGTATTTAGCAGCATCTCTGGATCCTACCCACTAGCCTGCCCTTTCCGGAGTTGTGACAACCCCCCCCCCAAAAAAAAAAAATTGGAAGTGTCTCCAGACACTTCCAATTGTCCCCTGAGAGTCACAATCACCCTTTGTTGAAAAGCACTACTTTAGCTTAACAACGAAAGACCTCTACTAAATGTTAATTCCTCAAATTTCTCCCTCCCTTTCTTCTAATTATTTCAGAATCCCTTCCGTCAGATTCAAGAACATGCCACGCTTATTTGCATATTTCCTTCACCCTACCCCGAGTGCCCTTCCTCTCGGACTCGTCCAGCCAGTCTGCTTATCCCTAGACGCAGTCAGTCACCCACAGCAGGAAGCCGTCTGTGGTTCGTTGCAAAGCCTCACTGCGGGCATCCTGTCAGCACCTTCTCCTCTCGGCACCCTTCATGGCCACTGTTTCTCTTCCTACGGCTTAAGGGCTAGTATTCTTCAGTGTTCTCTCTCCAGCCTCCACCTCGACTTCATCTATATTCTAGCAGGATGAAGTCTTCTATTCCTGCACTGTCACCCTTTGTAACAATGACCCCCCATCAGCCCTCTTCCAAATCTGTGTCTCCTGAACTGTCAACTAGCTTTTCCGGCTAATTACAAGACCCCTGCAAAACAGCCTACACCCTCAAGGTCAATACGTCCCCAACAAAGTTCATCTGCTTCCCTTACCACACTCTCCCTCCAATCTTCTTATTATAAACTATGATGCAGCCAAATACCAGAACTGGGAACCTGAGAATCTCTCTTCTGCATGTCAAACGACCTGTCTCTTCTCTCTCCCCAGAGCTCTAACTCAGCCCAAGCCCAGGCTGTTGAAGTATCTGGTCTCCTGGCTCCTGGTCTGTCCTTGTTGTAGTCTAGCCGTACCTTATTAATTCCCCTTTAAAACACTGCCCTGCTCACAGGTCTCGGACTGCTCCCCGCTGCCTGTTAGCTAAACTCTGTAGTGTGCTTCAGAGAACCTTCACGCCCGGGCCACAGTCTACCTTGCCTGTCCCCACTACCCTGCGCACGTCTGTCACTGTGGCCACACCAGCAGTGATGCGTGTGTCACTCACTCAGGCTCCGGTCAGAAAACTGAAACCACAGTTGGTGTTTTAACAGGGAGAATGGATTGAAGGTTTGGCAGATGCTTTAGAATTTAAAAACGAAAGGACAGTGAAGTCCCTGTATAAGCAGGAAGGAGCTGTCACACTTGGGCTGAGGGAGCACAGGACAGAAGACAGGGTTGTGAGAAACTGTAAGTTTGGAGGGGAGACCCCATTGCCCCGGGATCTGCACGTCTAAGGAAGGGTGGTAACTGGCTGCCGCTAGGACCTCCTAAACGCCGAGCAGGGGACCATGGAGGGCACAGGAACCTTTATGGGTGACATGACGCTGGTTCCGAAAATGCTGAACCCTGAAATCAGATGCTGCTGTTGGGAAGAAGAGCATTGCTGGGGTGAGTCCTCTCAGGAAGAGCCGTGAACCAGGAAAAAGGAAATCCCTTCTTCCTCCCTCTTACCTTTGCGGCTCCCTCTAGCGCCCCCTCTGGGTGGAAGTCAGGATACAACTTGCAGGGTTCCAGCTTCAACAACCATAGTGGGTGGGTGGATCTAGGCAGAATTGAGAGGCCATTGCTGATTAACTGGCACAGTGCCTCTCCACGTCCCTGTGCCTTCAGTCACACAGTTTCCCATCCATAATGCTTCTTCTCCCGATATATGCCTGATGCACGCCTGTGTTCAAATACAATCCCCTTTCTCTCATCTTCTTCCAAATAATTATTCACACCGTCATCTGAGTTCCCCTGGCAGTTGGCAAATACTTCTTTTATAGTCATTTTTTGTTTTCATATTGTATCCTAATTATCTCTATATATTCTCATGTATTTGTTTCCTGCCAAACTGTGAGCTCCTTCAGGGCAGGTAGAGTGGCAGCCATGAAATCTGGCAGCCTGCCTGGGTCACGACAGAGACGCTGGGTGGAGCTGGATGGATTTGATAAGGGCATTCTAATGAGATTAATATTACATCATTTCTTGTATATAATTTTATCTTCCCAACCAGACTTGAACTTCATAAGAGCAGAGTTTTCTTTTATTTCTTTGTGGTGTTTAGTACAAAAGTTTCATCATACGCCAAAGAAAAAGCTCATCGGTGTTGGTTAACCACCTACCTTATTCATTATGCACCACGATTTTGGTTCAGAGTGACACAGCATTGGGGCATAAGTTTCTGAATAGCGGGAAAGATCCGTAGTTAGGTTTAGAGGTGTTTCTAGCACACGATTTCCAACAGAGCGTGCCAGGCATATGGTCACGTTCTGTCTTTGTGGAAAGCATAGCACAATCAAGAAACCAAACGCAGAATGTCTTATAGTGAATTTGGAAGTCATTAAATCTATTCTGGATTTCTTTTCTTTTTCTTTCCTGTTTCTTTCTTACAAAAAAAATATATCCCCCCCCCCAATCCATGGAGTGACATCTGTTCCTCATACATTTATTAAATTTCTTACAGTCATCAACATCAACCAGCAGATTACTTAAACGTAGAGCTAGGCACTAAATTTTAATTTAATCACCAACTTTTTGAGAAAAAAAAAAAGAAAAAAAGAAACCTCTGTTCAACAACTGATTTACATTCAGGTCCGAGAAGAAGCAAAATAGGTTTTCCTTTTTCTTTCCTTTTTTTAAGGGGAGTGATATTTAATTAACTATTGATTTCTTCTCAATTATTCAAGGCAAGCCATTATCAATATTGATGGGACAGATACTGCCCTAGCTCCAGGGCCCAAATGAAAGGAAATATCCCATTCAGCAAGCTGCTGCCTGGAACAAAAATGCCAAGAATCTTTAACTTTAAACGGAAACAGTTATTTGGATTTGTTTATTCCTTGTTGCCCCAATTAAACAGATATTTCCTGAAGTGTAAGCAAAACAAAATCCTGAGAACCTATGCATGCCTCCCAAATGAACAAGAACCAAAAAGAGAAAGAGAAGGCTTTTGTCAGTTTCGACCACCATCTAACCTCTCCCCACCTGGCCTCGTGACTCCAGTTCTTGGACATTTTTAACCATGACTCATGAAACCCTATAATGTGGGTCTAACACTCGTGACCATGACACCACCCATGAGAGGTGGCTTGTATAATGCATCAGCGATCTCCTCTATAGCTGCAACCCCACCGTGGCTAGCAAGATTTTGAGCTGAAGGGTTCAGGGGGCCTTAGTTGTCCCTTTTCTTTCACTGAGAGCGAGTTGTGAGTACATTCGAAAGTGACACCAACACATTATGTAACTGTCACCCAGAGGTCACCAAGGAATTGTGGAAGGTGGTGGTAACACAGGACCCTAACACAGAAGCTCCCAGGATCAAGAACCAACTGGGCTAAAAAAGCCCACTTGGTTCTTGATCCTGGGAGCTTCCGCCCCTATTTTTTTCTCAGCTCCCATGTACACAGGGGAATAGTATGTTTGTAGGAAGCCTCTTTTGAAGTTGACATGACCACTAAACATGAGTAACAACAAGGCAACTTTCTCTATTGAATTATTACTTTGAAGATGGGAGTTATTGCTTTTTAAATACTTTGCTGTTGATAGTAGTATTGAGGGGGGGAAGTGTGTGTGTGTAATTCATATGGTACCCCTGGGGAAATTTAACCACGGCATTTTTAAAAAACAAAAAATGTTACAATTTATTTTAAAAAAAAAAAAACCCTCCTTTTTCTGCTCTGCCCCCACCGCCCATTCTGAGTCTCTACATATTAAGTGCTTAAGCAGCATATGTTGCTGGGAAGTGTTCTCTGCTCCTTCGCTCTGTGTTGTTTTAATTTCCCTGGGTTCTATTTAACATTCTGCTAAATCAGTGAAACCTTGATTATCTCAAAGAATAGGAAACCCGGCATTCATGAGGAGAACCGGAATTTGGAAGAAACAAGAAATTATTAAGAGATGAGAGATGAAAAGTTACCCGACAGGGACCATGAATGAATTCGAGTCCCTGGGATTGCTTGTCTTGACTTAGTCACACGGATGGGATCAATAGATGAATATAGTGAAATTTTGGTAATCAGGGTTTCACCACTGCATTTATTAGTATTCCCTGGAAACCAAGGTAACCTTGGCCTCTATGCCCCAACCTGATGAGATTGTAAAAATCCTAATAAGCTGTCAGGGGCAGAAACGACTGCTCTTCCTCACACCTCTCCGCCAAACAGCTTTCTCTCTTCCCGAAGCTGCTGCCCGCCCAGAGCATGCTGCCTGCCCCATGTCCCACCCTGTCCCTTCTCAGCTGGCTTCTGTCTTCATGCATGTGGCACTGGAATCACCTGCAGGGAGAATGCCCCACCCCTCAGAGGTTCTTGGTCATTTTAGCAACAGTGCTTTGCATTTTAATAAGCATCATCTGGCTTCAAAGCTCTGCATTCTTGCATGAGGCACCTGTCCTTTAAAAACAAAAACAAAAAAACCCGGGATGTCAGTGCAGGTCCCACGAAGAGAAGCCACTGCCAAACCAGGAGTATCCCTTTACCTTGTAGTCGATAGCCTAAAATGGACAATGATAATATCCCAGAGCGCAGCCAAAATCTATAGGAAGAGAACTGATGGGGTGAAAACAAAAAGCAGCACAAACTACATGTGTTTGGAAATTGCGGTCACGTGCCTCCTTTGCGGCGGGGGTGGGGGCGGGGGAAGAGCACAAAATCGATAGAGATTTTTTTTTTAAGCTGAAAACATGATGTACCAGATGAACTTAAATTGATTCTGCTTCTCCTCCCCGCGCCCCCGCTCCCCTCCCCCCTCGTTCTGCAGCCAACGTCTGCGACAATGAGCTCCTGCACTGTCAGAACGGAGGGACCTGTCACAACAACGTGCGCTGCCTGTGCCCCGCCGCCTACACCGGCATCCTGTGCGAGAAGCTGCGGTGCGAGGAGGCCGGCGGCTGCGGCTCTGACTCGGGCCAGGGCCCGTCCCTGCGCGGCCCCCGGGCGCCCCTGCTGCTGCTGCTGCCGGTGAGCCTGGCCGCGCTGATAGCCACCGCCGGCCCCCTGGTGATCTAGGCGGCGCTGCAGCCACCAGCCGGGCCAGGCCCTGGGGAAGCATCTACTGACACCAGAACACCGCTCAGACACCCCCACTCAGACGCGGGGAACAAACTCGAAAGGCCTGACTGAACTAAGCCATATTTATCAGCCGCGGGCAGCGCAGCGCAACCGAGTCCAGACTGTTGGTTTCTGACTCCAGAGTGGGCAGCTGCTGACAGTATCCCTGACGATCACATTGCCGGCTGCAGAGCTTATCGCCCACGGGCAAGGCTAGGACAGCGACAGCGCCCCCACCCGAGCGGGAAAGATAGAACAACAAACCAACCAACCTAAAAACGCTTATACCCGCACATGGGGCGCACGGGGACCGCTTGGCTTGGCTCTGCTCAGCTCGGCCCAGAGCGCTCACCAACCGAGTAGAAGCGCTCCTGGCTGGCGGCGCCCTGAGGGTGTAAGGACATCTGCTTCAAGCCGCCCTAGTGGCCAGCCTCAGTCCCGACTCCCTTCCAACCTGTGCTTTAGTGAACGTTGCTCTGTAACCCTCGTTGGTTGAAAGGTTTCTTTGTCTGGTGTCAGTAATGCACGTGTGTTAACAGCCCCTCCGGAAGCGCAAGCCAGTCCTGCCCCGTCTATCTGAGAGGCGCGGCGTCCTCCCTGGCTCCCAGCCGCGAGCACACATCCACTGTCCAAGACTGGCCGTAGGAGAAAGAGAAAGTGTATCTATCCTTTTGTATTCAAATGAAGTTATTTTTCTTGGAAATACTGTAATATGTAGATTTTTTGTATTCTTGCCAATTTGTGTTAACCAGACAATCTGTTCATGTTAGCTCATTTGAATCAGCCGAGACTGACTCCGTCTTCCTCTGTTCTCTTATCGTTTCTGGTTTGTTTCATTGTGCAGAGATCTCTCTGCTCGGGACACGATCGTGCCGGCGTCGGAGAATATCAGTTTACATATATAACAAGTGTAATAAGATTCCACCAAAGGACACTCTGTTTTCTTGTTGCTTTATCCCTGGAAGATTTAAAAGAATAAAAGTTCCTGCATAAATGATTTCAGGAATTCCTATCGCCGTTTCTTAAGATGAAAGGAGAAGCCACCAAGCATTTTCACACTCACTTGACCAATTTCTATGCGGACCGAATACGCTCAGCTGATGAATTTAGTATCCAGGAAGATGGAATGATGTTCAATTGCTTGGACAACTTCTGCAAAAATATAAGACTTATTTCCGCTTGGGAAGATGATAACAGGAAAAAAAAAAATCTAAGCGATTGCCAAGATTATGCCAAAGCCTGTTGGCAGAGTTCTAAGAGACTTTTATTTTTCAGTCATGCTATTTTCACAGATTGATGTGACCATGTGACTCTAGGGATGCTGATCTATGTATCTTTCCAAATACAGTGTTTACATGGAGTGTCATAGGGGTGGCCTGGAGAACCAGGGAAGTCGCAGGGAAATTGAGTGCTTAGCAATTTGACTTGGAATATATTCAGATGAACTATTTAGAGCAAATATCAAATATGCAGCAGCAAGTAGACATTAACTGCTGTTTCTGAGAATAAAGTTTGTTTTAAGTATCACCCAAGGTGTAATAAATTCTCGTTTCTGCCTTTTATTAGGCCAATTACCATGGAAGACAGCGGGGGGGGGGGGGGGGTGCGCGGTGCAGGTGGCGGGTGAGGGGACCATTGCCGAGTTTAAGAGTGTGTATCCCTTTCCCAGGTAACACAGCTGTTAACAGCAGCCTCTCCTGGACTCGCAAACAATTATGCGCCCAGAGTCTTAAAGACAATCAAATCCGGCACGGCTTGGTAGTGCAATAAGCTATGATAGTGGTAGGTCGGTAGCCCACTTCCTATCTGAAGCGGTTACCCCGAATCTGCTACTCCTGGCTGAAATGGGGTGGGGGGGGGCAGACGTCTTCTGATAAACACCTGACTAAAAACTAGATGAAAGAACAGCGCGTCTTATTGGTTTTGTTCCCAGAAACGCTAATTCAAAGAAGGCAATAAAAGGTAAACAGGTAATGCCTGTGCTGCCTGCCACCCCACGTCTAAGTTGATTGAATGTTTGTTATTCAAACCAACAGTCTCTTTTGATGTAAGAAATAAGGAAAGATGGAAACAAATTAGAGCTCTGGCTGAGCGCCAGAGCGGCCAACCAGCAACTGGAGATTTACATGAGACGCATAAACAGCAAATTATAGACCGGGCTCACCAAAGAACACACATGAAAATGCCAACAACACCCGAGGCGACTTATAATGAGGGGGATTTCTAATGTTAATGTTGGAGTTGACGTTGTCTCAGAGTGTATTAGCACAGACCAAAGGCAGGCTGTTGTACCCAGCCCCGTCGCACTTTGTCATTGCCCGTTCCCAGCTTTGTCACAATACTCGAGAGTCAGCCTGCATGTTTCAATACCTGGAATTCCAAAAGCTAATCCTCACAAGTAAGGAAGGCCGGGTCTACATCAGCTCGTCTGCATTTTCTCTCTCTTTATGAGGCTCTGCAAATCGACAGTGCTGGGGAACATCTTGCATCCAGTATATTTAGATAGAGTTTTCTGAATTTCCTGAGATGATGTGATCTGTTTTTAATAAAAAAATAAATAAATAAAAAAAAATAAAAAAAAAACTTCATTTTTACGTATATAACCAATGGAAACGCAATGTTCTTTTTTGTCTGGATTCTCAGGTTTCCCTAAGAGGCGTGTTCCTTTAAAGAGACCCCAACTCAGTGGATTTGATCCATCTGCTGCTTTCTGGCATTCGTGCAAAAGCCGGTTCCACCTATAATATTATATCTGACAGAACATGGTTAGGGTGAAGAGTGGACACTAAGTTGTTCACGTACCTGAGGCCCTAACTCTTGCTCGGGCTCTATTTGGATTAACCAGTAAGGCGGGTTAGTTACTATACAGTCTTGTAGATGAGCTCATCTGTCGTCTTAGTTACTATACAGTCTTGTAGATGAGCTCATCTGTCGTCTTAGTTACTATACAGTCTTGTAGATGAGCTCATCTGTCGTCTTAGTTACTATACAGTCTCGTAGATGAGCTCATCTGTCGTCTTAGTTACTATACAGTCTCGTAGATGAGCTCATCTGTCGTCTTAGTTACTATACAGTCTTGTAGATGAGCTCATCTGTCGTCTTAGTTACTATACAGTCTTGTAGGTGAGCTCATCTGTCGTCTTAGTTACTATACAGTCTTGTAGATGAGCTCATCTGTCGTCTTAGTTACTATACAGTCTCGTAGATGAGCTCATCTGTCGTCTTAGTTACTATACAGTCTTGTAGATGAGCTCATCTGTCGTCTTAGTTACTATACAGTCTTGTAGGTGAGCTCATCTGTCGTCTTAGTTACTATACAGTCTTGTGGATGAGCTCATCTGTCGTCTTAGTTACTATACAGTCTCGTGGATGAGCTCATCTGTCGTCTTAGTTACTATACAGTCTCGTGGATGAGCTCATCTGTCGTCTTAGTTACTATACAGTCTTGTAGATGAGCTCATCTGTCGTCTTAGTTACTATACAGTCTTGTGGATGAGCTCATCTGTCGTCTTAGTTACTATACAGTCTTGTAGATGAGCTCATCTGTCGTCTCAGTTACTATACAGTCTTGTGGATGAGCTCATCTGTCGTCTCAGTTACTATACAGTCTTGTGGATGAGCTCATCTGTCGTCTTAGTTACTATACAGTCTTGTAGATGAGCTCATCTGTCGTCTTAGTTACTATACAGTCTCGTAGGTGAGCTCATCTGTCGTCTTAGTTACTATACAGTCTCGTAGGTGAGCTCATCTGTCGTCTTAGTTACTATACAGTCTCGTAGGTGAGCTCATCTGTCGTCTTAGTTACTATACAGTCTCGTAGATGAGCTCATCTGTCGTCTTAGTTACTATACAGTCTTGTAGATGAGCTCATCTGTCGTCTTAGTTACTATACAGTCTCGTAGATGAGCTCATCTGTCGTCTTAGTTACTATACAGTCTCGTAGATGAGCTCATCTGTCGTCTTAGTTACTATACAGTCTCGTAGATGAGCTCATCTGTCGTCTTAGTTACTATACAGTCTTGTAGGTGAGCTCATCTGTCGTCTTAGTTACTATACAGTCTTGTAGATGAGCTCATCTGTCGTCTTAGTTACTATACAGTCTTGTAGGTGAGCTCATCTGTCGTCTTAGTTACTATACAGTCTTGTAGATGAGCTCATCTGTCGTCTTAGTTACTATACAGTCTTGTAGATGAGCTCATCTGTCGTCTTAGTTACTATACAGTCTTGTAGGTGAGCTCATCTGTCGTCTTAGTTACTATACAGTCTTGTGGATGAGCTCCTCTGTCGTCTTAGTTACTATACAGTCTCGTAGGTGAGCTCATCTGTCGTCTTAGTTACTATACAGTCTCGTAGATGAGCTCATCTGTCGTCTTAGTTACTATACAGTCTCGTAGATGAGCTCATCTGTCGTCTTAGTTACTATACAGTCTCGTAGATGAGCTCCTCTGTCGTCTTAGTTACTATACAGTCTTGTAGATGAGCTCATCTGTCGTCTTAGTTACTATACAGTCTTGTAGATGAGCTCATCTGTCGTCTTAGTTACTATACAGTCTTGTGGATGAGCTCATCTGTCGTCTTAGTTACTATACAGTCTTGTAGATGAGCTCATCTGTCGTCTTTCCCACAAAGTAAAGATTTGCTTCCTTCCGTCAACGCCATCCATGAGTAAGACCTCAAAGAAATCTTTGTCCGCAGGTTCGGTGTTGGTACTTACAGGAAAGTGACTAGACCCCGCCCCCCGTGATGTGAGAATGACGTCCCTGACCCCACACACAGCTTGGAGGAGTAGCTTCCAGCCCAGCTGAAAGGGGCTCTTGCTTAGAGGGGTCCATTCTCTTCCTCCTCCCGCTTTGTCTCAGTAGCGAAGAATCTAGAACTCCCCACCCAGACGTCCTCTACCCATTGTGTGTGTGTGTGTGGGGGGGGGTGTACCTCTTCCAGAAGTCCAAACTCCCGGAGGCGGGCCATATGGTGAGTGCACATCCCCAAACACAAAGGGTTAGCAAGGAATAAACAGTGTGGAGAGATTAATGAGTTGGGCGGAGGAGTATCCACAGGGGAGTCACACGGGTGTGAGAAGAGAGCCCTTGTCATGAAAACCAGAGGTCAGGGGTGGAACAGAAGGTGCTCAGGGTGCAAGCAGATGGACTCGGGCTGCCTTGGGGCTGGGGTCCAGCACAGAACCCTGGGCAGCCTAACCACTCCGCATCTATACCCAAGTTTCCAGTTGCTATGAAAGCATTTGCGTCAAGGTAGCAGGAGGGCCCCTGCTGGGTGGCTCTCCCTGGACATGCCCCTGAGGTGACCTTGAGGGGCCCTTGAGTCAAATCGCTAAGTCAGCACAAATCAGTCACCCTGGAAACAGAAGGAAAGATACAGGTTGGAAGAAGGCACGCAGGCGGCCATTTGTAGTTAACACCCTGCCTCACCTTTTCTCGAACCTGTGGCCTCACTGGAAAGAATAGGAGAATTTTGGGTGGACTGGGACCGCTGTGAGGAAACCCTGAAGTCAGATCTTTGGTCCTGTCACCTTCACTCCCCAGTGTCAACAACCCAACAACACTGGGATATAAAGTCCCTGTGTTCTGTGCAATATGGAAAATGGGCTACTGTACTTCACCCACTGTTATCTGCTAAAGGAAATAACCCGTTTCACAGTTTCTCTGCTCACGTAATGATGCAGAAGATGTCGTAACTTTGAACTACATGTTCTATGTATTTACTTTCAGGACTCTGTACACTTAACGATCTGGAGCCATTTAAGCTTTAGCTTCCGGAATCTGAACTAGAATTCTTTACCCACCATTTTCATGCCCAGTCTTTATTGACAAGGATGGCAGGCGTGATAGTAACTAAGCAGATACTAGAATGTGAATAACCAAATAGAACTCTAGGATTTTTTTTTTCTCTTTTAGAAAACCCGAGAAGACAGCTTTACTGATAGATAGGAATGAAAAATATAGAGAAGGAACACCCTCAGAGTTTTGATCCAAATGTCTGGTTGTGAACAATTCTTTCTTCGCCTCAGGAAAGCAGGACTTGCTTCTGATCAATCTTCTTTCTAAGAAATATCCAGTGTTCACCAGTATTGTGACAATTCTGACCATTTCCACATAGAAGATTGTCTCACTTTGTAACTTGGCTTTTCATTTCTTTCGCACTAAAAGCAGTTCTTCCCTTTACTTACCTAAAATAAATGCCAACAAATTCTAGCACAGACTACCCATAAACATAATATGATGTCAGGAAGAATTAAGAATGCCAACTATTATACGTATTTTGAATTTTCGCCAACAAGCTTGGGGAGGGGGGGGGAGAACTCCTTATAACACCTGCTGAGCTGGGACTCACATGTTACCCTCTTCATTTTTGCATCTGAAGAACCAAATAACTAAGAAACAAGACATACATCATCTCTACCTCACCATTACATTTAACTAGAAATGAGAAACTAACATCTAAGAAAAACTTCCATGAACATCAGAAAAAAATCACAGTATTTGAGATCTATTATCGTTAGAAAAATGCCGCCCCTAATACATCTTCAGTGTAGGACCTGAAACAACATTTACTTGATTCTAGAGTGTGTAGTTCAGCGTTAGGTATTGGAGCTTGTAACAAACACTGAAATGCCCGTGTACCTACTCTTATCACTGAAGGGCATTTTTTTTTTTAACTGATGGATGAATTCAAATGTAGTAGGGACATTTAACATTCAGTGATGTTTTTATTAACCCGAAATGATAGCCGGTAAAATGGACCGTTATTTGGCGAGACCTCATTATGTTAACACTAAAAGACGTCGCTCAGCTGGTTGAAGCAAACCGCAGAGAATTAGACGTAAAAAAAATAATACCCGTCTTCTTAACCTGCTCCCATTTTTGCAGCGGCGTCACTTTGAACTATTATTGGATCAGTGAACTATGAATTCTATGATGGGAAAAAAAAAACTGGAAGAGAGAAGAAATAATTACTCCCCCTCCCACATCCATCTGAGCAGACTCAAGTTCCTACGTGACCAGAATGTGTGGCGCGAGGTTAGAGGCAAACCGCGGGCGGTGGGCACCCTCCAGCCCCCCTGCCCTGACGGGAGGATGTTGGAGCTTGGCTCTAACAAGGGGCAGGCAGTCTAACCTAATAAAAGAGGGGCCACGGCAGACAATCACACACCCGAAGTCCTGTGAAGAAGCGGCAATTCTGCCCGGCCCCAGGCAGGGAAGAACATAATGTCATTTCTGTCTGTTTGTGTTTGCGCTCAGAAGGAGGGCCGTCCTGTGGGGACCGGCTTCTCCTCTGCCCCTGGGAAGCAGGGCAGGAACACGTCCTCCAAGGAGAGAAACAGCGCTTTGCTCTTTACCAGGCATGCCCACCCCACGAAGCCCTGAGTAATTGTTTCAGCTCTCATGGTGTGATGAACACCTCAAGGCAAAGAGATTGGTGTCATCTCTCTCCCTCTTGTTTTCTCTCGCTTTGCGGGGGGGGGGGTGGGGGGGGGGAGCTTCCAAACAGAGGATGACAACATTTGCAAGAAGAATCTTTCAGTTGGTTGATGCCTAATTACGAACACCGCAGCTAAATATTATAATAGTTTCTCAATTTAACAAGTATTGAGGCAATTTGGCAAGCACGGATACACGTGTTGACATCTTGCGTGATGACAGTTCATAACTGGGCGAGCGGGCAAATCTAAATGCGTGCTGATCAATGGTTTCTCATCCTGCCGAAGGAGACCCCGCAACAAGGGGCAGTGGCTGACTCTCAACACCACGACTGCTTCACCCACAGTTCAAACCAGATTGGGGAGGGCCATGCGGGATTCCAGCAGTGGGGTGCTTTAAATTATGTGTAAGGTTTTGGGGTTATATGACTTTTGGGGGGGGGGCCTGGGCAGAGAATTTAGTATACTCTCTATTTAAAAAAAAGAAAAGAATTATAAAAGGCCTAAAGATGTAAGGATGTGTGATCTAAAACCTAAGATTAAGATTTGCCCTCTCGTCGCCCCATGGTGGGCGTGCCGGGTGGATCCCGGTCGGGCGCATGCGGGAGTCTGTCTGACTGTCTCTCCCCGTTTCCAGCTTCAGAAAAATGAAAAAAAAAAAAAAAAAAGATTTGCCCTCTCTGTGGAAGGTCTCTTTAAATAATAAGTTGTTGACGGGGGTGTGTGTGAAAGTAACTTGTAGGTGTTGGAGAGCATGTGTCTGTCAGCTACTGGTTCATCAGTTCATGCACGTCATACTGACCCGACCGCTCCTAAGCCGCTGCAGGCACGACCCTCCCTTTAGTAGATACATATTCTGAAGTGTCCATGGTTGTTCTGGAAATCAAGCACGAGGTAAAAGTGAAAAGAGCCCGGATCAGGAGCGCAGCATGAGTGCCACGTGATTGATCATCATGGCATCTTTGGAATATTTCTCAGAGCAGTATGGAGGGCCAGTGGAGCCTCCGCCCCCTGGGTCCCTGGTGCAGCCCTTCCTTTAGGGTTTTTTGTTTTTGTTTTTGTTTTGTTTTGTTTGCATTTTTCCGAAGCTGGAAACGGGGAGGCAGTCAGACAGACTCCCGCAGGTGCCCGACTGGGATCCACCCGGCATGCTCACCAGGGGGCAATGCTCCGCCCATCTGGGGTGTTGCTCTGTTGCATCCAGAGCCACTCTAGCGCCTGAGGCAGAGGCCACAGAGCCATCGTCAGCGCCCAGGCCAACTTTGCTCCAATGGAGCCTTGGCTGCAGGAGGGGAAGAGAGAGAGAGAGGAAGGAGAGGGGGAGGGGTGGAGAAGCAGATGGGTGCTTCTCCTGTGTGCCCTGGCTGGGAATTGAACCCGGGACTCCTGCACGCCAGGTCAATGCTCTACCACTGAGCCAACCAGCCAGGGTCTTCCTTTAGGATTTAAAGGATAGGGAACCCAGGAACAGACCCCACGTAAAGCTCTTGAGAGAATCTGTTTCTGACTAATTTAAACACTTGCATTCATGTTTTGATAATAAAAGCCTCAAACTTCATAACCAGTTCCAGTTAAATAACTAAGTTTCGGCAATGGGAAATTCATCCTTTTTCATTCAATCTGAGTATGTCCAAGTTTGCAGGCATCTTCTCACATTAATGCACACAAGAAGTTTTTATTTTCAATCACATACTCGTAATGTTGAACGTAAGGACGACCTCCAGCAAAAGGCAGGCAGCACGTGGTTGATTTCAGATGTGCCCGTGAGAGAATCTGACCACGTGGATTTCAACCCCTCCCCACTGGTCAGATTCTGTCACTTGACATGTGATCACACTCTGAAAAAGTCTGAAATGGGGTGGGTTCTGGTTCTGTTCTCGAGGCTGGGGTAAACACAGCCCACTCTGATTTCTCTATTGCAGAACATTTTGCTAGAAAAAGTTCAAACAGTTTCTTTCCCACACTTGTCATACATTTTTTAAAAAAATAAAATGTGTGACAACAGCATACACTTGGATTGAATGGGATAAAGTCATTCATTTTTGGGGGGTCTTCTGAGTTTACAAGTATTAGATAAAGAGAAAAGGTCTAATTCTCTTTCTGGTCCATGAGTTGAGGGCACTATTCTGACTACTGGGAGCACTTGTATACATCTGTCCTGTGACCTGCCCTGTCCAAACCTGTGGCTTTGAGCACCTGACTGTGGTTAATCCAAACTGACAAGTGCTGGGAATGTAAGATGCTTACTGGAAGATTTCAAAATCTTAGCACAAAATAAACAAGAAAAGAATGTAAATTTCCCTGGCCGGTTGGCTCAGCAGTAGAGCATCAGACAGAATGTGGAAGTCCTGGGTTCAATTCCCATCAGGGTACACAGGAGAAGCAGCCATCTGCTTCTCCAATCCTCCCCCTGTCCCTTCTCTCTCTCTCTCTCTCTCTCTCTCTCTCTCCCCCCTCTCCTCTCCTCTCCTCTCCTCTCCTCCACAGCCATGGCTGGAATGGTTTGAGCAAGTTGACCTCAGCCCCTAAGGATGGCTCCATGGCCTTGCCTCAGGCACCAAAATAGCTTGGTTGCTGAGCAACAGAGCAGCGGCCCCAGATGGACAGAGAATCACCCTATAAGGGGCTTGCTCGGTGGATCCCAGTCAGGGCGCATGCAGGAGTCTATCTCTGCCTCACTGCCTCCCCACCTCTTATTAAAAAACAAACAAACAAAAAAACCAGCCTGACCTGTGGTGGCGCAGTGGATAAAGTGTTGACCTGGAAAATGCTGAAGTCGCCGGTTCAAAACCCTGAGCTTGCCTGGTCAAGGCACATATGGGAGTTGATGCTTCCAGCTCCTTCCCCCTGTCTCTCTCTGTCTCTCTCTCCCTCTCTGTCTCTCTCTCTTCCTTTCTCTCTCCTCTCTAAAATGAATAAATAAAATTTAAAAAAAAATTTTTAAATAAAAAATAAAAAAAAAAGAATGTGAATTATCTCTTTAATAATTTTCATATTGATTATATGTTGGGATGATAATATATTGAATATACAGGGTTAATAAAAGATATTATTAGAATTGATTTTATCTGTTTCCTTTTGCTTTTCTAAGGTTGCTACCAGAGACTTTTTTTTTAATTCCACGTGTGGTTCACACTATATTTCGATTGAACCACCCTACTCTAGATGCCTAATTTACCCATCTCTAAAATAGGGATAATAGTATTCATTCTCCAAGGTTCATGTGAAAATCAAACCGCTACTGAACACGAAATTTCTTGGCAAATGACAAAGTGTAGAGTCTAAAGTGCTGATGACCACAAGGGTGATATTTTCAAGTGCCAGTTCCACGTCTCCAGATTCTTCTGGAAATTTTTAGCCAGATCTCTTCCCCATAACTTTCTCTAACAGTGCTCTAGGGTGATGAATGTGACACTTTTAAATTTTTGAACGTGACACATGAGCCTAGCAGGGAGCTTACGTTAGCAACAGCGTCCACAAGGAGAATACTAACGCTCCCAGAAAGTAGCCGCGGCAACAACACGGCTCACCTCTGCTAACAGCCTTGAGACGGGCGCTGGGGTCCGTACTCTCACCATCTAGACTGTAAATAATATGCTACACTTTTATTAGTGCAGCTGGGAGCACAGGATTGACTCCTATCTTTCTTTCTGTAAACGTGATTGCTTCTGATGAGTTATGCGTGTTTACCGGGAATGAAAAGATGGCAAACAGCAAAAAAGTGACTTAACAGCAGCAATGCAGGGGACAAGGGCAGAAAGTGACTTGACAGTGTGCAGGTAAGGTTGCGTAGTAAAGGCACAGTGTTATAATGTGAAAAGGATTAGGATTTCTGTCCTTGGATCCCAGCGTTGACCCTCTCATTAAACCGTACCTGCTTAAGGATGATTTTTTTTTTTTTTTTGTATTTTTCTGAAGCTGGAAATGGGGAGAGACAGTCAGATAGACTCCCGCATGCGCCCGACCGGGATCCACCCAGCACACCCACCAGGGGCGATGCTCTGCCCACCAGGGGGTGATGCTCTGCCCCTCCAGGGCGTCGCTCCGCTGCGACCAGAGCCACTCTAGCGCCTAGGGCAGAGGCCAAGGAGCCATCCCCAGTGCCTGGGCCATCTTTGCTCCAATGGAGCCTCGCTGCAGGAGGGGAAGAGAGAAACAGAGAGGAAGGAGAGGGGGGGGTGGAGAAGCAGATGAGCGATTCTCCTGTGTGCCCTGGCTGGGAATCGAACCTGGGACTTCTGCACACCAGGCCAATGCTCTACCACTGAGCCAACTGGCCAGGGCCCTTAAGGACGATTTGCATGAGAAAATCGTTCTGTTATCTCTTCACTCCATTCAGCCACCTGTCAAGATAAACTGTTCACTCCACAGCCGTGGACTCAAAACCCATCTTCACATTGTCCCCAGGATGCCTCTCCAACCCAGGAAGCCAGAAAAACGCCCTGCTGGGTGACCATCTTCTTGACTTTAGTTGAATTCTTTCTAAAACTCGGGAGTGCCCTTCACCATTCTTCACCCATGCAAATCCTACCCCAAGTGAAGTGCCCCTTCTCCAGGAAGCCTTGTAAAGTCATTCTCACTGCTCCTGCTCCTGCTGAGTGGTTTGACCCATCACTCAGTTTCTCGCTACATGCGATTTATACTGGAATTTACTTGTTGTCTCTCCTACTAGATTATTATTGTTCATACTAACATTACACACACATAGAGAGGATATTGCATATAATAGGGCTCAATACATTCATTCGCCAGTATTTAATAAGCACCTATTATGTGCCAGGCTCTAAATAATTAAGAGTCGATGGACTCTAATATAAATTTGAGTGTGTGTACCTCTTATTGCATTTACATAATGCACCTTAAGCAGATTACTGTATTAAATAACAGAAATAAGAACTAAAACAAACGGAATTCCTGAAGAGAAAAGTGTGTATGCATTGAAGATGTGCAGACTGAACCTCATTTTAAGTGCATTAGGGGAGCACTGCTAATTAAAACTGGCGGGGTAAGCTTCCTAGAAAGCAAACAGTCCTCGGTAATGTCATCAACTCATCCCGGTTTACCTTTTCTAATTTCAGATTATTATATATATATCACCTTTCCTTAAAATAGAAACACCTGTATTCCTCGATCTTTGTCATGCTTCGCCCTTGAGCGAATCGCTCGCTGACTTGAGTGGGCACCAACCCCCCCCCGGGGTGGGGGGCTTTAGTACCACTGCCCGGGTTTCCCAAGCCGGGAGTTCCCAACCCCGCAGGTCTGGGTGGAGCTTGAGGGTTTGAATTGTGACGTGTTCCCAGGCCAGGCTGATGCTGCCGGCGGAAACATCACCCTTGGAGACTCACGGGTGTAAACTAATTCAAAACCTCACTGCAGTTTCCCGAGATCCTCACGGGGCTTCTCCTAATTCCCCTCCCTTGAGGCCCAGTTACCTAACATAGGACGGGCACCTGATCCTTCCCCGTGGGGCCATGGTGAGACGGGGATGAGATCACGTCTGTGGCGCTGTCTGATCTGATGTTCCCACTCCAGATGCAAGAGCTGAAACCACGCGTTTTCAATCAAACGAGGCGAAGGCCCGCGCTCCGTGAGGTCCTCCCCCTCGGGCCGTTCTCCTCCCGATTAGAAATCCTGCCCCAACCCCCCCCCCCTCAACCCCATTCAGCTCATTTCTCTGACCAAATGACAAAAACCATAGGATCCCACAGCTGACAGAGACCTTAGAGGCTTTCTGGAGAGAGCAGTTAATCGTCTCAGACCAGGTAGATCGCCCAACCTTTTTTGTCTGTCTGTCTGTTTACCTGCTTGATTTAATAAAGCGACCTCAACACCTGAGCGGTGTGCCCGTGTCATCCCTCCCCTTGAACATCTGGGCTTCCCTAAACTGAGTGACTGGCTCGAAACACAGCCGCACCCGGATTAAAAGAGAAAACAGAAATGGCATTCCCGCCCTTCTTGACAGCCCAAGGTGGTCGCTTCCACACGGACACGCCAGGGTCCCCCGAGGTCCCACTTAATTCAAGCCCAGGCAGCCCCTTCGAACTCCGGCTTGCCCACCGACTTGCTCTGCGGCCCCGTGCTGTGATGTTTCTCTAACCCACTAGAAGGGCTCGGGGGAATCTTAATGCAAGGAATTGATGATCAAAAATTAATTTGAGAGCCGGCGGTAAGAGAGCATTATTAACATGAGCGGAGAGAGCTGGAGATCCTCCCCCGCTCCCGAGAACAGAGTTTTGCAGATGGAATGTATCTTGAGAATAATGATGCATGTCGCTAATAACCCAGCGCTACGTTATCAGCCCAAATTGGAGGCTTTGCAGAGGAATACACAGTCTCTGTAATTTCCAGTTCGGTGTAATAATATGGAAATGGCTTTCGGTGCCGGGATTGGATCAGCCTAAATGAGCTGGAATTGATGGCTGTCGGGAAGACGAGGGCCAGGAGGGAGGCATCACGCCTGTGTCCTTGCTGCCTTATCTGGGGCTCTCCAGACGTGACCATTTTAAGGAGTGAGCCTTTTACTGCGTTATGGGAACGCACGACAGTCTCCTGCATGCAGCACAGAGCGGGCACTTCTAAAATCGCCTCTTTAAGAATACAGCATGGGGAGCTTCCTTCCCAGGGAGGAAGAGGGCTTTTGTTCCCCTGAAAAGAAAAGGGAGATGGTAAACTGAGGGGGGAAAGCGTGCTAAGCGGTGTCCTGAGAGCACAGAGGATTCCAGGAGTCAGACAGCGCCCCCTCCCCCCCCATCGCGGGGACACAATGTCACAGACGGTCCAGGACAAGGCAGTTGCACTCACGATCAAGGTGTTCAAACAGCGGAATAAAAAGCCTAAGGTCTCTGAGGTGGGAAATATATACAAAGCTGCTTTGGGTTCGGTTAAGGACAGCAGCTCAAGCATGGCACAACGAATGTCACTAGGGAGACGTGACCGCACGCATAGCTTGTTAGGGACGGTGGCACAGAGGTGACTTTGGGTTAGCCTGAATGGGACCAAGTAGGCTGAGGTCTTTGCAAGGCATCTAAGAACCCCTATGATTTGTCCTTATAAAAAAAGGAAGAGGCCCTGGCTGGTTGGCTCAGTGGTAGAGCGTCGGCCTGGCGTGCAGAAGTCCCGGGTTCGATTCCCGGCCAGGGCACACAGGAGAAGTGCCCATTTGCTTCTCCACCCCTCCCCCTCTCCTTCCTCTCTGTCTCTCTCTTCCCCTCCCGCAGCCAAGGCTCAATTGGAGCAAGGATGGCCCGGACGCTGGGGATGGCTCCTTGGCCTCTGCCCCAGGCGCTAGAGTGGCTCTGGTTGTGGCAGAGTGACGCCCCGGAGGGGCAGAGCATCGCCCCTGGTGGGCGTGCCAGGTGGATCCCGGTTGGGCGCATGCGGGAGTCTGTCTGACTGTCTCTCCCCGTTTCCAGCTTCAGAAAAAAAATAAAATAAATAAATAAAAGAAAAGAAAGAGTTCCCAGGAACGCACACACATGGGGAAAAGGCGTGCTTTCCCCACTCAGCGAGAAGGTAGCCATCTGCAGGCTCAGGAGAGGGGCCTCGAGACACACCAGCCCTGCCACCACTTTGACCTTGGGCTCCCAGCCTCCAGAACAGTGAGAAAATAACTTTTGTTGTCCTAAGTCCCCCAGTCTGTGGTATTGTGTTATGGCAGCCCTAGCAAACTAATACAGCATCTATAGACCTGAATTTAAAAAAAAAAAAGGTTTTTAAAAACCACTACTAATTTCGTTCCCTCGCTCTCCAAGTTTTGATGGAGGACTTATTACGTGCCAGGAACAATTTGGATTCGAGAGCCCGGCTGCAATGGAGAACAAGAGGAACTTGCCGTCACAGAGCCCCCACCCTGGGGATGGGTGACTGACAAGAACAAAAACACCGAGAGGACGTGGCGGAAGGACACACAGGACACGGGACAGCGTGCGGGTAGGTTGAAGCCACTTGGGAAGGCGTTGAGATGAGATGTCATGACAAAATGACCTTCCAGCAGGAACCCAAATCAAGGGAGGACATGGACATGGTGACTGTCTCGGGCGGGACCATTGCTGATAGAGGGAGCAGCAGAGGCAGATGCACGAGGCCAGAGTATGTTTGAGGACCCCGGGGAGGAAGTGTGGGTGAGCAGGGGAGGCAAGAGCCAGGGCCCAGCTCACCTTTACACTGATACGTAAACTGAAGGCAAATATTTGAGTGAGCGAGGATGTCTGGCGATCAGAGGAAATAAAATGAGGCAAGTAGCCCCTGATAGGGTTCCGCCTTAATTGGTCTTATGTCTGTGCTGTATAAGAGGAGGTCAATTAAGGTTTGCAGAATGAATAACTTCAGACCACTTGAATTTACCGACTCGGTAATGAGGAATCTAGACTTGGAACAGTCGCAATTTTGAAATTAAACATTTATCAGACCACCTATGCCAGCCAGGTTTTCATCGGGAAAATATGGCCAATAAACTTGACAGGGTAGTGTCCATTTCCTCTTGCTGATGCTGACAATGTTGTCCAAGGAAATAGCTGACGTTCATGAGCGAGAAAACTACAGAAGTACCACCAGGGCTGGAAGGGGCACAGCCAACCTTGCTGGCCCTGTCGTCTCAGCCTCTCCCTGGAACCCAGCGCTGTGCCCGACGGCCAGTGGGACATCTGCCTGGATGTCTAATGGCAGCACTCAACAAGTATGTCTAACGTGCCCAAGTGTCATGTGCCCATCTCCCCCAACCCCACCTGTTCCTCCTTAGCCTTCCTGCCTTCGCCATCCCTGCCTCCACCTTCCACCCCAGGAGCATAGAACCTTCCCCTTCCCGTATAGATCCTCAGCAAGCCTTCAAGCCCTGTCCCACCTGGTGCATGGCCAGCGCCCTTACTGGTTTCCCTTCATCCAGTCTCTCCGTCTTCACGTCTCCCCTGGGCCGGCAGAGCGACCCTTTACATAAGGACATACGCTCCGTCCCTCCTCTGCTCAGACCCGCCAATGGCTTGTCCTCCCATGGAGTTTACAGTCCAGAGAGGTTACTGAGGCTCACAAGGTCCCACAGGAATAGCCCTCAGCTCCGCCTCCACTCTGATTTCCTCCCACACCACCCCCCACTGACCTCGGACACTCTGCCTCAAGCCTCTCTCCTTGCTGTTTCTTCTGCCTGGAACCTTTTTTTTCCTAGATAGTTCTCATAACACTGGGGAACAATTTTTTTTTTCATTTTCTGTTGCATGAGGTTATAGAACTGTTTCTATATATTTCTGCATCTCTGATTCCAAATCTGAAATCTGTTTTTTGGTGCATGCTCTAGCTTTTATGCAATTTTAATTTCTTTTTTTAAAGTTAATGGCATGCATTGGTTTTTAAATTAGATTTAAAGGGCAACGACTCTTGGATTGAACATAACCACAAGGCAATTAATATTTTACAAACATCATTTTTACATAATTATAGTTGTTTTTTTTATTTTTTTTAATTCATTTTAGAGAGGGAGAAAGGGAGAGGGGGGGAGAGAGAGAGGAGAGAGAGACAGAGAGAAAAGGTAGGGAGGAGCTGGAAGCATCAACTCCCATATGTGCCTTGACCAGGCAAGCCCAGGGTTTTGAACCGGCGACCTCAGCATTTCCAGGTCGACGCTTTATCCACTGCACCACCACAGGTCAGGCTATAGTTGTTTTTAAATGTAAAAAATTATTATCTGGTAAAAACACCCTCTTATTTTAAGATTGAATCATGGCATCTTCGAGTAGGCGTAAATGTAAGAATAGTCCTGACACCTTCTGTTATATATGTGGCTGTTACACACTTCAACATCAAAGGCGCAATATTTCATCATTTGTGACACGTGCATCTATTGCCTATTTTTAAGTTCCCCCCGGTGATCAAGACAAGAATTGGGCTTCTCATATTGTGTGTCATAATTGTGAAGAAATGCTTCCTGACTGGACAAAAGGAAAACACAAAGGAATGCCTTTTGGTATTCCCATGGTTTGGCATGAACCTAAGGACCACAGCAGTGACTGTTATTTCTGTCTGATCCATACAAAGGGCATCGGCAAGAAAAAATGGCATATGATCGCATATCCTAATATTCCTTCAGCAATACCACCTATCCCACACTCTGAGACACTCCCGGTTCCAGTTTTCAATGGTTTTATTTCTTCTAAGGATGAAGAAAGTGAACATGGTGATCAAGTATACTTTGATAAGATGCAAGAGGAAATGGTTGTAGAATCTGAAGGGTCTTCCTCTGATGCCAAGCAGTCATTAACCCTCTCAGCAGTTTAACCAACCCGAATTGAATGACTTAGTAAGAGATTTGGGCCTATCAAAGAAAGCAGCTGAGTTATTAGCCTCCAGGCTTTAAGAAAAGAATGTACTTCACTGGTCAGCTAAAGTATCCCATTTCAGGAAGCGTGAACAAATTTTTTGTGGACTTTTTTTCCGAAGACAAACACTTTGTTTACTGTCATGATATCAGTAGTCTTCTCAGCCAGCTAGGTGTTACCACTTACAGTCCAACAGAATGGCGGCTATTTCTTGCCAGCTCTAAACAGAGTCTGAAATGTGTTCTCCTACACAACGGTAATGTTATACAGCGGTTCTAATTGGTTATTCAACTCATCTGTGAGAAGATTATAATGACATAAAAATTGTCCTCGACTTTCTGAAGTATGAGGAGCATAACTGGATCATTTGTGTGGATCTTAAAATGGTAAATTTCCTGCTAGGACAACAGAGAGGTTTCACGAAGTATCCTTGCTTTCTGTGTTTGTGGGACAGCCGAGCTCAGGAGAAACATTAGACACAGAAGGAGTGGCCGAAACGTGAAGCTCTGGAAGTAGGGGTGCAAAATATTGTGAATGAACCTGTAGTTAATTGAGACAGGATAATTTTTCCCCCACTTCACATCAAACTTGGCTTAATGAAGCAGTTTGTTCAGGCTTTGAATGGAGAAAGTGAATGCTTTCAGCATATTATTTCTGCTTTTCCTGCCTCGTCTTTTGAGAAAATAAAAGTAGATGTACTCAATGGACCTCAAATTCAAACCTTCATATGTGACGAAGAATTTGGCAACAAAAAAGCAGAGAACTATGAACTTCTGGTTCAAAGGATGCTGTTGGCTTTCCACAACATTGGATGTAACATGAGCATTAAGATTCACTTCCTGAACAGTCACCTTGATAAGTTTCCCGAAAAACTTGGTGCTGTTAATGATGAGCAGACTACTGCTGAAGCATCAAACAAGATTGTCCTCAACAAGTACACAAATGCAAGAGCTACAAATGCAAATTTTTGCCTGAATAGAATTTAAATAAGTTTTGCACAAATTTTATGATAAAATAAGTGTTTTAATATGTTCTATTTTGAAATTGTAGAAAAATTCTGATGCAATCATATCTTTTAGTGTATTAGTGTATTTACTGCATTATAGAAGTTATTATATTTTCACAATGATGATGCCCAAGAAGACATTCTACTTCATTATGTTAAACTAAATGTTAAAAATTTTACAATAAGATGAAAACCTAAAATCTTGAATTGCAAAAAAACTGTAGCTTACAGAGAAAAACTAATGTCAGATTTGAGATCAGCACACTTGAATTAGGTAAGAACAGTGTTTTCATGGATGCAACAAAAATTTTGTTCCCCAGTATAATTCATCATTCAGGACTTGGTTCGAATGTCACCTCGTCAGAGAGCCCCCCTCCCTCACCAGTCACCTCCTATTCCTTTATCCTGCTTTCTTTTTCTTCCTACCATGTAGCACCGCCGACGTTACATTATTTGTTTACTGTCTGTCTCCTTCCACTAAATCAGTGGTAGTCAACCTGGTCCCTACTGCCCACTAGTGGGCATTCCAGCTTTCATGGTGGGTGGTAGTGGAGCAACCAAAGTATAAATAAAAAGATAGATTTAACTATAGTAAGTTGTTTTATAAAGATTTATTCTGCCAAACTTAGCAAAAATCCAACCTAAAGTACTTGGCAAGTAATTATTATTATATGCTTTAACTTGCTGTAACTCTGCTTTATAAATTTTATAAAGTAAAGTTACTTCCCTACTTTATAAATCATCATTACTGTGGAACCAGTGGGCGGTTAGAAAATTTTACTACTAACAGAGATACAAAAGTGGGCAGGAGGTACAAAAAGGTTGACTACCCCTGTAGTAGAACGTCTGCTGTGTTGACTACTGCGTCCCAAGCATCGAGAAGAGCACCTGACATTATAGAAGGCACTCAATAAATACTGGTGGAACTAATGAACCAACGAATGAATGAATGCACCTGGCAGACAGTGGTCTCGGTGCCTTGCCTGCAGAACCCCTACGAGGCCTTAGCACCCCTCCAATCAGTGCTCCGATTGACCACAAGTGATCTAAAAGTCCTAATTTGGTTCAAGAAATGAAAACACCAGGTCATCCCTGCACCACAAAATGGGCTGCTTTCATTTAGTTTTGTTCTTACAACAGGATATTTTTTATTTGTCTCTTTATTCCCAGGACAGGACAAGTGTCTGGGACTAATAGGCACCTGACAGGTGTTTGCCAGACTCATGCTCAGTGGACACAATGGCTCTAAGACTCACCAGGTGTAAAGATTAACTGGTGACACATCACCCCAATATAATTCTGCACACATGCCCCTGGCACTCGCTAAGGGCGAAGCATGGTGCCCCGTGCCCGGTGTTCCCCAGGTTCTGTGGCGCACCGGGGGGTTTGGAAGGAAGAAGAGGGTGCTCCACACACCCCTAAGCAGCTGGCCCTGGAGAAAAGTGTCCCTGCACAGCCTCTTGTCCTGGCATGGACGAGAGCCAGGCGGCTGGTCACCCTCTCTATATACAGGCATCCGTCCTGGGAATGTAGAGAGGTACGAAACAGTACTTGCTGTCTTTATCCCAAGTTCACAAAGAACTTTCAAGGAAAGTTTGTAACACGAGCCCTTAATTTACATCTGACATTTCCTGCCTTACAATGTTCGCACCCAGTCACTCAGGTGGCCTGATCATCTGACAGGACCCAAGAGCCCAAGAGACAATGCTCCCCAAGTCCCTTGATGCCAGAAGGGCGCCCCTGTGGGAGGCGCGCAGTAAGGACACAGCCAGAGGGAGGACACTGCTGTGCGTGGACGAGACCACTCCCAGCCAGGGCTGTCCCAGCGAGGTACAGACGTTAGGAGAAATGATCACTCCCACTTCACAGAAAGAGGAGACACATTTGATTTCTGAACTAACGGCCTCTTGTAACGGTCAGCCAGTGTAATTACACTGGCTGCAAGTGCCAACTGGCGCGATGAAATCAGCAGCACGTGACACGAGACAAATACAGTGGTTCACAGAATGGATCAGTACAAGGCAGCTTCCCTGAGATCCTGGCTCCCACGCCAGCGGGGGCAAACAAGGCGTGGCCATTATGAGGAAGTCTGACGTGTTTTGGGGGGTCATGGGTGAATGTCCTAACATTGTTTGGACACAGATGGGATACGAGGTACCCCTCTAAGTAAGGAGAAGGCTGCCCTCTGCCCCTCAGACACCTACTGTCCGAACAAAATAACAAAACAGTAAGCTTTTACCAAACACCAGCTGCGCACCGGCACGGTGCTAGGCGCATCCGCATGCCGGATCTCCGTCAGCGCCCCCACAATTCCTCTCACAGGCGAGGGGTCTGCGGCGTGAAGAACAGTGGGCGTGGGTCTTGGTATGGGTTTTGGCGTGGCGCTCCTTCCATCACTCACAGCAGCCACGCCCAGGCCCGGGCAGGGCTCCCCACCCTCTCGCAGTGACTCGGATCCCTCACTTCCCCAGCATCCCCCGTGGGCAGAACCCCAGCCCTCCGGGACGGCAGGGGCCATGCCTGAGTCACCGGGGTGCTGAGCTCACAGAAGGCGCGTGCTGGGGGTGCGCCATGAGAGGGGCCTCCGCTACTTGTCCAGAGTCCGACCGCTTTTCCTTGTCCACCGGAGTGGTTGTGAGTGTGGGCTCTGAGGCCCGATTGCCTGGGTTTGACGTGCCATTCTCCATTCATGCCATCTCGGGCACTGACCTAACCTTAGTGTGCCTCACTTTCTTTACTGCTAAATGGGTCAATAGTATCGATAATGTTGCAGGAATATAACAAAATCACAGTGTTACAGGAATTGAATGTATCACCACATATTTCAAGCTCAGAACCTAACAAGCACTTGATAAATATTGAGTTTTATCATTATTTTTTATTACTACTAAGTGTTTCTATCCCACCTAGTATGAGGAAGCCCTAATCCCAATGTGATGGTATCAGAAGGTGGGGCCTGTTAGGAGGCAAGTTGGTCACGTGGGTGGGTGCTCTTATGAACGGGATTAGTGCCTTCTGCCAACCGGAAAAGGGCTTTCACCAGGAACCAAATCAGCCAGCTCTTTGATTTTGGACTTCCAGCCTCCAGAACTCTGATAAATAAATTCTGCTCATGTGTAAGTCACCCATCTCTGCTATTTACTTGTAGCAGCCCAAGATGATCAAGACAATTACTATTTTATTCCTTCTGGGGTGTCATCTCCTCCCATTATTTTAACGTCCACATGTGTGTGGGCACGGCTCAGTCTCTCCCCCTGTTCAGTCCCCTCTGCAGAGCGGCCGGCACAGGTCTGACTGGGATGGGAGCTGGCAGCCCCAGCTGGCTGACTGGACCCTGTGTAGACATTGGGTCGCTCAGGCAGGGTGACCCTGACATAACCTTGAACACAAATGACCAAAGAATAATCACCAAATGTGTCACGTGAGGTTCTGAAAGATCAAAGCTGACACTGAACATTTTAATTTTTTTTTAGGTTTAAATGGGTAGCAAAAGCCAATGCTCATCAAAAAGCCAGAGACCCAGGAGCTAAGTAAGCAGTGGCATGGCAGAGACGCAGGGGCGGGGCGGGGGAGGGGAGGGGTGACAAGAAGAACGATCTTACCTCCCAGGCTGTAAAACAGGTGGTCGTGTTTGCGGCCTCCCTGCCTTCCCCCTTCCGCCGTTGTCGCCGTGTGCTCCTGAGTCTGTGGCTGCCGGGTGTTTCTGGGCCTGTCCCCTGTCAAGGGTATTGCCACCTCGTTTCATTTCGGAACTTCCTTCCCTGCCACGTGGGCCATCCCCACGGCTCACCCACGGGAGTCCCCAGCTCCTGCCGGCTTGAGGGAGCGCTGGGAGGGGGTCTGTAGAAAACACACTCGGAGGATTCCAATTCTGCCTCTTTTTTTTTTTTTAAACTTATTATTGATTTTAGAGAGAGGAAGGGAGAGAGAGAGAGAGAGAGAGAGAGAGAGAGAGAGAGAGAGAAAGATACGGGAACATCGATCTGTTCCTGTCTGTGCCCTGACCAGGGATTGAACCAGCAACCTCTGCGCTCCGGGATGATGCTCTAACCAACCGAGCCATCTGGCCAGGGCCCAAGTCTGCTTTTAAAACAGAACCTTTCTATATAGATGCCCATTTTCTTCTTTAATAAAATCCATACGCCTTTCCTTTTTCTACTGTCCACTAGCAAAGCCAGTTGCTCGCTATCCCCAGACACAGAGCGTCCCGGTTTTCATTGCTGCTCTGTTTCAGCGCCATCGCAGGACCCAGGGACGCAAAGACGCATCCTTGGTCCCTGAGCCCTGGCAGGTCACAGAATAGCAGGGGAGATCGTCAGGGTCCAACGGAGGGAGAGGTGGACAGGACCCGATACATCTCATGGGTGGTGCTCGCTAAGAGAAGGCTTCTCCTTTCAAGTAAGTCACTCCATTCATTGTTGAATCGCTCATTTGATGAAAGAATCTGGAGGAGAGTGGAGACCGGCCGGGCCAGGGGGTGAGGTTCAGGCCGATACAGAGAATGCTGGGTGGTCTGGAAGGGCCGCAACTGAAATGCCTTCCAGAGCCAGGTAGGAATGGTGGAGACCACGTGTCATGGCTAAGTGCATTCTTATTTAATGTTCTTTCAAAATTCTGTAACCGTGAGCCACGTAAATACCAGAGCGGGGCAGTCTGACTACTGGGCGTTCTTCACAGGCTGCCCCAGTAGGGGGAAAAAAAAAACCCCGAGATCAGGAGTGGTCCCCTACAGGTTGGCGTCCCAACACCTCTAAGGAGCTGGAGGTCTTCGGGCAAGTGACACATATTCCCTGACCCTCGGTGCTCAGCAGTGAAACCTGAGGTCACAGTTCCTAGCCCTGGAGAACTGTGAGAGTCAGTGTAGAATGAGGTTTCCATCATGGGGGTGCGATTCAATCGGGAAAACAGGCCAAAGAAGCATCCACAAAGGGTTCCCTACGCTCCCCTTTTTCCCCAGTTATGGGCAGGATGCAGTGTTCTAAATAAAATGCAGTCGTAAGCATGACCCCTGGGGTCCTCGACCTTCCGAGCCCTCCCCTCCTTTTAGCAAGACCTGGTTTTCCGTGGTGTGGCCGCCTGCAGGTCACACCGACTCGCAGTCTCTGGGGACCCCGTCCCCGACCCACCGCCATCCCAGCAAGAGGGGACGCCATTCTCTGAAGACACAAATGCATGTGTGTAAGTGAACATACACATTTTCATCCCCTTTGGCAATAAAGCCCTAAGGGGGAAAGAACATGTGTGTTTCAAGAGATGGCTTTAAAACTATTTGGTGGCATCTTATCATCTCTGGACCGAGAGAGACAAAATAGCACAAAAGAGAAATGTCAACCACAGGACAGACCCACAGCGGTGAAGAAGCTGCTTCCGGAATGACAGTATCGCTAAAGCCACGTGACCTCGGCTGCCAGGGAAGAGTGAGAAGTTCCCCAAGTTGAATGGTTCAGAACAGCGAGCCCCCGAGGTGCCTCCTGACAGCGACCTGGGGCAGCAGCACAGGGGGGACAGGGGCCAGGCCGGGAAACGGGGCACAAGGGGCGTCCCCCTCGAGACAGCAGGGGAGAGTGGTACAGAGGGGAGTGGGAAAGTTCTGCCAAGCCGTCTCTTGCTGACAGACTGTGGCTCCTCGATGGACCACGCCACTTCTGTCCTATGTTTCTGCTTCTGGACGCAAATGCCATGATGTAATCACGTTCTCTGAGCCGACAGCCGGAAGGTAACCCCCTGCTACACAGGAATGTTGGGACTAACGTACCAAACGAGCTCAGAGCCTCATGCTCTACGTCTCCCGAAACGGGGCTGTGGCTGAGCAGGTCTGGGCCTCAGGCGGACCTGGGGAGGAGCAGGCGACCCTCCCGGGCCCTGTTTGCACCTGGCAGACTTGGAGCTCAGGCTGTTCCCAAACCGGGTGGAGAGACACCTTCCCCCACCCAGCCAGGCGTGTTGAGGGCTCAGATGCCACCAAGGAGGGAAGTAAGGGGTCAGACTATCGGGGGTCTCCCAACACCCCCATCCCTATTTGAGTCTCTGCTTTATTGGAATGGATTATACCCATGACCCAACTTCAAGAAAGGACAAAGGCACCAGAAAAAGAAAATGACCTTGGAGTCAGCGCCACAGCCTAAGGTGAAGGTACAGAGGAGACATCTGCATTCCAACGAGGCCACCTTCCTGACATGAGGGAGCGTGGGAAACGGCTCAGGTGCAGTCAGGGTTCGGGCTGGAAAGGGTGACACCCTCACAAGGGGCGCCTGAGGAGAATTCCGCGAAGGGCCAATGTTCAAAGACCTGGCGAGAGTCACGCAAACAGGAATGGGGGACTATGTGGGATGGGGCAGAGGCTCCCACCCCTTGGCCTGGGGGCGCAGCGTGAGGGGAGTGAGCTGTCACCAGACCCTGGAGGGACCTGCCACCTCCCCAGAAGCTTCGGCAGAGGGCAGAGTCTCCTCTTCCCTGCCCCTGAGGTTCCTGCCAGAGCCTCCTATTGGCCAAACCCAACAGCAATCGAAAGAGCAAAGGCGCCTCCTCCTGCAGTCGGTGACGGAGCCAGGAAGGACCACCCAAGGCAGAGAAGACTGCAGGGGGCAGGGAAAATGCAGGAGGGACGGCCTCCCTCTGCTCACTCTCCACGGTCCTGGCCACCTGATGCAATCAGAGACTATTTCCTGAGGTCACCCCCAAGGACCCAATTAGACATATCCCCAAGAGGCCACCAGCGCCCGTCCTATCTTTGCTGGAAGTCCCCCATAAGGTTGATGAGTTCTGGATTCTACCAATAGCTACTAGGATATTTAGCAGCCAATGCAGAGGGCGCGGTGAAATCTACAGCATCAAGACCACCGCAGCCAGTAGTAGGAGGGGCTGATCCTGCCCAGGGGCACAGGCCAGTTCCCAGTTCCCCAAAGAGGACCTCCACAGAGCAGCACCCAGGACTGACGGACGTGTGGGCACCCTGGGGGAAGTACCCTCCCACGTCGCGGAGGCTCAGAGAGGGGGTTCGGCAAACTTCCGTAAAGAGACACGTCGTCAGTATTCTAGGCTCCGTGAGCAATGTGTTCTCTGTTGCAGCTATTCAGTTCTGTCACTGCGGCCCCCAAACAGCCACAGAGACGTGGACGCATGGAGGCGGCTGTGGTCTGATACAACTGTACAATGGCAGGTGGCAGGCGGGGTCTGACCTCCGGGTAGGAATCTGCTGACTACTGACTTAGAGCCTTGAGGCTTAGGAGCCTCTACAGTCCTGCCCTCATCTGGGTCACATCTGTTTTATGTGTTGACATTTTTTATTTCTACCTGACTGCAAACCACATAAAAACAGGTGTCATGTCTAACTGTTCTGGGCATGCTCAATACCCAGAATTACATACATACATACATACATGAATGAATGAATGAATGAATGAATGAATGAATGAATGAATGAATGAATGAATGATTATCCACAGTAGAAATGCTATAATTTGCAGTTTTTGTTGACTTAAACCTCATGCCTTGTTCATATACTTAAAATATTAAGTGATCAGGCCCTGCCCGGTTGGCTCAGCGGTAGAGCGTTGGCCTGGCGTGCGGGGGACCCGGGTTCAATTCCCGGCCAGGGCACATAGGAGAGGCGCCCATTTGCTTCTCCACCCCCCCCTTCCTCTCTGTCTCTCTCTTCCCCTCCCGCAGCCAAGGCTCCATTGGAGCAAAGATGGCCCGGGCGCTGGGGATGGCTCCTTGGCCTCTGCCCCAGGCACTAGAGTGGCTCTGGTCGCGGCAGAGTGACACCCCGGAGGGGCAGAGCATCGCCCCCTGGTGGGCGGAGCGTCGCCCCCTGGTGGGCGTGCCAGGTGGATCCCGGTCGGGCGCATGCGGGAGTCTGTCTGTCTCTCCCCGTTTCCAGCTTCAGAAAAATATATATATATATATTAAGTGATCAGAAGATGGGTAGAGAAACAGGAACTCTCTATGGGTCCTAAATTTCTCGTGAAATTGAAACCGCATCTTCCTGTGCTGCCCAGGGCCGCTTTGCTTCCGTGAGGGTAAAGCAGGATAGCTCAAACAAACAAATGTTGACAGTGGAAAAGTAAAGAGGATCCTAATTAACGTGTTTGCTAATTAGACTCCCTGAATGAGTGTTTAACCATAACATGTGAATTAGGTGTTTATTCCTAACATATGCTCCACCGAGGGGGGTTGGGTATTCGGTGCTCTATTTATCATACGTGGCCTTCAAAAAACTCCAGGAAGAAGAGAAAGAAATCCTTGCAAGTCTGTCTTGATGATCTTGCATAAGTTCCCTCTCTACCTTCCCTTCCTGCCTTGCGCCCCGGGACTATTAGAGGAGCCCCTGCTGTCATCAGCGCTCTTGTGAAATGTAACTTGGGAACTACCTGGGAGACACCTGTCTTAGTGCCTCAACCACCAGGGCAGATCCAAAGACGCCCAGGAAAGCCACACCCACCTGCAGGGAGGCAGAGAGAGCTGGAGAAGAGAATCCTGAGCAGCTTCCGTCCTGTAACCTTTCAGCCCCCTCCCCTGTCTAAGAGAAAAGAGCAAACGCGAGGAGAAGGGAGCCCTGCCTTCCGCACAGTCTGAGACTGGACAGGGAACGGAGTGCAGCCAACCAGGGACTGGGGCGGGGCGTCCGCTCCCTCCCTCCGTCAACAGTACTTTGAATCATTTGACCAGCACCTCTTGCAATGAGGGAGTTCTCATCTTTCCCACAGCGGGAGCAAATTCGAGGGTGGCACTTATGGGGCACAAAGGCTCCGGTATATGAGTTTTAGCATGAGTGGCTGGAAGCATCCATGCTCAAGTTTTGAATAGTTTTGTATACTTGGGTAAATTATCCAGTGACTCTTCTCTTGCCGTTTCCTGCAGAGACAGGGCTCCTCCCCGACCTCACCCTCTGCCCTTTGAACCTTACGCACTGCCTCTCAGGGAGTGCTGGCCCGGAAGCACAGTGTTTCAGTTTACACTGGAGGACAAGTTCTTGTACGTCAGCCTACGTATGGGCAGTACATACAGTCCGTGGGCCAGACCAACAGAAATGCCCAACGGTTTAGAGTGCACGTATATTTAAAACTCTATATATAAAAAAAAAACCCTCTATGAAATAAAAATGGTACAATCTTCATTCTTTTACCCCCAAGACATTCTGCTCAAACGAATTCTTACAAATAGTAAGCAGGACTTGAAGACAGATCAGGAAAAATACTTGAATTCTAGAATAAATAATTAATGTAGCTGATAGTTACATAGTAAGGGGAAAACTTAAATACTTTCATGCTGTTTCTGTACTTCTCATTTACTCTGAAAAATAATTGTTTGGCCCACCAGGAGCTGTACACACAAGTAGTAAAAGAAGACATTTTCAGCTGCAGGTCTTGAGTCATCAAAGGATGACGTTATCGACACCACCCGCCAGCGAACGAACAACTCTGTCAGGGAAGAAGCTGTCATATTTTCAATTCAGACTGACACTGTTTAAGACACAGGCGTGACTGACATCTCTTCGGTAACACTGTAGTAAGATATATCACAGGATCTGAGACAGTGTCTGGTACACAGAAGGAGCATTAAGTCAAACACGGGAAAAGCTCATTCCCGCCTGTCACAGATGTTCTCAGCAAAAGTGTGTAGGATGTTCCGCTGGTGGAAAATTCAACATGAAGGAACTGCTTAATAAGTTCAATTGTCTTCTTTAAAAAAAATAAATAAAAAAAAAAAACATAAAAAAACTAGCCAGGTTTCTGGGTGGTGTACTCCTTCGTTTAGAATTTGCTAATGGGAGGTGAGCTCTAAATGTCAGTCCTCGTTTAGCTAGTCTATTCTTGTGCGTCCTGTTGAAGAGTCATGTAGGAGGGGAAGGATTTTTAGATCATTTCTCTGGGGGAATGAGGTAGAGTGGGTTAAAGATAGGGATTTGACAAAAGTGTTTGAGAATTAGAGACTTCCAAATCTGATCCTGCGATTGCAGGAGAACATTCTAGTGGGGGCGTGTGGCAAGGGAAGGTTCCTGAGTAATATAGTCACACGGCACAGAAATTGTTGGATTTGGGTAGCGGGTTAGGACACTAACATAAAGACCAGTGCGTGCGTGATCAGTCAAGGGGCAGCAACTATATAAGCAACTGAGACCATGGCATGTGACTCCTATTTGCCAAAGAAAATTCCAAAACACTGAAGTAGAAATTTGAGCAACTGAGCAAACAGCCCTCTCACTCGAGCCCCAATATTTTGCAGCTAAAGGGACCAAGGTCCAAAGAGGAAAAGGGATTCCTCTGGTCAAGGCTTGTATTCACTTAGTCCAGCGGTTCTCAACCTGTGGGTCGCGACCCCGGCGGGAGCCGACTGACCAAAACTCACGACCCCTGTGTTTTGGTCGGTCGACCCCCGCCGGGGTCACAACCCACAGGTTGAGAACTGCTGACTTAGTCAGTCAGTACTGAGGAGCCCCAGGATGATCCAGGTGCCAATGCTGAATACTAGTGGGCAGGAATAGAGCCAGCTTTGTGGACTCTTATTTCTTTTTCATCTCATGGTGCATGTAAACTAATTACTAAAATCCTGTCCAACTATGGAAACCAACATTAAAGAGTTTAAATGCAGTTCTCGGGATATACAGATGTTAAGTAGTGGAGAGGAATTTTCAAAAAAAAAAGACGTTCATACTCCAAAGCCTGTTTTGGACTTGCTCTGGGTCAGGCCCAGGTACCACCACACAGGTGAGGATCACACAGCTCCCGTCCTCCTAGAAGAAAGACAAGGAGCAACAGCAGAACCCCAGGCCTGTCATAGCTCTCAGAGGACCAATGCTGGGACAAGCGCTGCTCGTCCCCACCGACTGCCCACACTCATTCTGCCGTCACGCTAGACTCCTTATTTGTCCCTTAAATACCCAACTCTCCCCAGTGCAGGGCTTTGGCATTTGATGGTTTCTTTGTCAATGGAACACCATTGCAGGTGACCATACATATTTGTGAGTAAATGGATGGGCCTCCAGTGTGGCCAGATGTCACGAATGGTCAGTGAGACAGGCTGTCCCCTGAAAAGGATACATACAAACCAAAATAAAAGGATATATACAAGTCCCTGTATGCCCAGTTTTCCTCGAAAGGTCTGGGTCTGTAGTCAGAGTAGTTAAGATTCCCAGAGAAGCCTCTCGCTTCTACAAGACATTTATTTTCTGAGCCAGATGGACTCTCTCCCGGGGCCAGAGCCAGGTTTAAGCCCACAATTGGAATTCCATTCAATACATCCCGCCCTCATACGGACGTCTAGTTCTTTACCAGGAGTAACGTGCATCTCTCCTTGTCAGCAAGTCGGACTCTTCACATACCCTTTTAGTGTTTTCTGGACAGCCATTTGTGATATTTGGGGCACAACTTTATTTACTTTGATAGATGGCAGTATATACACAGGTGCCACGTACAAATGGCTAAATGGCTAACGTCGGTTATGTAACGCCTAGCAGAAGCAGAACCAGGGATTAACTTGGCTAACAAGCTGACTCTGGCACTGCTGTTCCTTTGGCCCTATAATGACATCTTCCCAGTAAGATCTCTTTTAATGAAGGGGATGTGTTCCAATGAAATTCTTAAATCAGCCATTTATCAGAGGGATAATGACCTAGAACAGCGATTTTCAACCTTTTTCATTTCATGGCACACATAAACTAATTACTAAAATTCTGCGGCACACAAAAAATAATTTTTTTTTCTTTTTTTGCTGATCTGACCAAAAAAATAAATAAAATATAATTTTGACTCATTTACATCAAGCAGGTATTGTTGTGTTGGCCGTTGTCATTGTTTTATTTGACAATCTAAGAGAAAAGTGGTCAGCGCCCCTGATTAAATAGGTATTGCACGTTTTAAAAACGCTTGAGGCACACCTGCTGGAAATCGCTAGCCTAGCACGTCCCAGGGAGTGCTTTGACTTTGGCAATCAGGACATTGATTTCTTTTCCCCAAACTGCTGAAGAGCACAGGGGGTTCAGAGCGGCCGGGTGGACGGAGCACCAGTACGATGCCACCCTCTGCCTTAGGCTCAGCCCCAGGCCCTGCAGCCCTGGGGAACGAGAACCTGTCCTATAAGACACTACTTTTACGGCAACGATGCAGCTTCACAGAGGCCGGATGCTCCAAGATCTTCACTGGGGAGACCTCATTCCTTGCCATTTGGCCCAGCCCTGGACACAGAGCATGGTGAGAAAACACCTTCACCTTCCACAGCATAGAGACTGACCTAAAGGCCTGGTGTTGGGGGCGTGCTGCCCCCAGTACAGGAGCGCCTACCTGCCGGCAGCGGTGGGGCACCGCCTGCGCATGCGCACAGACAGGGCGCACAGGGAAGGGAAGTGGATCCCTGTGCTCCCTGGAAGCCTCGCACTGACATAAGGACGCAGACAGCACCCGCGCGCTTGCCTGGGCTCACCCTGTTCTCAGGACCAGGCATGTCCCCCTCTAACGACCGAGTCTCATGACAATAAAACCAGATACAGGGGTAGTCAACCTTTTTATTTATTTATTTTTTAATTTATTATTATTATTTTTTTTTTGTATTTTTCTGAAGCTGGAAACAGGGAGAGACAGTCAGACAGACTCCCGCATGCGCCCGACCGGGATCCACCCGGCACGCCCACCAGGGGCGACGCTCTGCCCTCCAGGGGGCGATGCTCTGCCCCTCCGGGGCATCTCTCTGCCGCGACCAGAGCCACTCTAGCACCTGGGGCAGAGGCCAAGGAGCCATCCCCAGCGCCTGGGCCATCTTTGCTCCAATGGAGCCTTGGCTGCGGGAGGGGAAGAGAGAGACAGAGAGGAAGAAGAGGGGGTGGAGAAGCAAATGGGCGCTTCTCCTGTGTGCCCTGGCCGGGAATCGAACCCGGGTCCCCCGCATGCCAGGCCGACGCTCTACCACTGAGCCAACCGGCCAGGGCTAATCAACCTTTTTATACCTACCGCCCACTTCTGTATCTCTGTTAGTAGTAAAATTTTCTAACCGCCCACCGGTTCCACAGTCATGGTGATTTATAAAGTAGGGAAGTCACTTTACTTTATAAAATTTATAAAGCAGAGTTACAGCAAGTTAAAGCATATAATAATTACTTACCGAGTACTTTATGTCAGATTTTCACTAAGTTTGGCAGAATAAATCTTTATAAAACAACTTACTATAGTTAAATCTATCTTTTTATTTCTACTTTGGTTGCTCCGCTACCGCCCACCATGAAAGCTGGAGCGCCCCCTAGTGGGCGGTAGGTTGACTACCACTGAGATACCGGGTTGAGTACCAGTAATTAAACGCCTCTTGCCATGCACATTCCATCAGCCAAAGGAAATCCCATGGCTGTGCCTAATTTCAAGGAGTTTGAGCTACAGCCCTCCCCTGCACCTAGAAAAAGAAGGGCAGCGAGACTCCAGCAAACAGTAATAAGGCTTGCCATAGCTTGCGAATGTTTGCATGGTTTGTTCCCTGCTTGTCCAGCTAAGCTCACGGTTAGCCATGCTCACCGCTTTTCACAATCAAAGTCCCAGCCTTCCTGAGATACTTCCAGTTTTCCCAAATTCGGAAACTGACTGTCTTTCATATTTTCTGACTCAAATTCTCAGGATGGAGAATTCTGTCTGGTCAACCTCTCCTGATGGCCTCAAGAATATATTAGATGCCCTGATAATGTACCTGCATAGACCTTGCATTTACTTTATTACCATACATTCATCATTTTTATCCTGAAATTGCTTCTGGCATTGTGATATTACCCCCAGAAAACTGAAATCTTAAAACTAAGTGGCATTATCTTATTCACAGGGCCACCTGCCTACTAGGTGCTCCATAAACACTGGTTCAGTCACACCGTCTACCATACTCTGGCCCCAGGACCTGTCCCGTGTCACGACCGTCACGTGCTCTCAGGAACCTTATTTCCCCACACTGTCAAGGCACTTCCTGTTCCCACTCTGCACCCCAGTTTCCCCCCCCCCTCTGGGTCTTCGCTCACGCTGCATCTGAGTCCTGGAAGCTTTCCTGACCACGTTGTCTGTATTTTTACGTCTTACAGACCATCTCTAAGGCCAGGTCTAAAGACAATTCTCTTTCCATCCTGAATAATGTCTCCCTGCCCTGAATGCCCGTCAAATTTTACCCATCGCCTAATAACACCACTTCATCATACCAAGTGCCCGATAAAGGTTTGCGGGATGAATGTTGAATGTTTTACTACGTCGTATACAATCCTTTCCATTCCCTTCCCACCTCAGGAACAAGACGTGAACACCTCAACATTCATGAAATATTCAACACCCTATTTGGTGCCTATTAGCAAGCTGCTGGGACAATGACATGTCACTGTCGAAATGCCTCTGTAGCTTTAAATGAATTACCAACAATCCACATGGGTGCCGAGGAAAACCAATAGGTATGTCTTCTTTGTCGTTCTGCCTCCTTCTCTCTTCCTGTTGGATTTATTAATGCCCGTATCATCAGAGCTATAATAAGCCTGAAAATTAATGTCCGATGTCTTTTGTAGCTTAAGACTTAATTTATTCCCCAAGCCTTAGACTCCAGCACAATTAGGTTTTGATCCATGGACATTTCTGCTTACTCGGGACTTAGCAGGAAAGGACTCCAGGTTTTGAATGGCCTCATAAATATATATTGAATTTAATTTTCTAACATGCAAAACCCATTTTCCTGTTGTTGGGAGGTTTTTCCAGGTTGGGGGGGGGTAGAGCGAGTTTCTATAAGTATTTTTGTTGTGTGCCATTAATTAGTCCATAAATCACCATGTCTTAGAATTGCACCGATTACCCTAAAGCAAATCCACTTAGCACAGGAACGCACAGCTCACCCTCCAATCTCATCTGTCCCTCCGAAGCTTCCATTCCAGGCCATTAAGATGGCGGGGTCACTTGGACATTCATAAGAAGCTAGTAATATGTTCACAACTTTCCCTAGTATTCTTTTTTTAAAAAAAATGTTATTATTTTTAATTACACAGGTTAAATAACAAAATCACTGTAGGGAAAAAAAATACTGATGACCTCAAAGATAAAAAGTTAGAGTCAGGCCCTGGCTGGTTTGCTCAGTGGTAGAGCATTGGCCCAGCCTGTAGATATCCCAGGTTCGATTCCCGGTCAGGGAACACAGAAGTGTCCATCTGCTTCTCCACCCCTCCTCCTCTACTCTCTCACATTCTCTCCCTCTCTTCCACTCCCACAGTCATGGCTCAGTTGGAGCAAGTTGGCCAGCATTGAAGATGTCTCCACAGCCTCACCTCAGGTGCTAAAATAGCTCAGTTTCTGAGCAATGAACAATGCCCCAGTTGGGCAGAGAATCCCCTGGTATGGGGCTTGGCGGGTGGATCCGGTAGGGGTGCAGGGTGCATGCAGGGGTCTGTCTCTGCCTCCCTACCTCTCACTTATGGAAAAAAATAAGTTATAGTCTCCCAAGATCCCCCTACTGAGAAACAACCACAGTTAATACGCCTTTTTCATTTGTGTATCCGTTACGTGTGTGTGTGTGTGTGTGTGTGTGATTTTCTTTCTCATTCCTATCAAAAATGCCTTGTGTGCTTAATTGCCTGCTCTCATCTGCTGGTCCTTACACATCTTTCGGGGCAGGCCAGGAAAGGGTGACTCTAACCAGGATGGCAGGCAGAAACAGGAGGGAGACGCAGGGAGGAGTTCTCCCCCACAGGGTGGTCCCCATCGCTTCCCGTTTCACTGGGCATCCCAATGCGCCCGGCTCCCTTACCTCCCTTCTTGTGCCTCTACTCTGCCCTCACAGGGCCGCGCACGGAGCACACACGGGGCCGCGCGTCTCTTCCTCTCCCCACCTGGGTCCCTCTCCTGACTTTGGGAGCCATAGTTTAAATGCGGAAGCAAAGGCGCATGGCGTAGGAAAATGACAAAAGATTGAGATGTGGCTTGGGCCTAGAGGCAGATTCGTTTATTTTTCTCACCTGCAGCTCCAAAGCCCCCAAAGGCTTAAACAGACCCACCTGACCGTCACTGATCACGCTTCAGGGTCCCAGAACCGTCTCTGGTTAACCACGCCCACCCCACCCCTCCCTGGAGACTGAGTACACACAGAAAATCTGTGCGTGGGCCTGAACACTCAGTATTTCACTCCCGATTGAGTGGGAACGTGGAAGATGAGGCCCATTCTCTTTCCAGCCTGTCTCAAAAACACAGCCTCGAGCTTTCTCAGAAACAGAGCCCCAAGCTTTCTTGACACCTAGCCTTCCTTTTTCATTGATGGGGTAAATTCCAAAACGTGGACTGTTTATTCTCTGCTCAGAGACACGAAGACAGCTTTTTTCCCTCAGTGGTTCACTAAAATAGATTAAAGTGGCCTCACTAAGGATTCAGAATAAGAGGAGGCAGAATGCACAAACATTTGAAGAATCAGCGATTAATGAGCCAACAGAAGCTTCTAGAGGAGAGATATCAGGTAGTGTGGCTGCAACACAGTGAGCAAGAGACAAAGCCCGCAACGCAACGGGCGGGTCAGGGATGCGGAAGACAGGGGCGGAGCCGAGCAAGAATTCAGACGTGTCAGGCAGGCACACGGGAGTCTTCAGAAGAATAAACAAATAAAAAAACAAGCTAAGGTGATGTAGTGTGAGGGGCATGCATTACAGTAAAGGGCACCAGCTGTCAATCATTAGAAGAAGGGAGAAACAGGCAGAGGAGGCAGGAAAGGAGGGAGACGGGGGAATTCCCTCCATTCTAGATACTCGGCACCTGTAGAGATGGGTTCAGGTGCTGCCTTTCTCGTTCTTACCGGGGCTTAGAAAGATGGAGGAGCAGAGCTTTGGCCACGCCCCCCGTTCAAGTGCAAGTCCCACTCTCCCGGTAGAGCAGACGCTGCAATGTCTCCTCTCGTGTCTTTCCATATATTCAGCGCTTACTTCGTGTGTGTGTGTGTGTGTGTGTGTGTGTGTGTGTGTGTGTGTGTGTGTGTGTGTGATTCTCCCTTTTTAAGGAAAAAGAAATTTCCTAAGCTGGAGAGGCCCCCTGAAATGACAAAGTCACGCAAAACAAACGTACAAACAAAACCATGACCGTGCAGGCTTGTGAGCATTCTGTTCGTCTATCTACCTCTCCAAGCACTCTATCCATCTTTCATTGTTTCTTTAACAATGAAAAAACAGACCCACCTGACCGTCACTGATCACGCTTCAGGGTCCCAGAACCGTCTCTGGTTAACCACGCCCACCCCACCCGTAAGCATCCATTCTTTATTCCATAAAACTGCTGCCATTCGGCAAGAGTAGATCAATACCATAAAGACCAGACCTTATCTTCAAGAAGTCTACCCTCGAGGAGGATACAATCACCATTTGCATTCTGGTATCAACACACAAGAAATTCCTTGTTTTTGTCTTACTCCTGGGTTTCTTTTTCCCTAGGTTTGGAGCCCAGTCTCCAAGTCACATGCATGCACACTCACACACTGACACTCTCACTCACACACACACACACACACCCACACCACATGCGTGCACACGCACACCCTTTCCAGAGTGATAGCCTCATTATTTTTATCACCTGAAAGAAAAAAACCCTAGATGACGTCAGAATAGTGGCAGCGATCTGACCCTTGATCTCTCCCCTTGAAATTTCAACATGTTGAACAGCCACAACTCAGTGAGGGAACCCCAGCTGGGCTCACAGGCATGCCTGAGAGATCCCACACCCAACTGACTAAACTGGGAAGGATAAAAAAGGGGGTGGGTGGAAGATAAGACCCACTCCTGGTCAGCTGCGGAGAGGGGAGAAGCCCAGAGTGACGGCTGGGTCTCCTTCTGGGGCAATCGGTGTGATCCCGAACCAAAATGGCACAGCATTGGGACCCTGTCAGTGTTCCCGTGGTCTGCCCGCAGCCCACCGTGGGACAGAGACACGAAAATACAAAGTGTGACGCCCCAGCCTCCCAGACCCCACTTCCCTCCCCTCAGGGTTTGGAGAGTGGCAGAGACTCACCCCACAGCTGGAGAAGGGTGCTGCGCCATGCCTGGTCCCCTCTCTGCTCTGACGCAGGAAGGAGCACCCAGAGGCCTCACACACCATTGATAAAGCCGTAAAGCCCTAAAGGCCTCACAAGCCCCACCCATCATCGCAACTGCGGCCCAGCCTCCACCTTTGCGACAGCAGCTTCTCAGCAGAGGCCAGCCTGGGGTTGTTTTTTTTTTAAAGCGAGAGGAGGGATAGAGACAGACTCCCACATGGCTCCTGTCGGGTATCTACCCAGCAACCCCCATCTGGGGCTTATGTTTGAACCAATCAAGCTATCCTCAGCTCCTGAGGTTGATGATCAGACAGACCAAGCCCTTGGCTGTGTGAGGAGAAGAAAGAGAAAGGGGAGGGAGGGGGAAAAAAGCAGATGGTCACTTCTCACAGGTGACCTGATGAGGAATCCAACCCAGGACGTCTGCATGCTGGGCCAAAGCTCTATCCACTGAACCAACCTGCCAGGGCCCAGACTGGGATTTTAAAGAGCTAAAACTTTTAATGCAGTGCCACCTACTGGAAAAAGATAGAAAAACCTCTCATAAATGTTTTCATCTAATTTTTTTGTTTTTCTTTAGTTCTTTTTCTGTTGCTTTGTTTTTGATTATTGTGGTTTTGGGGGTTTTGTTTTCTGTAGTTTTTCTCTTTAATTTTATTTTATTCTTAAATTTATTTTTTTTTAGATTTGGTTTATTTTATTTTTTCTTTTTTTTGCTTTATTTCTTAACAATACGACTCTCAAATGCCCTCAAGGCAGAAAAAAAAAACAAATACCATCACTACCCAAGAAAAAGATGCTGTTCAGAAGGAAAATGAAAAATCTCCAGAAAGCAATCTCAATCACATGGAAACCTTGGAGTTAAAGGATAGAGAATTCAAAATTGAAGTTCTGAAAATACTCAATGAGATGCAAGAAAACTCTGACAGGCAAGAGGCCATGGAGCCCTCGCCCTACGCCAGCCCCCCCACCCCCCGGCTGTCCCCAGAGCAAGACAGGCCACCCTGCTTAGGGCCTTCTCCTGTTTGTTTCTCTGCTTGGAACATTCTCTTCCCAGGCACCCCCAATGGCTATTTCTACACCACCTCTAAGTCCTTGCTTAAATGTCACCTCTCTGTCCATTATACCTCAAATATCAACTACCCCTCCCCCCCCCCCCACACACACACCATTCCTCTCCTCTGTCTTTTCTGGGGTTTGCCACACTACTTATTATCTAGTATATACTTCAGTTAGTTACTTACTATGTGTATTACTTACCCGTCCCTACCTCCTTTGTCTATCTTATTCAAAGATACATCTCAAGTGACAGGTCAGAGGTGTGGCACATGTTTTTGTTGAATGAATGGACACGACCCTTAGACCGAGTCAGGAGTTGATTAAGATAGATACATGGTAGCTACAGTTTCAATACTGAGATTCACAGGAGAATGTACCTCTTCCAAACCCTTATGTTTTATAAGTACTAGAGCTACTGAAGTACCTTTTGACTTTTCCCTCTGGAAATAATTCCCAAAGTGATCTGGATTCCCTTAAACCTCACTGTCACCCTGAAGGAGCATTTCCCCCCAGGGCTGCCCGCACTGTCCCAGCGGCCGGGCCACCCATGGGCAGTGCACAGATAGAAGGTTGTCTCTCCAACGCCAGTCTCCCCGGTGGACGCCATGGCAGTGCCCGGAGTGAGCCAGCTACCACGAGCCGTTCACCAGCAACCTGCTTCACTGGTGACCCGGCTCCACCCCAGGGCGGGTTCTGTCCAATAAACCCTGTCCATGCCTTTCCCACTCCTGTCCTCTTTCCTCCTACGGAGGCATCATTTATTTATAACATGCGGTAACAAACGATGCTATTGCCGAGAGAGAAGCATCCTTCTTCCTAACAGTGCCCATGCACGATATCAAGGATGAGGTCTGCATTTGCAAGGGATAGGCTAGTGCAGTTGTGCGGGTTTGACAGGAGCCGGGAGGAAGAAGCCCCCACCGGCAGGGTGGGGTGGCTAGACCACGTCCTCCATGCCTCAGCCTCCGTGGGACTCAAACGGGCGTGTATCCGGCAGCGGGACGTGCCAACCTCTCTGATCTGTTGGACAGGGCTGTTCGCCACGGAGTGGCTCTTACAGGGGAAAGGAGGGAGAAGAGGCTTTAATTTTCGTTAATTTGTCACGGTTTTCATTTCCATTTGAATGCTGTGCTTCAGAAGACTTCCGTGTGCTGAAATGTCCCACCCCTGTCATCATCTCCTCTCCGCAGCCTGCCTCGTGGCCGTGGCGTCACTGCTGCCAGGGACCCACCCTGTCGAAGCGCCTGGAGATCACGTCCCCGTCCACCTTCGTTAGTTAGCGTTCCAGCCACACTCAGGCGTGACACTCTTCAGGGGAGGGGCGACATACACTCGCAGGACGGCGCTTTGCTAGGCTCACAATAAGTAACTGTTGATCAAGTGCTCAACCACCTAAGTGAGACCTTCATAAACTTGCCATGCGTTGCACGTCTGGAAGGCCACAATGTCCCTTACCAGAGAGAGTCCAATCCTACTCTTAGCTGATCACAATTCACGCTTGGGGAGAGAATGGTGCAGACAGTATCTTTATCTCTCCTGGGGTTCAGAGGGAGGCCTGCTGTTCCTCCTTTTCCCTTGAGGTCTCTCTGCTCCCCCCCTCCCACCGTCCTGGCTCCGTCTAGCTGCGGCTCCCACAGAACGAGTCTGTGGGATACATTCCTGGCTCCATTTGCGGGAGTGGATGCTAGGTAGAGAATCACGTTCTTCAGCAGAAAATCTCTGAAAGACGAGCAAACCGTCCTTTGCTAATATCAGTCAACTCTCAAGAATAGCACGAAGCGCTGAAGATCTGGGGAGCCCTGACTCCGCCCCAGGCAGTGCGCCGAGCACGTTACGTGTTCCAGTGGACTTAAAGCTGTGAGTTGGATACTCTCCTTCCTCTGATGATTTTCACAGTCTAGGAAGGTGAGACTTGAGGAGTCCTACAGCTAAGTCGTACAGAGTTCAGAATCCAAACCCAAGCTGTCTAACTCTAGAGCTGGCATACGGTAGGGTCTAGAGCAGTGTGGAGCAGAGGAAAGAGTTGAGGAGTGCAGAGCACTAAAAACATTGCCTGGCACATGGCACACTCAATGCAAAGACAAGCGTCCCACCAGGAACGGAACCAAACGGGCAAAGGAACAGAAGCGGCGAGTGTTACCCTGCACTCATTATCTGGGGCGTGTACACAGAGAACAAAGATGGGGGCAAACAGGTTGCATTGAGAAGCTTTCTTTCCCTGATCAAATATTTATAGACTCGCTATTAAGAGCTGGGACTGACGCTCAGTTGGGAGGATTCAGCCTAAGGCTGTATCAGAAGGGACGGAGGAAGAGACATGAACGGATCCACGGGGGAGTGAGATAAATCTGAATAGGGTGTGTTGACCCCGCAGCGGTGGGGCTCAGGGTCAGGACGGGTTTCACAGGAGTGCCACTGGCCGGCAGGAGGCCCTCCGCTTCCTAAGACAGTGGCCGTGACAATGAGAGGCACCGGTGTCAGTGTTATCCTGAATTCTGTCTGCCAAGCCTGGCAGTGCCCAGATGCCACTCACCGACATCTGAAGGATATTTCTGGTCACATCCCCCTCGTCGGTACAGTGAGAAGCAGATCTTTTTCACTACCATATGCTTAGTAAAGTGTAGAGGTTAAATCCAAACACACAGACACTGAAAGGACCCTGCTTCAACTCCGGTGACTCAGTCACCTCCTTTCTCTGTTCCAGAAGGCCGTGCCTGCTGTTGCTATCAAGAAGGCCTGAGGCCCTGGCCGGTTGGCTCAGCGGTAGAGCGTCGGCCTGGCGTGCGGGGGACCCGGGTTCGACTCCCGGCCAGGGCACATAGGAGAAGTGCCCATTTGCTTCTCTACCCCCCCTCCTTCCTCTCTGTCTCTCTCTTCCCCTCCTGCAGCCAAGGCTCCATTGGAGCAAAGATGGCCCGGGCGCTGGGGATGGCTCCTTGGCCTCTGCCCCAGGTGCTAGAGTGGCTCTGGTTGCAGCAGAACGAAGCCCCAGGATGGGCATAGCATCGCCCCCTGGTGGGCAGAGCGTTGCCCCTGGTGGGCGTGCCGGGTGGATCCCGGTTGGGCGCATGCGGGAGTCTGTCTGACTGTCTCTCCCCGTTTCCAGCTTCAGAAAAATACAAACAAACAAAAAATAAATAAATAAAATAAAATAAAATAAAATAAAAGAAGGCCTGAGACTGTGAACCTGGGTTTACATTTGTTTTGTTTGTGCAGTCCCCAAATCCTAAAATTTTCTACCATATCCATATTTCCAGATGTCCCTGTTGTTATGACACAAAGCTAAACCCGATTTACTACTTCCCTGCCTACATTTTATATTTACAGAGGGAGAATAAACCCAGGCAAATGTGACAGAGGGGGCCTGGACTCTGACGTGTGGCCTCCAATCTCTGCTCTCTTAATTGACTAGTGCCACTTCACTTGGATTGCTCATCTGTAAAATGGGTTTAATAATAGATACAGATTGAGTTGCTACTCTGGAATTTGGAGAGAAATAAAATTGGCTTCTGAGAATTCAACTAGTACAATTCCAACAAAAGAGATGTGATAAACACCTGTGCTAATCAACCAAGAGATTCTCTGTGATTTGTAGCTTTAGAGACATCCCAAATCCTAGCTAGGTTTGCCTGGGTACAAACACAGGGAGGGCAAACGTGAACACAATTAAGATTCAGTTAGTAGGGAAAAAATTGATAGAATGGAATCCCCTTTGGAGAAAGATTTTGTGAACAAAGAGATAATCAAAGAGAGGCAGGGGTGTAAGCCAGCTATGGCCCACGGACCAAATCCAACTTGTTGCCTGTTTTTGTGAATAAAGTTTTATAGGAACATCTGTCTAAGACTGTTACGAAATATCCAAGGCTGTTTTTGTGCCATAATTACCAAGTTGAGCAGCTAGGACAAAAATCATATGGCCCACAATACATAAAATATTTACTACTTGGCCCTTTGTAGGAAAAGCTTGCAAAGCCCTGATGTAGATCAGTCTCTGAACTCTTCGTCTTTGAGCTCTTCTGACACATCTCCAGAATAAAACATACTTTCATTAGTTCCCAAGTGGGGACCGGGGGGGGGGGGGGGGTTCTGGTTCTTATCAGAATTTCCATGTGTGAGGTATAATTATAAATACCCCATAGTGTGACTACAATGACAGAAATTTCAGAGTTTCCAAGTTTGGCAATGTCTAGGATGAGATGCCTGAGAAGTCCAACCCAAGAAGTCCGTGCCCCCTGAAAACCACATTCCCACCTTGGAAATGAACACGTCAAGCTATCAGAACTTAACACCATTTAATATTCAACTAGATAATTCCCCTGTCCTGTTCCATATCCCTAAAGCAGTCTTCTAATAACTTAACTTTCCATGTAGAGCGCCCCCCCCAGAGAGCTGGTCAAGTGACATGTCTGATTGCCAGGTGCATTGCTCATTCCTGACAGATGCCTACATTGGTGTTCTGCTTGACAGATGTCAACCTCTGTGGACGTGGTTACGTGCCTCACGCCCTGAGTGACGGATATGCTCTCAATAGACCAACACATCCAGGGTTCTGAACCCACAGGTTGTCGTGAGAATTACTGAGTCATGAACGTGGACCAACTTGGTAAACCACCAAGTCCCGCTGCGCTGCTTTCATTTCCAGAGTGTGAATCTTCGGGCCAAACTTCAGCACACAGAAGGAGGTTCCTGTGGTTTCAAAGGTACGTGAATGAAGGCTCATCTCATCTTCCGGGTTAGCAGTAAAGGAGCATTGGAAAGGGTTAAGAAGCAGAAGGCAGAAAATTAGAAAAAGGGGAGGAGGAAGAAAGAGAGAAGGGTAAGGCGTACACCATGTCCCCAGGCCTTCTGCCCCCTCCCCAGCGTCTGGCCCTCTGTAGGCACTCAATACCTGCTATTGATTGAATCGGACCCTTGTCATTATACTCACGCACTGCATAGTGATGTCTGGGTCATGGCAGATCACATATACAACAGTACTCCATGAGATTACAGTGGAGCTGAAAAATCACCATCACTTAGTGACATCACAGCCGTTGTGTCAAAGTGCAGCATGTGACTTGTGTGTTTGTGGTGACTCTGGTGTAAACAAACCTACTATGCTGCCAGTCCTGTAAAAGTGCAGCACATCCTGCCCAGGTAGCTCAGCTGGTTAAAGAGCCATCTCAATACACAAAGATTGTAGGTTCGATCACTGGTCAGGGCACCTACAAGAATCAATCAACGAATGCATAAACAAGAGGAATAATAAATCAATGTTTCTCTTTCTCCCTTTCTCTAAAAAAAAAAAAATCAATAAATAAAAAACTAAAAGTTCAGCATGTATAATTGTGTACAGCACATTATACTTGATAATGATAATAAATGACTCTGGCTGGCCGATGTGTTTTCTATACTACGGTTGTATCTTTATTTTAGGATGCACTCCGTCTACTTGTATAAAAAAGAAGCTTGCTCTAAAACGGTATAGGCTGTGTTCCTCGGGCAGCAGCCTCATACGTCTCGAGTTCACCGTGTCTCCTGACGGCATCATTTTCTCTCATGCTTGATTGAATCTCATGTTGCTACGTACAGTACCGTGCTGTACAGACTTGTAGCCCGGGAGCAGGAGGCAGTCCCATGTAGGGTTGTGTAAGTACACTCTATGACAGGGGTCCCCAAACTACGGCCCGCGGGCCACATGCGGCCCCCTGAGGCCATTTATCCAGCCCCCGCTGCACTTCCAGAAGGGGCACCTCTTTCATTGGTGGTCAGTGAGAGGAGTACATATCACTTGTTACGGCTAGCAGTGACAAATATGGAACCGGATATTGACCATCTCATTAGCCAAAAGCAGGCCCATAGTTCCCATTGAAATACTGGTCAGCTTGTTGATTTAAATTTACTTGTTCTTTATCTTAAATATTGTATTTGTTCCTGTATTTTTTTTAACTTTAAAATATGTGCAGTGTGCATAGGGATTTGTTCATAGTTTTTTTTTATAGTCCGGTCCTCCAACGGTCTGAGGGACAGTGAACTGGCCCCCTGTGTAAAAAGTTTGGGGACCCCTGCTCTATGATGTCCACACGATGACAAAATCGCTTAAAGATGCTCTTCTTAAAAACACAGATCTGTTGCCTGACCTGTGGTGGCGCAGTGGATAAAGCGTTGACCTGGAAATGCTAAGGTCGCCGGTTCAAAACCCTGGGCTTGCCCGGTCAAGGCACATACGGGAGTTGATGCTTCCAGCTCCTCCCCCCGTCTCTGTCTCTCTCTCCCTCTCTCTCTCCTCTCTAAAATGAATAAATAAAAAAAAAAAAAACAAAAAAAAACACAGATCTGTTGTTAAGCGCCACCTGACCACACTGCTTCCTTCCGTCAGAGCCCAAGGAGGCGGCCACAAGAGGTCACCTCACCCGGGAAACTAAAAGACTCGTGCGGGCGGGGTGTCGGATTGGCTGTTAATTACTACCTACCACCCACATCACTGCATAAACAACTCTACCTTAGCTGTACGCACATGTTTAGACACGTGGCGATTTAGAAAATGTCTCGTGGTTACATGACAGTTATTAAGACACATTTCTTTATCTCATCAGATTTTCAGATGGAAACTTGCAAAGGAGGCTGCTTCCCAAACTGATTCTGTTTTTTTTTTGTCCCATAGTTACGTCCACTGGTGGGACTGTGTGAAGATAGCCCCGTGCTCACCGTAACACGCGCCAGAGGAAGAGAGGGGACACGCAGTGCCCTCATTCGGGATCTAATCATGCAGGCATGTCCAATCAATATTTGCTCGTCTCAATCTGATCACCAGCTCGTGCTGTTCAGTCTCTCCACCAGCAGGATAACAACATGGCACATGTCATAGACTGTCCCTACACTCTTCTAACAAGCTTATTGGGAGGACGTTAATCAGCTAATGAACTCATCAATGGCACGTTCAGGAGCCAAGGCACCTTCCTGCACCTACAGCCCAGGACCATATTTGCCTGACATCTTGTGGCCACCAGGAACATGACAGTCTAGAAAACCCAACATCTGCACGCGGGCGCGAGCAGCCACCTTTGCATGCTAATGTGGGCATTACAGTGACAGCAGATACGGAGGAGCTTAGGAGATGTGTGACGTGTAATTATTTCATCTAATTAGAATGGAAGATCGCCTTTCCTTTTTATATGCACGAGGCAAGCTGGGACATGGGATGGAGTGGACGGAGCCTCTGTCTGGGCTGCAGACCATCTGGCTCGGTGTCAACCACCTTGGCCACCAAACGCGCCTCCTGTGAGGGGCCCACAAGCGCAGCATGTGCAGAGTAGCTGAGCATCGTTTCATAAGTCATTAATCTTTCTAAACCTCAGGTTCTTCATCTACAAAATAGGAGAAACACTATTTATTCCACGGGTTATTGGGAACATTAAAATTATATGAATACTACCATACAACTTTCAGCCTAAAGAGAGCATTTGGTAGGATATCTGATCCTACCTTGCATCCTCTTTCTTGGGTCAGGATCACACCTCAGATGGCTGCTTTGTACAGTTCTCCCCTGGGAATAAGACACTTTCCCTTGACAATTTATTCCAACGTGTCCAGGTGTGCCATGGGAAAAGCCAGGTCTCCTGTGTTGGACTGTCTGCGTCTCAGCTCACTGATAACGGCCACCTGGTTGTCATGGCAGCAACACCTCCTGCTGTACCATCTCCTCACCTGGCGTGACACGCTCGTGAGGCTGGGAATACCCAGAGTTACTGGGCTCCAAGGCAGTCAGACATCCTACTGCTGGTCAGTCCAGAGTATTCCTTCCTTGGAAACCCCTAGGAATATCTCCTGATCTTATTCCAAGTAGAGAGCATGTTCTATTCTCCGTCATTAGATTCCCAAGGGAAGCAGAGGCGAGGTTTCTGTGCTGTTCTGTCCTCCATCCCCAGCCAGCTGCCAGCTCCCAGCTCCCAGCTGCCAGCTCCCAGAAGTGATGCTGGAGTCGTCTCATCAGATTTCTTCAGGGGCAGCCCAGCTCCCCTCCCTCCCTTCCCAGACCGGCCTCCTCTGTCAGATAGATGGGCTGTCCTGGGCAGGTGCACAATCAGGGCTGCACAACACCTGGCTCAGTGTTAACTACCTGGGCCTCAGAACACTTCTCCTGTGACAGGTCCACCCACCCCGGCTGGGGTTCACTGGACTTGGGACAGGAAGGGCGTCTGCAGTCGGCCTCTCCGGGAGAGAGGACTTCGAGCAGGTTCCATCGTAACAAAGAGAGAAGAATCCCCTGTGTACTACAGAGGACGTAAGTGTACCAACACCTGTGGTCTGGTGTTGTGACTCACAGTCTTTGTTCTCGAGTACTAGAAACATTTTATTCAAAACCAAATTTAGTGGGGAATCCTATAAATATAAAACAGAAAACATATATAGGCTTTGGTTGAATCAGGGAAGGAGTTGAGTTACACTGGCTTAACCTCTCCTCTCCCCCAAGACGCCTCCCCAAACCTAGGCCTTTGAGGGAACAGCTTGATGCCATTGGAAAGATGGAAATAGCGTTAGCTCTGAAACAGGGACTGCTAGCTTAGTGTCCTAGCTCTACCCCAGAATAGCTGAGCATCACTTAATAAGTCGTTAACCTTTCTAAACCTCAGGCTCTTCCTCTATAAAATAGGGGAAATAATAATTATTCCGTGGGGTTATTGAAAACATGAAAGAGGCAGTAAAATGAAAGCACTTTGTAATCACCAGACAGATGATCACGCTGTCATCACTGGACGGACATAATGGGCAGTCACGCAACCGAGAGGCCAGCGCTCCAGTCCCTGCCTTGTCCTGTCCTCTTGCCACGACCCAGGCAGTCTGGCAGAATCCACTGGACATCTTGATCAGTGACTGAGTCTCTGAGTAGCTTAGCATCGCTCAGACCCAGGGAAGCGCTCTGCACAGCGGACTGTAAACCTCCAAAACACACGTGGTTCTCTATCGTCACCTTGCTCGTCAGGACAGCTCGGCCCGAATCTGGTACCCTCTCCCGCCTGGCGTGATAACCAAAGCAGAACGCTGATATTAGTATCTCTTAAAAGAAACGATAGATACAGATAAGAGGTGGGAACTTGTCTCTGGGCACACAGCAAGTCCGTGACTGAGCTAGGACTAGACCCCAGTTCTTTAGTCACACCAGCGAACACCCGCCTGCCCAGGACAGCCCCTCCTATACAGCACGCCGGTCTGGGAAGGGAGGCAGGGGAGCTGGGCTGCCCTGAAGAAATCCGATGAGACAACTCCAGCATCACTTCTGACTGACCAGCAGCAGGATGTCTGACTGCCTTGCAGCCCAGTGACTCCGGGCACTCCCAGCCTCACGAGCGTGTCACGCCAGGTGAGGAGATGGTACAGCAGGAGGTGCTGCTGCCATGACAACCAGCTGGCCCTTATCGGTGAGCTGGGATGCAGACAGTCCAACACAGGAGACATGGCTTTTCCCATGGCACACCTGGACATGTTGGAATAAATTGTCAAGGGCAGTTGTGTTATTCCTAGGGGAAAACTGTACAAATCAGCCGTCTGAGGTGTGATCCTGACCCAAGAAAGAGGATGTAAGTAAGTAGGATCAGCTATCCTGCCAAACCTTTTTTAGGCAGAAAATTATATCGTAGAACTGTGCCATTAAAGGCAATCTAGAAGAAAATGGGTATTTAATTTCAAGATCATTGCCGGCACGCCTGAGCCCTCTCTTCGCCAACATTTGAAGCTATTACGTAAACCACCAAAATTGAAATCACAGGCAATCTTGTGTATTAATGGTCCGGGCATTTTTGCCTTTTCTCTCATGCTCTTTAATATTTTCCCTTTCCTTTATTTGAACGACAAGGAGAAAAGGCTGAGGCGCAGAAATAGAACGTCACCTGAATTCAGTAGAGTTATTTTTAAAAAGAGAGCGAGCTTCCAAATCAAGATATTAAATGGCGAGTAAGGAACAGGGTAACCAAGGGGTGGGGGAGGGGCCGACCACGCGGTGGGCGGGGTGGGGGGAGGGGCCGACCACGCGGTGGGTTGGGGGGACACTGAGGATTCAGGGAGCCGTAGCTGCTGTCTCCAGCCTCCAAGACAGAGCGATTGATTCACTTTGAAGGACAACAAGTTGCATCCAGGGGTCGGCAGAGGGCGGCACAGAGGGTTCCCTGAGCCTGCCATCCTGGATGACCTTTGTGTGCCGCCAGAGAAGGAACAATGGAGAGGCAACACTCCTGAATTAGTCATTGGGGCTGTTTGATTCGTTCCTGGGCCAGATGTTCCCCAGTTGACCCCCACCTGGTCCATATGTCCTCTGGGCACAGGACGGCAGCGGCCGCCACTTCAGAAGCAGCCGCCAGAGCGGGCTCAGGGAGTCCTTGGCAGGAGGCTGCCACCCAATTGGTTCCTCGCTGTTTCTCTTAGAGATCAAGGGCATTCTACAGACAGCACACCTGTCCGCTCCCAGGGTGCGGCTCAGGGCGTCTGGGCAGCCCGGGTCCCCGCCGAGCTCTGGCGAGCTGTGTGCCTGTTTCATTTGCCTCTCCAGAAGCCCCCGGGGAGTGGAGGAAACAGTCCTCGCCGGGTTCAAAGTGGGCCCCAATCGGGCCAGCAGGCTTTCTGGGCCCACCAGCAGTAGCCACCTGCCGTGCACTGAGCTGAGGTTGGGGGCCCCTGCCATCCTTGGTGGGGGGGGGACAGGTAGAAGGAACAGCCATGCTCAGCTGCCGGGCAGAGACCTCAGATTTGAGGGCAGGTATATTTGGGGGATTGCTTGGTTTTATCTTTTTGCAGCAACAAGGACTAGGTTGTGGGTGTACAAGGCAAAGACACCTTTCCCGGCTTCTCACGAGGCCTGTCAGGGACATCTCTCTTCTCTGTCCCCCTCATCCTCTCTTCCGGAAGTTCTGCTTCTCCTTGTTTTGGGGTCCCTTTCTCACTCTGGCCAATCAGTGAGCTCTCAGTGCAGGGCAGAGAGCCAGCCGGCTGCAGGGACAGGAGGCCCGGGACCTCTGGGTGGCCTCGCGGCAGAAGGCAGAGTGCCAGGAGCCAGGCTGGGCAGATGCCAACGCTGGGCCCGCTGCCCCTGAGGGCCCGCGGCGGCTCCGCCCTCCCTGTCCGCTGCCTCTTCCTTCCTTCCGTCACGCAAGATACTCGCATATTTCGTAAATGGCTGTTTTTGCCAAAGCCATTGTGAGTGTCTGTCTGAATCTAAAAGAGTCCAGACAAATAAACGGATCAGATCAAATGGGAACAGGACAGTGCCCCGCATCACGGCCTTTCTGAAAGCCACCTCTCTGAAGAAGCACTTCGGCAACAATCAGTTCCTCACGCCGTCTCTTTACTGAGAGACCGAGTCGCAAACAGAGGGTCCCCCGTGCTTTGGTACGGCCACAGCCTCCCTGGGCTGCCCCTCAGCTGAGCTATGACTCTTCCAAGTTCAGTTTCCTGTGGATTTCACACCTTAAATGCCCAGGAGCTTTGAAGAGCAGAGTTTTCTATGCAAGTGGAATGCGTTTTCCTTAAATACCCGTGGCCACCTTCTAAGTTAAGACCTCGTACCCCGCTCTGCTTCCTTCTCTACGTGTTCTGCTGCTCCTGCCTCGTGCCCTCTTTGCCCTTAACAAGGCTTCCGGTGAGTTACGAATAATATACTTTCAATAACTTGACTGGGATCCCAAGCACCGCACCATCAAGATGGGTTGGAAAGATGAACTCAACAGAGTGTAGCTTTGGGCTACCCTTCCTCCTTTTCCCTCCAGTAGGCCAGCCCATGCTGGTGGGTCTTCCCAGCCCCCCAAGACGGACTGAGCGCCTGACCTGAGGGTCTGCGTTGTCGCTTTGGAGGGGCCGTGACTCCCTCTCGGGCTGGGCCGCACTAGGTTCCGGGTGATCGCACCCCCCTGTCCTCGTAGCTAGAACTTCTCCTCCCCTGCACACTTGTCAGCTGCATGGACTAATTTTTAGGTGTAGTCATTTGTTAACTACATGTTTCCCCACGAAACTGTAAGTTCTTGAGCACAGGCACCATTTCAGCCTGGTGACATCACTGTGTCCCGGGCACCTGGCCAGTCAATGGCCCCATCTGGGAACCGTCCCGTCCTCAGCCTCTTGTACTGACCTGCCGTGGCCTCATTTAAACCTTCTGAGCTGCCGGCAGCCCCAGGCCCAGGCCCCAGTCGTCCACGCCTGAGTGAGCAGCTCTGGCTTTCTGATGGCCGTGCGGCCGGACGATCCTGGCCTCACCTGCCGGACAGGCCCAGCCCGGTCCTCTGCCTCCTGCCGACCTCAGCCACTGTCCCCCATACCTCCCGGGTCTCTGTCTCTGGGAGAATCGCTGCCACTTCTGTGGTCTACCCAAGAAAGGAAGATACAACACCCAACACCCATCGTGTGTCGTGGCAGGAGAGGGGACTCCGGGCGATGCCCGGGGAAGAGGAGGCACGGTAGGACCTGGCAGAGCAGCACGGGGGCGATTTGCAGCATTGGGTCGATTTCAGGTCCTGCCATTGCTTTGCCCTGTGAGTGTTGTCAAGGAAAGTTCATAACAGCCAAGTGACGGCACGCTAGCTGTGAGGAACAAGCCACGGTTCAGATAAAACAATAAGGTAGAGATGAATTAGAAAGGAGTGATTCTGCCCAGCCAGTTGTAAGGACATTGACCTGGAGGAATGTATCCCAGTCTGTCTCTCCATGTCCCTGCCTCCCTGTCCCCATCGCTGTGTGCCCCTCTGTGCTGTGGCTTCCCCCGCACTGGTCATCTGGGCACCGGAAATGGCAGGCTGGCCTCTGAGTCCCTACGACCTTCTAACTTTTCCTCCCACAGTCAAGAGGTTCAGTCTCTGTGTCCCATTCCAAGGCTCCGGGGAGTTTCCTGTTGGCTCAGGTGAGACCATGCCATTTCCATGGAAACGAGCACAGACAAAGGCAGGTTTCGGGAGTGTGCAGTGTGCAGAGGGACAGGAACCAGATCCTGATAAGGACGGGGCTGCCGAGGAGGTCCAGGGCACTGTCACGGCCCTGTGTCACAGAGGTTGTGTGACAATGAATCCCGGAGCAGACAGAAAGTGCCTGGCCCAGAGGACATGCTCACTAGTTTCCTTTGCTCTTCTGACCACATTGATTCACGCTTACCGCTAGTTACAGAGAGTTCACACCTAGAGCCTCTGTCTGCAGGCACACCTGGGCCCCTAGGAGATGCAATCCTTCTCTTGCTTTCAAAAAAAAAAAGGCCCTTGAAAATGTGAAGGGTTTTTCATTACTGTCTGAAGTCTGGCTGGACAGAGTGCTGCCCCCAGCGTTCTCCCTGGACCTGGGGGGAGAGGACTCTGGAGTCCCCCACGATCACGAGTCCCCAGCACCGCACAACAGGCCCGGCTCCTGAGCAGCCCCCACGGGTGCTGGCGGCCCACCTCAGCTAGGCTGCTGCACACCTGCCTTATCAGACCTGGACCCTGAATTTAGGGTGGCCACAGTTAGCAAATAAAAATACAGGCTGTTCTGTTCCATTTCAGATAAACAACAAATACTTGTCCAATGTAAGCATGTCCTGAATATCCATTATTTATTTACCTCCAATTTAAACTTGACGGGGTGGCTTATATTTTATCTGGTGACATACCTTTGTCTGTTTTATTCTTTAAAGTGGCTCTCTGACTACTTCTGGCCCATGCCCCCAACACACACACACACAGGCACACACACATACACAGGCACACACACACACGCACACAGACACACACACACAAGCACACACACGCACAGGCGCACACAGGCACACAAGCACACACACAGGCACACACACACGCACAGGCACACACACACAGGCACACACACACAGGCGCGCGCACACACACACAGGCGCGCACACACATGCACAGGCACACACGCACACACACGCACACACACACACGCACACACATACACAGGCACACACACACACAGGCACGCATGCCCGCCCAAGCAGGCCCATGGCGAGTGCTCAGTGAAGTTAACCTTCTCCCCAGCCCCCCTCCCCCCACCTCAGCCGGAGTCTCCAACCACTGTCCTGCTCCTGCTTATCTGACCGACTGCCAGCCTCCACCGCATGGGCCTGATCACTTATTTATTCTGGGCACCAGCCCAGCTCGGACCCATAGCAAACCATGCCCTGGCTCCACACCAGCTGTGTCTGCAGCCAAAGTGGGCGCTGGTGTTGCTTATGCACTGAAACCTGAGGTCAACCACTTAGCCCTTTGCAGCCCAAGCCCCTGCCTGCATCGCCCTCCGAAAGGGCGAGCCTCTGACAAGCGGGCATCTGTCCACGTCCTGCACGGTTTCCGTTCCCCCTCGTGTCTGGGCACCAGGGATACGGCCCAGAAAACCTCTTTACTCCTCTGTCCCTGCCTCTGCTGACCTCTCTGTCCTGCTCTCCTGAGGTGTTCTTCTCGTTTCACAGGGGTCCCCAAACTACGGCCCGCGGGCCACAGGCGACCCCCTGAGGCCATTTATCCGGCCCCCGCCGCACTTCCAGAAGGGGCACCTCTTTCATTGGTGGTCAGTGAGAGGAGCATAATTCCCATTGAAATACTGGTCAGTTTGTTGATTTAAATTTACTTGTTCTTTATTTTAAATATTGTATTTATTCCCGTTTTGTTTTTTTACTTTAAAATAAGATATGTGCAGTGTGCATAGGGATTTGTTCATAGTTTTTTTTTATAGTCTGGCCCTCCAACGGTCTGAAGGACAGTGAACTGGCCCCCTGTGTAAAAAGTTTGGGGACCCCTGTTGTTTCAGCTCATTGCCCTGAAACCACATTCTGGAGTGCCTCTCTGAGGCAGGGAGGAGGAGGCAGACTGTATTCCGCAGCCTCAGGTTGGAGAATCGATAGAAGTCTTGGATCCTATCCCTGAAGAACGCCAAGGTCTTGAAGTCGATGCCAACAATTTCATTTGGCTTTCCAGCTTCCAGAAGCCACCAATTTCCATTTGAGACCGAACGCACCACAGTTTAAAGTCAGAGGCGCCTACAATGCAAAGCCAGCCCCAGGTCCCGTGACCCTATGATTCCGAAGAGCAAAGGGTGAGAAAAGGCTGGAAAGATCCTAGCCACTGCGGCCCACCAGATGTCGGAGAGAAAGAAACACCTGCTCGAGCCACGATGAAGACAGAACAAAACATTCTCTCAAATTAGAGAGAGAGGGAAAAAGCCTTTGTCATCACAAATGAAACGTTTGGCAATTGAACAAACTTTTGCTTTGAGCTCATTTTGGCAGTGATGGTTACAAAGACAAATACCATAAATTTTTGTTTTTGGTTTTGTTTTCTCAGAGAGCCCAAGAGAGCAGATGTGAATTAGAACGAGGGCAGAGCGAGGCGGACCGCGTTCCGCGTTGCCCTGGGGTGGCGTGATTCACTCCCCCACAGCTCCTTGGTTAGCACGCCACTGCGCGGATAAGAGCGTCGTCCGTGGGAGCCACAGGCACAGCATGGTCCCGGGCCTGGACTGCAGTGGCACCTAGGAATTCGTTAGACGGTGACTTCCTGACAGGCCTCGGGGGCATTTCACCGAGTGACAGGCGCCAGGCAGAGAAAGCCAAACGCCGTGTGATTCCACTTATATGTAGGATCTATAAAAACAGGATGAGTGGACACACCAAACGGAAACAGACCCACAGAGAACAAGCTGACGGTCGCAAAGGAGACGGGTGGGGGCGTGGATAAATATATATATATATATATTGAGTGCCGTATGATTGTCAGTCTTCATCCGAAAACAAAAGCAAAAAATTGGCCAACACATAGAGAGAAAAGAGAGATACACTCATACCCCCTCCCATTATATGAGGGGGGAAAAAGAAAAAAGAAAGGAAGATTTCAGAAAACAAACTAGACTACATCTGTTCACGTTATATTAATAACTCTACTCCAGACATTGTTGATATTCTGGGTTCAAATCTAACAGCACTAAGCACCTGGTGATGTTCCAAGTTCTTTACGCGAGCTGCCTCGTGCAATCCTCACAACGACCCTGCGAGCTAGATATTAATATCATCCCATTTTACGGAGGACAAAGAGGAGGCACAGGCTGGTCAGTAACTTGACCAATAACCACCGGAATGGCCGCATGTGTAACTTAGTTTGCAGCTTGTCAAGCGGAGCTTGCTTTCTCTGCTTTGCATTCTGGACCTACTAAAAACAAACGAAATGTAACTTTCCCGGTCCTGTCCAGGCTGAGTGGGGGACTCTGGCAACGGAGCCCAGCAGCCTCTGCTTACCAAGCGCTCCCGGCTACCGTGACCACCCAGACGCCCCCTCCGTGACTTGGGGATCCCCCTCATGCTCCTCCACTCGGAGGCTTTTTGAACAAGAGAAATTGCCATTTTTGTCAAAGTGTTTTTTTATGTGTCAGGAGTCTCATTTGGCATGGACAGAAAGTCAACGTAGTATGAACCCAGGACCCAAAGGGTTATTTAATTCATTACATGTAGACATTTGTAATAACAGAAGCATTGTTTTCTTACTTCTAACTCCCCCTAGTCTGAAGGGGGAGGGAAGAGTGAGCAGGAAAGAGAGATATTGAGAGAGTGAGAGATAAAAATTTCTGTAAGTTGATAAAAGAAAGCAAATCTGTTAGGGGTCATAACATTACCTTTAAGTATTTTCCCTGACCCACAGTACAACTGATTGTGCTAGTCACTTAACCAGAGCAAAGGGGAGCCAGTGAGGGACGCCCGTGCCACTCACAAGTTCACACGACTTCCTGTTGGCACCCTGCACTGTGACCACAGAAGAACTCTAAGCTTCTCCTGGGACTGTCCATGTAAACTCTATAAAATGCCTACAACTTCTAGACCACCTAATGATTCCCTACGTCCTCCACTATAATATTTCTGGGACATTCTTTATATTAGAAAAAAAGAATGCAAATAATGATTCTTTCCAAGACTCACTTATGAACAGCCCTAATTGTTACCAGCTGGGTTGCTCACCCATCTCCCCCCCCCCCCCCCGCCCAGGTGAGGGCTCCTAAAATGATGAGGAAAGCATCCGAATTTCCCTGCAGTCAGTGAAAGTCATTTCCGAATGCGAATTAAGCGGGCATTATAGAATGTCTGAATGTCTCAGTTTCCCCCGTGGAAGACTTGTGATTTGGTCTCTGCCACAGAGTTCAAGAGGTCAGAGTGAGGATGTCGTGTTTGGGGGTCAGGGAGTCGCTCGTGGCCACTGACTCAAACCCTGTCTCAGCTTCACGCACCCTCGGTCTCAATTCTTTTCGCCTTGTGGTAATGGCTTCACATGAAAGCTCATATACTTTAACATTGATCTCAAGCACCCGTTCTTGGTAGGGGTTAAACAATGAATGAGTCCTATCATACCCCACGGGTCCCCCAAATATAACTCTACATTAATGTATGTCCACGACGACATTCTCAATTTAAGAAGTCATTTGCCAAATAGTAAACACACATACACACACACACACACATACGTACACGCATACACACACAACAGTGATGGGCAAGGTTTGGGTTTCTGCCAGTGAGGTGGATGAAATGCAGATCTTCTGCTTCACACTATTGGGATCAGAAGGAAATTTAATTTTAAAATAATAAAACTATTTGGCTTCAAAGTAACTCCCCACATTTTAACAAATGTTCACCAATTCTTTGACGGGTGCCCCCCCCCCCGAGTGTGGGCTGGGCTGGGCTTGGGCTTGATTGACGCCTCCTTTGGAAGGAAGAGTAGCGAAAGGGAGGAACAGGGACTCCATAGTAGAGATACCTGGAAGGGACCTACTAACTCAAGGCTAAGGTGACGTGGGCATCATGTGATGAGAGGGGTGCTCTCGCCTCAGGGCACCCCTCCCCCGTCTGCAACCCCAGTCTAATCATGAGCAAACATCAAACACAAATTGAATCACGTTCCACACAATGCCTGGGCAGTACTTTCAAAAGTCTCAAGGTCATAAAAAACAAAGAGACACTGAGCAACTCTCCCCGATTCTGGAAATGACGAAGGAGACCCGACCACAGACTGCAATGCGGCAGCCGGAACCAGGTCCCGGGACAGGCGGAGGAAGGACGGTAGGAGACCCGAACACAGACTGCAATGCGGCAGCCGGAACCGGGTCCCGGGACAGGCGGAGGAAGGACGGTAGGAGGCCCGACCGCGGACTGCAGTGCGGCAGCCGGAACCGGGTCCCGGGACAGGCGGAGGAAGGACGTTAAGGGCAACAGTGGTGAATGTGAGTTAACTCCCGGCCCACGTGACATTCACGCTGTCTGTACACAGTGCTAACGTTAGGGAAGGGCACGTGGGAGTTCTCCATACACCCTTTACAACCCTTCTGTAACTCTCACATGATTTTAAAACCAAAACATCATCGGACATTCATGAAAACACTAAACACTCCCATTGGCTACTTGTAAGTCCCGTACCCAGTCAGCTATGTATTACAGGAGGGCACCGCAGTCAGTCCTGACACAGAGAGAGCTCTCAACCCCCCCCCACCCTCCCCCTCGGGGAAGGAGCAGTTGGAACAGGAATGTGTGCCCCCCCCCCCCCCGCTTTGTTACCTAATCCGCTCTGTTCCTCCCACTTTCTCTTTAGCTGGCCTGGAGAGAAAAGGGAGCTGTCTGAACATCCAGACATTGTATCTCTTCCCAGAGAACCCACCCAGTCAGCCTGCTTAATTCTCCATTTGCCGTAAACACACGACCAAGACCGTTTTAAATCCATTCTTGTTTGGTTTTGCGTGTTTTTTTCCCTCCCAGAATGAAAGGACCTCTTTCACCTCAGAGGCTTTAAGTTTCATCCTTTCATTGGCATTGATTTTTTCATTTCCATTTTATTTTTTTATTGCCACAAAGCCCAGGTTATTTTGCAAGCGTGAACTCTGGCCTCACTACACATCGCCACTGGGGTTTGCTTCCTATACTAGTTCCCAGGCTTCGCTTGTCTCGTTCAAGAAACGAAGGATCCTGCAGGTACAGCGACCGTGCTCACGACCCGCTTCGGGATGACATCTGACCCGGGAGTTCTGCACGGGGGCTCAGCTGTGGCTGGTACTTTCCCATGTGAGCAAAGGCCCTCGTCCCCTATGGAATGCGAAGAGCATAACCGAAGAGACAGAACGGTGACGAGCATCCGGGTCTGCAGAGCGCCTCTGCTTTGGAAACCACCGGGACTTCATGGTCCTGACTGCAAATATTCACCGAGGGGCCAGTGAGGAGGAGCCGATGGAAACATTAATCAAAGGAGTACCTGTCTCCGACATTTGACCCGTACTGCTTTAGTAGGTTTCTGAAGCAAGTCAGGAACAGAGGAAAAGAGAGAGAAGAGGTCAATCAGCTGTTAAATTCCCCAGAGATTGGAAGGCAAACCGGGAAGACAGAAGACCTGAGCAGAAAGGGCTAAATCCACAGGAACCAGGTGGAGACTCACATGTGTTCCAAGGAGCTCTGGCTTCCCTTTTTTGGTGCAGAAATCATGGCACGCTCTGGAAGGAGCCATTGGCTCCTGAGCCATTGTGGGCTGACCTGGGAGACAAAGTCAATGGAGCCATGACAACTATTGACCTCCCTGTCTTCAACTCAGCAAGATGGTACCCACGATGATCTAAGACTGAAATTCATTTTCTTCCAAAGCAAAAACAAAACGAGAACAAAACCCTATGTATCTCACTTGTTCAGCATGTTGACTTTACAAACATTTTAACAAATTTAGAATAATCATCCCATCCCTCAGCAAGTCAGCTCAGTTTATTCAAGTGCCCGTCTAGGAGTTGTCCTTGTAGGATTGTTTTATTTTATTTATTTATTTATGACAGAGACAGAGAGAGGGACAGACAGACAGGAAGGGAGAGAGATGAGAAGCATCAATTCTTTGTTGTGGCACCTTAGTTGTTCACTGATTGCTTTCTCACATGTGCCTTGACTGAGGGGCTACAGCAGACCGAGTAACCCCTTGCTCAAGCTAACAACCTTGGGTTCAAGCTGGTGAGCCTTGCTCAAACCAGATGAGCCTGCGCTCAAGCAGGCGACCTTGGGGTCTCGAACCTGGGTCCTCCATGTCCCAGTCTGACGCTCTATCCACTGTGCCACTGTCTGGTCAGGCTATACGATTATTTTAACAAAATTATAATCATAGCATAAGTATATATATATATTTTTTGGCTGTTTAGTTTCAAAAGACAAAGCATATTTTTAAGTTTCTAGGCATTGGCCACAATTACTATTTTTAGTACCTGTACAATATCTCTTTCATTGGTATACTAATCATTTCTTTAGCTGGCCCCTTTTGTTGGTTATGAACATTTCCCAAGTTTTTGCTACTATAAGCCAGAATCCAATGCACATGGCTTTTATTTTTTCTGAATACAGTGGTACCTTGAGATACGAATTTAATTAATTCTGTAACTAAGCTCGTAAGTCAGTCAACTCGTATATCAAACTACCGATACTGGACCCGTGTGCCAACGCGCCAACTAGTGGCAGCTTCCTGAATCATGACTCGTATCTCGGAATTTCACTCAGATCTCACAAACAAAAATACAGACCAAGTCAAAGCTTGTATCTTAAAAAAAAAAAATGTGCCTGACCTGTGGTGGCGCAGTGGATAAAGTGTCCACCTGGAAATGCTGAGGTCACCGGTTCAAAACCCTGGGCTTGCCTGGTCAAGGCACATATGGGAGTTGATGCTTCCAGCTTTTCTCCCCTTCTCTCTCTCTGTCTCTCCTCTCTCTCTCTCTCTCTCTCTCTCTCTCTCTCTCTCTCCCTCTCCTCTCTAAAATGAATAAATAAAAAAAATTTTAAAAAATAAAAAATTTAAAAAAATTGTATGTTGGTCTGTTCGTATTTCAAGGTACCACTGTAATTTATTTGGGGTAACTTCCTAGAGGTTGAATTTGGAGTCTAAAGGACACATCTTAATCCCCAATTTTACAATTCATAAGTCATTTTCCGGAGGCATTATCTACAATACGTCTCTTTGTTTAAAGGAGAAGAAGACTGGAGACAAAAGTGGAGTGGATATGAAGCTTTGTTTCGGTTAGGTATCAGACCCACATATCAAAGTGTCTACTAGACATCTCTGTTTGAATGTCCTCTAAGGATTTTAAATTCAACATTTCAACAACTACTCGCCATATCTTTCCTGACTCCCCAAACGTGTCCCTCCTCCACTGTACCCCGTTCCAATGACAGCCTCACTGTCCATCCCCCTGTCAAGCCGGAAGCCGAGGAGTCGTCCTTGGCTCCCTCTCTCCCCTCGCCTCTCCCTCCCTCCCTCTCATCCATCACCAAGTGCTGTGAGTTCTAGCTCCCGGCTCTCTGTCGAACCGACCATTTCTCTAAATACCCACAGCTCCCACTCTAGTCCAAACCCCCATGGTCTCGCCCCTGGGCTGTCCTGCACTGCACTAGCCCCTAACTGGACCCCATGCCTCCGGTCTTAACTCCCTACAAATCACTGCTGCTGCACACAGAGAGATCTTTGTAGAGCATTCTGTTCCCATGCTGAGAATCCTTCGTTTCCCCATTGCCTCTGCACGAATTCAAACTTGCTGTCCTGGTTTACAGGGCTACCTGGGACCGGACCCTGTCCAGTCTTTCTGGGTTCCCCCTTGTTTTTTTGTGCCAGTCATGCTTTTTGAAAAAAAATTTTTTTTTTATTTTTAATGTGTTGAGCTTCTTTTGTTTTAATTTTTTTATGGGAGTTTACAGAAAGTTATTCTGTTGCTGTAAAGTACTACTGCGGAGTCTCGGCCATTCCTGTGGCTCTTGCTAACGCATACTCAAACACTTGGCCAGACCCCAGGAAGGGTGGACAGAAGTCAGAGTGGCAGCCCTTCTCTCTTCCGTGGGTAAGTTGGCAAGGGCTTCATGTTTTTAAATTGACTAATTCATTGATTTTTAGATTTTTTAACCATCACCCCCTTCCCCTCCCTTTGGCAACCATCAGTTTGTTCTCTGTATCTATGAGTCTGTTTCTGTTTGGCTTGTTTGTTGTTTTTTAGATCCCACATATAAGTGAAATCATACAGTATTTGTCCTTCTCATCTGACTTAAATTCCCTTAGCATGATACCCTTTAGATCTCTCCACGTTGTTGCCAATGCCCAGATTTCGTCCTTTTTATGGCTGAGTAATACTCCAGCCAGTCTTACCTCAGTTCAGTCCCTGCTCCCTCCCGCCCTGTGGCTTACACACATACCATTCTCTCTTTTACCCCCAAGGTCCCCACCACCATCTGTCTGAGTCCCACCTACCCTTTGTCTGGTGCTCTGACACATCTCTTCTTCAGGAAGGGCCCTCATGTCACTCACTGCCACCGCTAGGACCTGTCACAGTGAGTGGTGTGGCTTCCCCTCTGGTGACATTATCGCACTTGTTTACTTATGACATGTGGATCTTCAGCTCCGGACTGTAAGCTCCACGTTCACCACCACTGTGTCCTCAGTGTCCAGCGTGCATCTGACCCATAATGAACGATCAGTATCTATTTGTTCAATGAATAAATAACATGAACGTCCCAACCGTAGTCTCAGACCCTATTTTAAGATCTTTCCATAATATCAGACAGGCTATCCCAAGAACCCTACTCCCAAAGAGCGTGCTGATGATTCACATCACTACAATTTATCCTCGGCGCGGACTAAATTGCCAGAGGAGCAGTCGAACGGTTGATTTTCTTCCCCTGAGCGGACATGTTATTAGTACAACGGCAGGCCATGACTGAAGGGAAGACGAATCCCACCTATTTTCTCCTCCTCGCTGCCTCTCTGCCTTGTCCGTTCAGCGAGGACTGATGAAGCAGACGGATTCATCTTTTATGTCAGTCATCCTCAGCTGAGTGGAGGTTTCTGTGTCAAAGGAAAGGCTAGCATGAAATTGACCAACGGTTCATTTTTCCCATTTGCTCCTTGGCCATTGGAATGACAGCGGGAGAACCATCACGGTAGAAGTGCAGGAAACAAGAGCGATGACAAAGGCCATCTGAAGACAAAATTCGTCACTCGTAACCGATATCCCCAGAAAGGAGCATATTCACACATCGTTACTAATACACTCGCATGCCGAACTCCCTGGGAAACATCTATTTTGCACTTATTCAAGGACGGTAAGATATCAACATTAGCATATAATCTCACAAAGAGTATGTGTCACTGCATGTCTTTATCTTTTGTTACAAATGGGAGGTGACAAATAATCGTATGTATATTCATAATTGCACCTGTGAGATGTCTTCATTTCTGGCCACGCGGCCAGGTCCTCTAAGATAAGGCAGATACCTCGCGCTGACTGCCACGGTTGTTTGCAGCACAGGGGCTGTGTCTGACCAGACCTCAGGCCTAGACCCTGTTACTGTTATCACTGCCCTTATTATTAAAATATCCAAGGTTTATGCCCCCGAAGATAAAGCTTCAGGCAGGGAGAAATAATTCACCACGTGGATCCAATACTGCCTGCCAGGGTTTCATTTTGCCCCTGGGGTTTACTCACAGAAAGTTTCTCTACCACCTAGCTGGCCCCAGAAATGACTGACCCCACCCCCCATGCACTGGCATAAGTGGGGACGTGACCTTCCATCTCTGGCCATCTGAGCACAGCTATGCCTGGCTGGCCTTGCCCAAAAAACCTGAAATTCAAAAGGAGCGTTAAAAAAGGGAAAAACAGGCCCTGGCCGGTTGGCTCAGCGGTAGAGCGTCGGCTTGGCGTGCAGGGGACCCGGGTTCGATTCCCGGCCAGGGCACATAGGAGAAGCGCCCATTTGCTTCTCCACCCCCCACCCCCTCCTTCCTCTCTGTCTCTCTCTTCCCCTCCAGCAGCCAAGGCTCCATTGGAGCAAAGATGGCCCGGGCGCTGGGGATGGCTCCTTGGCCTCTGCCCCAGGCGCTAGAGTGGCTCTGGTTGTGGCAGAGCGACGCCCCGGAGGGGCAGAGCATCGCCCCCTGGTGGGCAGAGCATCGCCCCTGGTGGGCGTGCCTGGTGGATCCCGGTCGGGCGCATGCGGGAGTCTGTCTGACTGTCTCTCCCCGTTTCCAGCTTCAGAAAAATACAAAAAAAAAAAAAAAAAAAGGGAAAAACACAGCCTGACCAGAGGGTGGCGCAGTGGATAGTGTGTTGGACTGGGATGCGGAGGACCCAGGGTCAAGACCCCGAGGTCGCCAGCTTGAGCGTGGGCTCATCTGGTTTGAGCAAAGCTCACCAGCTTGAGCCCAAAGTTGCTGGCTTGAGCAAGGGGTCACTTGCTCTGCTGTAGCCCACCAGTCGAGGCTCGTATGAGAAATCAATCAATGAACAACTAAGGAAACTAAGGAGCTGCAACGAAGAATTAATACTTCTCATCTCTCTCCCTTCCTGTCTGTCTGTCCCTATCTGTCCTTCTCTCTGTCTCCGTCGCAAAAAAAAAACAAGGGGGAGGACACAAAGGAAGCAAGAGCCATGACGCTGCCTGCCCACTGCCCACGGGCGGAGCCTGCCCTGGCCACCCACCTGCGCGGGAGGCTAGAGGACCCTCCTCTTTCTGGTTTTCACTTGAGGACATTACACTTTCACCTGAGAAGGTGGCAAGGCGCCTGACTCCCTGACTTCCTGGCCTCACAGCAGGGGTCTCATGAATCAGAGAACACGCCTTCTGAGGTCTCCTGAGGTCCCCTCCGTCCCCCACGCACACCGTGCCGGAGCGCTCGCCCATCCTTCTCCGTCCGGCAGGGAGAGTGAGCCCGTGCCTAAGCACAGCAGTTTGCTGGATTCTGTTTCTGGGCCCAGCGTTGTGAGAAAAGAAGATCCTTAGGGTGAGGAGGGCCAGGGGCAGGAGCAGACCTGGCGGGGCCCCGGGGGGTTGTTCTGTGATTCAGGAAGAAAGCACAAGTCCACAACAGCTGTAACCTGACTCCTCCGGGGTCCGTGGTAAGCGGTCTCTTGTTTCGCTGGTGAACAGCAGCCCTGGCGAGACTCTGGGACTGGGTGGCAATGATTCGGCTCTTGGCTAGTGGCCTCCTGCCCTGGCCTGGCCGTCTGTGCCCACAAGTGTCCCCAAGCTGATAGGACACGTCGTCCGCCTCTTCGGTGCAGGTTCCCAGCAGCCCGCGGCCCACCCCCCAAGAGCAGGGCCCAGACACCTCTGCACTGCGCACTGGGCCTGCGTCAGACTTCCCGTTGGAGCAGCGGGCGCCAGGACCTCAGGTGTCAGCACCGTGAGGACCGACCCACTGCAGGAGCTCCCTTCCACCTGCTGCCGCGAGGGCCACAGGGAAGGGCAGTTGATGAAACCTCCGTGTGAGTAAGCACAGCGTGCCGCTAACAAGAGGCACACGTGTACACACGCGAGCGCACACACGTGCCATTTGGAGAACCAGGAGAGTGGGATCGTCCCAGCTGGGGGAGGCTGCCGCACTCCAGATGGTCACATGACAGACAGATGGCCGCAGGCCCTGGAGGCTGGAGCGGGCTCTGCTGTGGCTCCCCTCCCATCCGACTGCCTGGCTGCTGCCCGCTTTTTAAACAACCGGTCATCACACTGCAGGCCGGGCCCAGGGCCTGCCGGTGACTGCTGGGTGCCGTGACTCACACCGAACCCACAACAGACTCAGCCATCAGAGCCCGGCCCCAGCCCATGTGGGGGCCTGAGTTTACTAGTTATGTGGGGATCATAACAACCCCAAGTGACTTACACAGGCCTCCCACTTGTCACCACCCCATTCCTAACAAGGAGCAATCATGGAGCGGGACAGAAGTCCTTCATAAAGGAACGTGGATGTGAGACTATAAGGCCAGACGGAGACCCTGGTGAGGGGCCACAGTGACCCCTGCTGGGGGGGGGGTGCTGGCGCTTCCGCTGAAACTCTCTGCACTGAAAGGTGAGGAGTTAGTCCCCACAGCTGCCCCGGGGAGAGGGGGGCAGCTGAGACAGACAAGGCTGGAAGGACTAGGAGCAGGAACACCATGTGCCCCACAGGTGGACAGTTGCTCTGTCCTGAGACGGAAGGCTCATTCTAGGGGCTCTGATGACAATCCAGAAGGGGCAGTGTTTGACGCCTTCTCCTGGGTCCGGCCCTGCGGTAGCTCTCACCCCACCCCCATCACTGTCCCTGCCATGGGGACCATGCTCCTCTCACAAACTCAGCAACTGCACCCGTTCAGCGCCTGCCCAGGGCTCTAGGGGTCCTACAGGGAGGCCCATCTTCCGTTTCACCTGAGCTCTGAGACCCTGCTGCGCGTGACAGCGGAGGCCGAGCCTGGGTAGGAGATGGGGGGGCTGGAGCACTGAGGGTGCCCCCTACCCTGGTGACCTCACTGCTGACCGCATCCCCTCTCGTAGGTGCTGGAGCAGGCGTGAAGAAGGAGCTTGCTCGGCCATAGCCACCTCCCGAACTAGACCCCAGACCGGCCTGCTGTCCTCACTCGGACAGCCCATCCCCGGCTTCCGGCCACACATGGGCAAGTGAGACGTGAAGGTCCCCGGGATGAAAAGGGCCCCGGGAGGGGCCGGGAGGAGGAGAAACCATGCTCCTCTGGGCAAGGTCCTCCCTCTCCCGGTTTGGAAGGAGATCTGTGAGCAGGGACGGGAAGCCAGCGAGGGACCCCTGAGTGGGAGAAGGGCACAAGTCCTCTGCAACACGGTCCCCATGGGAGTCGTGACAGATTTAGTAACAGGAATGAGGCTTCCCTCCGAGGATACAAGAATCGTTCGGTTGGAAATAACTGCAAGGTCATCTGGTCCAGCTGCCACCAATTGCCTGAAGTTTTCCGACACATTTCTGCACAAGCAGTCACCCAGCCTCACGCAGCAGCTCAGTGCTCTGTGTGGTGGCACCCGCAGGGGGCGGGAAAGGCTCGGAAAGCCCCTGGGGCCCCAGAGCTTCCAGGGACAGGCTACTGGTGTGAAGAGAGGCATTGCCGGGGTCTGGGGGGGGAGGTGCCTTTATATACCTTGATTGACAACAAAAACTCATGATGAGACCAAGGTGTCTTTAGGCTGTTTCTACAGGTGTCAGTGGACCAGCCTTACGACGTCCCCCAGGGGAGGGCGGTGTTCTGCTGTTGGCACCCCTTCCTGTGACAGCTCTGGGGACCAGAAGGAACTTAGTCATCTCGTCCAACATCCTCATTTGACTTGTGAGAACGGAAGGGAGCCTTGCGTCCTGGGGTAGAAGTGAGAGAACACTCCCTATTGTTTCCGTCCAGGGCTCCCTCTGAGGCTGCCGGCCCTGCCGTTCTGGGTGGTCCCTACCTCTGAGTGGCCTCATAAAGGTGCCCTGCGGCCTCTCTTGGGAGCGCCCTGTCACCTGATCCACGCCACGCTGGGTCCTGTTGACTCACCCCTTGTTCTCACACTCTATGTGCTCCATCTGGGCAGCAGCCTTCCCAGTCTCCTCTCGCCTCTCCTCCAAGCTCCTCGCGAGACGTCCTTCCACCTGCAGCCCGAAGGCGGGTTCCCTACAGCCAGTCCGGGCCTGTCTCTCCGCTCACTCTACGCGTCCTTCCTTTGGGTTCCAGTCACCACCTGCAAACGGGCTCAAGTCTAAACATCCATCTTCAACCTGGAGCCCTCTCCCCAGTACGTAGGCTGTGTTCCAGAGCCCTGGACCCGACTATTCACAGACTTTCATCATCTGGGGGTCTCATAAGCTTCTTGATTGAACAGGCTGAAAATAAGCAACTCATTGTCTGCTCGCCCAATCCTGTGGCATTTCTGCATTCGCTACGTTTCCGGTACCTACTTCTCACCTTCACACCCCCCAAGCCGGGACGTTGTCCTCCACGTTTCTGTCTCCATCAGACGTGGGGGGAAGAATACAGAGACCCTTGTGTCGAGGTGGGGAAAGCAGCCTGGCCACCCAACCTGGACGGGCATCAGGACCCTCCCAATACCGCGGCAGAAAAAGCCCTGCGCTCGGGGTGGGCGCCACGCCCTCAGTCCCGCCTGCGCGCGCGCCCAGCCCACCCGCCTCCTTCCTTCTGCTCCGGCTCAGGTGGAATGGGCCAGGTCTGCCACTACCCTCTTCCCACGGGCTCCAGCTCCCTTACCCAGCCACCAAAAACCCCTGGAAAATGCCAACTCCCTGTCCTCGCCATGCCTGCGCCTGGCCCACCGATCGCCGACGGGGACGTTTCCCAACCAGGCACAGAAGGACCACAGACTCGCGGTCCCCGCCTCGGCCTTGTCCTCGGCACTTCCTGCCGACAGGGCCTGTTCTGAGACCAGCTCACTCGATTCCCCCGGTCATGGCCATGCCTCCCCTTCACGGCTGCGTTTCTTAAGGACTGTCTTCCTTCTGCGTTCATTTCCTCGCCTTCCCTTCCTCCCTCATCGCCGCCCTGTCTGTGCCTGGTGATGTCCCCATGCTGCCCCGAAGCTGCTCTCACCAGCGGCCTCCACGCTACTCAGTTCCCACGTTCGCTCTTAGTCCCGCCTGTTCGATCCGCTGGGAATCTCCGGCGTGGCTGCCGGTACCTCCTCTGCGTAATTCTCCCCTCCCGGCTGCCGTGGCACACATACTGTTCCTAACTCCATGGTAGGCTTTTTGCCTTTCCAGCCCAAGCTCTGAAACATCGGGGACACGCAGCATTCTGCCCCAGACCGCCTTCCTTGTCCACGGGAACTCCTTCCTCGTGACCCCACCCGCCCCAGAGAGCCGGGTCACGCTCCGTCTGTAAACGAAGGACTCCTAACCGAGGGCTCCCGCTCAGACCGGCTCCTGCGCAGGCCTATCACCACGGGGCGATGTTGCGCATGCCTGTGTCACACTCAGACCTTCTCCCCATTCTTACCCTCACCCCTCTGCGCCCCCCAAACCCCCTTTACTTCAGTGTACCCCTCAGGAAATGGCGGTCACCTGAGGTCCAAGGCAGAACCGGGGGGGGGGTCCCCTCAGACCCCTCTTCCCCCTGACCACCCGAGCCCCATTCGGACTGGCTCAGACCCCTCTTCCCCCCTGACCACCCGAGCCCCATTCGGACTGGCTCAGACCCCTCTTCCCCCCTGACCACCCGAGCCCCATTCGAACTGGCTCAGACCCCTCTTCCCCCTGACCACCCGAGCCCCATTCGGACTGGCTCAGACCCCTCTTCCCCCTGACCACCCGAGCCCCATTCGGACTGGCTCAGACCCCTCTTCCCCCTGACCACCCGGGCCCCATTCGGACTGGCTCAGACCCCTCTTCCCCCTGACCACCCGAGCCCCATTCGGACTGGCTCAGACCCCTCTTCCCCCTGACCACCCGGGCCCCATTCGGACTGGCTCAGACCCCTCTTCCCCCCTGACCACCCGAGCCCCATTCGGACTGGCTCAGACCCCTCTTCCCCCCTGACCACCCGAGCCCCATTCGAACTGGCTCAGACCCCTCTTCCCCCTGACCACCCGAGCCCCATTCGGACTGGCTCAGACCCCTCTTCCCCCTGACCACCCGGGCCCCATTCGGACTGGCTCAGACCCCTCTTCCCCTTGACCACCCGGGCCCCATTCGGACTGGCTCAGACCCCTCTTCCCCCCTGACCACCCGGGCCCCATTCGGACTGGCTCAGACCCCTCTTCCCCCTTGAACACCCAGGCCCCATTCGGACTGGCTCAGACCCCTCTTCCCCCCGACCACCCGGGCCCCATTCGGACTGGCTCAGACCCCTCTTCCCCTTGACCACCCGGGCCCCATTCGGACTGGCTCAGACCCCTCTTCCCCCCGACCACCCGGGCCCCATTCGGACTGGCTCAGACCCCTCTCCCCCCTGACCACCCGGGCCCCATTCGGACTGGCTCAGACCCCTCTTCCCCTTGACCACCCGGGCCCCATTCGGACTGGCTCAGACCCCTCTTCCCCCCTGACCACCCGGGCCCCATTCGGACTGGCTCAGATCCCTCTTCCCCCTTGACCACCCAGGCCCCATTCGGACTGGCTCAGACCCCTCTTTCCCCCGACCACCCCGGCCCCATTCAGACTGGCTCTAGGTCACGCCCTTCTCTCTAACGCCCGCCTGCGGGAGCTTTCAGGGTGTGGGCCATGCAGGCCGTGGAGGCCGCGAAGCACCCGCAGCGGTGGTGGCGCGCTGGCCCGTGGGCTTTGGCAGCCACATTCACAACGCCGTGTTGGGAGCGGACTGAGGGGTCAAGGAGCAGCGCTGAGGCCAGACGTCCCAGGGTGAGGGGTGGGGGTGAGGGCTCCTACGGTCACCCGGTCTACCATCACGGCAGCCCCAACCGGGGTGCCAGCAGGAAGGTTGACTGCGACGCGTGCTTCGGAGGTGGAGGCGCCTGGTGGATGGATGAGCCATGGAGCCGATGAAAGAGGACGCACCAACATGGCGACGCCCCGGAGGAGCAGAGCGTCGCCCCTGGTGGGCAGAGCGTCGCCCCTGGTGGGCAGAGCGTCGCCCCTGGTGGGCATGCCGGGTGGATCCCGGTCGGGCGCATGCGGGAGTCTGTCTGACTGTCTCTCCCCGTTTCCAGCTTCAGAAAAATGAAAAAAAAAAAAAAAAAGAAAGAGGACGCACTACGACTCCAACGGCTTTTGTCCTGAGCGACGGGAAAGACGGGGTTGTCAGGAACCGAGGTGGGGAAGATTCGGAAGGAGCTGGTTTGAACATATTCATTTTAAGCAGCCAATTAGGCATTCAAGACATTCACGCTGATCAGAGTTGCATATTTTTAATTAAAATATCACTCATCAGAAAGGGTCAAGGCTCTGGCACTGCCCCAGACTTGACAGATGTCCTAACACTGGTTGAAGGGGAAACTTGAGTTTCCTGCCGTCCGTGGCGCCCGGTCCCCAGAACCGTTGCCGCCTCGATATTTATTCTGAGCATCGTTGCAAAAACCTAATAAGCAAAAAACATTCCCGGTTGTGCAGAAGGCTTGGAGCCACTCTTCACCCGAGAGCTCCCCAAATTCAGAGGTATTAGACGAGGTTTTCTCGGCCGAGCCACGTGCCAGGGCCTCTGATAAACCATCTGCTAGGAATCTGTCCCTCTGTGACACGGAGCCAAGCGCTCCAGATGGGGCCACGTAAGGGCTCCCGTCTGGATGAAGAAGGCGCAGGGACAGCCGCGGGTGTGTTTTCCAATCACTAAGCCCGGGTCCCCAAGGACATCCTCAGACAATGTCCTCTCTCAGGCCTTCTTAGAGAAGTGAAACCATGGCTGACCAGGAAGGGATAGCCACGCCCAGCGAGTCCCTGAGGGGACCTCTGTGGGTCAACTGGGCACAGATACTGCCCCTTGAGTAGCATGAAAAAAAAATAATAAATCACAAGCCCCCACCCCCGCTGAAACGGCGAAGTCTCCTACAGTGCTAAACGGGTGAGCACATTTTCTTTTCTTAAAATAACTTGCTGGCTAAGGAAAAACATGTGCATATTTCTCAGACTCAGAAGTGCATCCGAGGAGGATAGCCAAGTTCTATAACGGTCCATCATCCCCGGCAGGTTCCGGTGACAGACCCCAGGGCGAGGAAGATTTTAGCATCTCCACTCGGAAGGGGTGGTCCCCTCTTGAAGGACTCACGGAGCAAGGGTTCTAGTTGAATTTCTGGGGCAGCCGTGGACGTGACTCGCATGCCATTGCCATATTGAATGGAAGTGGGGGATTTGTGATTTTTTTTTTTTCCCCAAGCTCAGGACAGGAGTGCCCATCAAAGAGCCAGCCTGGTTTTCCTGTGGGTCTGTGAATCAGCTCACAAAGCCCATCACCAATAAGATTTGCAAACCCTTCAGGGGAAAAGGCAGACTAAGGAAATGGAGAGAATTCTTCAAAGCGGGGGTTTGGGGGAGGGGAGGGTTGGAGACAAAAACATACAATTACATGTAGACTCATTATAGGTTGACTGTTGAAAAATTCTTTCATCTAGAGTAGACAGCCAAGGACTGCACTAAGAATAGATGGAGTAATTTATTGATAAATTTATTAAGTAACACAAACTTCTCTTACCCATCTTAAACCCTGAGAAGCCATCGAAAGAGTTCAAGTAGATTCCCATAAATATTTAGGGAACTGGAATCCACCTGGGGTGAGGCCAGAGAATCTCAGAGAGAAGTTACCCATAAAAGAACACATTTGCCTCCCCCGACCTGGGAATTGTCACCTACTGCAGGCACGGGAGCCATAGCTCCCCCCCCTCCCCCACACAGAGACACGGACGTGTGGGGCAGGTGACTGTTGTGAATAAATAAACATTTATTCATAGTCAGGTGCATCTGTAAACTTCATCTGTGATTGTAGGTGACAGTGACCCCATCCTCAGAGTGACTTTGGAATTGTGCCCACAGTAGTGCCGTTCTAATCACATGTTTGGAAGCCTAACCAGAGAGGCAGCACTGTGTGAGCTCACAGAGGCTGAAGTCCTGTCTGTGTGATCGGGAGCAAGTTAAGGCAAACTGACAGAGCCTCAGTCTTTTCATCTGTCAAGTGGATAGAAATAGTACAGCCTTCCGAGAAAGTCAAGATGAAATGATTTCATATGTCCAAAACATCTTAGCCTGTGCCCAGGACATCACAGTGCCATGTCGTGTTTGCTGTTTCTTTTTTTGGTTTTTTTTTTTCTTTTTTTTTTTTTTTTTGTATTTTTCTGAAGCTGGAAACGGGGAGAGACAGTCAGACAGACTCCCGCATGCGCCCGACTGGGATCCACCCGGCACGCCCACCAGGGGCAACGCTCTGCCCACCAGGGGGCGACGCTCTGCCCCTCTGGGGCGTCGCTCCGCCGCGACCAGAGCCACTCCAGCGCCTGGGGCAGAGGCCAAGGAGCCATCCCCAGCGCCCAGGCCATCTTTGCTCCAATGGAGCCTTGGCTGCGGGAGGGGAAGAGAGAGACAGAGAGGAAGGAGGGGGGGTGGGGGTGGAGAAGCAAACGGGCGCTTCTCCTATGTGCCCTGGCTGGGAATCAAACCCGGGTCCCCCACACGCCAGGCCGACGCTCTACCGCTGAGCCAACCGGCCAGGGCCTCGTGTTTGCTGTTTTAATAGCACCAGCATCGTGGACATCGATGCAGATGTCATACCTACCTTGCCAAAGAGCCAGATGAAAAGATGGCCGCAGTCAAGTCTCCCATAGCGTCCAGTAACCTACAAAGACTGCCACCCTGAGGGTGCCTGGGAAACCAGGGCAGGACCCTTTCATTTATTTTTATTAAATAATTTTTTTTTGTGACAGAGTCGAAGAGAGACAGAGAGAGGGACAGACAGACAAGAAGGGGGAGAGATGAGAAGCATCAATTCTTCATTGCAGCACCTTAGTTGTTCATTGATTGCTTTCTCATATATGCCTTGATGTGTGTGTGTGTGGGGGGGGGCTACAGCAGACTGAGTGACCCCTTGCTCAAGCCAGCGATCTTGGGCTCAAGCTGGTGAGCCTTGCTCAAACCAGAGGAGCCTATGTTCAAGCTGGCGACCTTGGGGTTTCGAACCCGGGTTCTCCGTGTCCCAGTCCGACGCTCTATACACTGCGCCACCACCTGGTCAGGCTAAAATAATTTTTATTAAATTTATTAGGGTATAGGTTTCAAGTGTGCAACTCAATAAAACATCATCCTTTTGGACTCTAGTGTGCAGGGAAAAATGAACTGAGAGAACTCTGTGGCAAGAGGAACAAGAGAGAGTTTAGATACCTTTTTCTGTTTTTTAGAAATTGAAAAATACTAGTATCATTCTCTTCTACCATCCCCCACCAAAAAAAAGAAAATAGCTGAAGATTTGTGGCATCCATGTGTGTGTAAAAGTCAGAGAAAAAAAAATGGAATTCTCAGCTTTCTCCTAATCTGCCAGTATCTAAGACAAACACAATACATTTAACATTTTTTTCCTTTTAATGATGCTAGTAGATCGAACCCTATGAAACTGCCTATCTGTGGATCAAGATTAAAAAATCAGCAATTATCATAGAGGTCAATTTACCGTGTACCCGGGACATTGCCCTTCTGTGCAATACACTTTGTTATATTTTATGCTTTGTACTCTAGGGCAACTTTATTAAAGGGCACATTTAAAAAGATGTCTATGAAATAAAACCATCTCAGGGCTGACCTTTGGTTGCATAAAGATTTTGAGTTTGCATAAAGACTTCCAACCATCTCGTCTCACTAATACATGGAGGGGACTTTGGAGAACAGCTTTTCTAAACCCTTCTTTCTTCTGATGAAGAAACTGAGGTCTCCTGAGGAGTAAATGGATTTGGTCAAGGTCACCGTCAGGTAGTGTCAGAGCCAAGAACAGCTTATCCAGTCCGGTCCTGCGTCCCAGTTCCGTTTCTCAGGTGGGGCACATCAAAGTTCTGGTGTCTGGAAATCTGTTAGGCAGATGCAGGCTGTGTTTATTAAGAAGCCACATCCAGAGTGCGGACAGCATGGCGCTCAGCGGACCAGCCTGGACCGCCTTCACCAGACTCCTGATTGCGGGCTGTGGGTTGGCCGTGACTCGTCTCAGGCCCACTCCTCCAGCTTCCTCCAGCCTTCCTGGTTCCTGAGACCACTCATCCCACCAGCTCCCCGGGGCCCAGATCCTGGGTTTCCACCATTGCCAGCCCCCGTTGGGGGTGGGGGGCTCGCCACGCCTCGCTGCTTTCCTCTAACCCCACCCTGAGCTCTGTGAACAGCCTGTCCATTCAACTCTCAGGGACACACGTGCCATGGGCTTCTTGCCGGGATCATGACAATTGCAGTCCTTGCAGATTCCCTCAGACAGCACAGGGTGTCACTCCATAAAACGCCCAGGAAAAGCCCTCAATCCCCCACAACCGCACTCCAAATAGAAATGAGCACTTGACCAGCCAAGAATTTATTGGGGTTTTTGAAAAGGCTTCTTCTACTCTCTTTCAGCGATGACTCTTCTTTCCACACTAAGTCATTCTGTTCGTGATCTGGTGTCCGTTTTAGTCCAGGGGTCCCACCCAGGGAGTGAGAGCGCTGGAAACACGCTTCCTCTCTTCTGAGGCCAAGGGCATTAGTATCACGGACAGCGGCATCCTAATAGCCAACGAGAAAAGTAACCCGACACCCAAGAACAAGGAAGTCACTGAATAGTACTCATGCCACAGAGAAGCAGTGCCGCCAGCAAGGGTACTGGCTTTCCTTTAGTTTTGACTTTTCATAAAAACCGTATTAGGCGAATAAAGGGAGGTCTTTGTTACTTTAACTCTGGTGCCCAGGAAAACATTAGACGTCCTGTCTGTCCTTCCGGTGCCTAGCAACTTAACATGAAAAACCCAAAATTAAATGGAATTTTTATAGCAGGGAAAATATGCTTTCTTCACCGTTCTCCTTGTAACTAATTTCAAGAAGAGAAGCAAAATGCTTTCATATGTTCATAAGTACATAACATAACATAAAATAACATAACAACATCGCATCACTGTCTGAGGAAGTAAGGCGTCCAAACTAGTCAATCCCCAAACGAAAGTGATGGGAAGTAAAATTTCACTAAGGGGCCCTGAGGAAGGGCCCATTCCCGTATCTATCCTTTGATCTCAGAGCTCAAAAACTTGGTTATGAGAAAAACGACCACCTGTATTGGACCCTGCTTTGGGGCACGGGCTATGCACTGGAGGACATCACCCCAGGCCGCTGACCAGCGGGAACTGTGACCGAGTCTGTAGCCAGCTACTCTGGCAGGCTGGGCAATATGGCGAAACCAGTACGTTCTGTGAACACAAGACCGCGCTTGCACTTAATTTGCTGCAGAATGAGTCCCTCAGTCCGAAGCAATGGTCTGTAGAATAATGAAAGTCTGCAAATCCATAGGCGGTGGTTTTGGCGGAAGCACTCCACGGAAGAGAGGCAAGTCCGTGTCCAGAATGAGTGTTTATTCCAGGGGGAGCAGAGCACTGTCCTTCCGTGATGAGAGGCGTCCGAAGCAATCAGGCGGCAGCTGGTTCTCCCGGGAATGGTGCCACGTTCAGCACTCAGCCTGATCCCTGCCGGCGGCTGGCTGAGCACTGGGCACAGGCTCTGGGCGAGTCAGTCTTGCAGAACGTGATTCCATGTGGCTGAGCCCAGGGTAACACAGAAAGAACCAAGCTTTAATCAGAAAACTGGAGCCGCTGTGGCTGTTATTCGATAAAAGACTTATGACAGAATGAGACTTCATAGTTGTGGCAAATATCAGTGAAGTGACATTCAGAAAGAAAAGTTGGGGCAACCAAGATAAGGGTTCACCAACATCAAATATGCTGCTCGTCTCCAGATGTCTTTATCGCGCCAAACCTCTCCCCAAACTATGGACTCTGCCCAGCTGCCTACCTGACATCTGTGCTTAGATGGCCAACAGGCATCTGAAGTTTAATGGATCTAGAACTCAGCAGTTGATTTCTCTTCCAGAATCAGCAGCAGCCCGCCCTTCCCTGTGCATGTATAACATCGTGTGCGTGCTTGAACACCACTTAAGCCAAATGTTGGTATCAGCCTTAACGATTCTCATTTTCTCATCATTCTGTATCCAAGCCAGCAATGGCCAGCATGACTTCAATATATATCTCAAGTCCCCGTACTTCTCATGCACCCTGCGATGTCGTCCCCTTAAGAGCCACCTTCATTTCCCACCTGGGTTATGCGGCCGTGCTTGTGTGGTCTCTCCGCTTCCAGTCCTCCCTCCTTCTAGGAAAGCTCCACCAATGAACCAAAATGATTCTTTGAAAAAAACAAATTTGATGATGTCACGTCCCTGCTCAAAACTCCCCAGTGGTTTTTCCAAAATAAAATCGACAGTCCTTGCCGTTATTTGTAAGGTCCTACATGAGCTGATCCCAGATAGGCTCTCTCGCTCATCATCTGCCAACCTTCCCCTTGCTCACTCTGTTCTAGAAACACAGATCCACATGCTGGCACTTGGGAAGATCCACGCCAATCTCCCACACCCAAGGATCCTCCACGAGGTCTTCCCTCTGCCTGTATGCCACCCCCTGAGAGTCACAGGGCCCCTTCCCGCCCTTCTTCAGGTCTCTGCACAGACTCCCCCGAGAGAGGCCTTCCATGGCTACCATGTCTAAGTTAGCCCCGCCCTCTTCCTGTCTCCACCCCCTGCTTTGACTTTCTTCGTTGTGTTCCTAACTTCCTGTGCCTATGACACCATGCGTTCATTGATTGTATCTCCCTTTTCTTGCCCATATAAAGCCTACTTTGCCCACCACTTACCTCCAGCACCTGTGCACATAGTTCAGTACTCAATACATGCATTGAGAAAATAGAAACTGCTGAAGAGTTCTGGAGAATGAGAAAGTCACAAATTGGCCAGGAACAAATATGGGAGCAGGGATGCCGGTGGAGGCTCTTGCGATTATCTGGGTGAGATGAGGCTGACCTGGAGCAAGGTGGAGGGAGGGGAGATGTTAAGGAGAAACTGATTCGAGTCTTCTGCCCTCCAAAGTTGTGCACCCCAATTTTGTCTGAGCACTGTTCTCTGTCTGACCCATTTATAAATTTGATTCTCTAGCTAAATACCTATCAAATGTCTTGCTGCCGAATGATAGATACTATAAACGGAAGTTGGCACAGAAGTGATCGAATCTGATGCCCTTATCCTACATATGAGGAAATCGAGCCTCAGGGAGATTAGAGGTTCCACTCCGAGTCTCCTGGCTTGTTAGCGGAAGCAGCCAAGACCGGAGTCTGTTTTGACTTATTCCTATGTCTGGGCTTTCTCCATTCACCCCATTAGCTGTGTTGCAAAGCTGTCTTAGAAAAAATAAAATGTATGTACTCTTAACATCTTCAGAACTTTGAAACTGCTAATTGTTTTAAAAATAACTTGCTATGTGATTACAAGTTTAAGTTTGGCTTTTTGCACAATTTTTTTTTTAAAAGAACCTTTATCTTTTCTTTTTTTTTTTTTTTTTTGAGGCAGAGACAGAGAGTCAGAGAGAGGGACAGACAGACAGACAGGAAGGGAGAGAGATGAGAAGCATCAATTCTTCGTTGCGGCTTCTTAGTTGTTCACTGATTGATTTCTCATATGTGCCTTGACCGGGGGGCTACCGCTGACTGAGTGACCCCTTGCTTGAGCCAGCGACCTTGGGCTCAAGCTGGTGAGCCTTGCTCAAACCAGATGAGTCCACGCTCAAGCTGGCAACCTTGGGATCTCGAACCTGGGTCCTTCACATCCCGGTCTGACACTCTATCCACTGCACCGCCTGGTCAGGCTTTTGTTGCACAATTTTAATTGTACTTTGGGCCATGCTGAGAAGTTCCAAGGGACTACATCAGATTTTTGCTTAGGTCCCCATGTTCAACAGCCCAGAACGTGGTACAGCAGCCAAGTGTCCCTCCAAGGCTGTTAATTTAGGGTGTAGGCTCAACATCATCTCTGAGGCGAGACTTACAAATGGGATCATGTCCAACATTTTAAGGAAGATGCAACAAGAATTGAGTAGCGTGAGCAGACGGAACAGAGGTAAAGAAAACAAGGTCTTCTGCACTAATGTAGATTCGTTTTATCCTACATTCTGAATGTAAATTTTCACCTTGAAACCACCCGGGGCTGCAACAGCTCATCATTAAGTGTGACCGATGCCATGAGGAGGGCATCTCCCCTCTTCTCTATTCCTTGACTCCCCTCCCCCCCTCCGCGTCTCCACGTGGCGGGTCAAACCTGCACAGGGTTCAGGGGCGTCTCATTAATTCATTCCAGCACGTTGCCTCCGCCCCCCGAGCTCATCGCACAGAAGTGCTCAGGAGCGTCAGTCTCCTGGTGAGAAGATGTGTGGTCCTGACCCCCCCACCACCGGCTGAGAAAACACCGGGGGTCATTCTCATGGGGCTGACAAACCCAGAGGCTGAAAAATATGCGGGTAGAAGCGGTATTGCTTCTTTGGCAAGTCCTTCGATTTTACTGTTCGCTTTCACCCGCGAGGCTGAGCTGGGACAGACCGGGCCACGCCCTGCGGAGAGGAGAGGCGGCTCCGACCTGTCCCCACACACGTGTCTCTTCCCACGTGCACCCGTCCCTGCTAATCTTGGCTGCAGCGTTTGTATTTTTCGGGAAGCTCTACTAATCATCCGAGAATGTAAGGAAGAGAGCTGATACAGGTTGAATTGTGTCCTTCCCCCCCCCCCCCAATTGTTGAAACCAAACCCTCAGGACCTCAGAATGTGCCCTTATTTGGAAATAGGGTCATGGCAAATGGGATAATTAGGATGAAATCAGGCTGCCGGGCGGCGGAATTGATCCAATATGACTGGTATCATTATGAAAAGAAGGGGTTTGGACACACGCAGGGAGAACGTCAGGTGAGGACCAGACCTACTACGCTGCCGCGAGCCACGGAGCCACCAGCCCGGGGGGAAGCGTGGGACGGACTCTGCCCCGTGGTGCCTCCCGGGCTGCAAGCAGCGTGGCCCTGCGACACCCTGCCTTTGGGCTTCTGGTCCCCAGAGCAGTGGGACCAGGAACTTCTGTTGTCTAAGCCACTCGGCTTGTGGGGCTTAGTTACCGCCGTCCCAGCAAACGAACATAGGAGCCTCTGAGGGAGGGGGACCGTGCTGGGGTCACAGGGCCAGGAGCCATAGCAGTGGGTGACTGAGCTTTCTGAGCCAGCCGGGAGCACGCAGGCCCTGCTGCAAACCCTCCCTGGCTCCCACCGGTCCTCCCCAGGCTGCGAGGCCCTCCCCTGCCCGGGGGCTCTCTCCTCAGCTCCCCGGGCTCTGTTCTTCCTCACCCTCCCTCCGCACCGGCCTCTGGCCGTTCTCACCCCTCCCTCCGCACCGGCCCCTGGCCGTTCTCACCCCTCCCTCCGCACCGGCCCCTGGCCGTTCTCACCCCTCCCTCCGCACCGGCCCCTGGCCGTTCTCACCCCTCCCTCCGCACCGGCCCCTGGCCGTTCTCACCCCTCCCTCCGCACCGGCCTCTGGCTGTTCTCCAGGCCATGTGTTTATTCCTCTCTAGCTTAAATTTGGTCTTTGCTCAAACATCATTTCCTTGACCACCCTCCATAGACCAACCGTCTCTTCAGTGATCTTGCCTGGTTTCCTCAATAACACTTCTCGCCACCTAACCAATGTATCTGCTGACGGCTTTTCCACCAGCAAGCACCTCAGCGGCTTGAGTGTCAGGTTCCTCGCTGTGCCGGGAACAGTGGAGGAGTCCGTCCAAGGAGCTAAATACCTGTTTGTTAATTGAATGAATGAATATAGGAATAAGTGAGTGAATGAATGAATGACTTTTGCAGCTACTTGGGGATTTTATCATTTAAAATTTTCAAGCTACTTCCAAGGCATGTCTGGTAGTAACAGACAGTACTTTTGTTACTGTGAGACTGAGCCCACTTCCCGTGAGCCTGAAAACTCCCCTTCCCCTTTCTCTCCCCCTTCTCTTCCCCCTCCCCCAACACTTTTGCTTCTGGAAGTTTTCCAAATGAGAAAAGATAAAGAAAATGAGCCCCCTGAGGAGACATCCCTCCCTTATCTACTCCTGTATTCTCCGCATGGCCAGCACACAGTAAATACTGATTTAAGGAATTAGCAGGATCTTTTATTTTTTAACAGAGAACTAGGTTTTAACCAACTGAATTTCTTCGACGTGTCCGGGTCTCCCAGCTGAAGCTCAGGCTTGGCTGGAATCATCTTTCAATATCCCCGTCTGTGGTGAGCAGTTGTCAGGAGGGTCCTCAACGAGCCCTGCGTCCTGGTGCCTGCCTTGTGCAGGCCCCACCCCTGGGGGGCGAGCTGGGCGGCCCCACTCACTTCCGAGGAATGGAAGAGAGTGGAAGCATGGCTGTCACTCCTGAGATTAAGTTGTGAGGAGGCCACCTTTCATCTGGAGTGTTCTCGGTCCTTGCTCTTGGCTGGCTCATTTTGGGAGAAGCCAGTGGCCCCGCTCTGAGGCAGCCATGGGGAAAGGCCCACGCCAGCGAGCTCAGAAGTGGATTCTCCCCCACAGGAAGTCAGGTGACAGCAGCCCTGGCCGAGACCCTGATTGAAGCCTCACGGGAAACCCAGAGCCAGAACCACCCAGCTACCCTCCTCTCCGGCTCCTGACCCACAGAAGCAGTGGGCTACTAAGTCTTCATTGTCCTTGGCTGCTGTTGGAGTAATTTGTTACGCAGCAGTAGATAACTAATACACTATGCGTCATACACTGCAAACACATTAAAGCATTACTATGTAAAAAATTAACTCAAGACGTTTCTTCCGAAGCCTAACATATACACAAGAGTTTTTTCATATCTAAGTTAACTTTTAAAGTTTGTAACATTTTTGCATACATTACCAAAAAATATATATATAGACGCAGACAGCAGTATGGTGACTAACAGAGGTTAAGAGGGTGGGGGCAGGTGGAAGAGAGCACAGAGGGGACAAAGGTGGTGAGGACACAATGCAGTGTGCAGATGACATGTTATAGAGTCGTGCGCTTGAAACCTGTATGGTTGGATTAACCAATGTCACTCCGATACACTGAATTTCAAAAAGTGTAATTTAAAATGGTGACCAAAATGCAAGTTAAAAATCTCTGTTCTCTGTACATATTGTCTCATTTAATCCTGATAAAACCCTCTGAAATAAGGTGCTGTCACCACCCCATTTTAACTACAGAGAAGCCGAGGAACAAGCAGGGTAAGCTCCTTGGCCAAGGTCAGGCGGCTAGCCAGGGGCCCAGCCAGACGATCAGGTCCTGGGGCTGAGGCCTTAACCACTGTCTGTGCTGCTTCCTCGACAGAAAGGTCAAATCCAGAACTAGAACAGGTCAGATTGCCTTACAAGCCAGCCCTCGTGTGGAAGAGTTATTCAACCCGACTAGAATGGTCATGATTGGGACGGGATAATATCTATCTCTGGTGAATTCTCCTGAGGATCAAACGAGATCATATATACCAAACACTAGTTAGTACGCTATACACACGAGCGTGGACGTGCACACACACACACACACACACACACACCCAAATGAGAAGAGGAGACAGAGCCTAAATTACCACTGAAAACAAGACCTTTCCCTTTCTGAGATCACTCAGATTACTAGAGCGTCCAAAAGCATCCGCTGATAAGACTCCGGAGTCATTGTGAGATTACTGACACAATTCACACTCGTGGGCAGAGACGACAGCTGGAGGTGCGAGGTTTGTGATTCAGTCAGCCCCAGGCCCACCCGACCTAGGATCTCAGCATCTGCCCACAATGCGGACAGCAGCAACCCTGAACGATTCTCAGAAGAAAGGCCGCAGGAATTACAGAAACAGTACAGGAAAACAAGTCAGACACTCGTGAGCATGGCTGTATCGGAGATGAATGCAAAGGGAATTCATTTGACTTGGAGCCTGGACACCTGGGCTTGCGTCTTGGCCAGGCCAGTCGTTCCAATTTGGTGGCCTTGGGTGAGTCAGTCCATCTTACCGAGCCTTGTGGGGTCGTGCTGCTCAGAATTTGACAAGATGAGGTGTGTCAAAAGACTCCGTGAACCACAGATTGCAAAGGAAGGGATATTTACTTCTGATTCTTGCCGGCAGAAGGGAGATGCATGCTGACTGCGGAGCACTTGTATTTCTGCCCCTGTGGCCAAGGTGCTGGGTGATGCCCAGGGGCACACTCACCCAAGCAATTAATTCAGAAGGAGGGGCCGTCTCCCAACTCCAACCAAGAGCTGGCTGAGTCCAAGGTCAGGGTACACTTAGCTATTTAGCCCATAGGGCAGGGGTCCCCAAACTATGACCCGCGGGCCACATGCAGCCCCAAGGCCATTTATCTGGCCCCCGCTGCACTCCAGAAGGGGCACCTCTTTCATTGGTGGTCAGTGAGAGGAGCACAGGATGCATCCACATCCTGTGCTCCAGGAGTACTGTTATGTGGCGATGCAGCAAAGCGCAGTGTCACTCACAGTACTACTTCCAGTGACACGGGATGCAGGCCTCACGGCTCCAGAAGCACGTCATATCACTTGTTACGGCTAGCAGTGACAGATATGGAACCGGACATTGACCATCTCATTAGCCAAAAGCAGGCCCATAGTTCCCATTGAAATACTGGTCAGTTTGTTGATTTAAATTTACTTGTTCTTTATTTTAAATATTGTATTTGTTCCTGTTTTGGTTTTTTACTTTAAAATAAGATATGTGCAGTGTGCATAGGAATTTGTTCATAGTTTTTTTTATAGTTCGGCCCTCCAACGGTCTGAGAGACAGTGAACTGGCCCCCTTTTTACTGGTGTAAAAAGTTTGGGGACCCCTGCCATAGAGCCCAGGTCCACACAAGAACTCACTCCATAAGTATGCTCTGCCTTGAGAGTGTGCCAGAGGCTACATGTTGAGGACACTGGTGTGACTAAGGCAGACCCCAAAGCCACCTTCGTGTACCTTATAGCCAGGGAATGACCATGCACATAATGAATCATGAACACAACTGGACAAATAATTCACTTTCTTTCCTTTTTTTGTTTTTTAAATTCAGTGAGAGGAGAGGAGGCAGAGACAGCCCAACCAGGATTCACCTAGCAAACCCACTAGGGGGTGATACTCTGATCATCTGGGGTCTTGCTCTGTTGCTCAGCAACTGAGCTCTTCTTAGTGCCAGAGGCAGAAGCCATAGAGCCATCCTCAGTGCCCAGGTCCAACTTGCTCCAATCGAGCCATGGCTGCAGGAGGGGAAAAGAGAGAGAAGTGAGAGGGGCAGGGGTGGAGAAGCAGATGGGTGCTTTTCCTGTGTGCCCTGACCAGGAATCAAACCCAAGACATCCACACTCTGGGACAACGCTCTACCACTGAACCAACCGGCCAGAGCCATAATTCGCTTTCATAATCGGTACTAGTATATTTCAAAACCTCTACACTTTGATGAAGTCTCTGGATTTCTTTGTTGTGAACCATGAAGAAAAACAGAATTTCACAAAACTATGGAGTCAGGATGGAAGTAACAGAGCCTGCCAGTTAACCCTTCGTCCGCAGACGAACACCCCACGTGCTTTGCCCAGGGCCACAGCGCTCTGCTGGCTGGTGGGGGCTGGACACATCAGCCTTCCTGGAGTTCATCCTCCCCTCCTCCAGAGTCAGCCTGGACCCCCAACGTCTGCTAGAGCAGTGGTCTCCAACCTTTTCCGGGCCACGGACCAGTTTAATGTCAGAAAATACTTTCACGGACCAGCCTTTAGGGTGGGATGGATAAATGTATCACGTGACTGAGACAAGTGTCAAGAGTGAGTCCTGGACAGACGGAGCAGAGGGAATCTGGTCATTTTTTAAAAATAAAACATCGTTCAGACTTAAATATAAATAAAACAGAAATAATGTAAGTTATTTATTCTTTCTCTGCGGACCGGTACCAAATGGCCCACAGACCGGTACCGGTCTGCAGCCCAGGGGTTGGGGATCACTGTGCTAGAGGACAGGGAGTGAGGTGAACTCTGTGTGCCTTCTATTTCTGCCCTGAGGCTCTCAACATCTGGGCCCTGTAGGTGCACTGTGCCTAGATATTCCGGAAGTCTCTGACAGCCAGAGTTTGGAGTGCTTCAAAGGGATTTTTTTGTTGGTTTTCTCGTCACTATTTGCCCCAATCCCGTCTAATCGATGGCACCTAACTAGAGACAGGATTCGTTTTTGACCTTCTTTTGAGGACCTGCTCACGACTTAGAATAAGGTCCCTTCCAGTCTGCCAATGTCAGTAGCCTTCCTCATCAGAGTCCGACCTATCCCACAAAACCGGTTTCAGGGGGAACATACAGGGACTGATGGTCTAAAGTCTACATGGTTCTGAACTGAGTGAAAATTCCACTTTCCTAGTAAAAATGACGCGGGGCTGTTAAACTCCACCCCGAGGTTGCTTCTGAGCTTGCGTATCTATCCTCCTGAGCACACACACCTTCTTCTCCGTCTGCAACTCGAATGCTCCCAATTAAACTGTATGTAAGAAGCACAGCCTTCACTGGCTCTGGTATTCAAAATAAAAGCCGTGAGGACACAGTGTGCTTCCTGACTGTTTTACAGTCATCAAGAGAAGGGGACCGATGGTTCCTGAGTACCCACAACGTCCAGGTCCTTCACTGGGCATCTTTCTCAATGTGTGGTTTATCCCCCTAGCAGACTCATACAAATGTCCTCTTATTACAGAAGAGGAAAGCCATGCTCAGGAGAGTCAAGGCAGGCCTAGGATTTGAACCCAGATCTGAGGGATGCATAAACCCCCACCCTTCCTGTGACACCAGATGGCTTCATTTCCTTCCTAGAGAAGTGGTCTCCTTTAGAATCGGCTGAGTCTCGCCCTTTAACCCAGTCAACAAGCCAGAATTACAGTCATCCCTCCCCATATCACAGCTCACTTTTTGCGGTCTCACTGATTTTTAAATTGTATATATCTAACTTTCTATCATGGGTTTTTTGCTATATTGTGGGATTTTGTGGTAGATAGGTATTTTTATATATTTATTATTTTAATTATTTTTGTGGTAAAATAAGGATTTTCTAGCCTGAAAAATGGAAAACAATATAAAAATATTAATTAAAACATATTAAAATATTAAACTGAAATAAAATATGTAGTGTATTGCAGATGAGCTGTAATGCTCTTCTTGGCTGTGCGGTACCTTCATCTCATCATCATCACCTTCATCATCATCTTCATCATTTAAGTTGTAGTATATTCACTGGTGAGGACCCATATAGAATTTTATATGTTGTTAAAATTACGTAGGCTTAAAAGTATAGAAAGTGTTTAAGAGCATAGGGAGTGTTTATAAGAGTGTAGGAAAGGCTAATGACAGTGTGGAAAAAGTTTATGAGAGTGTGGGGATGGGCCTGACCCGGCAGTGGTGCAGTGTATACAGAGCCGGACTGGGATGCAGAGGACCCAAGTTCGAGACCCCGAGGTCGCCGGCTTGCGCACGGGCTCATCTGGTTTGAGCAAGGCTCACCAGCTTGAGCTCAAGATCGCTGGCTTGAGCAAGGGGTCACTTGTTCTGCTGTAGCCCCCCAGTCAAGGCACATATGAGAAAGCAATCAATGAACAACTAAGGTGTCGCAACGAAAAACTAATGATTGATGCTTCTCATCTCTCTCCGTTCCTGTCTGTCCCTGTCTATCCCTCTCTCTGACTCTCTCTCTGTCTCTGAAAAAAAAAAAAATGTGTGGGGAGAGTTTATAAAGCCTTAAAATATATATAAATAATAAAATAAATATAAGGTCACTACTTCGTGGATTTTTGCCTATCGTGGGGGGTTCTGGAACCTACCCCCCGCGATAGATGAGGGACCACTGGACATGAAAGGAATTCAAAGATTACTATGGCAACCACCCGAATTTCCTAGCAAATCCATCTGACGACCACAGCGATGATAATGATGACAAAACGGGTTCCGTGTAAGTCAGGCACGATCCCACATCGCAGGTCCGATTGCAGTTGAGTGTCCCAACCACCCTGGGAAGTGGGTGCTGTTACAACACCGGCTGGCTGAGCCCCATTTGGCAGGGACAGGACACAAGCCCAGATGTGCAGGCTGACATCTGGCCGTGCCTGAATGGCTCCTCCACACAGCTGTCAAGTTCAACAGAACAGAGCAGGGCACCTAAGGACTATTAACTCACTCTACCTCAGTTACTCAAAAGAACAATACTTGAACGCTATACAGGATAAGACCCCATGTTAACTAATAAAGAAAGGGGCAGTTCCTAGAACAACCGGCCTCTTATCACAGAGGACGGTGACGACCTCATCGAAGATCTAAAAGTGACATCAATGTGAATATGTTGAGGAGAAGGGAGGAAACAAATCCATCAAAGGACTCAGCTCTTTGAGTAAAGGGAGTGAGGCCTGGTCACCCACTAATGAAAAGAATGGGGGGGGTATATTTCTGAGTGCAGCTCAGCTGGGACATCAGCACAAGAGCTACTGCTGGGAAACCCACCTTTCCTGGTGCTCGGAAGGAATGGGCCCATCCTCACCCCGGCCAGCCGGCCTCCACCCCGACACCCCGAAGGCCGGCTCTGCCCGGAAATGGTGCGCCTTTGAGTCTTGTTTAGCAGTTCGTTATTTTCTGTGCGAAATAGGGATCAAACTAGAAAAAGTCGTGCGATCTGACACCAGTCTCGCCAGGCGGTGCTGGCGCGAGGCTGCCGGTAGGAGGCAGGAACAGGAGAATAGTCTGAGCTCCTGGTTCACCTGTAATTGTTTAAACCACTGTCGTGAATTAGACAGCTTCTTCTGGGCTGTGCCATCTTAGAAGCACCCCACTCTCTCTGTCCTGGCCCATGAGGTGTGGCAGGGCAGGGTCCTGGTTATATATGGGCTCAGAAGCCAGACTGCCTGGCTCTGACTACCAGCTGTGTGTCATCTCTCAAAACGCCTCAGTTTCTTCATCTGAAAAATGGGAGATAATGTAGAATTCTACCTTCCGGGGCTGCTCTAAGTGCCCGTGGAACATCTGGAAGCGTGAGGCACACAGCAAACATGGTAATAGATATTATTTGCAACTACTGAGCCTCTCCAATAGGCCAGTGTTCATAATGCAGGCAGCAGTCCTCACGTCACCAGCTCAAATGAGGGCTTTTCTTCCCGTGTTTATTATGAGGTTGGGAGACAGCTGACAACCCCCCCACACACACACACACACATACACACACCGCCTTATCCGTGGCTTCACTTTCCATGGTTTCAGTTACCCCCAGTCATCCAAGGTATGAAGTGGAAAATTCCAGATATAAACGATTCGTAAGTTTTAAACTGCACGCCATTCTGTGTAGCATGATGAAATCTTGCGCTGCCCTGCTCCATCTCGCCCGGATTTTAATCAGCCCTTTGTCCCGCCTATCCGCACAGGAAGTGCGACCTGCCTGTCAGTCACCTTGTCACCATCAAGGATGCAGTACCTTGGCGTTTTATGTTCAAGTCACCCTTATTTTACATAACAATGCCACATTCACATAACATTCATCACTGTATATTATTTTAATTGAATTTTATTAGTTACTGTTCATCGCTTACTGCCTGATTTATAAAATTAAACTTAATCATAGGTATGCAGGTACAGGGAAAACCATAGCATCTACAGGGTCTGGTGTCATTCGAGGATTCAGACATCCCCTGGGGGTCCTGGTCCATCCCCCATGGTCCATCCCCCATGAATAAGGGGCCGTCCTGTCTGTCCAGTTATGAGATCATTCAATGGAAAGACTCTTCATCTCTCAAGAAATCAATTTTAATGCAAGTCGTAACTATTTACTGTATTGACATATTTACAAAATGTTACAAAGTGAAATACCACTCTAACTCACCATGTTACACCAGGGCTGCACACAGGTAAGACAAAGGACGTGGAAAAAAACATTTACTTCTGTCTTTGGCATTAGAAATCTACACAAATCCGCAGCGTCCAAAGTTTCCAATACAAAGTATTAAACACAGACAAAGATGTAGCCAGTGACAGCGTGAAAAGTGGCTCTAATATCTTCTGCTAGGAATGCCCCCACCCCAGGTCCATGAAATGCAACAGGAAGACTAACCCCCATCTGTAAGGAAGGTAGCCTAGTGGCTAAAACAACAACAAAAGAAACAATATAAACTACCATACCCAGCACAGGGGTGTTTCCATTTGCACGAAGCTGTTCTCCCCAGACAGCAGACAGTAACAAATGAGACGTTCCCAGACACAGTCGCAGATAAGACTTCAGAGGAAGAATCCACTCCAGGACACCGTGAGGGCATGACTTTACTGTACAGAACATTGTATAAAACGCATTTTCATGATCATGTACACATATACAAAAAACTTAACTGGTTTTAACAAACAAATAATAATTTCTCTAAAACACAATCACAGTTTACATCATTCTGAGGTAAAGGTCCTGAGTCTATCCTATATGAGATGGCCTTTGTAGAGGGGAGGGTGGCCATTCAACATCCAGTTCTGGAATTCAGGTGGGCTGAGGGGTGTGCAGGTCACTCCTAGCGCATTTGAGAGCTGACCCAAAATCTCAGACCTGAACACTCCTAATTGGGCTCGATTCAGTTAATGCTGCTAATGTTTGTTTTGTTTTTTTCAAACATGAAATACTCTCTGACTCTCGTCAGAACATGACAGCTGCTACAGGAAAAAAAAAATTTTTTTTCATCAGGAAAGCGCGAAGCTAGTGTCTCCACTTGACTACCTTGTCCGGGCGCTGTGTGTATCCCAGGGAGCACACATTTCAACTCCTCACATAAAAAGTGAAGGTTTGGTCAAATCAATCCACTGCAAAAACTGATCTTCCCACCAGTTAATATACCCAGGAAGGGCCTGCCGGTGGGGAGACCCTCAGTGAGAAGCTGGGGGCCCACACTGAGTAAGACCGGAAACACCTTAGTGACCCCCCGGTCTCAGAAATGCATAAGGGACCCGGCTACACTTTTCTTCCAAAATCCTCAACAAACTTGTTTGTGCTACTATAAATGCTACAAGGAAATACAAAAATCAGCAACTATGTCCCAGATCTCTTTTTTTGGGGGGAGGGGGAGGGGGTAAGGTATGTGATCATAGATGATGCTTCTATAAAATGACTTCCTATAGATCATAGCCCTTAATCTGTTTCGGCAAACCATGCCTCCTTCCTCCAGTTCCTTGCAACTGCCTCTAATACACTCAGCCAGGACCGCCTCCCAAAGCGCGGCACAGCATCGCCAACGTTGCCCCGCGAAACCGCGAAGGCGGTGAGGATTTCCTAGGAAGACACTTTCTTTTATACACCTTTTTCTTTTTCTTTTTTATAAAGCAACGTGCAAACACGATCAGGACATCCAGTGAATCATTCAATAATAAAAGTGTTTGCTGGGCGATGCGTCAGTCACCCTTGCGAAGCAGTTTAGGACAAGTCACACCAGGCCTTTCCGGCGAGCTGCCTGCAGGGTGAGGCTCTTGTTTCCCTGCGTGCTGGGTCAGGCGAGATCAAACTCCTGCTTCTCTGTACCACGCAAGGATTCTGGTGACTGGCACGTGAGGAGGAATACGCGGCAGACATCAATGGCGGGCACTCGTGTGCCTGGCTGAGCGGAGGAAGTACGAAGGGAGATGAACCAGTGTGCTTGCAGGCTCTCTGGGGCAGGAGAGCTTTCAGCTCTGCCCTGGTTGCTGACAATGACCGGCGGTGGGCCGTTCCCTGCACAGCTCCGGCCAGGACAGCCTCTTTAGATCCCGGTATTAAGATGTAGGAGGAAGGACGTGGAATGGGCAGAAATGCAGCTTTGAGACGTGTCAGTTCACTCACAGCGCCATGCAGGCTCCTGTCTGGCCCTTCTCCGACATGTCTGGTGCCGGGTGCAACGCCAGATTGGCCTCTACTCATCCATCTCCACGTACGTGGACGGGAACCAGCCCACCTGCGAGAGAAAAGCAACCGACAGAGCACCATGACTTTGCACCTGGCCTCTCACGGGGGCCTGCGAAGGGGGTCCCCATTCTGCCTCCCTGTCACCCTGATTAAACTGGCATTTCCCACTGTAGGCGAGGGCAAAGGGCTTTTAACCGCTCGTAGAGCCGGATGGAGTGAGTGACAGAAACGGAGGAATAAAATAAGCCCAGGCCAGGTTCCAACGGGCTAGCAGGCAAACCAATATGTAAATGAAGTGTAACACAGGGATCTTGTACAGAATGGCCCCTACTTCCGCTATAGGACGGAACAGGACAGGAACACATGTACCCGTGCCCCCTGCCTTCCTGCTGAGACCAGCAGCCCTTAGTGTCATTGTGTACGACACCTCAACTTTCCACTCTGAGGCCGAGGGACTTAAAAGAACTGAAATGCTCCTCAACCCTCGTCCAAACGAGAAGCCACCACACTTGCCCAAGTGAGCTGCGTGAATGCCTTGATCCTGTTCATTGGATGCATTTTTCGCGAGACCTTAATCCCGGTAAACGTCACCCCCCCACCACCACCCGTCTGCAGAGCCCGAGCTCTGTGGGGTAAGGGTAAGGGCTGCAAGGCAGGGGAGGGGGGGCTGGTGTGCAGCACCTTCCCTGACGGGCACAGGCACGTCCAGGGGACAGCTCACCTTGCCGTTCACCTCTCCCCTCCACCAGCCGTTGCCGCTCATCTTCGTGTAAATCTTCACCACGTCTCCCTTCAGCAGGGACAGCTCCCGCATGTCTCTGGCACAGAAGTCGTAGCGCGCGATGGCGATGCCCAGCACTTTTGGACTCAGCACTGTGAAGACACGACGGGGAGCCCACTGATTTGCGGTTGGAGAACCCTAAGAGGCTGATGGCGGCGGGGGGAGGGGGTTAGCGAGGACTTCGAGATGCAGCCATGGGTTCATTACGGACCAGTGACAATGGTGGTGGGGGGAGGGGTGCAAGCAGCAGAATGGCTGTTTCAATTCAATCGCGTGGAGTCAAGTTCGCTCCCTAAAGTCTGAAGCCAGGGGCTCTGTTTCCACCCTCTCCATAGCTCCCACACAGCGACTAGCTTTTGATTTGTTTTTTAAAAAAGGTTAATATCTAACTTACTATCTAAGGAGATAAAATCTAAAATAATGAGCATAAATTTTCTGATGGCATGGTAGTCTATTCTCAACGAGAATGTCTAAGATAAAAAGCTTTATGTTTTTATCTACGAGCTTTTTGACTACGACTCAAAAAAACTTAAATTTTTTTGTTCGGAAAGCCCCCTGTTCAATCCGGGTGGTCACTTCTAGGCAAATGGCACTTCCTCTCCCAGCCTTTTTAAAAAATTTTTTAATTAAATTGTTTGGGTTAAACTCATTGTTTTGTATATAATTGCACTCATGTGAAGAAGCGTAAATCAGTTTCCATGTGAAGACGATACAAACACCATCTTCTCTTTTCTTTCTTTCCAATGCTGCCTCACAGAGACCTTTCCCTGAAGTATGTAATCAAAACCCAGATGTCAGGGGGTTCATCTCCAATGTACAGATGCTTTTAATGCTAGGAGCTAACTCTGTTGTTGTTTTTTTAAGGAGCTAACGTACTCCCGGCCCTCACCTGTCTTGGAAGAAAAACTGCCTTCAAGCTGCACATTTGTTCGTCTCTCGTGTTTCATAGCATTTTATATTAACTTCTCCACCTGTTGCTATTTGGGGTTCGAAAGTGCTTTCAATTATGTGGTCAGTGATTCTGAGAATCACTCACCCGGGAGTGAAGGAACGTAAGTGTAAGGAGAAGAAACGAACAGACACACATCCATCTGTATCTAACAGTCCCAGAGCCCAGAGAGCCGCAGCCACAGCGATGACCTGCGACCCCGCCATCGCCCGCCCACCTGGAGACGGGGCTCCCTGGCCTGTCACTCATGGCTATCACACAGTAGGAATTACGTTAGTCTCCAGGTGTCGATCCTAAGATAAACGGATAGCATTGCTGTGGATTTCAGAACTGGAAAGGGAGTAAAAATAGGTCATTTTATTTTACTGTTCAGGTAAAAACCACTTCAATAGTTTTCTTGCTGAATGCTGGCCCATTATGGAGCCCTGCTCTTTCTTAGATGGGTGTCCGTAAAAATAGCCCCAGGATGGAAAAAGCCAGTTGTCACCCTAACTGCGAGGCCTCACATGGGTCTCTCAGGTTCCCTAGGTTACATTTTTCTCACCTCTAAAAGGAAAGTTCTATCCTGGATGACTTCTAAGGTCCTTCTAGTTCTAAATTGTTCCAGTGATCCCACTGGAATTTTTTAAAAATCTATCAGGAAACGTAATTCATCTGGCCATAATGTACGCTTCCCCATGTCTCATAAACAACCATTCAATTCCCTAGCTAACGGCAGAAATCCAGATCAAAACGCCCGTACACAGAATGATGGGCAGAGCCATCCTGCGGTGCGATCTGTGCCGAATTCTACATTCGGAGACCAAGCTGGGATTTTGGTTCTTTTTTCTTAGTGGAAGTACCCAAACACTGGCCTTTCTCGATGAAATTGATCCTTAAGAAAACGAATGGCTCTATAGGGTGTTTCATGCCCTCTTTTATATGCTTGGCTCCCCGCCCCTCTCCCGCCTGTCCCAGCAGATAGAATAGAAACTGTCTCATTGAAACATAACGGGAGCACACGCACAAACCAGGAGTGAAATGTCATGACAGACGGGGACTCGATGACAGAGGGGAGGGTGGCACGTGCTGCGAATGTGACTCTAGGGACCGTGTGGGAGGAGATGTGTCTACATGAGAAGCCAGACGTGGAAGGCAACACGTTCTACTGGCACACAGAAGCGAGTTGAAAAGACACAAAGAAGCAGTAAGGCAGTACCTGACCAGAAAGGAGTGGAGGAGGGGGGGACAAAGCTGTAGTCTGGAGGGGTGACAAGAGAAAGCCCACAGAACACAGAAGGGGCTTAGAGGGAGAAAAAGAGAGAAGAGCAAAAAGAACATTTAGGTATCAGCAAAAAACATCTCCACACAGCTGTGCTGTCATCTGCAATCATAAGACAATTGTCACACGGACGCTGGGGTTGCAAGCTTCGCTCTCAGTTACTTCGCTCGTTATTATTTCTAAATGAAGAACGAACCCAACTTTGGCACTTTGATTGACATTCATTCTGCAATTCAGGGCTGCCTATCCCAACAGCCCCCACCCGGTTGCCAGTGGACAGGCAGAGTCTGCAAAGTCTAAGTGTAAAAATACGCTTCGCATCAAAACTGATAGAAAGATAAAAGCCTGTAGGCTGGTGTTAACCAAACACGCGTGGGCCACCGCCAAGTTCAAGAAATTCACTCGTAGGGACAGACTCGTCAGGACCCTCCCCCCAACCCCGACTGAGCATGCGCGTGCGCATGCAGCTTATTTCCGAAAAGAAAACGCGCACCGCTCCAAATCCTGTCCCATTTGGAAAAGGCGGCAAATTCGTTCCCCAAATTGTAGGGATGTAGAGAAAAGTTATACGCTACGTCCTTGGATGCTCCAAAGCTTTTCACTTTACTTCCCGTAAGAGCTAACGCTTATCAAATGGTTCTGAAGTGTTGGGTGCCAAGCCCAACGTTTTCGATTCAGCGTTTCAGGTATTCGCCACCACAGCCCAAGGAGGAAGAAACTCAGACTGTTCGCCTTCATATCTGCCAGGAACAGAGTCATACCCACGCGGTGTGACTCCGGGACCCAGGCTCTGCAACCACCGTCCGGATTTAGGGACCTCCATCGCCAGTTACAAAACTCTACCCACTGACACCGTGGAGTCACGGGAACGGAAAAGGAAGGCGTGGTCACCCGTGTTCTCCCGGTATTTATTTTCCCCTTCATCCGTGTGATAGGTCATGTGGTTGGGCTGTCTGTGAGCCACCGTGAGCCCGCAGTTCCCAGGCCTCTGGCAGGCTGGTGCAGCTACGTGACTACGTTCTCGCCACTGAGACAGAAGCCAAAGTAGCATAAGGCAGCTCCGGGTCCCTGTCCTGGCGAGGCGGTGGGCACTCGGTTGTTGTTGCTGTGGGTCCTGATTCTATCCTACTGTCTAGAATGGGACAGCTGCTACCTTGGTCCACAAGCAGGATGGCCTCCCTGTAAGGACGGCTCAGCAAGAACTTGGGGGAACTAGGTTACTTACGATTTCGGGGCAGAGATGAGCCACTCTCTTCCACACAGCCCTGGACTGACGACTTACAGGATTTTATGGGAGGGAGAAACAAATGTCTACCCTGGTGAACCAATGGTTTGAGGGTTTCTGTTACTGGTACCTGGACCCCTTTAAAACTGTAACAAAAAGATTTCTGTGGCCAAATATGAGGAGAATGGAGTCTAAAGAAACAGAATAAGTCCGTATAATTAAATGTATTCTGCCTCCTGTCAGGTTACTGCTTGATTTGAGAGCCACCGGTTTCTTTTCAGTTAATACTCTTACAGGAAGAGGTTCTAGGGGTACATAAGAATAGCAGTGATGCCCTGGCCGGATGGCTCAGTGGTAGAGTGTCAGCCCAGTGTGTGAAAGTCCTGGGTTTGATTCCCAGTCAGGGCACACAGGAGAAGTACCTGTCTGCTACTCCACCTCTCTCCCTCTCACTTCTCTCTCTCTCTCTCTCTTCTCCCCTCCTGCAGCCCTGGCTCGATTAGAGCGAGTTGCCCCTGAGCGCTGAGGATGGCTCCATGGTTTCCATCTCAGGTGCTGAAAGATGGCTCTGGCTGCAACAGAGCAAGGGCCCCAGATGGGCAGAGCATCGCCCCCTGGTGGGCACGCCAGGTAGATCCCACTCAGGGCGCATGCGGGAGTCTGTCTCTCTGCTTCCCCACTTCTCACACACACAAAAAAAATAATAAAGAATAGCAGTGACTCAGTAAGGGGATTCCCAGATGCCACCCACATAGACTGGCCAAGAGAACTAGAAGGGGTTCATTTGTTCTAGAACACGGATGTTGGAGGCCTCCTATGGGCACTGACACATTCACGACACTTTTCTCACGAAGCCTCACATACTGGCCTTTACCTACTCTGAAGCATGTCCTTGTTGATGATTAAGACTCTCTTCCAAGCCACTGTATGGTCCACATTATACTTTTTATTTTTAAATGCAGTGGTCCATGCTATTACAACCACTTGCACCACTGGTCCGGTTCACTTACTGTCGTACAATATAACTGACACCTTTTCACTTCCTTGAGGTCAGGATATACCCATTCTTAGAGAGAGGAGATGATGTCACCTCTAATTTAATGAGGAAAATGGCACACACCTAACTCTATAATAGGCAAAAAAAATCAGGAGACAAGATTCCTGTCCCTGGCCTGGGAGGTCTGGAACCAGAGCCCTCATTCTACACATCTGGCGTTTCCTTCGGGGACCAGTTTCTCAATGTCCACCCGTGACTCTCTCCTTCTGGGACTATTTCATCCATAAATTAATAAAAGAAGACCATGTTTCTTTTCTAACTTCTAAATAAGGTAATTAAAACCAAGAGTCTGAAATATAACAAGAGACAAGTTCCCCCTGGAAAGAATCAATGAAAACACAATTAAACTCAATTTAAACAATCTCGACAACAGGCAGATATAGTAGCTCAGATTATGTGCCTGTCATCTTAAAACAGCTAACATTCCTGAAGTATCATGGGTAATGCCTCATCAAAGGACTCGGATCCCTGTTGCAAATACGTAGCGTTGGTGTGACACCCTAAACGCCTATTGGCGTTGGCATTCATTTCAATTAGTTAAATTAGGATCATCTTAAAACTTATCTAAAATCGTATAATCTTAAAGAAATGGTAGTTATTTCCCCGCGGTTAGGCCTTGGCTTCACTCTGAACTGAACTCCCCCCCCCATGAATGGAACAGACTCTTAAGACATGCCTTGGCCTCTCGCCTGAACTCCAGCCTGTGAGCGCAAACGTCTTCAGGATACTGCTCTGAGGTACAGCCCTTATCGCCAATTCAACTTGCCTGAAACCAAACTCAGCTTGAAAATCGAGTTCCTCCCTGGAGTCATTCAATCCTCTACATTTCTGCCTTTTTTTCAAAACGACTTCTGTGTTCTCTTTGCAAAATCACTACCCCGCCTCCCAATCGGCCTTCCTGCTTTCTCCTTTCTTCTCGCCCTACTCCAAATACTGCCTCCCAGCTACTCACGGGAAACGCGGACACCTCGTTCGTCTTCCTAAATTAGGAAATGCAGTCCACTCGCCACCTGAACTCCGTGAGCAGTCACCGCCTGGCCGTGTCCTGCTTTCCTAACCCCAACCTCGTGTCCTTGTCCCACACACAGTCCTCTCACCCACACCAGTTTCCCCACCTCCCCCACCCCCGCCTCAGGTTCATCTTCAACTCAGAACTCACGCTCGTTCTCAACGCTGCTCCTCCCCCTCCCCCCCGGCTAACCGCACGCTCCCTGTCTCCCAAGCTCGCTCGGGTCCCTTCCTCGGACCTTCCCTGGCCAGCCCGACCCTTGCCCCCTTTGTCTTTCTCGCCACATGTGAGGCGCTTGCACCACGGCGCTCCCTGACCCCGCTGCCCAGTCACTCCACGTGCTATGGGCTGCATGTCCCGTCAGTCACCGGTTCCGCAGAGCAGGGGCCGGCTCGGCCGTGCCTGCTGCGTCCCCCCCTGAAGGATGGGGCCCCCCCCGAGCGAGGCTGCTGGAGCTGCGGAGCGGACAAGTACCACGGCAGGGTAGTTCATGACCCAAGCTCCTTCGGTCACCTCCTCCTATTCGCTGAGCTCACCTCACTGCTCGTCAGACTTCCAACAAAAGTCAGCACGATGCGCAGGAAAGAACGTGAGCTGTGCGCAGCTCTGACTCCCCGGGACGCCTGACAGCCACAGTTGATCCAGGAGAGTCCTACGATAACTGCGATTTTGTTTGTTTTTTCCTGAGACGCCGACCAGCTATTAAATACTGCAGGAAGCCTGCTGTGTGCCTGTGGGGTCAGTTCCTCCCACCACCCAGGGTAACGCTCTCAGCCACGTGTGTTCAGGACTGGGAGGGATGCCTTCCACTCTTCTACACACTGCAACCCGACCTTGTGTCTCCGCTCTCCCCAGACGTCACTCTCCACCACCCTCGGCTCCTTAATTCTCCACCGCTGACGACGGAGCATGTAACTGCCTGGCACCTCTGGAGACAAGAGTATCAGATGACATGCTTCCCTAGGAGAGTCTGACTTTAAATCTAGATGTAAGCAACGCAGAAGAAGGTATTTGATACAAGCGGGCAGAATGGTTTAACCCTTTGAGTAGTATGAACATTCATGTACATCCTCACTCAAAGGGTTAACCTGCAAAACATAGTAATAATAGCCATACTGAGAATATATCCACCTGTTTCTACACACACAGGTCCATGTTTTCTTCATCAAACTCCTCCTACTCTACCCAAGACACGACAACGGAAGAATCAGAATAGCCAAGTAACAGTGACATTCAAACCAGAATTCTGAGGGCCCTGTTTTTTCCTGGATTACTCCACCACTTAAAATGATAGACAATCTTCCTGCCAGGACATCCCATTATTTTGGTAAGCTTCTTTGAAAAAAACTAAGTATTTTTTTTATAACTGTGCCCACCGAGACAATATTAAATCAACATAGCGATCGTTTTCATTGAGGTGATCGTTTGCAAACTGCATGCTCTAGTTAAGGGCCTCACCTGCTTCCTCGAACATTTTTCAGTCCTACTCACAGACTCAAGAGACCCTGGCTCGGCGAGACCACCACCTTCAGGTGGGTCTCCCTGATGACGGTTCTGGGCACGATGCCTCGTCTGCAAGCAGGCTAACTTCATGGAGCATGAGCAGATAACTGGCCCACGCTTTAGTGACAACTCTTCTCCCTAGGAACTAATAATGAACCATTAGCGAATGTTTTCCAGTTCTGAGGCTTGGCCAAGAAGATGAAGCCACATGGCATGGTCATACGTCAATTAAAAGAAGAAAAACGGCCCTGGCCGGTTGGCTCAGCGGTAGAGCGTCGGCCTGGCGTGCGGGGGACCCGGGTTCGATTCCCGGCCAGGGCACACAGGAGAAGCGCCCATTTGCTTCTCCACCCCCACCCCCCTCCTTCCTCTCTGTCTCTCTCTTCCCCTCCCACAGCCAAGGCTCCATTGGAGCAAAGATGGCCCGGGCGCTGGGGGTGGCTCCTTGGCCTCTGCCCCAGGCGCTAGAGTGACTCTGGTCGTGGCAGAGCAACGCCCCGGAGGGGCAGAGCATCGCCCCTGGTGGGCGAGCCAGGTGGATCCCGGTCGGGCGCATGCGGGAGTCTGTCTGACTGTCTCTCCCCGTTTCCAGCTTCAGAAAAATACAAAAAAAAAAAAAAAAGAAGAAGAAAAACATAGTGTTTTCAGTAGAATAAAAAAACGTACGAATGAATGACTGATGCCTATACTTCCGCAGTCAAGGCTAATTGATCACGGCCTTAAGTCACACGCTCTGCTTGGACCAAGCTGTTCATGTTCATGAGTGAACGGAAATCTATTCAGTTTTCAGTAACGTTTGAAATGCGCACACTGTAGAGACCATGCTTAGTCAACACTCTTTCTCACGGAACTGTTATCAAATCACGCTACTTTTCAAATGCCAAGTTGTTTTCCATTGCATGTATAAGTGAGCGGTGCCCTAAGCATTTGCTAATCATTCCCTGGGATAGCCATTGCTTAACACTCAGCTCCAAGTTCTAATGACCACAGGTGGGCACGCTCATTTGCATAATAAAAAGCTGTCAGGAAAAAATATCAGGCAGTTGGACCAAAGGTCCTGTCATCAACACAGTGACTGACCCCGTGAGTCTGCTGCCTGGCAGTGGCCTGGGGGTTTTCTAGGACGACTGGTTCCTACGTGGGACACTCTGAGGAGCGACCCAGGAGGCTCTTTTCATCAAGACTCTCTGCAGATGGCCTGGCAGCAGAGAGCATGCTGAGTGAGAATTTGATGAATGTTCCCTTTAAATGTGGGGTCCTTAACCCGGCTTTAGTTTAGAGCTCAGACCTGTCTTCTTAGACTCCCAGCAATAGTCAGTCACAGCATCACACAGCCGCTCCCCCATCTCCCTCAGGAAAACCAACTAAAAAACCCCTCGTTTCGTGTTTAATGTATATTTCATATATTGTCACTGAAGACAAATCTGGGAACAATTCAGAATGTTTTCATTCAACTGAATGGTGACATCTGGTAAGTGTTCAAATCTTCTGTAACCTGAAATTCAGATCTCACCAGATGAACTTTTATCTGGAATTATTAGAAAAAATAAACAGCTGCTTGGTAGGTACAAACATAGCAAGTCATGAACGAGATAAAACAGGAGGTAGAAGGCCTTTCCTGTTGTTATGGAAAATTAGCTCACGGGAGATTTCTGGGGATTTCAGATTATTTAAAGACATCAACTTTACTGATTCTAAATCCTTCCTCTTGAAACATAATTGGCAGACACAGTACTAGCTACAAATGTGCAAAGCACTGTGTTAGGAGCTACAGGAGGGGTGACAAGGACGACAGCATCTGACTTGACAGGAGCTTACGAATCAGCGAAGAGCCGGACACACAGGGAAGATACCGGGACGTGGAAATTATTCATCTTGGATCGAGAATGCTCTGACCAGACTTTAGGCTCCAGCTGAGTCCCTCCCTAGTCTTCCAGTCGCTCTTGAGTCTTCTCTTGCTGGCCTCGCTCACGCCTGATGGGTCCGAACACCCCAGTGAGATCACCCTGGAACTACACCTTTCACCAGTATGGGCCACATGTTGGGCCAAGCTGCCACCATCTCCCACCTGGACTGCTGCACGAGCCCCTTAACTGGTCCTTCTGTTTCTCCCTCGTTCCCCTTTTCCCTGTGCTCTTGTCTTTTTCAACAGAGAAACCAGAATAATCCTGGAAAAACTTCAAGTCAGACCACATCTCTGCTTGGCATACGTTACTCCAAGGCTTCCGTTTCCTCCGGAGTGAAAGCCTCTGTCCTATCAGGCCTCACGCGGTCTGGTGGCTCCAACCTCACCCCGCGGCCGTCCCTGGCGTCCCCTCCGCTCTGGCCGCAGGTCGTCCACGCTCCGTCCTTTGCGCTGGCTGTCCCCCCCCCCCCCCCCCCCCCCCGGCGCTGATTTGTTCTTTTTCCTGCAAGGTCACGTTACGGTGGCCATGACCTCGGATGCCTTTGTCAGTTGTTAAAGAATGACTATGCTATCTGTCACCACATCCAAAGGAACACGCTAATGGATATTTTGTTTGCAAACCCGCCTGCCGCTCCGCGCTTTTTCAAACACCAGCAAGACACACAGCACGTTTATACCCGCTTTGTCTCCCATGGACCTCGGGTCCTGACGTCCCTTACTGAGCCTTCTGCACGCCTGCTTCATGAAAGGCGCTCAGCAAAGTTCAATTTGGGGACAAAAACCAACGGAGGCCTGGTCCCAGGGTCCCTGGGAGCAACGCACCGAAAGAAACAACTAAACCTATATACACCTTACACTACAGTCCACGTAAACTATGAAATGAAGTGTCAACGATTCATAAAACTCCGTCTTCAACCCAGACCGCTACCGACTGAACCACCGAGTGCGCACAGGTACCGAAAATTCTGTGCCAGACTGAACGTATCACCTTCTCCCAAACCCGGCCACCCCTCTGCTTCCTGGGCGACGGCTTCCCCACGGACCAGTTGTCCACGGCAAGTACTATGTACCACACTTGAACCAATTCTACCCCAACTCCTTCATCAGGTCGGCTCAACCTCCAGGATGTGCTCGGATCTACCCACCGTCCTGCTCCACTGCCCCTGTTCCACGTTTGCGCAAACCGCCCTCGTGCCGCCCACGGATGTGGGCGGTCGCTTCCCGACGCCTCTCGTTTCTGCCCATGCGCCGTCCCGGCCCCTCCGCACAGAGTGGCCAGCGACCTTCCAAACCAAGGTCAATCAGTTCACGTCCCTTTCCGCGTACAAAGCCTCACGCTCTCTCCAGTGCGCTCACCGTGCTCCGGGCACACTGATGTCCTCCAGCTGCTTACACACACGAAGCCCCTTCCGTTTAGGGTCCTGCCCGCAGTGGCTCTCCACGGCGACCCACACGGAGCCTTTTCGTTTTGCCTACATGTCACCTCTTCAGAATGGCCTCCCCTTCCCCTGCAGGTGGAACAGGCCTCCCATCATTCCCTTCCCCCGCCCGTCCGCTTCACGAGGCTTCTGAACACTCGCAGTTGTTAATGTTTGTTCCTGTCCGCCAAGTTGTCTGGCACGTTCAAGGGTCGTAACTCCGGCATCCGGCGCAGGACCTGGCGCACAGTAAGTGTGGCATAAATATTGGTTGAATAACAGAATGAGTGAATAAATAAGCAAATACAATGAGGTCACAGGTAAGGAAGAGAAGGTTTCAAAGAGGACCCACTGGGTGGTCTCCATGCCCCCGGCACCCCCGCAGCTGGGCAGGTAAAAAAGGAGACAGTTCTCTCAGCTAATGGGATCAACCCCAATTTCCAAGACTTTTAATTCTGAAGTCATGCAGAGCTACAGAAAAGTAGCAAGGATAGAACAAAGAATCCCCATAGACTTTTCCCTCAAACCTCTTAAATGTTCACATTTTACTGTGTTTACTTTACCGATTTGTGTTCTTTTGAACCGTTTTAGAATACACTGCAGACACAATGACCCTTTATTCCTAAGTACTTCAGTGTGTACTTCCTAAAAACAAAGGCGTTTTCTTCTTATGTAATCGCAGTATGGTTATCAAAAGCAGAAAGTGCTATGACTTCATCTAGAAACTTATTCAAAACTTGTTAATTGTGCCATGCAGGTCCTTTATAGAAAAAAAAGATATATATTTGTACATATTTCTGGTCCAGAATCTAACGCAGGGTCCCATGTGGAATGTAGTTGTCACATCTCTTCCGTCTCTTTTCATCTGAAACAATTTTTATGATATTGACACTTGCCCGATACTGCTTCCCATGACATCGACTCTTCTGAAGAGTACAGGCAGATTACTTTGTAGAATGTCCTTCCATTTGGGTTTGCCTGGGGTTTCCTCACCATTAGACTCAAATTACGCATTTTGGAAACAGGAATAGCACCTATTTTTCCTTTTACACTTAATAAGTTCTTGTGAGAAGATACTTTGAGATTCGTTAAATATAATGAAACCAACACTTTTATTTTTTTTTTAATTAGCCAACTCAACTCTGTGGTCCAATTAATAAGAACTTGGGGAAAACGTCTGAGGTCTGGTTATGGGTTATGAAATAACTAATTGTGCAACTTCTCCTGGTGTAATTGGTCCATTAGCATTCTTCTCTGCCTCCTTCTCTCATGCGTTCAAAGAAAGATATCTCTGATGCTATCTTTGGAAGAGCGTCCTAAGGTATCTAATCTCTTTCCTCATCTATCAGATGAGAAAGCAGAGGCCCGGACAGGCTACGCGACGGGCCCAAGGTCAGAGCCGCTCAGCAGCACACCTGAAAATAAGTGTGTGCTCCTGTGAATCAAGAAAGGCAGGAGTCTGTCAGTCTAGAGCCCTTCAAATACCAACCCGTTCGGGCGCACAGGACGCAGGCTAGGGCGGCCATGCTGCGACCACTGTGGACGTTGACGGGATTCTGACAGACGCACAGAACAGCACAGAATGTCTCCCATGGGGTCACCGCGGCTTCCTGGGAAGCACAGCTGCTGACGGCTCCACCCGAGTCCTCCGTCTGTTCTAGCCCCCTTCTTCCTCTCTTGGAAACACTCGAGTCATTCCAAAGGCAAAAAATAAAATCACACAGCCTTGCTGACAATGGGCTGCTCACTCTGAACTGCTCTGTGCCCCTTGCCTGATACTCTGGCCTCCTGTTTAATTCTCACACACATACACACACACACACACACACACACACACGCATTGGCGTGAGGGAATTCTGTCATAATCGTATCATGTTTTACTAACTCGAAGACTAACGTTCTAACCTAGACTAATACTGAAGCCTGCAGTCTCTCCTACACTTCTCTGGGACTTCCTTTCCAGGGTGACTATAGTACATATGAAAAAAAAAACAAAAATCAGCAGCCGGTTTCAGGAATTGGAACTTAATATCAACCTGTCCCCAGAACGCAGGGTGTTTCTAGGCTGTGGCTTGCCTGCTCTGTGGACTGTCCTTGCCTTATGGCATCGTCCAAGCCCGTCGGCAGGTAAAAGCTATATTTAGGTGACAGCAGAGATCAGAACTCCAGAGCCACCCTGCACGCCCATCCGGGGTAGGACAGGCAGCATGTCCTGGCCACCGCCTGACAAGCTCGGGGTGCTAGCTATCTGAACATGGAAGCTCTTTCATTAAGGGTTAGCCCTTCATCAGAACTTAGTATAAGCAAGGTCTACTTTAAAAAAATCATAAACGCGGCTGACCTGTGGTGGCGCAGTGGATAAAATGTGGACCTGGAAATGCTGAGGTTGCCAGTTTGAAACCCTGGGCTTGCCTGGTCAAGGCACATATGGGAGTTGATGCTTTCTGCTCCTCCCCCCGTTCTTTCTTTCTTTCCCCTCCCTTCTGCTCTTTCTCTATTAAAAATGAATTTTAAAAAAGAGGGTCAAAAAAAATCATAAAAGCAAAGCAGTAAATGACTATGAGTTAAATCAGTAATGTTATTCCACTCTTACCAATGTCAGAAAATGTTTTCTGTGTCAGAGGAGGAGTTAGCAGTAGTGTAGAAGTTGGGGAGGCTGAGTCAGCAGCAGCAGACTTTTACTGAGTGCTGACCACACGCAGGCACCATGCTGAATGCCCGCTGCACAGAACACCTCGGCTAACCCTCAGAACCATCCAGTGTTCATGAATACCCATTGTTGTAGAAAATACTGATACTACAGAAGTCAGCAGCAAATGAAGCTTTGGGGCCGTATCACAAATCTGACTTCGAGTTATAATCCTGTTACACAGGAATGAGAGCATAACCTGGGCATGTTGACCATCAAGCAATTACCGCTGACCGAAGTCCTCCCTCCCTCCCTTCCAGTCACTTTAGGAGTGACGTTGTCTCTGATCACCAACATACAAATATAAAACTCCTCACCCTGCGCAAGAATCTAAGATAACTGGGTAACACTGGGCTAAAATAAAATAGATGGCTTGTAACAGGGGTTTAAAGTTTCCAGCTCAAGCGTGCTCTACTTTGATTGCACAAGCGTGGTCATTTATCACACATCCTTGTGAAGTTATTCAAATTAAAAAAAAAAAACCTGCTAGCTGATGTGACAAATTACTTGTATTTCTACTTCTATGAAGTGTATGGAATTTTACTGATGGTGTCAGAGCCCTGAGCATTACCTGTTTCTCTCTCCGTTTCTGCTTTTAGTGGGGTGAGGGGTGGAGTTGAAGTTTTATTACACTGATATAAATTCTTTCTTGAAATACCTCTGGAAATTCCAATTTTGCTTAGGCTAAGGATTCAATAAGTAATAAAATTGCATTCATTTCTCCTCCAAAACAGTTTTAAAAAAAAGATATCAATATAAGAGAGTGAAATCAAATCTTATTGCCAACGTTTTTGATCAGGATCTCTCTAAGTTCTGTCTGCCTCGAGGAAGGTTAGATGACATTAACGGTGACGAGAGAAAAGGTTCTGAAGGAACTCCGACTCCAACTAGAACCTACTTTTGGTCCGTGTGCTGACCTTTGGTATGAAGCATTGTGGCTCTGTGCTCTTTCCGAAAGAAAGTGGCTAGTGTTTACTTTCAGACAGCACAGCATCAGAACTCCAAAAGGAATGTCTGAAATAGGCTCAATCACAAGGAGATGGGGGATGGGAGGCTGGATGAGACCCTTCTACATGGGCCTTGCTTAAATACTCTTACTCCAATGACAGTATGACCACAAACACGTGTAAATTCCAGAGTCTGGCTGATGTAAAAAAAAAAAAAAAATCACTGCAAAGTACAAACTTACATGTTAACGCACCCTTTATGGTTTTTTATGGGATTTCCGAACACAGACACGATTTTTAATTTGGCACAGAGAACCACACCTAGGAATGTTCATAAACCTGCCGTTCCGGCCGATTCAGCTCAGCTAGGAAAACTCCTGGCTCAAAGCGTTAGCATGTTAATTGGTTTACATTTCAAACTTGGGAATAAAGACGTTGAACGTTCTCGTGCCTCCACTCCTTAAGCGACAGCAAACGGTATGGTGCCATAGCACAATGGTACTCACAGCTGTTGCCCACTCGGGTAGCCCTCTGTCCGGCTGGGTGTTCCGGCTCCTTGTATGGAAACTGGAGCGTCGTATCCAAGGTTCTGAACCCTTCTTTCAGGGAATGGTGCTTGTAATACTCCACAAGTTCCTTTAAGGCAACAAGAAGACAAGAGAATTTTTAATAAAGACAGGTCTGCTCTCAAAACACACGAACCCCTTGACATAGATCCACCTAAAGATGGTCAACTTAATGCTGAGTTTTCCGTAAGTCCATGGAAACGTCAATAGTAAGCACTCCCTGCGGCCCGCGCAGACGCGGCACCTGCCTAAGCGCCCGCCTCTGTTGCCAAGGCCACGCATCACGTGAGCCACCCCATTATCATTCACGGACTCCCAACATCCTGTGCGTCTCCCCTCAGATGGGGCAACTGAAAAGAAGCCACACTCAGCCTCAATTTCAGAACAGCAATTATTGTTCTTATTTACGAAATACTTGCCTTTCGAAACAAAAATAAAGGGAACAGCTGTCTGCTGAATATATAGCAATTTCTAGTTTCCTGCACTTATGAGATCACAGAGAAGCAAACTTGACCGGCAATGTACTTTTCCGCAGTAAACCCAAGCCGATAAACCAAACCTCTGGTGCTACTTGGCATTGCTTCTGGCTTACGATGACGGTCGGTGCCCACCTCCCCGCGCTGCGCACCCTCTGGTCCTTACAGAGGTCGGGAACGTGTTTCCTTCCAATTTCCTCTAATACCTAATTCGCCTCGGATACACCCACACCTAATATCACCCCCCTCCACCATCTTTCATTCTCAAATCTCAGGAAATTTCTTTTGCTATGCTGATTTCGTGGATTCTGCACAAATCTGAATCCCTCTACTTGAAACAAATTAGACAACAGCGGGAAATGCCCGTCACCACGGGATGAGCACTGGGGCTGGAACATCTCTTGCGGACCCCTGAAAGTAAAGTACGAGCAACGTCACTTTTAACTGAGTTATGTGTTGCTTTCGTTGTAGCACAGTTGCTGAAAAACAGTAGAAAACCAACTCATTTCTCCTAAAACTCACGCTGAGATCAACTCAATATTTCCATCCAGTAGTTATGTTCAAAGTTTCCAAAACAAATCAATCGGGCCAAAAAAAACACTTGGAAGAAGAAAGAGAACCATCGATGATTTATTAAGTATTTATGACCAGACTCGGAGCTGAGGAGGGCTGCGCGTGGCACGTGGTGCGTGGGCGGTGCCAGGAATCTCAGCGATTCTGAATACCAGGCCCTGCCGGCCCAGGGGTCTCACCCTCGGAAGAGAGTGCGGTGTTAGGGGAGTTCAAAGGCAAGACGGAGAACTAACTCCCTTTTGTGAGTCCTTCTCGGGGGATGAGAGATTTCATGACGGTGCTAGCTTGGCTCAAAGTGAAGAACACATGAAATTTCACAAGCCAGGAAGGAGGAAAGGGTTGTTTGACGTAGAGCCTCCAGGCAGGGAACAGACACAGGTGACAGAGACCACATTTGCAAACTCGGGGCAGCCTGATTGGGCGGAAAGCACTGGATGAAGTGGGTGGAGATTTTTCACCTCCCACATCTATGCAATGAGGACAGGAGACAATTCCACAGGCTACAGTAAAGAACGCATGGCGTGCCTGCTGCACGTGACTATTGTGACAGCTGCCACCATCCCCTGACCCGGCCTCTGTGGAGTTTCTCAGTCTTCCTACAAGAAACAAGAGACAGGCCCTGTTGCCACACTGAATCTCAAGTCTCAGCGAGGTCATTCGGTGTGTGCCTGGTCGTACAGCGGGGGTCTGCCTCCAAAGGTGTGCTCCCGACAACATCACACGAGTAGCAAACAGCACCCGGAAAACATAAGTGCACATGAGGGCAGGCAACAGGGAGGTGGCGTGTGCTAAGAGCCCATGATGGACCAGAGGCTTCGTCTGCAAAGACCTGAGATGCTAGGCTTTTACACACATTACATCAATAACTTAAACACATACATATGTCCTCCTCCCCTGGACCCAGTCCATAGGAATCTTTGACGAAGCAAAGGAATTTAGAATGGGAAAGGGAGGGGAGGGGAGGGGGAGAGAGAGGGAGGGAGGAAAGGAGGGAGGGAGGAAAGGAGGAAGGGAGGAAGAGAGGAAGGGAGGAAGGAAGGAAGGAAGGAAGGAAGGAAGGAAGGAAGGAAGGAAGGAAGGAAGGAAGGAAGGAAGGAGAGCAGAATGAGAAGGGGGAAGGGAGGGGAGGAGGAAGGGAGGGGAGGAGGAAGGGAGGAGGAGGGGAGGAGAGGTGGAGAGTGGAGGGAGAGAAGGGGGAGGGAAGGGGAAGACGGGGAAAATACCAGATAGAAATTAATATCCTCAAAATGGTTTCAATGATCAGAATCTGGCATTTGTATTATACTGGTTTTGAACATGGTTTGCAAAGGCAAAGTCTGGAATTAAATGCTAGAGACCGATATGAGTATCTAAATATTTTTAAATAAAAGGAAAAATTTTGTAAAGTCTCTGAAAGAGCCGTGCACACGTTTATTGTGTAATGATGCCAACAATATCAGCGAGCTCCTCTTTCTCGGCGCGTTATTTAACCTGAGTCCAGTGTCTTCTTTTCTTTAGGAAAATGACAAAAGCAAACCTGAAAGCAATAAGCCAGTAACTTTGAACTTGAGTGTGACTTTGTCGCTATGGGTAAGACGGTTTTTAGGTATTACATTATGAATTAGTAGGAGTTCAACCTTAGTGAAGTTGGCTTAGAAACCCTAGAATTAATCATACTCAGAAGGACTCAAGGATCATTTAACACCGACCTACCTCCAAATTTTAGGGAAGAAAATGAATTTTCCGAGGCCTAGGGGGTCCTGTGGATGAGTAAGCTGCAAAAACACTTCTTTTTCACTTCACTGAGCATGGACTATATCTTAGTTCCATTTTTACAGTCCTGTGCGGGTGAACCTTCCCACCTGTTTCTCAGTCGGCAGAATTAACTAGTGTCACCGCGGACCTTCTCCATATGCTTTTCTGCTTTCTGTATTTGAGCCTAATCCACCCCTGCTTTAGCCGTCATTGACCTTCAGGTACTACAAGTAAATAAGACGACTCTAAACAAAAGAACTGGCTAAGCTTTCCTTATCTCGCCCTGACAGAGGTGTCAGCAATGCAAGTCTCTCTAAAAAATAATGAGAGCCAGTCATCCCCGTTACCAAGGAGACGGGCAATGGAGATGATTTATAAACAGCATTTGGACCTGGATTGGCTGGCGCACATGAAAATTAGAAGAGAATGAATAAATGCCTTGTAATCTGGATCCAGAAATTCATTTAACGTTTGCATTAAACAACTATGGAAAACACCAATTTCTGATTCACCCAGTGGATGGGAGCCCGAGGTGGGGGGGAAGTTAGGCCACAACCACCCAAGGCCCCTCTTCAGTTGGAGGAACTGGTCAATTTAAACCAAGTCCCGGAGTCTGCTTGTGTAATACATCCTTTCCGGGCTAAAATGAAATTCCAGGCCCTAAGGAGTTTCACAGGGAGTGGAATATACCTCTCCCGCCAGTGATGGGAGGAGGGTCATGAACTATTCTGAAGAAACAACTCAAGACCACAGACCCTACTTATCATGGGAATTGGGCTACTTGACAAGGATGTGATTAAAAACATCCATGCGACTGTGAGATCCTGGCTTAGAGAGGCCCCTTATGCTGCCAGAGTGATGGTGCCTATTAGCCCTCTAGCTCCTTCCTAAGGGTCTGGTTACTAAGAGACGCCATCCTTTCTAATCGGGGGTCCAAGCAGTATTTCCTAGGTTAAGTTCAAAGGCCGGCACCCTTGGGAGGTTCTCTGTATGGATGTACGCACTAATTTGAAAGCGCGTTTAGAACAGTGGCGTCCTTTTTGAATTCTGAAGAAAACGCGGTGGTTTCACATGGGAAGGACTCCTCCCATGGGAAGGACTCCACGGAAGTGTGTTCAACAGACGAACCGACTCCCTGGGCGGGGCAGCTCCAGGCTGGCTCAGCTATCTCCTCATCATCCGTTAACAGTCACTTTCCGAACTTGGCAGAAACATTTTTCTAAGTCTGAGATTTTCCAGTTCCTTATCTTCCTTTCCTTTTTAACAATTACAGTCAGGAGCCGCTTAATGATGGGAATGCATTCTCCGAAAGGCGTCCTCAGGCGATTTTATCGTGCTAAGCCATGCTCAGGGGCCCCAGGGAGCAAAGCCACCCGAGATTAAATCAAGCACCGGAGAAAATGATGCCATCAAGAGACTGTGAGCGGGGCCGCTGTCGACACACCCCGGCACGCTCGGGTACAGCCAACTGTTTGTTTTTTACTAAGTAGAAAGGGTGCGCTCTAAAATAATGATTAAAAGGACAGTAGATATGTAAACTAGCAACAGTGGTTGATTGTGATTACCAAGCATTATGCGCGTGCTACACTTTTTCCACAACTGGTGGCGCTGTAGGTCTCTTTACACCGGCCCCACTGCAGACGCGTGAGTTAATGCATTGCACTGTGACGACCAGGAAGACACCAGGCGATACTCATCTTAAGGGACCGCCGCTGTAGACGTGCTCTGTCGTGGGACCAAAGCGCAGTTATGCAGGATCACAGCACAGCCTTCGTAGTTTTATCATAGCTTTATTTTTAATTCTTAATTCCCTCCCAGGAGCCTACTGTGCTATATCTGCTTCCTCTCAGAAGATCCCCAGCTGGGGAGGAAAAACTAGTATGTGTGTGTGTCCAGCAGGGGCCTTCCTGACACTTCACACCCACCCTACAAAGGATAGCTCAGTTTAGCTCTGCGATCAGCACGGTTACTCGCTTTCCAGAAAACATCACCGCAGAAACGTCCCTTGCTCTCTGGTACAAATCATTTGCATCCTGGGTCTCCGCTGCTGCTTCTGTGGGCAGTGACCAAGCGTCTACATCCACTAATCCGGTCACTGTGGTGTCACCGGCTTTCCACAGAGAACCCTCCTAGCTGCTGCAGGACTTTGTTGAGCTGAACGCAGGTGACAACGCCGAATCGTGTGGCCCTTTCCCAGGACGATCCCTTTCCTCCTGCTTGCTTGTCTCCTCTGGTGAGAGTTCTTTTTGTGACTCTCTAAGCCGGAGAGGCTGGATGTCCTCCTTGGACCTCCAGCAAAAACAAACAAACAAACAAAAACCATAAGCCCTGTATTAACCGTGACCCCGTGGAGCAGTCTCATTGCCGTCCCCAGAAAGTCCTGCAGGTGCCAACCCACGCTGGCGTGCTGTGCGGTGACGAGGAGACACCCCTCCATGCTTTTCTCATGTCTCAGCTGGGGCTGTCACTCGGTATTCGGGCAGCCCTCATGCCACCTCCCTCTTCGGTTTTCACGTCAGGAAAAGGCTCTTGGGTCCGGTTCTCTCTGCGCACAGCCTGCTAGTTCCGGCAGAGTGGAAGTCACCGCCCGCAGGGAGAATGCCTGGGTCCCAGCGCCAGCTCAAGCAAGCTCACGATTTCCAGGACGAGACCTTGCTGCCCAGCCTTAGCTTTGGCATAGGGAACGTGATGTTTACATCCAGAGAGGTCTTCTTACTTTCCTTTTAACTCAGGATGCCTCACTTTCTTTAGAACGCTGCTTCCTGTCTGGAAGGAGCGCTAAGTTTTGAGGGAAGGCTTACTAAGCTGGCCTCTTCTGTACAGCTCTCTTCCTCTCTGTTTTCACTGTGATGTTAACATAGGCAGAGTGCTTTGAGATGTTTTCCGGAAGGCGACAGCCTGTATCATTTGATTGATGGCTCAATCAATGAGTGGTGCTTCCTAATGTTACTCAAAGTGCTTAGCCAAGCCATACAGATGCATCTTATGTCCTGTATCCAAATTCTCCATTGTCTCAAGAAACTCTCTCAAACTTGAGAGACGGACTTGAGACCATTTGAAAAGAAATACGAACTTTTTCATGATCAGCAATGGATATACGGTATCATGAGATATGTGCACTGTTGATAAGACATATACATAAGGTCCTTATACACTAATAAAATTATTGGGGTGTAACTTTTTAAATTGTAGAAATTAATAAAAGAATCTTTATTTTTTCACATAAAGCAACTTGGTAACAATATTCTATTTCAATTTAAATACGAAGTTCCTATGAGATGGTTGTGTGTTAACGTTTGCGTGATGAAGAACACAGATCATTAAAAATAGAAGAAAACAAAAAAGTTTTGCCACGTGACATTATATTGCATGTTGTATAAAATGAACCTGGATATGAGAAGTGTTTTACCAATTACATTATACCTTTTTATGTTATTTAAAACGCCTCCCTCTACCTGAATGAGGAGGTAGTGGCAGAGGAAGAAAGAACAAGACAAGAGATGCACATTAAACATTTGCTGGGTTTTGGCCTGACCTGTGGTGGCGCAGTAGATAAAGTGTCGACCTGGAAATGCTGAGGTCGCCAGTTTGAAACTCTGGGCTTGCCTGGTCAAGGCACATATGGGAGTTGATGCTTCCAGCTCCTCCCCCCCCCTTCTCTCTCTCTGACTCTCCTCTCTCTCTCTCTCCATCTCTCCCTCTCCTCTCTAAAATGAATAAATAAATAATTTTTTTAAAAAATTTAAACATTTGCTGGGTTTCGTTAAACACGAGGCAAAACACAGAAATAAGTGAAAGGTGACTTACCCTGAGTCATGCATCGTGTAGCCTCTGCAACAGTCTCTAAAACTGGCAAACTTCGTTTACAATGAAAGCCATGACCAGGGCAATATAAAACTACTGGAATTCTTAAAATTAGAATTTCCAGGATCTGTTAAAGAATTATAGTATGACTCTCTCCAAACAACTTTTTCAGTGAGCAGAATTTCCACGAAACTACAGAACTAACCTGACCTTTCCAATAAGAGAAGAAATAAGGACCTCAGATTGAAGAGAACTAATCGATGCTTACCATTAAACTTTTAAATTTTCTATTTTCTGCGATGTGAAATAAGCCATCTCTTGCTACAATCTTGATGTGCTTTGCTTCATTATTGTACCTGTGGGCAATGAATAACTTATGAATATAAATGTGTTTTTAATCAGTAGAAATCAATAATTGCCAGAGGGCATGCCCCAATAACATTATAGGAATTAATTCAAAAGACAAAATGTATACCTATGCCAATACACTGGTGACAGCTAATTAACAAAATATATTTACTAGACTGGTTTGAAGATTACAACAAATATTTGAAGTAAGAAAGGGGAATAGAGTTGACCAATCGTTATGCCCAATGTGTTTAGCACATTCCATTGGAGAAGATAGACAAAACGAAACGAAACGAAAATCTAGTAATTTATACTCTTAGAATTTACCAAAAACATACATACATCAAGTCACCAAAATACAATGTTATGAAAGAGATCTAATATGCCAATTAGCAGCCTGTAACACCTAGTACTGCTTTTCTAACAGATATTTTCAAGTATTAATGAACTGTCTGTATAGAAGCAGTATTTCCACTGTAAATTAGAACCTTGGTTTTCAACTTCACCGTTACACATGTCAGATGGTCTGCGCAATTATGAGAACAGGAAATCTATTTCTGTAAAAAGCACTTGTCCTACTCACTTAATGCTAATTGCATATTCTCCTGACTCTTTGGTCCTGTGCCTCACGAGGTAAGTGCTGTTGACCCTGTTGATGAGCTCCGTCTCTGCCTGCAGTCTTTCCATAGCTCCCGCGTACCTGTAAGAAACAACCACACAGACCGTGGGCGTACTGCCCCCTTCGGGAAGAGAACAGAGCCTCCAGATACGTTATCCGACAGGATTTTAATGTGGCGTGGCCGACCTGAACTCTTTCGACTTCTGTGCCAACTGACGACATTGCTTCAAAAAATAAATAAATAATAATAATGTAGAGAAACACCCTGTAATGCTTCTAAACACAAATGTTCTACAAAGCTAGTCAGAGTCAAGTGAACAATGCTGCTTAACACACAGTAAACACCCAGAAAATATTCATCAACTAAATAAATGGAACAAAGAGAAGAGCCACTAGGTGTTGGGTTAGAAAGAGAGTTGGAGGGAGTTTAGTGAAGGACTGTCCTGCAGGAGACACACACCTACACACACACACACACACACACACACACCCAAAACTTCACTTTTCTATGTACACTATGAAACGAAATTACTTCTAACGTCATTTTCAAGAAAATTCCAGTAACAGTTTAAATTATTTTTAAATAGCATTTTTTTGGATATAAGATTAATTCTGGCAGTCCACACCTTTGATAAACAATTTTCTTAAGCAATCAGCAGTACTGAATAAAATGCATTTTTAAAAGATTTTTTTTTATTCAAACCCAGAATTCAGTTCTTCGTAAACTACGTTGGCCTTAAACACACTCAAATTCCATAACAATAACATTAATAATAAAAGGGCCACATTCAATGTTCAAGTATTCTTTGGTGACCCCTGACATCACATAGAGGCTCAGATAGCATTTCCTGACAAAAAAAAACATATCAGAAATTTGAGGCAATAAAAGGTAAAGGAAAAAACAGTTTAGGTTTAGATTGGCTCTCTTTCAAAGTTCTTCATAAATTACCACTGCAGAAAACTCTCTGATTCACATACAGACACATGTACCCAGTGTCAGTACCCACCTCTACAACGCACTAAATATTTACTGAAAAGAGACACAGGAAGTATCCAACAAAGTTTGTTGAAGGAGAACCTGTGAGGCTTCACTCAAGACAGAAGTGCTGAGGACATTTTATGCAGATGGTGCCTTGAGATAAAAGCACAGATACCAGGACGCATGAACCGTTAGCGCCTCGGATGGTCTGACCCACACTCCCTCCTCCATCTTCTCACTCACAACCTCTCCTTCGCTGGTCTCCACACTTCTCCAAGCTCCATGTCCCTGCTCTCACCACCATAGCACTGGCTCTTTTCATGCCATGGTCACATGACAGAAGGTAATTGGCAGGTTTTAAAAATGTCAGAGAGCTCAGGTGGCCTCCACGCTTGCCGGCTGAACTAGGACTGGATCCTTGCTGAATGTCTCATCCACACACATGTCCCGATACCTCATTTGAATGCATGTGCTTCAACATCAGGAAAATGCACGTAGATGCAGTCCTTTTAAGTGGAGACTAACACCAAATTCAGGGAAACGGACATGAATTAGTAAATATGTCCACTCTTCCGCTTGGACAAGTGGTACGGCAACGTACAGACGGCATGTCTTGGAACCCTGGCTCCATCTTACTAGTTGCATGACCTTAACCTTTGCTTCCGTCTGCAGAAAGGATAAAAACAACCTTCCTTGCCCTGGCCGGTTGGCTCAGCGGTAGAGCGTCGGCCTGGCGTGCGGGGGACCCGGGTTCGATTCCCGGCCAGGGCACATAGGAGAAGCGCCCATTTGCTTCTCCACCCCGCCCCCTCCTTCCTCTCTGTCTCTCTCTTCCCCTCCCGCAGCCAAGGCTCCATTGGAGCAAAGATAGCCCGGGCGCTGGGGATGGCTCCTTGGCCTCTGCCCCAGGCGCTAGAGTGGCTCTGGTCGCAGCAGAGCGACGCCCCGGAGGGGCAGAGCTTTGCCCCTGGTGGGCGTGCCGGGTGGATCCCGGTCGGGCGCATGCGGGAGTCTGTCTGACTGTTTCTCCCCGTTTCCAGCTTCAGAAAAATACAAACAAACAAACAAACAAAAAAAACAACAACCTTCCTTACGGAGCACGCAGAAGGCGCTCAGGACGTACTAGCTGTCATCATAAGATGACCACTGTGCTGGATCCTACACAGATCTCTCCCAAAGATGTCACCGTCCCCTTCAACCATCACATCTAAAAAGTTAACAGTCACTAGCCACTTTGCTGCCTTGCTCCTATTAATGGTCATGCCAGCCCCCAAGTGGTGAGTGAGCTGCATACGGACCCCAAACTTCAGATGTGACATCTTGCTCGTGCCTTATCACATACTAGAAAGTATATTTTTATCTACTCTCTACTATCCCTTATACCTATTACCTCACTATCTTTTCTGGGCTCATTTCTAGTTTCAGACAGGAAAAGCATACTTCCTTGTTTCTCTGTTTTAGAGAATCTACTTTGCAAAACGACAAGATACATATGTGCCTGTGTCCCATTCCTTCCTGTGGCTGTTACAGACTTCAAGTTTCCAGTCAAGTGTGTGTGCACATGCGCCCACACAGACACATAGACACACACACACACAACACACACACACTGAAAAACATATGGAAAGGTCAGCAATGTATAAATTCATGGTGGTGTTTTGTCGCATCTGAAAACACCCTCATGCAGCACAAATGGAGATGGCATGTGGTTCTGCACCCCGACATTTCAGGAGTCATCAAACTACGGGGATGACATTTCAGCTTGGCTGCATAAACATTTTTAATACTTACCAAGGTTGGCAAGAATAATCTACTGGTTTGGGTACCTAGGACATAAAGAGGCAAAAATAGATTGAGTTTACTTAAGGGAAGCTTTTAGAAATCCATCATTAATTCAGTTCAGCTGACTCAGCTGTTAAACCCGAAGTGGCACAGTCCTGGAGCTATCCACCGGCAATTTTACACCGAGTGAGTCATTGCCCGTGTCAGGTAAGTAGAAGATAATTCATCTCACTTTAATTCATTCTTTCATTCATTTCCCTGCCACTGTACTTCCAAGGGGAGAGATAACAGGAGAAATATGAATTGGAAACTTCTGGTATTTATTATCAAGGCAGTTTAATCTTATCGTGGAAAATCAAAGGAAAATATTAGGAAGACCAGACAGCACCCTGCATTCCCAAGACGTGGGGGGAACAGGCAAAACGAACACTACAGACTGTATAGAGCAGGGGTCCCCAAACTTTTTACACAGGGGGCCAGTTGACTGTCCCTCAGACCGTTGGAGGGCGGACTATTAAAAAAAACTATGAATAAATCCCTATGCACACTGCACATATCTTATTTTAAAGGAAAAAAAACAAAACGGGAACAAATACAATATTTAAAATAAAGAACAAGTACATTTAAATCAACAAACTGACTAGTATTTCAATGTGGGGCACCGCAGCTGCAGACCGGATGTGCGTCATATGACGTGCTTCCGGAGCTGAGATGGGTGCGTCCCGCATCACCGGAGGTAGTACTGTACGTGAGCAACACCATGCTTTGCGTCTCTCACTGACCACCAATGAAAGAGGTGCCCCTTCTGGAAGTGCGGCAGGGGCCGGATAAATGGCCTCAGGGGGCCGCATGCGGCCTGCAAGCCATAGTTTGGGGACCCCTGGTATAGAGCCTCTTATTGTGTAACACAAATTCTAAACTCTGGTCTTTGAAGTCTACAACCAGGAAAACTTTTAATTCATGAAGACGTCATTGAAAATACTCATTTTTTCCTTTCCTCCTACAGAGCTTGTCAAAAGAAAAAAATATATATTACATTTTCTACACTAATAAAGAAAGAAAAAGAGAGAAATATCTCCCCCCCTCCCCCGTTGTGTATGGGAACTAGAAAGTGAACAAAGCCAATGAATGTATACTAATATTCATAAAATACCATAAAATGTGTACTCCGTAGAGGTGGTCAAAGTTGACAGGCTAAGACTAGGAGCACAGATAGGTTTTCTCATGTTCAGAAATCTTTCATGAATCCCGTGAGTCTTTGATAGATACACACCACGGTATCCCTGGGCCTTTTTTTTTTTTTCATCTGATGATTAAAAATATTGTTACCATCATTTTTAACAGACAAAGCTATCAGAAATACGCCTGTTTTCATAACAGGCTGTTTCTCTTTTGTCCTTTCGGATTAAGAGTTATAGATCAAAACTAATTATCTTATTGCTCAGAACCTCTCTAACGTTATCAACATTGAAATATTTTGACCCGTTGCATTTCATTTCTTATTTCACCACCTGTAAAATCCTGATATGTCGCAAATGACACTGGAAGCAAGTGACACCCCGTCAAACCCTGCAAACGTTTTCTTACGCCCTTTCGGTTTCACAAATAGAGATCTTCCACAGCTTCCCTTTTGATGTTAAGATACACGTGGCCTCAGAAATTCGATGGGAAAAACATGTCCTCCTTCCCTCGCCATCTCTGCGGTCTTTAAATATATGTTTCTTCCTAACTCAATCTCTCTCCCTCTGCTGCTATCATGTATACCCTGGGTCCTGTCTGGACACACATTTCATATATAAGACTACAGATCATTTCCTCCTGATTCTCTCCCATCTTCGAGCCTGTTCTCATTTCTGACCATCTGTCCCTGCTGCCTTTTTCGGCCTTCGACCTCGGCAGTCGACAAGGTGAAACTTCTGCTGACAGGTCGTTTTGAAACGTATTTCATTAGGATTCCCGCATGTAAAATAAAATACCGAAGATATATGCTTCTTGCTGAAGTACATCCCATAAAAGTTAGACGGGACGATCAGAGGCGAACCTTCCATCTACCTGGCTCAGCACTGCTCCGGTCTCGGAGCCGGTCGGCATGTCTGCCTCACACCCGGCTTGCTTCTGGACCTAAGGTGAAGAACTCTTATGGGAAAGCGCTTTGTGCTGTCTTCCCAACCCAGATGCGGGAGGAAGGCAAGCTGATCTTTCTCGGTGGGATGGTTTTCTCCTCGCTCACCCCCCCCACCCCGCCCCAGGGCTCCCCGGATGCATCCACAGACACCCACGTCAGCACCGGAATGTGGCTCATGTGGCTCGCGGCTTGGTCTCCGGTCACCAGACTGCCAGGAATGAAGTGACCTCACTGGTATTCCTTCTGGGTCCTAGGCACTATCTGTACATCTCGGAACTTTGGAAGAGACTGATGTGGCACACACGCAGGAGAAAAAAGTTTGAGCTCCAAATGGAACAGTCAGCATTACTCATGGGTCCTGGTAAGCCATGTGTCCCAGGGTCACGAGAGATGCCACCTTCTAAGTCAACCTCAGCCTTCCCCTCACTCATCCTATAACCAGCAGATAAATCTATAACTTCATTAAGTAAGCAGTACAGTTTTAATAGCTATTTATTAGCTGTTAAGCTATAAAAACAGTCACAGTTGGTTGGGAGTCCAACACGTGCTATGTATTCCTCTACAACTCTTCCCCAGCTTAAAATTCTGAACGTAGTATTTCTCCCTCTGGTGAGACTACATGGGTTGCCAAACACTATTCAATAGGCTCCCATAAGCTGACTTAATTAGTATCTACCACTGTTAATCGCCTACATTCAGCCAAGGACTTCCGTTTGCTTTTTCACCCCTTCGTTCATTCATACAGGAAAAATGTATGAAATATCTAATAAGTGCCAGACCATTCCTAAAATAAAACTTCCAATGCTCATTTTACCCAATATTCAAGGGACGGCAAAAATAAAACAGCACTTAGTATATAAAACACTTAATGTTCTTGATCTGCTGACTTCTGGTTTCCAAACGTCTTCATGTAAGAATGTATATGTCATGTCCTGCTACCTACCTGCTTACACATATGTGCCCCTGCGTTAAGCAGAGGAAACCTGAATCTTGTTTATACAAATGACAGAAAACCAGCTAGCCAATCCTTTTTGCTAATCTAATTCAATGAGTGAACTCTGACAAGTTACCAAGATAGCAGCATAAGATTTAAAAAAAAAAAAAAAAAAAAGTGTGACATCAGATCATGGAGTCAACAGAACAGCAAATGCTTTTAGACTCCTTTTGTTTTTGAAATTGAGCGGAGTAAGTTATTCCACAGACTACATTCTGAAATCAGGATAGCAGAGCTTCATGTTCATAATGTTAAAAATATGCTCCAGTTTAGAAAACTGGAGAGAACTGAGATACAGCAAGCAAGATAGATTAAGGGTGTTATTGTTTTTTCTTCTTTCTAAACCATCAACTCTGTTATATTAGTAAAAAACACTTCATTTACCAGTCAAGAACTTTGTTTCATAGAAAAAGCCACCGTATACACCAAATTATGATAAAATAATGTCAACCCTAAACAGTAATTTATAAATCTCATGAAGCATACTCAGTAACTTTTATGTTATTTTATGTTACAGTCATCCATTCTAATATTTGAATATTCACTTTTCTTGTATCTATCGAATGTGTTTCAGAAAATGTCATTATAACATTAAATAAAGAACAATGGCAAACTAAAGCACAATGGATTTAGATATTTGATTAAAGAATTTGCGACTCTCGTGCTTTGTGGCATGCTTTCAAACACACTCGTTCAAGTGTAATCTCTCTGTGTAACCCAACGTGACTGTGAACAGATTAGACCCTACCATCTCACCTCAGTGGGAAAAGAGAAACGTATAGTGCATCCCATCTGTAGTATTGGGTTATTCCTTCTAAAACCTTATAGACAATTTAATTTTGCAAATCCTACTGAGCTAAATTTTCTTCTTTCCTATATTCCTCAACTTTTAAAAATATTTCTAACAATCAAATCATAATAATTTTGGACTTGTAATAACCATGCATGGCCATAACATTCAAACCTGAAATAATATGACCAGTCCAGAAAATATTAACATAATTAGCAGGCAACCAGACCAGTACCTGTTGTATATTCTTGCACAATTAATTACAACATAAAAAATAGAAGAAATAAAATATACTTACACATGGGCAAGGCTTGACGGCATCACTTGGGAAAAACCCAACCTCTCCAGATGCTAAATTTCTACCCTAAATGAAAAGAAAAATGCCAATATGAGAACAAATTCACTACAAATGATAACCCCATACTACTATGGACACAGTATCTTTACTCAGAATTCTTGGAATTAGTGACATGTTCCAGCCAACCAACTTCCTACGGCTCTGGAAGGGAAGCATTGCCTGAGAGGTTCCACACTCGTCAAATGTTACATGTGGTTTCAGATCACGATTATAAAATAAGAATTTAAGTTTGGCTCTCCAATCTACCATTCCATTTTGTTAACTTTACATCCCTCCATCCTGCACAGAGACAGTAAGTAATATTCTATTTTTCAATTTCAGATTCCTTAAAACAAGTAGATTATATTGGTTTTGAGTACGCTCCCTAATTCACTAGAAATTCAATTTACATGGTTACTACTGGAGTTGCTAACAGAACTAACTCATGAGAATGTTCCTCTAAGAAAAAAGACATTTCCAGACACGTAGAAATGGAAAACATAGCATAATGTGACGTCTTGAATGAAAATCAGATTTGGGAAAGAAAGAACTGGCAAGTCACAGAACCAGAATTCAAATTCAGACTTTCCAACTTCAGGGCTCCGCACCCTCCCTCTACAAGCAAAAGACGCAGAGGAGGTCAGTGGGCCATAAAGCTCACAGGTAGCAAAGAACCAGTGTGACTGCGATTATCTAAACAGGTCATTGGTGATGGGGTTTCAGTCAAGGGCTAGGGCTGTGTACTTCAGGAGAATTAAACTGGTATCAATGTGCAAGCTGGCTGACAGATGGACATGTAGGGAGGATGCCATCAGAGAACTGGTACTATGGTAAGAGGAGAGGGCCTGGAGAGAGAGACATTCTCTAATTGCAGTGTCTTGGACTTGCCTTTGGATTAGACAAGCGAGGGGAAGACTATGGTAGTGAAAGACTGGTGGGGTGGGAGGAGTCAAGGATGGAGATGACTGTTTAATCCATCCAAACACATTTAGATGGCATTACTCAGAGTAAGACTGTCATGGGAGAAAATGTAAGAGAAAGAAGAGGGGACAGAGAATTTATAGAAATTAGTGTGTAACTAGAGGTGGGAAGGAACACAAGGAAAGAGAAGAATCTGACTACGGAATAAAGAGGGCACCTTAACTACAAGGTTAGAATGAAGTGTTTCTTTCATTCGCAGATATTTACTGAGTCCCTCGTGGTGCTCTGTTTTAAGCATGGCACTGAGATGCAAGCAAATAAAGAATGACTGGGGATGATACAGCCAGCTAGACTGCTATATATAGATGCAAATATATACAAAATATCATAGCAGGGCGTGTGAGTGGGAACCACATCCTGATGGAAGCTCAGAAGAGAAGAGGAAAGGGTGATTGTTTTCTAAGAAAAGTAAAGTGAGACCTCTGACAGTGCCCAAAAGGAAGTAAGAAGACTTCGCCGGGGAAAGCCTAAAGGGAGGGCTTCATCGGGGTCTTTCGGAACTGTCTGAAGAGGCAGCAACACCACTGACAGATCACGGCTGTTGTAAGAAGGATGGACTGTGGATTCCCAATCTTCATCAGGCAAAGAGTCAAAGGCCCTAATCTGTGCCAGGCAGAGTTTGGAGAAGCAGTGATGTTTTGGGGACAGTGCCAGTTGGCCACATAATGGCAGCCATGCCCTTGGGATGCCATGACACAGGATTCCTCACACAATCGCTACTTTCCATTCCTCCACCAAAACTCGTTCACCCGTCACCTCCTCTGCTACCTTTCTGTGAGACCTTCCTCAGTCTGCCAGTCTTCATGCCACCCTGTTCTCCTGCCGCCCCTTCTCTACCTTTCACAGGGCCTGTGCCATGTGGAATTCTTGCTTTACATGGGCCTTTGCCACTACTAGACCCTGAATTCTTTGAGATCCAGGACAAACATCTTAGTCATTCATTTTTTTTTTTTTTAAATAACAGAATGTCTGACGCACAGCAAGGACTTAGTAAATGTTTATCATTTGAGGCATTTCTCAACCTCATGGCCCTGGGTCAATGAGTGGCATGACCTTAACTTCCTTTCCACTGAAAAGAACAGAATGCATCACACCTTGTTTGTACACAGACAAGACGTGAGAAGCATGCAGCTGCCTGCTTCTCTATGAAACTATTCTTCTAGGGACCCCCTGGGCCTAGCCCTGACATCTGTATAAGAAGTGTGTGTTGAAGAATGAATGCACAAAACAGAGAGAAAGGAGGAAGGAGGTGAGGCCGTGAAAAATGGAAGAGGAGGAGACTCAACTGGTGAATTTTTTAATTTCTGAAGGTGAATGAACTGACCCGTCTTCTTCGTCCTTTTCCTTTTTTAGAACCAAGGGCTCCACCTAAAAGGCCTGATGGGAAAAGAAACCGACCTGGACTGCGGAGGAAGGGGTCATCATGGCTGTACAATGAATGTCCTAAAACTAGGAGGACCGTGTAACTTTCTATCCAAACCAGACCTTTGGAGAGTAAGGGGGTGGTGATTACTGACTACACCAGGACACCAGGCGGAAGTGGGGACCGTTCAGAGTAAATCAGGACACACGGTGACTATGCAAAACGCCATTTTGTCCTTTCTCACTGTATTTCAAAAACACTACTGGGCGGGGGGGGGGGGGAGGAGGGGGGCTCTCGGTGGGGGAAATTATTTTCACTAAGCCAACTCCCAAGGTCGTTCTAAATTGTTTTTTCCTTAATGAAATACCATAAACAGCGCAGGTTACATTTCTTTCATGGTCACAGACATCCCTTAGATGACAAAGATGTGAGGGATAATTTCCCAGAGCTGATCAGATGAATAACGTCACATTTCCTCCCGAAGCCCTGTGAGATGTCCGCCGTGGCTCCGGGAGCCGGGGTGCATTGCAGTCAGTGATTTCCCCTTCCTGAGGGAACAGCCAGCCCACACCACTGGGAAGGACCATGTAGGCGGGTGTCTTTGGCTCCCGACAGCTGTGTGTGGGATGTACATTGATAATCCATTAATGCTGGTGGGGGGAGCAGCTGTCAACCCCCCCTCCCACCTGGATGGCTCTCGCTACGGAATACACCATTTTCAAAGCCAACGATTTTGTGCACCTTCCAATTTGATCTCTCTTTGAAATGCTTGCTAACCTTGATGGGAGACATGTAGCTGAATTTCTTTCTCCTTTGCATTCCTGTGTGGGCATTTTATTCTGGGTCAGATAATCAACTTGTCATTCCTTTTATGACTATTCCAAATGCCAGAGATAGGGAGCCCTTTTTTTAATTTTTTTTTTTCGTTCTCCTTCAGTCTGATATTGGTTCTGGTGAGTCCCTTAGCTACTTCAAGGTCAACTTGAGAACGTTTCTCTTTCACGGTGATGTGTCATCTGATGTACCCTGCAGTGCTATCTTTATAACCTTTATCCTGCAGGGCATTCTCTAATATTGTATTATGTGACGTGATTTTTGTACACTCTGACAGTACAGGTTGGGTCATTTTTATGAAAATATTTTCTTTGGAAAGAACTTGAGAAACTGGGTTATGGGGCTGTCTGTGGTAAGAAAAGATGCATCTTAAAATTTTTTTTACTAAATGCATTGGAGCTGATGTGAAGCAAAAAGAATATTAAACTGTAATTCATAAAATAATAATGCTGTTTTTTTCTTCCTAGAAAGCAAATTGCTTCCTGTAGAAAAATGTATCAAAACTGAAATTATTGACAACTTTCCCTGCAATTTCTGAACATCATCAATACAAATGCATACTCAGACACAAAATTATTTCGAACTGACCTTAGGTTATAACTATTTTTCATTTTTCTTCCACAAGAATCCGCAGTGAATCATAATGAATTAAAACTGTTTTAAACATGCTGGAAAAAATGCTATTTACAATCCACCTGTACAGAGAAAAATGTGAATGCATGCTGGGACAGCAGAGCAAAAACTGCATTTTTTTTAAACCCATAAACAAGGATGGCTTAAAATGGCAGAGACTACCCTGTGAAATTCTTAATCACAAACTGCTTGGCTCCTAACTTTGTAAAAAGGAGACAGAATTGCTTTAAGAAAAATACAGTGTCTTCTCCCCGTGGGTCATTTATCCCCGTACAGACCCCTGGATCAGAGCTGTAATGCACTCTGGAATAGCACAGAACAATTCGAAACAGATGCGGGAGGCTGAATGTTAAAAGGGACAGATTAATGGTTATTTATGAAAGATTGGAAATTCTCCCAAGTTACAATGCCCTAAATGTTCTCAATGTCTGCAGGACGGGGCTGTGGAGATTACTAAACAATTCATCACACAGGGGTAATGGCCAGCGTAACTGTCACCCTGCCCGGTCACTCTCAAACTGTCAGAAATACACAGTCTGAGTGTGTGGGGAAGGAGACCTACAGGGTGGCCATGAATTAAAGTAATAGAGGCAAATATACCATTAGTTTACTGACTGGATGGGTGGATGGGTGGGTGGGTGGGTGGATGGGTGGGTGAGGGTAGGTAGGTAGGTGGGGGGTAGGTGGATGGATGGGTGGGTGAGTGATGTGGGGAGTGGGTGGATGGGTGGGTGGGTGGATGGGTGGACAGACAGGTAGCTTGTAGAAAGCACTATTTTTGGGATTACTCTGACAGGTTTTGTGAGTACATACAATGAAACCAAAGGACCAGAAAAGGAGAGAAGTCCAGGACAAAGACCCTGTCTGCAAGTGGCCTTTGGTGAAGAGTGATCTGTGACCATAGCTGCAGCCATCTTGCAACCACTGTCCTCAGGTAGCTATGGATCAGTGTCAGTTCTTGGAAAGCATAGCAAGACTGCATCCCACAGTGGGATGCGGCATCAGAATTGCTCACTGTTCCGGGTTCTGCTATTAACACCGGTGCCACCTTGGGCAGATCTCAACAGTAACAAGGATCATGACAAGATGTGCCACACACATGCCTCACCAGGGCAACAAGGATCGAAGAATTCACACAAGTGAAAATATTTGGTAAACACTAAAAATGCCTACTTTCCATTTTTCCCACAATATCACTTTTTAATTTTTCTTAATTGACTTTTTTTTCACTTTTTTGAATTTTCAGTTTTTTCGTTGGCCACTGTCTTCCTTACATTTAGGCAAGTTTGCTAAGCCACAAATAACAGAGACTCCCATATGACTTTCATCTGAACAGGAAAAACTGCATTCCAGATAGTCCAATTCTTTATCTCAAATGCCCTAATGCTTTCTTGCAAGTATGCACATTCTTGCATCCTAATTGCTTCCTTTATGATTAGTGAGATCTACATTTTTCCACTAGCGTTCACCTTGGCAATTTGCTAAGCACAATTGCATATGGTTCTACTACTGAATGGTCATTACAACGAGCTCCAAAATGTGCACGCACACACACAAAAGAACAAAACCATAAGGCATGAGCGTGTATCACTTCTTAGTCAAAAGAGAACAGAATCTTTAGCTTTTGTCCAATGTATAAAACAGGAAACACGCGTGAGGTTTTATAAATGGCTGCATGAAATTTATAGCTCTGGTATATAGTTCATTTATAGTTAAGTGGCTGTCATGGACTTAGAATTTGGAATAACAAAAAAGAAAATATTTGCATCTCGTTCTAGAATCTTTGAAATTTATCTTCAATTTGTAAGGGTTTAAAAGCGTACCGAGTCATCAAAACAGAGGACAAATCCCTCAATTTTATTTGAAGGTTTTTCCAATGAGCACAAAATTGTTTGTGTTGGACTACACCTCTGAAGTTTTGGCAGACACAAGCGTCAAAAACTCCAAACAAATTAAAAGTTGTGAAATGACACTAAGAGAAAACCCACTGAGAAGCCTTAAGCTGTATTTCCACACTTGCGAGCTGTGACATGAATGTAACAACAGAATGAAACTTTGTAAAATATTTTTCTTCTTATCCAAAAAAATATGTGGTGTGAGCTTCCTGGAGTCCCCCAGCAGGGCAGGGAACCCTCTAGTTACGGGTGCCTTGAGGTCTTTTCTCCAAAGTCTCCCTGGGTAAAATACTGGGCATGATGCAGCCCTAAATCACACTCTTATAACTGTGTTTTTCTGGCAAAGACAACAAGAGAATACCTTTGATGAAAGAAAAAAAACAAGCAAGCAAAAGCCAATTTTCATGTAGGCAAACCAAACTTTGAGTATAGTTACTCGATACAAAATCTGGAAAGAAAGACAAGGTTTTACTACCTTTTGGGGAAAAAAATCCTATTTGGGGAGCAGCCATGTAACCCCCAAAATGAATCATTATTTAACAAAAGTCCAAAATATAGAAATTTGCTTTTCTAATTCCGGCAAACAATTAATGGATGTTTTCCAATCCTTGGTGATTTTAATCATGAAGTAATCACAGAGGAAATATTCTGAGGAATAGTGCCATACTCATAATGCAGCAATAAATTTTTTTTTTTTTACTTTTCAACCAAGAACAGCATGAGTGCTTTAATGAAAAGCATCCTGACGTCCTAATATGCATGAGGCACTCTGCTAGGAACCAGGGGAGTAAAAATGAGTGAGCACGGCCACCACTTTCAAGGGTCCCACTCAGATAATGTCATTTCCTTGATTCGCTTTTGCTTTGGTTATTTTATAGATTTTTTTTTTACAGAATTTTGGGTCAGAAAACAACAATCCAATGAGATAATCATTAGATATGGATAGAGAGCAGGGAGCTGGTGCCCTATTCCTGGGCTTCTGACCTTGAGGAAGTCATTCCACCTTTCTTGGCGTCAGTATTTTCCTCTGTGAAGTGACACTCGGACCCATGGATTTCTGAGGTCTGTGTGACCACCAAAGCTCTTTGCGTGTCTAAGAGCACTTTTCCCTAGTCCCTATAGTTCTCCAGTTAAGTTACTGTTACCAAGAGGTATTTGATCCACAAATTCTTAATGAGGGATATTATGTGTCAGTAATTTAATCTGTGTGTACTTGTTTACAGAAGATAAGGACATTTCAGGTCCTTAAGGACATTTATTTTAATTCAGTGTGTGAAGTCCTCTATTATCCAGGGCACACAAGATTTGACTTACTGAAAATTATACTCATTCATTCATTCTTCCGGAATTCAAGTAGCCAGGAATAATTAAAATTCAATCTATGTTATAATCTGGTAAATTATTTTGCCCAAAACTCTCCAGGGCACACATGCATGCTCTGCTGAAACCACTGGGATACCAAATCAATAGTCGTGTCAGATGCAAAATGGAGCCCAAGGGCCCATGGAAGGGACTCTGTGATTGATACAAATGTTTACTAATTATGGTGGACCCTAGCTTACGCGGCTAGAAAAGAACAGAAGGAGAGGGGACCGCAAGAGAATTCCTCAGAACTTTCCCCTTCATATTGTTGCTCTCTATGGGGAAAAGAGGAGGTAACACTTCACCATCCAAATTTGGACTTAGCTGGTAGTGTCCTCATCTAGGGACACTGTCACCTACATTTCGCCCTCTACCGGACGTAGGAAAAGTACCAGGAGGAACTGTTCCCCAGAAATGTCCATCTTGAGAGTAAACAGTTAGGACCTCACCCACTTTGTCGGGAGTCTTGCCAAGTCCCAGAATCCAGTCTGTGCACTTGGAAACATTCCTGCCAACTCCCTTCAGGATCTATTCAATCAAAGCCAGTTGGCAATCGCCCAGAGAAAATGTTTCTTCCAGGCTTTTCCTACTAACATCTCTCATCTTCCATAATCATCTCTCCCAGCCGGGGCCTCTGCTGTTCGATTACAGGCACTTCTGGGCCTTCTTCTCCTTTCCTGTAATTAGGGACCCTGATTTAACTCAATATTTTCAGATAAACACCTGTCAGAATAAAAGGCCTCGTGATCACAGGACATACGAAAACAAAACAAAACAGGCCTCTGCTCTTTTGCACATTAGCTTTTGATCCCCCACCTCCCCAGTGCCCAGGTGGGCTCAGCTGCTCCACGTTTCACACAAGGGACGGGACGGGCAAGTGGTGAGAGGCAGCTTGGAAGCAAAGCCAAGGTCAACGGAGGAACACCGCGAAGCTAGGCTCCCGCAGAAATCCAGGTCAGCACTTCACAGAGAAATGCCCTGGGTAGGAATGTGAACTGGGAGGGGGGAAAAGGGAGCAAAACAGCTCCCAGAGATGTTTACTCTCTGGTTTCTGACACCGAAGCAATGGGTCTTCCGGTATCCGTCATCAGTTTTCCTCACAAAGGAGATTCGATTTCTTTTTAAAGATATTTCTTTAGTGTTCTTATTTGCCTCTGCCTATATGGTACAGCCAGACACTTGAATTTTAGATCAGGAGAAAAAAAAAATTATACAGCTTTAGAAAATTTTACTGTAGCCAATATTCCTGTGTGGTCCAGAAGGGACTAGAAAAGTCTCCTTTTAGACCAAGGACAAAGCTAAAGAATACTTTGAGTGACAGACATAACTACTAAGGTTGCAGAGAGAAGTTCTGGGTGGAAAGACCTAACTCTGCCCACTGTACCTAAAACCCCGCCCATTGTGCCTCAAACCCCGCCCACTGTCCTCACTTCCCAGCCCTCAGAGGGCCTCTGGATCAGGTCCCGTGTTAGGGGACAGATTGTGTAAGGCTCTCACACAAAACTCTCTAAAAATTAAGAATTAAAAAATATTTTTTTTAAACCAAACTGATAACCATTTTCCCACTTCTGGAAAATGAGGCATAGTTTTCAAAAACCATCGACTACCGTAAGAACATCCATTTTTTTCTCCTTTTCAATTTTCTTTCAAGTTTACGTCCTATGATTTTTACAACACCCCTGTGAGTCACTTACATGTTAGACTCTCCATTTTACTGGTGAGGCATTTGAGGGCACACGGTAAAACAGCTGCAAGACGGTTCCATGAGAACAAAAATGAATTTAAATCTGACGAGATGGGTGAATATTGTAATGGCCTTCCCATTAACATCATAAAGTATCTTGAGTTAATACAAGGTGAGTTTGCAAACTGGGAAGTAACATCTAAGGAAACAGCAGGTCTGAACAGTTCTGCATTCTAAACCCGCCGGCTGAACGCCTATGCCAGTCTGGGCACTAGAGATGAAAAGGTGGGTGCCTCAGCTCTCATCAATCCAGGGTGCTCTAACCAGGCTGGGGGAACGGGTACAGCATGATGTAGGTTCTGGCAGAAGCCCTCATGATTCAGGGACAGCGACCCCAGACCCGAGCCTTGATGGGGAAAGAAAGACTTAGACATGAGAATAGGAGTCAGAAAGGACATCACAGGCAGAAGGTAAAATATATGTCAGTGACTGAAGGACTGAGAACACACATCTCTTATGAAAAACATTATTTTCTGAGTGAACACTTCGTGTTTTTCCCCCAGGTTAAAAGGAGAAAACCATGTGTGTAAAATTGAACAGAACAAAACAAAATCGCTTTGATTGTTGCTTGTTTGAACACAAAATACAGCAATCATGTGGGCAGCAAAAATTCTTGACAAGGTAAGTTACGACCTGCTGCACGCATGACACTGTATCTCTAAGGCTAGGAAGGCGGAAAAGCGGAATTGAACACTGCACCGCCCACGGCCAAGCCGAGAGCCAGACCTCCCCCTGCTCCCGGCCTCCGGACTCAGGGTGAGTAGGGTGCTTCCTTCCTCCTGAAAACTACCAAAAGCTCAACTTATTTGCTGACTTTTTTATTCCTTCGAGGCAAAGACTTAAAGCAAAACACTTCCCCATAAAGCGATGTTTTGTTTCCTGACTGTTCCACCAACACAGAACTAAACTGCTTTTAAAGCTGTGCTTTTCTTAGAGGTGTTAACAACCGTAGACAACTCGCCTGAAACAGAGGTAGGATGGTCTAATGTGTAGGATTCAAGTGGGAGACCAGAAGTTTGGAAGACAGACAGCCTGATGTGCATTCTGCAAATGCCACCCTGGGGATGGATGATGTACATTTGGCCCTTTAAAACCACTGAGCTAATTCACCCTCTTTATGGAGATCATTGTGAATTAATCAGAATGTGTGTAAACACATTTTCACTTCTTAAAAGAAAGATCATGTATGTAGACGCCTGATCTGTTAAGTGTGAAGTATCACAGCTATTTTCTACGTTATTTAACTCACATTGTGGATAAAAATGCATATATTTGGCACACTGATTACAGTTCTCCTGCTTATAATTGCCTTTTGGTTCCAATTAGCTTACAAACTCCTCCCTGTGGAACATTTGGGTACTCGTAAATGACAATGGAGCAAAAAAACAACAACCCCGTGATAGAAGATGCAGAATCCTCCCTGTTCCGTGAGCTTAATTCTAAGAAGCGAATGTGTATAAAGCCTCCTACTGTATAGGAACCATAGAAGGCATGCCACGATTTTACATGTGCCTGTTTCTCTTGCTCCCTCCTCCCACCACCCCCGTAAGTATAATCTGCACCTTTTCTGGAAAAAAAATAAAGTTTCCAATAGGAACAACCTCTTTCAGCCTGAAGTAATGTTCTCCTTAGTTACTAAGTCCTAATGAACGGCCTAAAAAACAGGTTTACCATCAGTCAGTGACAGGACCAGAATGGTTCTCTGTGTTGTGACGCTCTGTCAGAACTGTGCCTTCCACCTGCACTGGGACCTACCCTAAACCCTTCTTCTATATTCATTCCACTTGAAGACAATCTTACAGAACTTTCAAGGAAAAGAGAAAGAGAACAAAGAAGAAAAGAGAACGCTGCCAAAGAAATCTTTTCAATGCAAAGATTTAACAGGGAACATTTTTACGGCTCAATTGGCCACTTTTTTGTTTGAAATAATAATAAAAATGCAGATAGTCCACTCACTTCAACAGCATTAGAAATTACTGTTGTTATAATAATAACGCAGACTAGACTTTGAATCGCTATTCAAACAAAGTTCTTGATAGCTAGTGGGGGATGATTTGCATTCTTGGGACAGATTATGTAGAAAACATGACAGTCTACAACAAAAACCTGACTTCCTGCACTAATGCGTGTAGGGACTCCCTTGGAAAAAACAGAGGAGAAAACAGGTTCATTTGAAAAAGCCTCTTTTTTTTTTTTTCTGGACGTTTCTAAATAAGCCAAAGCACTTAACTAATACAAAAGGCATTTTCGACATTCAAATTCAAAGACACTGTATCATCCTAATAACGCATCTAGATCTTTCTCCATAGGTTTAACTTTAAAAAGATTGGTGACAGTGTGATTTAAAAAAAAAAAAACCCTAAATAAAAAAGTTAAAATGGAAACCAGTCTCACTGCCTATGAGCTATGATCACCCCCTTAGATCATTAAGACCTCGAGGTTAGACACCAATTGTTTTGCTGGTGTTCCTCTCTGCACCAAACACAGAGCCACACACGGTAGCACTTTATTAGTACTTGACTGGACCGGTAGACGGATTCAGACACAGCAGCTTCCGTTTGATGAGCATGTGATAGAACTCTTTCATACATTGTGTCTTTTATTCGACACGCAGTCACGATCATGCGTTATTTATTTTCTTCTGTAGGCATTTTACGGATGGTAGAACAGAGGCCCACAGAGGAAAGCGTCTCCTTAAGGTCATTCCGCTAGAAGGCGGCAGAGTCGGTAACTTGACACTCAGCAAAACGAGCTACAATTTCCAGCACGCCGCTTGCTTCGTTGGTGCTAATTTTGTGCAACTGCAAATGAGGACGAACCAACTGGCAAGGGACCAAGAGAGGTGCTTAAAAACTACCTTCTCAAAAGCAATTACAAAGATCCCCGGTGCGGGAGTCACATCCTATGGGATGCAAACCACACAGCCCTGTCTTCTGTGACCATGAAAATGGGCAGACTGATGCAATGGGCTCCCTGGAAACTCACATGACTCCAGAGGATCGAACCCGCGACATTCCTTACGTGGGAGGGAAGAGTTTGTCATTCCAGATCATTCCACCAAGTAAGACCACCTTCAGACCCATTTCCTACACGTGCCTTCCGTATGTTCAGTCTACAAGAAAAAACTAGCTCTCTCATGACTGCCTCTGAGCACTGCCTTTTGAATTAAAACAATTATGTCAGGTTCAGCATGAAGGTTGTGGCAAGGATATCTTAAATGTATACTGATTCTTTGAAAACATACCCTTTCTCTGGTCGTTTTCAGAGCCCAAGTATCGTGCTCATTGTAATATCCTGTTTTCTAGAGATGCTTAATACGTTGGCTTATTATCAATAACTCACTTGTGAGCTGGAGAACATGGCTCTAACGACCTTGGAACCTCATCAATTGGATCATCTAGTCAGTGGCTCACATTCAATTTATCTGAGGTTCTATACAGATTATTCGTGCCTGGGTTCAACCCAGACCAGTTGTAGCCTAATCCCTGGATGTGGGGTTCTGTGTTGATGTTTTTACGAAGCGCCCCAGGTGATCCAGCCAGAGTTGGGGGCACTGCTCAGGGCCAGCCCTCTGTACACTGGGATTGAATGGGCCCGGGCCCTACAGCCATTTGGCTACAGGTGTGTGACCTGAATTCAAATTTTCCTCACTCTCCTATGGCCTTTTGATAGGAGCTAAAATAGTACCTGTTAACAAACATTCCTTGGACTGGCTTCGAGTGGCCCACAAGACAATTCTGACTCATGCTACCTCTTTGTCAGAAATATCAGAACTTGTAACGTATCTGCAAAAATTCAAACACATTGCTCGCCTCCAGCATGAACGGCTCTTCCAACAACAGACCTGATGTTGAGCCGACTATCAGAGTTGGCAATTGAAGTGTGAGCAGTGTCTGACTTGTGCACGCGGGGCTGACACTCAATACACACTAGCTGATCTGAAATAAATGTGCTAATTGTTTTTCTCTGTCCAGACATTAGCTTCCCTTGTTCCTATCACATATCCGCCCTCAACAGACACAGACAGACACTCTGTCATTGAAAGGCTCTCATTTCTCCCGAGAGCTTCCAAAGCCATTATTACACCATTGGACAAGGGAAGCTTCATGTTTCCACATCTGCTGAGAGAGAACGGTACATAATAACATCTTTCTTACCGTCTAGAAAGAACCGGAGGCAGTACCATTTTCTAAGAAGAGGGCTGTGGCTTCCACATGTAAGTCCCACATGTAAGAAGCTTGGAAGTCATCCCTCTGCCCTAACAAGTAAAAAGCTGAACAGACCTAAAAAGCAACAACTCGTCCTGGATTCCTAAGCAGGGGAGGGGGTCACAAGACAACCTATGGCCCCCAGAACTGAAGAGACAGACAGGCAAACACACGGGGTCACAGGTGCTGGAGCAGACACTCAACAGGGGACCACTCCGGACCCGGCGCCCATGTGGGGGCAGGAAAGCCTCAGCTGGGAGAGTCACCTTTAGGAGCCTGACCCGGTCACCGCAGTGGACATGGGCGAGAGAACCGCTCCGGTTTCTGGCGGGGGTGGGGGACGCCTCTCTTCCCGAGGCTCCTCCTCAGAGGAAACTATACTAACCAGAGCCTGACCTGCTGGGGTACCATCCGAGCTAAGCTGCCAGCCATCGGTTCCACCTTCGGGGGGGAGAAAACCAGGAAGAAACACTTGTGAAGTGTGTGTGTGTGTGTCCAGGGGCCCAGGATTGTAGAGCAGACGGCCCTGCCTGCGCCAACCTCACCACCACGTGACTCAAGGTCCACTCGCCGCCGTTCCCTTTACCAGGCACGTCACGCCTGCCTATCAGGAAACACGGCCAGGCACGGACACAGGCTACTTACCCGCATGCTGCCTCAGTCCACTCATCTATAAAATGGAGATAATCGTAGTATTTATTTTATAGAATTTTAATTAGTGCCATATGGGTTAATATATGTAATGTATGCTTAGAACTCTACTTTGGACATAAAGAGTGTATAATGGGCATTCGTCATTGGTGGTTGTTGTTATTATTATTATTATTATTATTATTATTAAAAAAGGCTAAATAAGAAGGAATTTATCCACTTCTGCCTGAAAATAGAGCTAGGCGTCAGAGGGTAGCCAGGAGAGGGACAGGGAAGGCTTCAGAGAGGAGGCAGCAGGCGAGCTGGCGCGGAGGCCGCAGGGCGCGCGGAGGGACGGGCCGGAGGAAGCGGGGACGTCAGCGCAGAGGGCATCGCAGGTCCCGCGCTTCACGGCGCTCCTCCCCTCAGGCCAGGCGTGACTTCCGTCCGGTCAGCGGGAAGGCACCGAAAAAATTGACCAAGGAATTCGGAAACTGCGCCTGAACTCGGCGGCGGTGAGAAGGGTCCCTGGGACAGACACATTCTGGAGGTCCGACCAGTCCGAAGGGGATCGCAGAGGTCAGGCAGCGGTCGACTGGAGTAGAAAGCAGGTGGTGACAGCAGAGATGGGCGGGGGTGGGGGGTGGGGGGTGCCCTGACTGTGACTGGGAAGGTACAGTGAGGACCGTTTAATGACTAAAGCGGCGTGGGGAGGAGCAGGAGAGCAGAAGGAACAGGGAAGACACAAAGGTTTCAGACCTGAGTGTAGGACAGCGGGTAGACGGAATGTGCATATCCTCAGCCAGCAGAATACAGAACACTGGCTGCTGTGCGTCCCACCTGGCACTGGGAAAGCATCCTCCCCCAAGGGAGCAGAATACACCCTCTTCACAGGTGCACACACAACACTTATCAGGACAGACCATATCATGGTCCAGAAACAATTCTTAATAAACTTAAAATGATTGAAGTCTTCCAAGAAACGAGAAGGGATTTTAAATTGGCTGAAGATGGAAACAGCATAACATTTTGGGAGAAGGCAAAGGGATTACTTAGAAATTCAGAACACTACCTGTTACATTAGAACAAGAAAGTTCTCAAATCGAGGAGAAAAAAAAAAAGCAAGCTACCTTACGGAGCTGGAAAAATAAGAGCAAATTTAACCCTAAATAAGGAGACAAAAAGAAGTAATGATCAGACCAGAGCGGAAATCAATGAATAGGAAACAGAAAAACGAGAGAATCAATGTAACTAAGAGCTGGTTCCATGAGAAGATCAATAAAACGCATAACCATCTAGTTAGACTAACCAGAAAAAAAAAAGAGCAAGAGAAGACACAAATTACCAATGTCAGAAATGGGGGCTCTGACATCACCACAGCTTCTATATACAAACCACCAAAACTCACTCAAAAAGCAACAGAAAGCCTGGAGGGCTACCTATGGAGTGGGGCAAAAGGTGTGTACAGTTGTTCCTACAGAAAATAATGCAATAATGAGCTTACCATTGTATCTACAGAAAATAACACAGTAATAATATAAGAATAAACTGCTTCACATACTACTGTAAGCCTACTTTGGCCCCACCCTGTAGTTATTCCAGTTGAATTTGTAATTAAAAAGAAATCTTCCTACAAAGATAAATCCAGCCCCAGACAGCTTGCTTCCCTGGTCAATTCTGTAAATCACGTTAGGAGAAAATAACCCTGACTTTATAAAAGCTCTTGCAAAAAATTTAAGAGGAGGCAATAGTCTTCGATTCATCCTTTGAGCATTAAACTATTACCAAACCCAGACAAAGACATCACAAGAAAATAAAATGACAACATACAAAAAAGGACAATGTGTCATTATCAATTGGGACTTATCTCAGGAAAGAAAGTTGAGTTTAACATCTGAAAACCAATTAATGTAAGTCATCATATTGACAAACTAAAAAAGAAAAATGAAATAATTTCAATTGATGCAGAAAAAACATTTGACAAAATCCAACAAGCATTCCTGATCAGAACCCTCAGCTAACAAGAATGGGAAGAGAACGCCCTTGTCTCAGAAAAAAAAGCTTTTATGAAAAACCACAGGCAACATTGTACCTAATGGTAAATGACTTCAAACTTTCCCCTCAGATCAGGAACAAAGCAAGGATGCACTTTTCCTACCACTTCTATTTCAACATTCTCCTGGAGGCTCTAAGCCATTGTCACAAGATCATAAAAAAAGACAAAGAAGGCATCTCAACTGCCGGGAAGAAGTGACACTGTGTTTATTCATTGGTAACAGGATTGTCCATATAAAATATCGGCAGGAATCTACAGTGAGAGTATATAGACGGTAAATATCATAAAATGGTGCTCAATATCATTAGTTATTAAGGAAATACAATTAAAACCACAATGAGACACGACTATGCATCTGTAAGAAGAGAGAAAGTTCAAGACTGAGCATACCCAGTGTTGGCAAGGATAAGGAGCACCCAGAACAGTCATACACGGCTGGGAGAACTGTAACTCAGTAAAATCACTTGGTAGAATGTTGCGGGTTATCTCTCAAAAAGTTAAACATATATCTACATATCATCCACCTGTCAGTATTCACCTAAGAAAAATGAAAGCACATGGTCATCCAAAGACATATACTTGAACGATCACAGAAGCTTTATTTGCAACAGTCCAAAACTGTTAGTAACCTGAAAGTCCATCAACAGGCTTATACGTGAATAAATTGTGCTACATCCATATATGTATAGAATAACAATCAGCAATTTTTAAAAAGGCACTTATTTCTCTTAGCATAATGTCCTCCAAGGTCTTCCATGTTTTTGCAAATGGCAGGACTTCCTGCCTTTGTAAGTCTGAATAAGATTTCATTGCATGCATACACCACATTGTATCTATTCGTCCACTGATAGGCATTGAGGTTTCCTCCATGTCTTGGCTATGCTTATATGAGGAATCTAAAATAGTCAGTCATAGGAAGGGGGAACAGAAGACTGGTTGCTAGGGGCTGGAGAAACATGGAAAGGGGAGGTGTTGGTAGGAGAACACCAATTTCAATTCTTATAGATGAATAAGTCCCAGGGACTTGCTGTACAGCAGAGTATATAATTATTAATACTGTATTCCATATTTAAGAATTTGCTAAGACTGTAAATTATATGTTAAGCATTCTTATCATATCCATCAAAAATAAACAAAGAGGGTGGGAGGAAACTTTTGAAGGTGATGGATATGTTTTTGGCCAAGACTGCGGTGATGATTCCAAGGATGTCTACTTATCTCCAACCTCATCAGGTTGCGTGCGTTATACAACCACAGCTTTTTCTATGTCAATCATACCTCCATAAAGTGGTTTTAAAAAAAAAAATGAGAAAGAACTGTTGTTACGTTAACACGGTTACACCTCAAGATAATTAACGTTGGGTAAAAAAAGCCGTACCAAATTAAAAGTACATAATATATGATGTGTTATATGAAATTCTAAAAAAAACACAAACGTCATCTAGAGTGTGAAAGTCGCAAAGGGGTTGGCTGGGGTGGGGGAGGGGTGTGGGGGTGTACACACACTCTGGGGGCTGATCTCGTTATCCTGGTTGGTGGTGATGCTTTCACTCATATATACGTTTGCCAAAACACCAAACTGTATACTGTAAACGTGGTTATAGATCTCAAAGCCGTTGGTTTCAAGTAGCACCAGTGAGGTGGGTCACAATCGCTTCTGCAGGAGAAGACCACAGTATGGACGGATAGGGGAAGCAGAGACGGGGGAGGGGGGGCTGCTCTCCCGAGAAGCTCTGCTTTGGCGATGGGGGCGGGAGGCAGACAGCCAGACAACAGGCTGAGTTACACGTGTTTCAGGAGGGGAGGAGCTTGAGCACATTTACACGCTGTAGGAAAGGAGTCAACGGGGAAGGAAGGTGAACATGTAGGGATCAAGAGCCAGCATAGCCTGACCTGTGGTGGCGCAGTGGATAAAGCGTCGACCTGGAAATGCTGAGGTCGCCGGTTCGAAACCCTGGGCTTGCCTGGTCAAGGCACATATGGGAGTTGATGCTTCCAGTTCCTCCCCCCTTCTCTCTCTCTGTCTCCCTCTCCTCTCTCTCTTTCTCTGTCTCTCTCTCTCCCTCTCTCTCTCTCCTCTCTAAAAATGAATAAATAAAATAAAATACTTGAATGAGAGAATCTGACAGGCACAAAAGCAGGTGTGTTTTGTGGTCGAGTTGGGAGACAGAGGGTAGACAGAATTTAGTCTGTCACTCTCTTTTTCTTTTGGGGGGAAAGATGAGGTCTGAGAGGAACAGGATGCTTAAGGAGAATGGGGAGCTTTGGCCAAGTCATGGGCTACAGCAACTGAAACGTAATTGGAAACAGATGTTCAATCCGGAGGAGGCATTCTTCTGAAACAAGATAGGAGGCAATACAAGTCTTCCACAAACAAAATAGCTGTTATTTATGCACGTGCATGATGGGTTACTACCCAGCAGTCCACCTCCGCTGTCTCTTCACCTCTGACCAAAGTTCACTCCAATTCAACAAACTCTTTAATTCTGTTGGAAAATATTTCTAGAATACACATGAGTAGAGCCAATAATTTAATGAGCAGCAATGTCCTACCACCCTACTGTATCAAGTCCTAGCACTATGCCACGTATACCTCAGTCAACAAAACCCTTGAACCAAATACAGGCATACTGACCAGGAGAGATCTCACCACCAGCACATATCAACTGCTCACTCATTTTTTCGCATTTCATATATTTCATGAGTGATGCTCAGAGCACCTCTGAGAATCTCAGGTAATACTGTGGGCAGGGACGCATCAAATATGGCCACTGGCACGCTAATTAGCTAACTCCCCTTAAGTGAACCATTAATACATGCAAGCCATGCAAATTAGATCATACCCACAGGTCCTAGGTTTGGGGGGAAAAATGCTCTTGCAAAATATAATTTTTTAAAAAAAATAAAAAAATTGGTAATTATGATTCACAACACTGACAGCATTTATCTTGAGTGTTCTAATGCTCATTGCCACTTCAGCATTGGTAAATATGAGGAAGGTTAATAAAATTATTTTTTCCCACAGCACGTAAAATTTCTGAAGCCAAAAGCAGTCAGTCAGTTTCTAAAAACAAGAGTATTGTCCTTGAAGCGGGAATAGGTCGTTCGTGAAACCCACCAGACTGCCGTTGAGACCGTACCTGCCAGAACGTGCTATGTGCGTCTCCCCTCAGAAGTTCAACTGTGTCCCCGGCCTGGATGTGTAACGGGGGACCTTCGTGAAGAGCGGGGGGTGGCGTCCCGCTGTAGTTCCTGATGACCTGCATCTTTGGTAAACCTGGAAATAAGAACACAGCTTTTAAAACAGAGAAAATAAAACAAGAGCCAGTATTCACATTAAAAAGTTTCCATAGCCCCAAGTCCAAGTAGACGTCTGAAGGAACTGCAATGGGATGCATTCAAACTTTCTCCGAATTTGAGGCGCTCATGCAATAAGATGCGTGTTTACCCCCACCGGATCCCTTTCCCGCATTCCCTCTCCCTCACCATCCAGCTATTCTGAGTTGAGAAAGTATTTCTCTTTCAGCTGATGCTTACTTCATTAAAAAGAAGGAAAAAAAAAAATCACGTCCAGTTGAATGGAAAAGAACCTATTTTTTCATCCATTCTCTCCCTTCTGCCTGTGACCCTCTCCCCAGGCACTGCCAGGTGGCTCTCCCGTGGCCGCGCGTGTATTGCGGTGCCCGTCAAAGGCTCAGATCTCAAGGTTATCTTGGTGATTCGGAAGCAGACCTGGGGTGGATGTGCCGGGGCAAGACTTGAGACGTGTACGGGGAGGAATTCTTCTGGCTCAAATTCCGGCTTGCAAAAACAGAGCCAGGAAAGGGAGCGCGTCCAAGCCAATCTCACCGACCACGCCTGAGATCCAGACGCATCCCTAGCCTTTGCGGTTCTCTGAACGCGTGACGTGTCACGTCTGAGCGGCAGCTTCCGCTGCCTGTGGCCCTCGTTGCTCCACTAGCGTCCCCCATGGACAACCTCGCCGCCATTCAGAGGTGAAACCACTCCCCTGTCCAAGGGACCACTAGTCAGGAGGGTATCCGGGGTACATTCATGGGCTTGGGTCACCGCTCATGACACGCCAGGGCTTTTTACTCTTAACGATGGACTGCTGGAAAAGGTGTCGCTGGCGGAAAAGTCTGCACCAAGTACAGAAAGCAAGGTGAATGTCATTGAGGCTTTGATGTCCAAGTGACCCAGGAAAAGTCTCAGTATCTCCATGTGAAACGCTCCAGCAAACGGTTTCACGCCGTCCTCAAAAATCCCTTCCCAACACCCACCCCAAAGGGGGGAGAGTAAGTGCCAAGTAGATGGAACCGAAGAGTTTTTGCCAACACGTTCTCCTCCATCCAATCAACAGGAGACAGCAGGGCAGGAGAGCGTGGTGCCCTTCACCCCGATTCCGCTGCTGGGACTGCTGGGACGTGTCAGAGTTACCACAGCTCCCCTTGGCTCCAGTTCTTGCGCCCCAGGACCTCGGGCTGACTGTCATCCCACACCTTTCTGGGAGCGCTGTCCTACCAGACCAGGTGTTAGAAGGTGGCGCGCTTACACAAACAGCACGCATCGCCGTCCTTGCCAGAAACAACACTGGGCAACTCTCGTCAGTGGAGTTTATCTGACCTGCCTGCTGCCAGTGCTTAGAGCAGAGGAAGAGCTTACTTTCCAGTTAGGTTGCTCTCGGTCACTTCGCACGTTATAGAAACGCCTCGTCACTATGTGGTAGGTATGCCTGAGACGAGCATGATACTGTAGGTCAACTGCAATTGACCTACAATAAATTTCTAAGTAAAAAAAATTACTTAGAAATAAATATGTGGCCCTGGCCGGTTGGCTCAGCGGTAGAGCGTCGGCCTAGCGTGCGGAGGACCCGGGTTCGATTCCCGGCCAGGGCACACAGGAGAAGCACTCATTTGCTTCTCCACCCCTCCGCCACGCTTTCCTCTCTGTCTCTCTCTTCCCCTCCCGCAGCCAAGGCTCCATTGGAGCAAAGATGGCCCGGGCGCTGGGGATGGCTCTGTGGCCTCTGCCTCAGGCGCTAGAGTGGCTCTGGTGGCAACATGGCGACGCCCAGGATGGGCAGAGCATCGCCCCCTGGTGGGCAGAGCTTCGCCCCTGGTGGGCGTGCCGGGTGGATCCCTGTCGGGCGCATGCGGGAGTCTGTCTGACTGTCTCTCCCTGTTTCCAGCTTCAGAAAAATGAAAAAAAAAAAACAAAAAAAAAAAAACAAGAAATAAATATGCAAATGACGTAAGAGTATTTTCCCATTTAAAACCCTTCCTCCGGCACTCAGAGTTCAATCTGGACTCCTGGCCACAACCCACTAAACCATCTGTTCTCTGGGCCCCGTAACTCCCAGGCTCATCTTGTTCCAATCACACCTGCTCACGGTTTCTACGTCATTCTGACCGGGGTGCAGTTGCTTCAATGTCCTGAACACGTGGGTCCAGCCACCAGGACAGTCAATGCCATGAACCTTGCCTTATAATTCATATAGTTACTTTCTTGTCATCTGTCTCCTCTCCTGTCCTTTCCCATATATTTGTGCTGCCTACATTTGTATGTTCAACAGTGATTATTTTCATAATCCAAATTTAGCTTTTAATGATTAAAAAAAAACAAAACCACATTCAGATTTAATGGAACTACCACTTCATCATTCGTTCCGGCTGGCTTTTAAACAGTTCTTATATCTTTGGGCTTTTACCTAAAACGATCAATATGTACCACGGAGCCAAAGTTTTGCAGGAAATACAATTGTTTTTAATGTGCAAAACTGCTACTGGATACGTCGTAAAAGTCCTGAAGAATGACTTTCTTACTAATGCGTGCTCGTCCTGATGAGCCTTCCAATCGGATAGGCTTACATCACTGATGGAAAAAGAACGAACTGTGTTTTTATTCCACACACTCGACTGCTGAATCAGCATAAAAACACAAGTTCTAACATGAAAGTAGCTCATTCTTCCCCTACTCAGCCTTCTCTAGTCTCACTCTCCTTGCCACCACCCCCCCACCCAGGCTCTCCATGATTTTTTCCTCCTGACCTCCCTCCTCCCTGGGACCCCTGGCTGGAGTGGCAGACGGCCCCTTCACCTGCACTCCCAGAAGACCCAGCTGTGTGCAGACACAGTTTATTGACTGATGAGTCGAAGCCAAGAGCGTGGCTATCATATTCCTGGCTGGCACAGCTGCAGAGGAAGCTAATGACTCCAGACCATCGTTTTGATGTGTTGATTTTTTTTTTTTTTTTTGAGAGATCAGGGAGCCCTAATAAGGGTCAGGGACCAAGGATCACAAAGCATATCAACATAAAAATGCATATCAACTGGACAATCTCTTTACCCTTCTTATAAAAATTCTTCTGCAATAAACATCTGAAACAGGAAAAAGAAAAAGTAGAAGACCCATCTATCTCCTCTTTATAAAGTGGCCCTACATTGAAACAACTGATTTGAAAGCAGTCCCAGCTGCTGTCTTCATAAACTTTTACAAGCCTGCTCTCAAACTCTGGGGGGTCATCAGCCATCGGGACACCTCCCAGGGACCTCTAAGGTTTGCTTCTGCCTTGTTTACCTTGATTAGTACTTCCCCCTTAACCCTTTCCTGAAATATGAAAGTAATTCAAGCCAGACCGCACTGTTTAGTTGCATCCTTGTGAGTTTGGTGTGAACAGATGGGGTGTATAAAGGTATTGTGATAAGGTGCCCTCCCACAGCCAAGGGGAAGAGAGAGACAGAGAGGAAGGAGAGGGGGAGGGGTGGAGAAGCAGATGGGCGCTTCTCCTGTGTGCCCTGGCTGGAAATCGAACCCGGGACTCCCACACACTGGGCCGATGCTCTACTGCTGAACCAACTGGCCAGGCCGAGCCTATAAAGCTTTTGTCCTCTACAATTTTTCAATTTAAAATATTTGAAGTGTATGTAGAATATTGACTTGAAGAATAATAACGTTTTTTTACTGTTGTTTGTTTCTGTTTACCCATTAAAAATAATTTTGACTTTTTTTGGTCTCTCTACTATATCAATTCAAAAGTTATTACCACTCTTCCTGGCCTTTTGGGTTTATTTTTTCTTATTCTTACTTCCTTAAAGTTAGCCTTATTCTCTCTGAATTTTTAGCCTCCTATTTTTTTTTTCCTACACAAAGAGCTTCTTTCATCAACCTGAAATATCCAAATCATGCTATGGTTTCAACTTGTTCAAATTTACCAGAAGCAGCTATTTAAATGTTTAGATATACAGTTGCTTCTAATTATCTGGAAAAAAAAATAATAAAAATCAAATGAAGCCTACATCCCAAGGGTATAATAAAAAATATAAAAGTAATAATTATTAAATATAAAAGTAGCAATCACTAAAATGTAAACTGTCGACTACAAAGAAAAAAGAAAAGAAAATGTTGAAATAACAAGAAATTGTGCCAAAAAGTCATGAATCATAGGGAAGGCAGTTCTACTGGTAAAAACAGGACTGTACAGGGAGAAAGACACTGAGCTTGAACTTGTCCTGCCTTACTTCTCAAAATGCCAGTGACACGTAACACACAGTTCACATGCGGTCACAGTTTACAAAAACACCTGACTACAGCACATGATAGATGAATGTGGCACTTAATTCGAAAACCAGAGCACTGACTTCTCACTAACTTTCCATACCATGAAAAATGGCTGACCCTAAAAAAATGACCAGCTCCTTAGCTCTGGGACAGAGTCTGATCATTTCATCTACGTGTTTCTCCTTCTTTAATTAAGACAAGATCTTCCGGGACAATGAACGACACTTGTCCTTCCCTGCCAGGGCTCACCTCGTCCTAGCGTTGTGATATATACAGGCGTGGGTCATACAATGGCTGCTGTTGACTATTTTTAAAGTACAAAAAAAGAATTCCCTATGGTTTCACCTAATATGTGCCAAAACAGTCCTTTCAATGTATGTGTACGGAGTACGTCAGATTAATGAGACCACAGGAAAAAGGTCTGATTTACGTTCAAGTAGGACAACAAGCAGGCACAATTCTCGTAGAAAAGAACATTTTCCTAAGCCTGTGCTTGGGCAATGGCTGTGGGAAGCAACATTCATTAGCATGTCTCTGTTCAATACATTCAATAAACACTGGGTGAGCCCTGGTTCCCTCTACCTCAGAGCTATAGCTCTTCTGAAAAACCTAGTTACAGAATTTTCCTTTCAGGTGTCAACAATAAGGACAACTTATTTTGCTCTTTGAAGCTACAGGATATCATTTGCAACAAGAAAGTTCTTTTTTCTTTTCTGTAACGTTTTTTAACCTCTCTATAGGAAAAATACTTTTTATCCATTATGAAAAATCACAGAATGTTTCTTTTTTTGTTTGGAACAGAGACTGTCTTAAACCAGCTTTCTTTTATCAATCTCAAGTGGTAAAATTTGGTAACAAAGAATGATTTAATTTTTCAAGAGAGAGTTTTGCAAAGAGAGTTGAATGTTCGCTTTAAGACAAACATGTGATAAAACCAAACTACCGTATTTTTTACTCCATAAGACGTACATTTTTCCCCCAAAAGCAGAGGAGAAAATGGCCGTGCGTCTTATGGAGCGAAAAATACGGTATTTTATTAAATATTTTAACACACCATTTGGTTCAGAATATTTTTTTTCTTATTTTCCTCCTTAAAACCCTTAAGTGTGTCTTATGGTCAGGGGCGTCTTATGGAGCAAAAAATACGGTAATACTTTTTTTCCTTATAATCTTCAAGAATTTAACAACTTATATTTCTTCTTAAAATCACTTTGAGGTCACCACTCAGAAATCTAAGTTGTGGCAGTAACTTCTGCTTTTTAGCTTAGTGAAGCACCTGAGAAGTCATAGGTCACAGGAAACACAAAGGTAAGAAGAATCCAAGGTGGCCACCGTATGAACCAAAGAAGCCCATTACTTCTCGATTCTAAGATCTCTCTAGGGACTATTTCATCAAACAAATAAACTCACAAGCTCCTTCTCTAGTGAGCTATAGCTTCCTACTGTCTCCCAAATTGCTTTTTTTCTTTTTGTCTCCCTCCCCAATTGCACAGAACATCTCTCTGTTTTTGTCACCTTTCAACAAGACCAAATATAATGACTTTTTCACAAAACCGAGAAAATAAGTTTGAAAATGTTCTGAAGCCCTGGCTGGTTGGCTAAGTGGTAGAGTGTTGGCTCAGTGTGTGGATATCCTGGGTTCAATTCCCGATCAGGGCACACAGGAGAGGCAACCATCTGCTTCTCCACCCTCCTCCCCTCCCTCTTTCTCCCCCCCCCTCCCCACAGTCATGGCTTGATTGGTTCAAGCGAGTTGGCCCCAGGCACTGAGGATGGCTCTGTGGCCTCCTAATCAGGCACTGAAAATAGCTCGCTCAGTTGCCAAGCAACAGAACTACAGCCCTATATGGGCAGAGCATTGCCCCAAAGGGAGCTTGCCAGGTAGATTCTGGTTGGTGCGTATGGTGGGAATCTGTCTCTCTGCCTCCCCTCCTCTCACTTAAAAAAAAAAAAAAAGTTCTGAAAACTTACAAGGACTTTCCACGGATATAATACTTTGGAGTCTACAGGTATTTAAAACCTATTCATCCACAGATTGGGTTACTTCCTTGGCTCATGGCTGGCTGTGTCATTCAGTCATGAGATACAGGAGGCATCAGGGGTACAACAATGAGTAAGAGATAAGGTCCCATTCCTTAAAGAGCATCCAGTCAGGACAGAGAGGAAGACACACGCTCTCACCCAGGGTGACCCCGCTGTGACAGAGTCAGACGTGTGTGTCGCTAGGAAAGAGCTCAGCAGAAGCACCCAGACCAGGGAGCTCAGAGATGATTTCGAGGAAAGTGGCCGTTATTGTCCGGTAGGCCTCGGCCTGGCCTACAGAGGGCACACAGATCTCATCACATCTAAAGAGGCACAAACCTCTGTGCTTGAATGACCCTCCTCAGCGAGACTCTGCAGTCCAGCCACGGGAGAACAGACAGGTTGATTCAGACATTGGCAGAAGAGCAGTTCAAATGTTGGGCCGTAAAACTAACTTGATCAGACAAGTCCGTCAACACAAAAAGGAGCTGATGACCAGCACAGGGGTCCAGGAGCAGGGGGTCTCTAAGACCCGAATGAGAGAACGAGATACACTGCTCACAAAAATTAGGGGATCAGGGAACGTGCAGATACCCTAATACTTTCAGTCTTCGGTATGGTGCATTTCCACCAATGAAATCAAAGTTGGTTTGCATCTCATTTGCATAATTGAACAACTTTCTTTGACTTGTCCTTTGCTTTTCTGATCTTCTTGTTTAATAAAAAAAAATCAAATGCTTTTCTTTTATTGCTTCATATTCACTTTGAAATATCATCTAATTTTTGTGAGCAGTGTATTTGAATGCAATGTTGTAGAAACGGAACAACTTCAGGTGATGACAGGACCCAAGGTGTGGCTTGTGGGGCGTATGGCTGAAAGGGAGCCAGGGACAGAGGTCACCAGAGGTGAAAAGGTCACTGTCAGGTGAAGTGAGGAGGCTTGGGCTTCACAAATGGATTTTTCTATTTGACCTAATGATTCTTTATCTAGGAAAATACTACTTTGAAGAGTTTTTAATGACCTTAAAAAGAGGTGCATCCCACAATTATTGTGACTGCAATGAGAAGCACAGAATAAGCAGGATTTTCGGTGCATGTAAGTTATAAACACATTGTTGGGCAAATAAGTTTGTAAAATATGATTTTTTAAGTTTGCTCACTTTGTTAAAAATGGCGCTGGGCAGTGCCAGGCATGTGTCTGCGAAATTGCTAATTACTTTCCTGCTAGAGAAGGGCCATTGTTATGCTAATATATGCTAGAGGCAGGGTTTCAGGCCAAAAAGTTTTGAAAAGAGCAGAGAAGGAGAAGAAGAAGAAGAAGAGAAGCCATTTTTACAGAGTAAGAGCAAAGAGAGAGGAGCCAGGATGGCAGGGTGCTAAAGGAGAAGCCAGTTTTGCTGAGTAAGAAGCCATGTTGGCAGATGGGGGACCAGAGGTGACTGAGACTGGTGGGGGCCCTTGATTCCAGGAAAAACTGGAGGAGATTCTCCTGGTTGTGGAACCGGATCATGTGTCAGGGTTTGGGAGCCCTGTGTGTGTTGCTCGTATGCCAGTATGAGAGTTGAATAAAGGAATGGCCCACCAGTTTTCGGCTCCACTGTTTCTTTACCATCTGCCCGAATCCAATGGGAACCTGCATGTGCCTGGCAGCGACAGCGATGGCCGTGACTACTGGCCATACACACATGTAGGAACCGGAGCAGAGATGTTGCTACTTTGAACTTCGTTTCTATATTTCTATCTTCATCCTTTGATTACGTCTGGATTTGCTGACAGCGATGCCATCGATGACAGTACAAAGTACCAAACTGCTAACGAATAAGCGTTCCAATTATTTAGCAATTGTTCTAGCTCCCCGGAGGGGCGCTCTGCCCCTCCCCCTCTGACTACCCGGCTCAGGCTTCAGCAACGGCCCACAGAGAGCGACACGAGTCAGCCTAACTCCTGCATACAAGCAGAGCCTCCAGCCTCGGCATGACCTGTCCCACGTTTGCCAGGGAAGACAAGAAGACAATCGTTCCTATTTCCTGAATAATGAAAGTAAGACTTCAGCTTACAAAACAAAACAGTCTAACAAAGGACAGGTCACTATGCTATAAAGGTGACATTTACGAGCAGATTCCACATCTATAAAGTCATGGCCTAAAAATAAAAATCATTTTTTTTCCCCCCCAGCAGAATTTCAAATTTCACAGCCTATGTTTTCTTGACTTTTCTGTTCTGGTGACTGCTGGTAATAAGGAGTGTTACAGAAGAGGGTGGCTAGGGAAGAACTGTTAGACACAGGGACCTAATCCTGACATTTCTGTCCCAAGCCCCACCTCTGGGTACATATCCTCTTAGACACCACACTGGTTCATAGAACCCTGAACATAACACTTTTGATCCCAGCATGACGTGGCTCCACAGGCCGATGGGAGGTCCACCCAGCGACTAGAGGTGCAGCAAAGCACACGAGCCAATGCAAAGATCCCGCACAACTGTGCTCTGTGGCTCACAGAATGAGTCTCATGACGAAAGTTCTGTTAACTATAAACGTGAAACAGAGCTCAAGAATTAAAGCATCATCTTCAGACACGTTATTTGGTAATATCTTCAGGGGCTTCAGAGGTACCACTGGAAATGCACGTCCAGGAACTTGAATGTCCAATCAGTTTATTAGTAGAGTCACATGAAAGAAATGGCTAATTGCTATTAGTACAAACACACAGGGGAAATATAATGTAGTTTAGGTCTGAGTTTTTATTTTGGCTTAAAGTTTATACTATAAGGATGTGAGCATTTCTTTAAATGTCATTTTGCCACCACTTTTGTACTGGGCACACCACTTCAATATATCTTTTTAATTAAAAACACGCAGACACACACACACATACACACACTTCTGTTCAAATAAATGACCTCCATAAAGTCACTGACATGGAAATACAGAACACACCACTATAGCCTCACTGGCGGTGGTGCAGTAGAGTGAGTGTGGGCCCAGGACACAGAGGGCCCAGTTTGAAACCTCAAGGTTTCCAGGCTAGAGTGCAGGCTCATCGGCTTGAGCATGGGGTCGCCAGCTTGAGTGTGGGTTTATCGGCATGGTCCCAAGGTCACTAGCTTGCGTCCAAGGTTGTTGGCTTGAAGCCCAAGGTCTCTGGCCTGAACCCAAAGTCGCTGGCTTGAGCAAGGGGTCGCTGACCGAACCTGAGCCCTCCCCCCACCTCGGTCAGGGCTTCCCATATAAGAAGCAAAAAATAAATTAAAAACTGAAATAAAAAAATTAAGTGAAGAAACTACAAACTGAAGCTTCTTATCTCTCATCTCTCTCCCCTGCCCCTTTCTCTCCCTCCTTAAAAAAAAAAAAGTATATCTATAAAACATATAAGTAGAGCATAAAAGGTTTGACTTGTTCCTTCAGAGCTATACATAAGAAATGGGATTAGATAAATTCATCAAAGGAGTTCAGTTTGTAAATAAATAAATGGCTACAGATGTCCCTGTGAAAAAGAGGAACTGCTTACACGAGCACCCGACAGGCCCAGCACCTGACTGATTCCGTAAGGAAAACCGTCTGGGACTCAGAAGTGTCTCTTTTAGAGAACTCAGGTATACTGATAACACAGCTGCTCTTTTTATGATGGGGCATGCTATTATTTTTACGTAACTGTAACTACACAGAAGTACACAGACACAAAAAGATCTTCTATTTTTACGTTACATTCTTAGAATCTATAGAAATGTACCTTGGTTTAGTTATATATTTTAAGAAAATACTTACTAAGCAGCCACTATATATCAGCTACTATGTGAGGTCTTAGGGATGTGTTTTCTGTCGAAGGTTTCTTGTCATAAATGAGTGTAAACATGCAAAGAGTTTTTCGGTAACATCTATCGATGAGGTAGCGAGGCCTCCAATGAGGAACAGGGTGGTGGCTACCCCAGACCCTTCCCCATGGCGCCATCCTCACTACCTAAACTGAGAAATAGCCAGATGACTACATTTGAAAGGGCAAAGCTTTAGACTTTCCTTCCTACCCCCTCCACGCAAAAGAAAGCTCCTAAAATGCCAACAGTGTGAAAAAAAAACAACCTCTCCAACAATTACAATTATTTGGCATCAAAAAGAATTCCTGTGGCTGATCTGATTCATCCGAAATGCACTCACATCTCTCCCACTTCATGTTTTCCCTCTCCGAGTTTATTCTGTCTCGGTCTGAGGCTAGAGCATGTGAGGCTCTGCGATGCTGAGAAAGGGGGTGGGTTTCCTGGTTGGCAGACCTCATTCGCCCGGCTGTGACTCTTTGAACAAGAGCACTGACAGTGAACTCCACTTTCAAGGTGCTGAACTTGAAGAATTCCTGTTTGCTGGGCCGGGTTGTGTAACTGTTATTTTCATGTTAATTGCCACAAGTGAGTGGGAAGGCATTTGGAAGATGTCCCTCCCTTGGCTTTGAAACAAGGTGACTAGAAAAGAAACGAACGCATGGGCCAGCTTTTCGAGACATCCATGTACCTCTCTGCAGAAAGACCGAAATACACTGTGACCGTCGGCCTCACACTTCCCTCTCTAACTCGCCCAGACTCACTAGGCCCCACCCCCCTAACCCCCTACCCCCACCCTTGAGGACACAACAACCTTCTCTCTGGCTGCAACATGCAGGAGGCCTAGGAAGAATTCATTTGCTAGTACTTTGGCTTTTAGCTTCTGTCTCGTCTTTTCCTAAGCCATCCTTGTATCGCTATGATTATTAACTTAAAAAAAAAATCTTCCAAATGCTTCCTTTGTGCATAGATTGGAAGTGATTAATCAATACATGCATGTCCTGGCCCTCATAAAACTGGACATCTAACAGGGAATAAAAAAATTATACGGGCGATTATTCTAAAGCATCATGAGTTTTATGGTATAAAAGTTGCAAGTGCTACTACGGAAGCAAAAAGCAGGCAGACAGACTCCTCACGGGGTCAGGGGAGGGAGCCACAGGCTGAGAGTCCTGTTCCTAAGCGGCTTGCCCACGTGACTCTAGTCTGTGTAACGATGTGGGTGAGATGGGGTTTTTTTTTCCTTCTCTAAGAAATGGGACTCTAAAAAGCACTCTTATTAAAATTATAACAATTTATGGAATTTTAAATAACAATGAAAAGTTAATTTGCAAAAACATAATTGGGATTATCTTTCAAATATTCATTCCAGTACAGTTTCTGACATGAAAAAATTGGAAACAAGCTAAATGAATAGCAATCAGGAACTGGGTAAATTAAATTCAAGGTACCTCCTTATTACTGCACAGCAAGCAGAAATTTAAAAAGAATGTTCGAGAAGATGGCTTCATGATACAGAATCATATTCAAGCATGTTGTCAAGGGGGTGAAAATGCAGGTTACAGAACAGCCAGGTACACAGTAAGACCTCATTTCTGTTAAAAAAAAAATAGGAAGAGCCCTGGCTGGTTGGTTCGGTGGTAATGTCAGCCCAATGTGTGGAAGTCCCGGGTTTGATTCTCCACCCCTCCCCCTCTCCTTCCTCTCTCTCTCTCTCTTCCCCTCCCGTAGCCAAGGCTCCATTGGAACAGAGTTGGCCCGGGCACTGAGGATGGCTCCATGGCCTCTGCCTCAGGTGCTAGAATGGCTCCGGTTGCAGCAGAGCAACACCCCAGATGGGCAGAGCATCCATGTAACTCTCCACAGAAAGATACTCGTGGGCATGCTGGGTGGATCCCAGTCGGTAGCATGAGGGAATCTGTCTCTCTGCCTCCCCACTTCTCACTTCAGAAAAATACAAAAAAAAAAAAAAAAAAATAGGGAGAGAAGCACAGAACAGCCTGTGAAGACTCACACCACCAGTTCAGAGTGGTTAAATTAGGTTTGCAAAAGTGTAAGAACTTTTTGCTTGTCTAAACTTTATACAGTTAGCATCTGTTTCTTCCATACAGTTTTTAAAGAATTTTTGTTCTTGTTGTTAAACAAAGTCCTCCAATGACGCCCCAGTCATCTGCCAAACACAGTCCAAAGCTCCTTGTCCTGACCATAAGCCAGCGGTCACCTACCATGACATTCTGGTCGCCAGCCACCAGAGCTGGCCCTCCTCAGCACTGCACCTGGATGTGACTTGGAGGAGTACCCGCTCTGGGTGGGCTTGGCAAGCAGGTGGCACGTCTGTGTAACAAAGGGCTCTGTCGCCGTTCCCTGGGATGGCACTGCCAGTGCTGAGCCCCAAGGAACACCGGTTGGAGTCCCCTCCCTGGCACCATGCAGCGCGCACAGCCCACTCGACCATGAGCTGGCGCAAGGCAGGCGGACGCTCCCTTGCTCGCACAGTGCTTCCGCGACCTTTCGAATGACTATCACAGAAATGACTGAGTTGAATGTAAATTGTACATTACTATTTTGCTTCCTCCCCACTCAAAATGCCATCTTCACAAGGCCAGGGGCCATGAATTATTCAACTGTCAAAGTGACTACGGCATTTGGTACCCAACATTCTCTCGATAAAGGCCTGTTGAATAAATGAATAAAGCTGTGCGAATGTTCATCAGCAGAAAATAAAAGTTAAAAAAAAATTTCTTTTGACATTTTTCCAAAACATGTATATTTCTTTTTTTTTTTTTTTTTTTTTTCCGAAGCTGGAAATGGGGAGAGACAGTCAGACAGACTCCCACATGCGCCCGACCGGGATCCACCCGGCTCACCCACCAGGGGCGACGCTCTGACCACCAGGGGTCGATGCTCTGCCCCTCCGGGGCATCGCTCTGCCGCAACCAGAGCCACTCTAGCGCCTGGGGCAGAGGCCAAGGAGCCATCCCCAGCACCTGGGCCATCTTTGCTCCAATGGAGCCTTGGCTACGGGAGGGGAAGAGAGAGACAGAGAGGAAGGAGGGGGGGCGGGGGTGGAGAAGCAAATGGGCGCTTCTCCTATGTGCCCTGGCCGGGAATCAAACCCAGGTCCCCCGCACGCCAGGCCGACGCTCTACCGCTGAGCCAACCAGCCAGGGCCACATGTATATTTCTTGACCAAAGCTGCTTATACACAAATACAATGGCCTAATAGGGCCATGTGCTGTGTAAACGAATGTGAAAATTCTCTCTTTTGGCTGCGGCGCAGTTTCAGACTCTAAGGCCCTGATGACAACTGTGGTTCTCGTCTACAGCTAACACACTCTGGGACTCAGAAATAACCAACTTCTCCAGCGGTCGCTGCCAAGGAAACTGAAGCTGGCACCCCAGACTGGTTGGGAGAAGTACTTTTCCCTCTATTGAAATGAACAGTAATTGTTTAGATGTCGAAGTCATTCCGTGCCTGTAAGCAAAGAACGGAACAGCTCGGCAAGCAAATAAAATGTAAATTCATAATCTGACGAATTGCTCACACGGCGCAGCCCCGAAGTCTTCAGACCTGCACCCTGGAGTTAAGTGATCTGATCCTGCCGTTTGCGCTCTGGGCCGTCTCAGCAGCGGGTCTCCTCTGCTGCCCGCAGACGCCGGCGAATTAACATGCCCACATGTCACCGATACACACACACATCTAGTCCCTTTTCTCTGATTAAAAGTTCTATTTTAAAATATGACAAATGGCTTTAAGAAAAAAAAAATGTTCCAGTTAAGGCTCAGAACACATTGCAGAGACTCAGAACACAGGCATGGAAAAATACCTTCTCCACTTTGATTCTTTTCAATTAGGATTTTTCTTAAAGACTTTTCGGCCTGGCGGAAAGATACGGTTTCTGCCTGCGCCCGAGATAAGGTCACTGGAACAGAAGTCCTCACGGAGCCCGCCCAGAGCCCACACCCGCGCCGGCTGCCCCGTGATCAATGCTTTGGAGATCCAACAGTCCTCTCTCCTATTTTATTAAAAGCACGGAGAGCCGAACAGGTTTCGTTCAAAGGCCACTGGTTTTAAAGTTTCTTATGTCCCGCATCCAACCAAACCGACAGGTTAGAATAATGAGGTTTTCGCAGGAACATTTTACCGACCCAAATTAAAGCTCCGAGCGCTCCCACGCTTTACAGAAAGGGGCTAACGGGAGCATCTGCTCCGGGCGCCTAATGGGGAGAGAAAGACAGACACAACGGCATCTGAGGACCGGGCCAGGAAACGGAGCTAAAAGTTTCTACCTCTACCTAACGACTAGTTAAAATGCTGGCAGGTAAGAGCACGCTCAGAACGGGGCAGATGTCAGCCTGGAAGCAGGAATTCCCCCACGGAGTGGCATGCACAGCCGCCTCCCACAGGCTGGTGGTGTCTTCCAGAAGCTTCCCTGGGTTTTTCAATTATGGTTCTGCATAAACCTGACCGTATCTTTTACATGCCGGGAATTTATGTTTTAAGGGTATCTGTGGTAAGCACTGTATAAACGATTGATTAAACCAAGGAATGCATTTATAATTGGGATATGTGTTCCTATAGTCCATCCTGGTAGCTAGGAGTCATTGGAAACCTTTGCCAAGTTGATACAATGACTTAACATATACTTTCCATATGGGAACAGGCAAAGGGAATTTTAATATACTAACTTTGTTGAACAGTATTGTGTGAATTTGGGTCATTTAAAAAAAAAAACTGTAATAGTAAAAAAAAGTTGAGCAATGCATTGCCCTAAATCAAGTATTTCTGATAGAAAAAAATATCCCTCTTAACAAATGTGCACAATATTCCATTGGAAAGGCTTGGAAAATTATCTCTGGGTTTTCTATAACCTCTATAAGCTTAAACTTTCTTTAGATTTTTGAACTCTAGGTAGATTTGAACTGGAAAAAAATAGTTTAAAAAAATGACTGTATAAACTCTTTTACCAATATATTAAAGTTACAAGAAGGTGGTGAACAGAATGACATGAAACATGATTCAAAGTAATTGCCCCCCAAAAAAGTGCTTCCAAAAAAACTGTTTCAGAAAAACGCCAATTTGCAAAATGAAGAGTGTGCCAGTATTTGGCCTCTGCTGAAAATGTGATTGCCTTGCCTTTCTGTGCCAGCGAATTCTCCTCTATAATTCCAGCAAATGGTGTTACAGTGATGTTCAACTTCAGCCATTATGGATCCTAAATGAATCTCCTATTGTTTCAATTTAGCTCTGAATGGTTGATATTAGGGACAAAAGATTTTCACTTGGACACTCTTGCAGAATTTATCAGAATATCACTTTATAAACGTGTCTGTGTTATAATATCGTTTTATAAACTGCTGTGGGTTTAGAATCTTTTATTCATTGTTCCTGTGGTCCGAAAAAGAAAATGAACAAAGATGGTGTAAGCTCACTGAGATTTAAAACTAATGCTTTCCATTGTTTATATGCAGGCATCTGAAAAGTCAACTTTCAGTAAAAAATAGGATCGCCAGCCTCAATAACAAACCATTTTCTTAATTTCCAAAGTGTGTGTGTATATATATAATATATATTATATTATATTATATACTGTATATATATAATATATATGACAGCAAACATCAACTTTTCAAAGACGTTAGAGAATTTGCAAACCAGGAGCCAATGTTCCCTTTTATAAAGGTGGGTTTACAATTCAGTTCAGGATATATTTCCTGAGCACCTACTGGGTTCCAGATACTAGGGCAGTGGTTCCCAACCCCCGGGCCGTGGACCAGTACCGGTCCATGGGCCATTTGGTACCAGTCTGCAGAGAAAGAATAAATAACTTACATTATTTCCATTTTATTTATATTTAAGTCTGAAAGATGTTTTAAATTTAAAAAATGACCAGGCCCTGGCCGGTTGGCTCAGCAGTAGAGCGTTGGCCTGGCGTGCGGGGGACCCGGGTTCGATTCCCGGCCAGGGCACATAGGAGACGTGCCCATTTGCTTCTCCACCCCCACCCCCTCTCCTTCTTCTCTGTCTCTCTCTTCCCCTCCCGCAGCCAAGGCTCCATTGGAGCAAAGATGGCCCGGGCGCTGGGGATGGCTCCTTGGCCTCTGCCCCAGGCGCTAGAGTGGCTCTGGTCGCAGCAGAGTGATGCCCCGGAGGGGCAGAGCATCGCCCCCTGGTGGTCAGAGCGTTGCCCCTGGTGGGTGTGCTGGGTGGATCCCGGTCGGGCGCATGCGGGAGTCTGTCTGACTGTTCTCTCCCCGTTTCCAGCTTCAGGAGAAAAAAAACAAAAATGACCAGATTCCCTCTGTTGCATCCGTCTAAGACTCACTCTTGACACTTGTCTCGTAAGTTCGACAATTATATTTAAAAATACCACAGTTTTTACGCCGGTCGCATAATTTTATTTTGTGCATTTATTTGTCCCACCCTAAAGGCCGGTCCATGAAAATATTTTCTGACATTAAACTGGTCCGTGGCCCAAAAAAAGGTTGGGGACCACTGTTCTAGGGTATGAGCAAGAAAAAGAGGAGACTCTAGCTATCAATTCAGGGGCTTATAAAAATTTTTAGGAAGCACACACATACCCAGATCATTTCAAAAAATGTAAAAAAAAAAAAAAAGTGTCACAGTATTGTCGTGAAAGAGGAGCCCACGGAGCTCCCGGATGTGAGGCACAGTCAGGTGGCCTTTTGGAACAGGGCAGGGCAGCACGGGGTCAGCCGGCTCACGGACAGAGGGTGGCCGGGAGATAAGCAGGGAAGGAGGTGGGCGGAGCTGGCTGTGGTCGGAAGCAAGAACATGGGGCCAGCAACAGAGGCAGCACCCGTGGAAAATGCGGCTCTCAGCTACTTACTGCAGAGAGGAGAGCAGCAGGAATAAGCTCAGAATGAACCGGGTCGGGGAGCCTTATATTATTCATGTCACAGACCGGTCCCCGGGAGGGTGGAGGATGTCTGCGCAGGGGTGGGGACAATGTTCTCCATGAGGTGAGCCATTCATTCTTCTGAGGAGACGAGACAGGAAGTTAGGATCACAGGCTAGAGGAGCAGTTAAGAGGCTAGGATGACAGTCAATAAGTTGAATAATAATATACTAAATAGCCCTGGTGTGTGTGTGTGTGTGTGTGTGTGTGTGTGTGTGTGTGTGTGGTGGCGAGGTTGGGGGAAGTGGAGAGGTTGGGAGTGGTCCACACACCAGGCCAGGTAATAAGGGGTGCATTGTCTGAGAAAAGTTTCCAAATGATCATAAAACTGCCTAAAAGTCAGTTTGATTTTTCTTATCACCATGGGCCACGAATTGTGAGCAATGTCAGTGATGAAGCATGACCCCCTCCACTGAGGCGACCACGCCCACCACCCCGGACTCCTGGGGCGCCCCGGCCGGCCAAGCACTTCTGTGCTGGGGTCCCGCCGTCAGTCTGGGGATGACAGAGGCGAAGACCAGGTGGTGAGCCGGAGCTACTCATCCCAGGAGATAAGCACAGACCTCACCGCCAACTCACAACACACTTTCTGCAAATCCGTCCCCCACCAGTCACACCACGAAATCCAGGAGGGGAGCCCCCGGGTCTCCCAGACCCTGAGAGAACACGGCATCCCTGCTGAGAGCAGGGCCAGCATCCCACGGCTCGCCACAGGGACCCCTTCCGGACCTGATCCACAGGGCGGCCGTGATCCTATGTCAACACCGCCGTGACAACCCACAGTCCTCCCTCTGAGAGGACACCGGGCCACAAGTGCATGGACGCTTTCACTGTCTGTCTGCTTGGCACCCACACGAGCTAAGGCGATGGAGAGTGTAAATGCAACTGCTCCAGGGGGGGGGGGGGCAGTCACTGCGAGGAGAGGGGGCCCATCCCAGAGTCAGAGCCGGATGGGGAGGAGTGTTCTTGTGGAGAAAGGCGGTGGAATGAGTGAGGCCTGGAGCCAGGCCGTGTCCCCAGCAGCTCCGTGGGTCCCCAGACTCCAGGCTTCCCACTCCGTCTGCCACGCTTCCATTGCACCAGGCCGGGGGAAGGGGCTCAAGCCTGGAGTTAAGTTGCTTTTTAAGAAAAAATAAAAATGAAATGGCTTTATTTCTTTCGCTCCTAACTTTCTGGGACTGAACTTCCCACCAGCCGCCGTCCGCCGTGTAAGGCGTTCCGGGGAGCGCTCGCATGGAGCCCGGGGTGCTTGCTCTGGGGCCGCCCACCCGGTACCCCCGGCCTCGACCTGACGCCGCCGGGTGCACCGTCAGCATTCTCGCAACTACCCTTTCTGGCCTTTTCAGTGTAATAATTATCTCTGGGTGTGACACGCTTCTACCATTACCGCAAGGTAACTGAAAAGAGTTTCACTTTAAAATGAACACTAGCCAACACTTCGATAGCACCTACTGCGTGCCAGGCCCTGTTCTGATGCCTCTTAACTCGTTCAAGCCTGCGGATAATCGTATAAAGCAAATCGCGTTATGACCCTCGTTTTTAAAGCAGCAGAAGGAAGTTACGGCTCAGAGGGGTTCGATGACGGCAGCGAAATCACAGCGCCGGCAAGGGAGTGCACACAGGACGGAAATCCAGGGCAGCCTCGCTCTGAAACCCACATACCATTCATCTTGGCAAAAGCACGAGGAGTAGGCCCTGGCCGGTTTGCTCAATGGTAGAGCGTCGGCCTGGCGTGCGGAGGTCCCGGGTTCGATTCCCGGCCAGGGCACACAGGAGAGGCGTCCATCTGCCTCTCCGCCCCCCCCCTCTCCTTCCTCTCTGTCTCTTTCTTCCCGTCCCGCAGCTGAGGCTCCACTGGAGCAGGGATGGCCCGGGCACTGGGGATGGCTCCTTGGCCTCTGCCCCAGGTGCTAGAGTGGCTCTGGTCGTGGCAAGGCAATGCCCCGGAGGGGCAGAGCATCGCCCCCTGGTGGGCAGGGAGTCGCCCCTGGTGGGCGTGCCGGGTGGATCCCGGTCAGGCGCATGCGGGAGTCTGTCTGACTGTCTCTCCCGGTTTCCAGCTTCGGAAAAATAGAAAAAAAAAAAACACGAGGAGCAAGACATGTGCGAGCTAGCCGCTGGTACGGCTGCCTCTGCTGGGGCTGGATTCCTCCAGCACAACAAACAGGATCACAGCCTTGCCCCCCGGCTCCGGGAGCCTGGAGGCCGGGCTCTGCCTCTGCAGGCTACAGCCTGCCCTGCACACCTGCCTGCCCAGGTGCCGACTCTCGAAGACGGCGGCGATGACAGCCGCGATCACTTAGCAAGTGCATACAAAGAACCAGACACAGGGCTAATGCCCTCCGCCTCCATTCTCTCAGGTAAGCCACACACAGCAATTCTGGAAGGTGGGTGCCATGTAACCCCTGCCCGAGAGAGGAAAGACGGAGGCAGGGCAGGCTGACCAGCTTCCCGGGGGCGCACCGCTAAGGGGCAGAGCCTGGCACGGAGCTGGGCAATGCCAACCGTGAAGCCTCATTTCTTTGTTTGAATTTAAATCCAGTCTCCATGTGGCTTCTTCTTTATATCCTTAGTTGTTGCAGTTCCGTTCAGCTAGTCCTCAGCTGGTTCTCCAGGTTGACCACTCTATAAGGTGGCTATAATCTGATGTGACCCGGAAGTTCCAAAGCCTAATTTCTTACTGTTATTGCCTTCCCTCCTATACACTGCTATCAGAAGCATGCCCGCTACGGGGCCAGTAATGCAGGAAATACAATCTAACAAGGTCTCCAGATCTGCCTGGGAAATGAGATGCCATTTTTTCACTAAACAGTATCGATTTATGATAAGGAATATTACCATCACTGAGGAGTGAGACCCTTGACTGATGATGGTTTATGCTATGATTATACGTACACACACAGGACCACCAATAAAGCCCAAGAATGGGAACACATAAACCGACGTCTATAAATTATCTAAAATGCTAAAGTCATGCCCAAACCCTGTCTCTTACACAAATCCTAATGAAGACATTAAGGGAAAAGACCGTATGTATAAGGAATAAACAGAAGCAGCATTTATTACATTAGTTTGGGGCCATTTCCTGATGTTTGGCTGTGATTTTATTACCTAATCCTATTAAAAATCAAAGCAAAGACATCCTAATGAAAGCTCTAGCATGTTCTATGGCATGAGCTTCCTTCCTCACTGACCTCTAGTGACCCGAGGTGGGCAGGTGTTCAGGGGGCCACTGCCCTGCCTACTGCCTCATCCTTGCAAACCGCGGCCCCGCAGAAAAGCCGTCCCGGGGCTGGCCCCTCCCCTGATGGGCGGGTCTCTCTCGTCCAGAACCCAGACAGCCATGCAGTGAGAAACCCCCCTTGCCTGGGAACCCGGACATCCAGGTCCGATGCCTCCCTGCTCTCGAGACCAGCCATTCAAAGTGTTTCCTCTGCTTCTCTCTGACCAGAAGTGCTTCCCTACGGCCGACCTCGCCTCACCTCCTACTCTGAGCATCCGGCATGGTCTACGTCTAGGACCACCTGGTCACGACACAAATCTCTGGGTAAAGTGCACGGACTTAGTTCATGTGTCCCCCTAAGACCCAAATTAGCTAAAAAACACCAAATGCTTTCACTGATTTTATATATATATATTATATATATAATATAATAAGTATATATATACTATTATAAAACTGTGTGTGTGTGTGTGTGTGTGTATATATATATATATATATATATATATATATATATATAAACTGTGTGAAAAGGTCAGCTTCAGTGTTATATTATAAGTTATATGAAGGCAGGTACCTGCCTTCAATTCTCAGGACAGCTCTCTCAGCTGTGAAATGGGCATGAAAATCAATCAACCTCCCCGGTTTTCTTGTGACAATTAAAATAAATGTATTCATCCCAGTACATGAATAAACGTCACCCTCGCGTTCACCCCATGGTGACTTCACCGACATGCTAATCAAAGCATCAAGTCGTATGCAAGAACTCCGCGTTGTGAGGCACGTGAAGGGCACAGCATCAGAGATAAGCAAGCCAGTGACTCTTCCCTCATCGTGGTGGGGGGGGGGTGTGTGTGGAAACACCGCAAGCCACGCCCCGGAATCTAAGCTTGTGCAAACTGCGAGGGGATGCAGGGTGGCTCAGTAGGAATTTCTAAGGCTTAATACCAACTTAATGTTTTTCAGTGAAACCTGCAATGGCAGAGGCTAAGCAGGCAGGGGAGTTTTGGCGTCTAGCTGGCACTGTCTTATTACAGAGGCGTCCTGTACCAGTTAGTTCCCAAGCGGCTGATCGCCACGATGACCCAAGTTCTCCCCTACTCTTGTGCAAGCAGGGTGTGGGGCTCAGGCTTCCTGTGGGCGTCAGTGCTGACTGTGCAGAGAACATCCCCAGGGGAGAAAGTCAAGAGCTGATAAGAAGGTCAAGAAGATCACAGGGGAAAGAAAGGGAGAAAGACAAGTCAGGTCAGTGTTATTTAAAATGGAAGACAGAAAAATCCATGCTTGCCTTCTCCTTCTCCTCCACCCGACAAAACCCGCCTGCTGGTCTACTCAGCTCAACCTCTGCTTTCCAAACTCGTTAGGCTTAAAAGAAATAATAATAATAAGTGACCTAAGCCTGGCTCTGGGTCCTCATGATCTCTTCTTTATTTTTTACTTCTTACCATTCTTTGTGTACGGGACAAAGGGAGCCAGCCACGACTGTCGCTGGTGGTGCCCTACGCCTGCCTTCTGTGATTTTTCCGAACAGCCACGGCATCTACCACCGTGACCTTACAATTTGTTGTTCATCTTTCAAGGATGCTTCCAGCAGTGGGGGCCACAGAAATGAACAAGAAAGGGTGTGTCTTCTCATAGGGATAAGTGAGAAATCAACATGTTCCCCCTACCCCAAGTGCCTGGAAACTTCACCAGGGGGTCACGCCCACCCCTGATACCTGGTAGCTGACAGATTACAAACAGAAATAGACAGGAGCCACCTTCTTTTTTGCACATCAACCTTTTTTTCTATTTATGGTCATTTCAATTGGTTCATCTGTTTTCTCACACATGGTTTGTATTATACCTTTATTTACTTACATTTTTTGCTTTTAGCTTGGCATTGTTCTCATTTACTGGCAAAGTGCCGTGTTATTCATTACTTTTTCTTATGTGTAAATAATTTTTTTTAAATTAAAGACAGGGGAAAAAAAACAGATGTAAAGACATAGTTACAAAAAAAAAAGAGAGCTATAAAATTTCCAGTAAATGGTAATAAAAAATAAAAAAAAAGAAAAGAAAACTGCATAGAGGATGTAGTAACTATACGGCTGACCTACAATTTCATCAAAATGACTAGTGAGCCACAAAATTGTAACCCCAGGAGGCTGAGATGTATGGAAAGAATGAAGATTCCACAAGGAGGCACTTGTTTTTTATCTTGTGACCCTAGTTTGTATGTCATGACCAGGCTCAGTTTTCTGCCTTGACTGGAGCATTAGCTCGCGGTTACCATTTGGAAATCCTGGGATGTAGGTAAGGCGACTATTTCTACCTCCATTTTAGAGGGTCGCGGTGGGTGGAGGGGAGTTGAGGCTACTCGCTTGCCCAAAGAGTCATGCAGAGGCCCGGACTGAGACCCACACTTTCAAACTTCAAGCCCATACCGCTTCCTACCTGTCAGATACCAATTTCTGTCAAGGCCTGTTGCTGGGCAGTCACCCTGCACCAAGCACATCTTCGCATGTTGTGACCCACACAGGTACGGATTACCTGAGCCAGGAACCTGTGCCCAGTTCCCTCTGGTGCCCAAACTCAACCAGTACACTGCCCTGCAATATCCCAGCCACGGGCATTCTCGGAGTGCGTTACGTTTATGTAACATTATCACAAATCAAGCAACAGCCAAATTAAAACCTTCTCAGATAAAAGATATGTTTTTAAAAATGGGAAAATAGGGAAGTTTTGTGTCTTTCAGAAGTGTTATTGATAAAAATTGGCAAGAGACATAAAGCCTGTTTGTTCTTGTGCTTTGATGATGATTAATGAACTCTTTTTTGGAGAGGCAAGATTTGCACTTGGCATTCATATTATAAATTTTTCTCATCTCAGTTGCTTCTCTTTAGGTGGGAAAAGGGGTTACATAATGCAGTGATTAATGAGATGTCATGAATGTTAATTTGGTCCCAGATAGAGAATATTTCTCTCTCTCTCTCTCTCTCTCTCTCTCTCTCAAATCTAGATGCTTCACCAAAATTAATTTTAGGTCACACAACAAATATGAGTAAAGTGCTAATTCAAGTTGAAAATACATCATATGCTCAACGGGAGCCCATATGGGTTTTTTTTTCCACTGTCTTCCTGTTTTGCTGGGAAGAAACATCCTGGAACATCTTGGAACAGTCAGGTTCCAAGAAGGTGTTGCCATTTCATTTTTTTCAAAACCATTGGCCAGATCCTGTTCTTGGATGCTGCTTGAATTTAAATGGAAGACACATAACTTTTCCAATATGGGCTCCCCAAAGCATAAGCATTACATGTTTTAAATGGCAAGTTTCTCTCTCTGGGAGTTAAAGGCTATATAATATTAGCAATGGAATAGCAGGTGGTGGTGGAGAACTATATGAATGTTTTCATTTCTCATCCGTCTGATCCTCTCCCTGGGCTCTGAACAAACTGAAAGAGAATTCTCAGTCTCAGGAAGGAAAATTCTGCCCTGAATTGAAGGTTTCACATCTTTCTCCGTGAGGCCATTTTAAATAACAGGAAGCTACCGAAAAAACCCCTCGGTGTCCGGACATCCAAAGGCACGTTCCCTGAACGGATTGGCAGGAGCAGTGCGCCAAGTAGGAAGCCAAAGTCATTACTCCGCCTGCTTGCAGCTGGCTCCCGCAAGAAAGACCGCCTATTAAACACCTAATGTCTTCACGGCCACCACGAAACTTCCTGAAGTCAAGCTGCGAAACGCGAACTTTTCCGCCCTGCTCGGGAAATGAGGCCATACCTGCAGCATCTCTCAGATAAAGCAGAAGTGGAAAATTTTCTTACTTTGATGAGAAAGTGTTAAAACGTACAGAGCTTTGTAAAATAAGAGACCTAAGTCTCAGCTCCAGCAGTAGTAGCTGCATGAATTAAGATGAGAAGAGATTGGTAAAATTAAGGGAGCTGTGTATTTTGCAAAGGGGGAAAAAAAGAGAGCAGTGCAGAGGCTTGGGACGCAAAGTGGAGGACCACAAAACATGTCCTCTTCCAACCTCCAAAGAGGCTTGGGGGAAGGAACCTTCGTGGGTCGCAGTTCACAAACAAAAGGGTTGGAAAAACCTCAACATTAAACAGTTGTGTTTGTTTAAAACAGTCCTCCCCTACTCTGACACAGACCGCCACACTGGGGTAGATTTTATATGAGATAACATGATTTGAGCCAAATATGTGTGCAATAAAGCACAAAATGAAAAGTACAGGATGTAGTATGTTGTTAAACAACCTACAGAAAGGTCAACTTAAATCTTGTAAAATGCTGTACCCATCAACACTTAAAAGATATTTTGATGTTCATTCTGAAATTGCTCACGAAATTTTAATCTACTCCTTCAACAAAAATAAGTAAAATGGTCTGGGTCAAATGCTACATAAATTAAATAAGCCAACTAGAAGTCAGTATTTAACAGAATTCAGAAGGGGAGAATTTTCTAAGCGTGAAAGCAACAACAGTAACAACAAAAACACATATAAAATGCCAATCACTTTGAACACATGCAAATTTAAAACCTTACATAGAAACACGTAACAGACCCAGCCATCCCACCTCTAGGAATATATATCCTAAGAATGTCAAATCACTGATTCAAAAGAAGACATGCACTCCATGTTTATGGCAGCATTGTTCACAATAGCCAAGATCTGGAAATAGCCCAAGTGTCTATCAGTGGATGAGTGGATTAAAAAGCTGTGGTAGGCCCTGGCCGGTTGGCTCAGCGGTAGAGCGTCGGCCTAGCGTGCGGAGGACCTGGGTTCGATTCCCGGCCAGGGCACACAGGAGAAGCACCCATTTGCTTCTCCACCCCTCCGCCACGTTTTCCTCTCTGTCTCTCTCTTCCCCTCCCGCAGCCGGGGCTCCATTGGAGCAAGGATGGCCCGGGCGCTGGGGATGGCTCTGTGGCCTCTGCCCCAGGCGCTAGAGTGGCTCTGGTCGCAACATGGCGACGCCCAGGATGGGCAGAGCATCGCCCCCTGGTGGGCAGAGCTTCGCCCCTGGTGGGCGTGCCGGGTGGATCCCGGTCGGGTGCATGCAGGAGTCTGTCTGACTGTCTCTCCCTGTTTCCAGCTTCAGAAAAATGAAAATAAATAAATAAATAAATAAATAAATAAAAATAAAAAGCTGTGGTACATTTACACAGTGGAATACTACCTGGCTGTGAAAAAGAAGGAAATCTTACTTGTTTGCAACACATGGATGGATCTGGAGATTATTATGCTAAGTGAAATAAGCAGCCAAGCAGATAGACAAATATCATATGATCTCACTTATATGTGGAATCTAATGAACAAAGTGAACTGAGGAACTAAGTAGAGGCAGAGGCGGGGTCACAGAGAGCAGAGGGACAGCTGTCAGAGGGAAGGGGGATGAGGGGATGGGGTCAGAGAAGGTGAAGGGATAAGTAAAATTATATATACCTAACACAGAGATACAGATAACAGGACAGCAAATCCTAGAGGGAAGGGGGGAGGGAGTTAGGGGGAGGGGGGCAAAGGGGGTGTAATGGGGGACATGGGGTGGGGGTGAGGGCGTTATATTGAATGGGACACTTGAATCCGTGTTAACACAATAAATTAAAATTAATAAAAATTAAAAGAAACACATAATAAACCCAAAGTATTTTTCAATAAATATGATAGTGTTAGTATCATATGAAAGCACTACATCCTAAGCAGAAAAATGGGTAATGTACAGATGGATAATTTACAGAACAACACAATAGCTAATGAACATTAAAAAGAATCTGCATTGCTAGAAACCAAGTTAAGTTCATATTATGTTATGAACTACTGTGATACCATGTGAACAGTGGTACACTTTTCTCACGGAATGAATTAAAGCACAAAGAATTATCCTGCCTTGGGAGGTATGAAGTGAGACACAGTCAGACTCAGACATCAATAATGTTGAGGATACAATGCAATGTAATTTTTTTTATTAAGTGAGAGGCAGGGAGGCAGAGAGACAGACTCCCACATGTGCCTGGACTGGGATCCACCCAGAAAGCCTCTAGGGGGCGATGCTCTGCTGATCTGGAGCCGTTGCTCAGCAACTGAGCTATTTTAGCACCTGAGGCAAGGCCATGGTGTCATCCTTAGCACCCAGGGCCAACTTGCTCAAAGGAGCTATGGCTGCCAGAGAGGGTGTGATGGGGGGATAAGCAGATGGGCGCTTCTCCTGTGTGCCCTGACCAGGAATGGAACCTGGGACTCCCACATATCAGGCCAACGCTCTACCGCTGAGCCAACCATCCAGGGCCATAAAATTTCTAGAAGACAATTTAGCAACATATATATCTATAATCAAGGAATTGGTGTTTTGACCAAGGGATTCTTCTCTGACCCAATTTTATATAATAATAATCAGTCAATGGGCATAGAAACCCTTCAAAGTAGTATTTATGATAATAAAAATAAGAAAGACTACCAGCCAATAATAAGCGATGCTGCAACCATTTTCTATTTTTTGGAAGACTTTAATGAATCAAAGAGGATGACCTCTTAGACCAGACCCGGCTGACCATATCACTCCTCTGTTTAAGAGATCCACTCTGCTCTTGAGCAGAAAGTCAAATTTCCTGATGTGAATGAATAAACATCTTGCATGGTTGCCTCTCAACTCCCATCATGCACAGCTCCCCCCCCCCCTCGGACCCCAGCCACACCCTGCTTTCCCGAACTCAGGACCTTGGCTGGGTCTACGGCCATACCACCCTGAACGTGCCCGGATCTCGTCTGATCTCGGAAGCTAAAGCAGGGTCAGGCCTGGTTAGTACTTGGATGGGAGGGAGGACCTTGGCTGGGGCTGTTCCCTCTGCCTGACATACTCTTGTCTCCGTTCGTATCCTGTTGCTCCTCTAACTGTCATCCCGGGTTTCAGTTCAGACATCCTTTCCTGATGCCGCGTACCCTGAAGCACGTGGCCCTTTTCAGCAGAGCCCGTGTCTCCCTGCTGCCACCACCGCTGACCTCAGCCCCGCGAGCCTGTGCACTGTGGTCAGGAAGACCCGTCTTGCTCCTCCTCAAGAACTGAACACCGAGCCTGCAGACTCGCCACATGGTTGAATGAACAAAGGAATAAACCAACAGGCTCATGAAACAGCGTTAAGTGATCAAATCAGAGGACCGAGCTGGAGAGACCAAGGCTGAACAAACATTCCAACGCGGGCATGCGTACCCCCAACAGAGTCCGAGGGGGGGAGACTGTGTAGCAAAATAAAAGGGTAAAGGGGAGTATACAAGGGGAGGGATTACAGGCAATTAGTCCAGAGAACTTTTCTATACTTCCTTAAATTTTTCAAATTGCTAAACTCCAATTTATCAAATAAGGTCAATTGTTATTTTAAAAGAGAAATGTGTGCCGTCTTACCTTTACATTCAGGGGGGGAACAGTGAAACAATATAAATAAAAAGTATGAAATAACACACATGGCATGAAGAATATTTTGACAATAACTAACTACTGTACTTCTGTGACCTCTACTAGAGTTATCCAAAAGAAAACATCCCAAAATAATCTGAAAGTCATCTTCCAGAACTGCCTGATATTAAAAATGTACACATTAATTTAGACAGTTAACTTTAAAAAAAATAATAATAATAATAATTGCACTGTGTGTGAGTTTAATATTTTGACAGCCAGAAATCATTCTTCCCGTTTTTCAGATCGTTAAGCAGAGTGCGTTCTGCGGGGCGTCCCCGCCCAGCGTGTACCAGAACCGACGTCGTCGACAGTTATTGGTTTCAGGACCTCTAATTAGCTGCCTTATCTCTGCTAGGGATTCTTCTGGTGCTCGGTTTTTATCATCCAAATTAATTGAAATACTGTAGCAATTTCAGATTAACCTTTTCAAAATTAAATATGCATAAAATAAAATCACCCACAAAGCTGCTTTATAACACCAGCACTGATGAACTCTGAAAAGCAGACCAGACACACAGCTAATTTGCACTGTGCAGGCCAGATAAACGTCAGGAAATAAGCCTTCCTCTGCCCAAAGCGTGGCACGGGAAGGGTACACAGAGGCCTCTAGAAGAACCAGGTCCCCAGAGCCAAACACGGCCGTGAAGCCCTGGTACCAGCCCCATGCTGTGTGATCTTGGGTAAATTACTTAACCTCTCAGAGCTTTGGCTCCCCTCGACTGAAAAATAGCAGTATCTCCCTCTTAAGCTTTGTGGTAGACAGACCCCAAGATAAACCCCGATAATACTTGCCTCCTGGCATCCAAAGCTTGTTGAATTCCTTCCCCTGAATGCGGGTGAGACCTGGGATTTGCCTCTGGGGAGTATAAACGTGAAGGGATGTCATTTCTGCGATTGTTTCATATAAGGTTTTAAGTTCCATGTTGCTAGGAGACTGCCACCTTCTTGGCTTGCACGCTCTTATGAAGGCAAGCAGCCATGCGTGGGAAGGGGGAGGGGGCTGTGGCTAAGAGCTGAGACAGTCTCAGGCCAACAACCAGCCAGAATTGAGGCCCTCGGTTCAACAGCGCAAAAGGACCCAAATCCTGCCAACAGGTGTTTCAAGGAACTGGGAAGTGTATCCTTCCCCAGTTGAACCTTCAGATGAGACACAGCCCTTGCTGACACCTTTAGTGACTTCTTACGAGAAATCCACAAGCCGAGGACCCCACTATACCGTGCCCAGATTTCTGACCGTGCCCCAGACACTGTGGGATAACAAAACTGTGTGCTGCTTTACGCTGCTAAGCTCACGGCAGCTTGTTACACGGCAAGAGAAAATGAATGAATGGTCATCACCACCACCACCCCTCCCAGAGCACTCACCGTGGGCTCAACCTTGTTGATACATGCCTTACCTGCTGGCTCATTTGACCTTCACAATGACAGCAGGACCTGTGTCTGCTACTATTGCCCTCATTTTAGAGATGACGAAACAGAGGTTATAGAACCAGGAAGCGGAGGGGCAGGACACAAACCCAGATGACCCCCGGCTGGGCCCTCAGGCGAAACCACTGCACAGACCTGCCTCTGGGATTCAAAGTGTCCCATGTCGGTGACAGTACCTAATATAGACAGATGTAAGGAAGGTTTGCCTTCTCTGTCTCTCCTCCTTACTCCTTGTGACCACAGAGGCGGGCTGTGACTTAAAACTTCACTCCTCCGGGGTCGTCTTCCCTGGTTCTCCAACCTCCCCAGCCTGACCCTTCCGGCACAGAGAGCACCTTTCTCCGCATCTACCGGCACCAACCACGCTGTCAGGGCCCATTTCCTCCGTTCTCTAATCTGGTGGACCGACCTGCACTAACACCGGCTTAGGAAATAACAGAGCAAAGGATTGGCCCCTTCTAGAAACACAGTCCCTGAAATCGCCCAAGGAGAACGTCACATGGATATTTTAGGTACAGTGGCGGGGTTATAAGAAGCTATTGGGAGTCAAGAACACTCTGTTTTCTTGCTAATCCTACAAACTAAAGCTGTGGGTAGGCATGCATCTTTGGGGGGGGGGGTTCTGCAGTTTCCATTTCGGGTTTGATCCTCCAGATAGTTGCTCTTTGCTACCAGAAAATTAGCAAGTGAAAGAACCCACCAAGGGGGACAGGGACAAGGCAGGGGAGGCAGAAAACCCGGCCCCCACCAGCCTCTGATACGCATGCGCATTATAAATCTGCTCAGACCAGACTGGCCGATTACCCCGGCTGCAGCCGCTGTCTCAGAGATGGACAAGCCAAGCCAGCTGAAGAAAGACCTTAGTGGGATCTTTGTTACACTTGCCGGGAAGATTTGTTCTGTTTTACCTGGAATTATTCGCACTGGGACCATGGATACTGAGTGTGCCTAGCGGTCCGTTTTGCCTCCAAATGAGACAAACCTGCCCGAGGTGTCCGTCAACAGAAAACCAGCCGCCAAGAAAGGAGGACTGAGGCAGGGAGAGAGGACGCCCTGGTACCGTTTGTGCCCCTGGTCCCCAACTCTGCCCGAAGCCAACGCCCTCCGGACGTCCTGGGTACCTAAGTCAGGAGATGTCTCACCCTTGTCCCTTTTCTCTTAACCTGGCTTGAAAGGCCTTTGTGTCACTGGACAAACGAAAGTATACCGGGTGACATTACAGAACTGAGGTGGCCCAAAGCTAGCAACAGACTGATCGCTTTTATGTAATTAACATCGCAGGTCTCTGTAAACGTACTTTGACTGATGTGCTTCTTAGATCTTTGTCTCCTTGACTCGTGTTCACAACGAAGACTCGTCCATCAGCCGTCCTAGTCAATCACACCATTCAGTGGCATCCACCACACCCTGGTAGGTCACCGGACACCAGGAAGTATTATTTGTCAACATGATTCTGTTTGTACATCTTGTCTTTCCAAGAAAATTCCAAGTCCCTCAAAGACGGGGAAGCCTCCATGCACCTCTAATATCTACCCAGGGGGAAAAAAATGAGTCTCAGGAAAAATATCATCTGTAAAAATGAGAACCCAGAGTAAGCTTGCCTTTTCCTTCAAATTACAATTTTAGACACCAACTTGGTGTGAATGCACTGACAATTGCCAATATGAGTTCGTTTTGACAGAAGTTCCACATCCTGCACTCCGATGTTCTAGCTAATTGGGTCGCCGTTCTCACTATTTGTATATAGAACGACTGTAGTATATATTCATAGGGTTATGGACAATTATGATATTAAGGATGACCTTATCAATGTCCTTTTTCCTGGGATCAGGTGGCTTTTACCTGACTCAAATATTTTTATTTGAAGACAATAATAGTTTTGACTCAACTGGTTCTTCTCATGTATCTTAGTTCAGACTCAACCTCTTAACACAAGGTTATTTGGTTCTCAAGAGGCTGTCGACCCATAAGAAATTTCCGAAGTTTCTGTCTACTTAGCATTACGTGGCATGCATTTTTTTCTTCTGAAATGGAATAGTATTTAATTACCACGCCACAGATATAGGACGCCTAGGCTGTAACTAACACCCAACTTCCAAGTAAGAAATGTTTTATCCATGATAAATGTTAAAAAAAAGCAGCTCACCAAATCTGAGACTTCCTTTTCAGAATTTTTTTCCCCTAAAACCTGACTGATATAGACCTCATCTTCTAAAAACACCATCACTAGAATAACAGAAATGAGAAGTCAGGAACGCACCAATGACCCAGAAGTGGGCTCTGTATATATAGTACTGCGAGTGTTTGATTCAATAATCCCACGCTGTTTCCAACTGAAAGCATCCCCGTGGAGGCCTTCAAACATTCGCCTTGCCCCGTCCCTCAGTGGGAGGTGCCCGAGCGGTGGCAAAGGCTGGCGTGGCAAGGCATAGAAGCTCCTGCCAGGCGGCAGCACCAGCGACCCCTTTGCGACCCTCAGAACGAGACTTGAGAAGGGAGAAATAAATCCTCCCCGCACCGAAAAAGATGTGAGCCGAAGAAGAGCCGAACTAGGGGCGGCGACGTGCCTTTCAGAAAGCTGTCCCCGCGACCAAGGGAACGAGAAAGGCTGTCCTGGAAATAACTACAAGGGGAAAATAACTACATTGTCCGCGGTTTAACAGAAGCCTGAGAACAAACCAGCGATTTCAGGCACCAGAGCCGCCTCCCCGGGAACCGCGCATGCGCAGCCTGGTTCTCTCGTTTCTCTGCGACGAACCCCGATCACAGGGTCCTACTGACCCGCTTCCGCCGAGTTCGTTCTTTCGGTGTCAGTTACGTTTCTACACATTTACAGTTATGCTCCCAATATTTTGATTAGGATTTACATGGGATGAGAAATTAGTGATAGAGGTGACAAGGAAAAGACAAAAGCAGGTTTGACTGATTAATATGAAAATGATGTCATCTATGGATATGTTATTACTTATTACAGACAAAAGCTCATGGAAACAAAGCCTTTGAGAATATACATCAGTCTCCTTATAAAAAGAAAAAGAACGAATGGAATGTATTGTTTAGATCAGTGATTTAAAAAAAAAAAAAAATCTCAGATTGGTATTTTTCTCTGCAATGTTTTGTATTTGGAAACTGGAAATATAAAAATCTCTATATTGAGGAAGTGGCCAGTATGCTTAAAAGTACGTCTAAGAGAAATCAACAGTCCTGTTTAGATTTGAAATGAGATTTTCAACCCTTTGAAATTAAAACATGAAGGAAAACTGTAATAACTTGTCGCTCAATGCAATAAACCAGCATAGCGGCATTTTTATTTATAAAAATGAAAACAGGCCCTGGCGAGGTAGAGCGTTGGCCCGGCATGTGGATTTCCCGGGTTTGATTCCCTGTCACTGCCCCCAGGAGAAGTGACCATCTGCTTCTCCACCCCTCCCCCTCTCCTTCCTTTCTCTCCATCTCTCTCTTCCCCTCCTGCAGCCATGACCCAGTTGGAGCAAGTTGGCCCTGGGTGCTGAAGATGGCTCCACAGCCTCACCTCTGGTGCTAAAATAGCTCAGTTGCCAAACAGCAGAGCAACGGCCCCAAATGGGCAGGGCATCGGCCCATAGGAGGCTTGCCAGGTGGATCCTGGTTGGGGTGTGTGAGGGAGTCTGTCTCCCTGTGTCCCTGCCTCCCTATTTCTCACTTAAGAAAAAGAAAAAATATGAAAGCATATGTAGACAATCCAGCTTAAAAGCAATGAGCCCACATGTGCTTCTCCCTTTTCCAATTCCTTTTTCTTTTTTGTACATACGACATAATTACATCTTTTTATATGCTTATCAGACTATTTACTAATTGTTTTTAAGATGTTATGCCATACCATAGCGGATCAGTATATAAAACAGAGTATTTTAATATGTGCATTTATATGCATAAATCAAGACCTGTGCCTGTGTCTCCCTCCCTAGACAGAATATAAATTCCTTGCGGAGAGGATCCAGGTTTTATAACTAATGACATCACTGGTGCTGACTGCTCTGGCAGACGCAAAGTTGGTGAGGAGAGAGGGATTGCTTCATCTCCTTTCTTTCTACAAGAACAACAGGAATGGCATTTTATACCAACGCTATCCACCTGAAAGAGAAAGGGACCATCACATTGAAGATCACTCTGCGAAGACATAGTAAGACATCTCCTCCGTGAACAAGGCAGTGCTTCCAAACCACGTTCCTCTTTGGGATCAAAAGTTTCACGGTGAGCACAGAGAAAGAACTCTTATCAGGTGAAGTATTATCTGTTCATTCACTCTTCAAGGTTATCACAAATCACGTGAGTCACCTGTGATCAGAGAGAGACGGAGTACCTGAGTCTCTCTCTACTTCATCTAATCTTTAAGAAGCAGGACACCGAACCACAGCCCAAATTTTTTTAAATGCCAGTGACCGTGGACTGAAATACAAGATGCGACGCATCCCGCAAATGTTAAGACAATTCTGCAGTCGCATAAAAACATGGACTTGATTAAAAGAACACATAACCTGGTAAACAGATTTGCCACATGCAAACTAAATCTTGTATCTCCTCGACGTAGGCAGAAGGAAAATTTTAAAGCTCAGTATTAAAATTTAATTGGTAACTCTGACCTTGAGTGCCAGTTGAGGTGAAAAATATTGTACCAGGGCTCAGATTTTCTTGAGATTTATGATCTCATGTTCTTGAAAAAGGGCCCAGCACCTCCGTGTTCCTGAAATAATTGATCTGTCTCTTCTAAGTGTTATTTTCCTGAATCTAACATCTGATGTCTCAGGAAGAAAAGTACAAGCTGATGAAAATACCTTGCTATATTTAAAAAATCCAAAAGAGCTACCAGAATTTGCATCTACCAAATTATTACATTTATAAGAACAGTCGAGATCATGAAGTGGTACACTTCTTAGCACATGTCAGAAGACAAGAAAATGTAAACTGAACTGCAGAGCCGTCTGCTAGTATTATTTATGAAGATTAACCACCCTTACCAATAAAGAGTGAATGTCTTAAATGTGCTAACAAGCCCCCCTGCAAACCTACAGCTCACATCTTTCTTGGTTTGAAAAGAACTCCATCACTATAGACTGTATACGTTTCTTTAAATTTAGGAGTTTTTCTTTCCTTTTTTCTTTATCGCAATCACAAACACTACAAACTTTACCAAAAACTCTGGACCACCAATGTTGCTGGTGTCTCTTCCAAAAAAAATAAATAAATAAATAAATAAGCAAACTTTCATGGAGGTCGTTAGGAAGACGAGAAAGGAGAAAGGCCAGTCTGAAAATGACTGATTATGTCACTTCAGTGGGAAGTCAGCATCACATTCTGGGTCTTGTTGGAAAAGAAATAACTGGCCAACGTTATTGATTCTCTGACCCATGACAAAACGTCCAGTGCGGAATCACAGGCCCCACCACAAAGCAATTACGGTATCAATCATCACCTCGACATTTACTGCATACTTGGCACTGTTGTAAGTACTTTACAGGAACTCGTGTATGGCTCACAACAGCTTTGCGAGGGAGGTCCTGTTATCCGCCTCCTTATAGCACAGAGAGGACACAGACTGCCCAAGGGCAATTGCAAGTAAACAGCTAAGCTGGGTCACCAGCCCGGGCTATGTGGCCCAGGGCCAGGCCCCCTACGGCCAGATTATTCTGTGTTCCATTAGTACGCTGGTCCATGTTGTCAGCACGCAGAATTTCAAAAGTAGAGAGAGCCACTGCGTGCAGAAAAGGTTACACTCGTTCATGCGTTCATGGAAAAATATTCACGAAGCTCCTACTGCCCAAAGAAGTACTCATTCAGTTCTTTCCCCGAAACAAAAGGTCTCCAGAGAAATGTCGTCCTTCACCTCTGTACCTGGCTCTGAAATGGGATCTTGATGGAGTTCCAGCTGACCTCCCAACCCGTTGAACCCCTTCTTTTCCTGCACCACCCCAAGGCAGGCCCTGGAAAGTGGTCCGTGTATCAGCACTTGGAGAAGTCAACGCAATTAGCTGGAAGAGAAGATGTAAAGGGACCTCATGGGAAAAGCACTAGCAGAAAGTAACGCCCGACTGTGCCCAGAGAGCCTGCCCTTCACTGATCCCGTTTAAACATCTCGGGGAAGAAGACGTCTCACACGCCGCGGAAACCCACTGAACGACAGGCGTGTCGGGCTGGACGCAGAGTGAGACCGTCATCAAGCAAGCGATAACCCTGAACCAGAAAGCTCTGCAACTTGCCGATAGAAAGAGGCAGAGAGACGACCGACTCTCAACACACACACACGGCTCAAGGCTAACAGTACAAGACACCTGCGGGGAGAAATAGCTGTCATCGCATTAAGAGCTACAAGAGGAAAGCCCATCAACTATCTGTTGTTTTGTTTTTCAAAAAATGTGGGAAAATGGGAGAAAACTCATATATTTGTTATACCTAATAGAAAAACATCTCGCTAGACAGACATACAGGTAAAATGAAAAACAATACATAGGCCCTGGCCGGTTGGCTCAGCGGTAGAGCGTCGGCCTAGCGTGCGGAGGACCCGGGTTCGATTTCCGGCCAGGGCACACAGGAGAAGCGCCCATTTGCTTCTCCACCCCTCCGCCGCGCTTTCCCTCTCTGTCTCTCTCTTCCCCTCCCGCAGCCAAGGCTCCATTGGAGCAAAGATGGCCCGGGCGCTGGGGATGGCTCTGTGGCCTCTGCACCAGGCGCTAGAGTGGCTCTGGTCGCAACATGGCGACGCCCAGGATGGGCAGAGCATCGCCCCCTGGTGAGCAGAGTGTCGCCCCTGGTGGGCGTGCCGGGTGGATCCCGGTCGGGCGCATGCGGGAGTCTGTCTGACTGTCTCTCCCTGTTTCCAGCTTCAGAAAAATGAAAAAAAAAAAAAAGAAAAGAAAAACAATACATATAGGCCCTGGCTGGTTGGCTCAGTGGTAGAGCGTCGGCCTGGCGTGCGGGGGCCCGGGTTCAATTCCCGGCCAGGGCACACAGGAGAAGCGCCCATTTGCTTCTCCACCCCCCTCCTCCTTCCTCTCTGTCTCTCTCTTCCCCTCCCGCAGCCAAGGCTCCATTGGAGCAAAGATGGCCCGGGTGCTGGGGATGGCTCCTTGGCCTCTGCCCCAGGCGCTCGAGTGGCTCTGGTCGCGGCAGAGCAACCCCCCAGAGGGGCAGAGCATCGCCCCCTGGTGGGCAGAGCGTCGCCCCAGGTGGGCCTGCCGAGTGGATCCCGGTCGGGCGCATGTGGGAGTCTGTCTGACTGTCTCTCCCTGTTTCCAGCTTCAGAAAAATACAAAAAAAAAAAACAAAAAAAAAAAACAATACATATAATACAACTTCTTTTGTATGTCTAAGTTTATTCTTCATGAAGTCTTTTCTGATCTTTGGACAGACAGAACTATCAGAAGAGTTAGTTATACCTATACAAAGCCATCGCCTTTCAGATAAAGGAGGATAAATTATTTTATTATGGCTCCACTTTGTCATACTTATAATCCGTGAATTCACCGTATCTCTTTTTTAAATAATCTAAGGGCTCCTATTGTCTTTGGTTATAAAGTAATAGTCAAATATGTTCCTACTGATACAACAAACCAATGCACTCCCCCGCTGCAGGGGAGCAGGGGGAAATGGATTAAACGAAAATGTCCATAGAAGAGAAAATATTTTTTAAAGTAACATTTATAAAGTTAATTTTTTGAAACAGAAATACTACAACTCACACAAAATAAGAAAATAAAACAACAATGCTCACGGTTATCCACTCCTCAACAGAACAGAAGTCGGTTCTAAATATTGTAGAAACCTCTGCAAAGGGTATTTATTGTCTTGGGAAAGTTACAACTATTACAGATTCAACAAGAGCCCCTATTTTTTTTTTAATGGCCTCCATTTTGTTCCGTGGTTACAAGACTGAAAAGGATCTCAGCAAGCAAGGGAGCCCATCTCTCGCCAGAGGCAACAAAGCTCCATGAATCTTTCTGCGCAGCGTAGCAGGTAAGCGGGCGTGGCGACCAAGGATGTGGTGTCAGTTAAAGCCATACTGCTTTGAAAGCTAAACTCTACGATGAGGTGAGCACTGTCAACGAGGCGAAAACACCACACACAGCCCAGGTGATTTCCCAGCAAGTCTATATTTCATGGTCCACCTGATTCATGATCAAGTTCATACATTTAGAACCCTTTAGCCGGGAATACCTTTCGCCCACGGCGATGTGACCCAGGACCTAACAAGTCTTCGGTAACGGAACTGTGGAAGGCATTGCTTCAGTGGATGGCGGAATAATTGTACTAAAATAATGACAGGGCAAATCTCACCCTGTGAAAGGGAGATAGAACTTCCTACTCGCTGCAGCCAAACAAATCCCGAAATCCTTTGTTTCTTTCTAAGGCAGTTCACGTACAGGATGAAGACACGTCTGTTTCTGAACAGGGAAGGCACCCACGTTGTCCACTGCATGAACTCCCCCCTCCCCCGTAGAAAACGCTACGGTTTCAGGGCCAGTTGGCTGGGTGATTTTCTTTCCAGATTTGGGAGGGGGGGGGGAACGGGGCAGGTGTGTGGGATACGTTAGCATTAACCAGGCACCCCGAGGCTGTTCAGTAAAGCAAATAACCAGCTCAACTGCTGACTGTGGAAGGAGGGTTAGAGACGGTTCCTCGCCCTGTGACTCTGCCCCAGGCAAGCAGTCCCGTAAATGATTGACTGATGGACGGGTTAGACCGTTGCCTCCCGCTCACCTATACGCCAAACTGTGAGCAACAAAGGCCGCTACTCTGCCTGCAGCCATTCCTGTATATTATCCCAGTCACTTAACTAAGTCACGGTAACGGGCGTATAACCAGAAACACACCTGGGTCCACCTGTCTGGAGGCTCTTCGCAGTCCATTGGTCCGTTTCTGTAAAGAAAGATAAGACGGAGATGGTATGATTAACGTGTATTACTGTGCAAAGAGTCTAATAAACAAAAGTAAACCCTTAAAAAGATAAAATGTTATGTTGAAGCTCAGTGACGAATATCTGGAGGTTCGTTATGCTAATATCCCAAATTGTATGTTTTTTAAAAGAGTTTAACAAGAATTTTAATTGAAAAATTGTTTTTTTGAAAAAGGCACTTGAAAAGCGGCACTTTGAAAAGCCACTCTGAGAGTGAGACTAAGTTTGATCCACGCATTTGGTTCCAAGGTTTGTTTTTATAATTTGACCTTTCCGTTTCTCTAGTAAGTCTTCCACATGAACACCGTTTCATTCGATAAGTTAATACTTACAACCCGATGAGAAAGAAACATCTTTCCATTTGCCACGGCTGGGTATTATTGCTCATATTTTTGAAGTCATCATGACCACAGGCATTATGAGAACCGAGCCCAGCATCTTTGGTTGGAAATGCTCCCAGAAAATACACAGGATCTCCAAAACCCTAACTCAGCCATTTCTGAGGCCTGACAAGGCCAGGGGGCAGGGAGGGAAGGTGTCCTCAGAACAAAGACGGCAGGCCCCGACTCAGCAAACCCTTGAATGAGACTGGCGTTTTAATTGTGGATCAGTCGTCTCTTAATTCTCTAAGAAACAAAACAGGCAGGCAGGCAGCCCGTCAGCCAGCAGCGCCCGTTCTCGTGACAGCAGAGGAATCCAGAAGAAAAAGGGGTGCGTTACCAAAATTACAGAGCAGATGAAGGCCCTGGCCAGTTGGCTCAGTGGCAGAGCATCGGCCTGGCATGCAGGAGTCCCGGGTTCGATTCCCGGCCAGGGCACACAGGAGAGGCGCCCATCTGCTTCTCCACCCCTCCCCCTCTCCTTCCTCTCTGTCTCTCTCTTCCCCTCCCGCAGCCAAGGCTCCATTGGAGCAATGACGGCCCAGGTGCTGGGGATGGCTCTGTGGCCTCTGCCTCAGGTGCTAGGATGGCTCTGGATGCAACAGAGCCACGCCCCGGAGGGGCAGAGCATCGCCCCCTGGTGGGCGTGCCGGGTGGATCCCGGTCGGGCGCATGTGGGAGTCTGTCTGACTGCCTCCCCGTTTCCAGCTTCGGGGGGGGGGGGGGGAAACAGAGCAGATGCAACACAGAAGGGATGCGACGTCTTTGAAAACGCATGGTAACCAGTTCGATTTCGTATTAAATTCATTCCTACCTAATAACTACGGTGAGCTCACTCATGAATAAATAAGCACTCGTGTTTCGCTTTTTACTCTACGACTGGGCAAAATATAACGACCGTGTAGCTCAGGTTCTCACGGAAGCAACTTCCCTTCCCCGCGTGCCGGTGGGGCAGGGCCTGGTGCGGAGACCCGGTTTCATTCGGCACACTCGGCTCTGCTCAGCAACCGTGACCACGGCTCTTTCTCTGGGTCCCTCCTGTTGTTCCCGTCCCCCACGTTAACGGGTGCAATGGGCTATGACAGACCCCCAAGGGGCCCTCACGCCACGGTAATCGGACGTTCAGGGTTCTTGGGTGCAAGCGAATCGGAGAGACCTTTTAAATCTAATTCTTGTTCCCAACCCAGCTGTTTTCAAAATGGATCTGTAAAAAGGCCAACGGGATCACTGAGGTCGGCACCGCCACTCTGGCCAGCAAGATGGCTGGCTGTGCCGGAAGGAAGGACGAGTTATCTGTGAAGGGGCCCTTGTGAGAGAGAAGACAGCCAGGCACCGACAGAGAGGTCTGGTGAGTTGCAGATTCCTACAGGGTAACCTGGGAGGGAACTGCCTTCACAGAATCACACTTCTCTACCTGAAATTTCATAAAGACTTCTGGAGCTCTCTGTAGAAAGGACAGGGAACACTACGGACACTATTTTCTATAGAATGATGACTATCTCGTTATTCATCCCCAAATAGCCTCTACTGTCTTACTGTACACTGGAGGCTGTCCTCGACTGCTCTCACACCGACTCTCCGAGCGCCTGGAAGGGAAGAAAGGAATTCAGCCTTGGGGCCCTTCTTCCGAGAATCCTGAGACGAGTACTGTTTAAAAACTATAAACCTAGGGGCCCTGGCTGGTTGGCTCAGTGGTAAAGCATCGGCCTGGTGTGCGGAAGTCCCGGGTTTGATTCCCGGCCAGGGCACACAGGGGAAGTGCCCATCTGCTTCTCCACCCCTCCCCCTCTCCTTCCTCTCTCTCTCTTCCCCTCCCGCAGCGAGGCTCCATTGGAGCAAAGATGGCCCGGGCGCTGGGGATGGCTCCTTGGCCTCTGCCCCAAGCGCTGGAGTGGCTCTGGTCGCAACAGAGCGACGCCCCGGAGGGGCAGAGTATCGCCCCCTGGTGGGCAGAGCGTTGCCCCTGGTAGGCGTGCTAGGTGGATCCCGGTCGGGCGCATGCGGGAGTCTGTCTGACTGTCTCTCCCCGTTTCCAGCTTCAGAAAAATACAAAAAAACACAACAAACAAACAAACAAAAAAAACCCAAAACTATAAACCTAGAATGTGAAAAAGAACACTTGTGTTCAAGAGTCCCTCTATCTGGCCTCAGAAGTTAGAATTAAACTAGGGAACGAGGGTGCAATGATGAAGAGTATGGATACTGGAATCAGGCTGCCCAAGTTCAAATGCAGGCTGTCACGGCCCCTGTTTGACTGTGACTCAGTTCACATGGTGGTCGTGGGTGTTGGCATCTCCAATTTCCAGTGGGGAAGACATTCCCCCTGGGGATGATAACAGCACTGACTTCACAGCAGCGTTTGTGGTGAGAATTAAAGCGGTTAATTTATTTTAAGTGCTTGGAACACTTCCTGAGACAGAGCAAGGATAATTAAGTGATGGCTTATTGTTACTATTATTGCCATTAGGAACTTCAGGGTATTTAGAATGTTTCAATCTGCCCGAAGGACAAATGCTTCTATTAACTTACTGCCCTGCTGCTTTTGTTTCAGATTCTTCCCCTAGAAGGTCACTGAAAATCAGTGACCCTGAGAACAGAAACTTCTCTACAGCAAGAGTGGGCCGTGGAACAAACCATGAAATGCTGAATTAAAAAAAAAAAAAAAAAAAAAAAAGGAATTTCAGCTACTTAAACCAAGTGCATTTGGAGAGTTGGAGACTCAGTATACTTTAAACGCCTCTATAAAGTATTTGGAAATGTTTAGCAGAACGTACAGAAACATACTCCGCAGCAGCAGCAGCAGCAGCAGGGAGACGCGGGTGCATCTACTGAGCACCCCCAGGACCCCCGGCTACAGCCCCACGAGAGCGGGAGAATCAGTCTTGAGAACCTTCTCCATCTCGTCGGACCTACTGAGAAGTGGGGGGTTGGAGGGGTGGGGAGAAAAGCAAACAAAGGACCTAAGTTTATTTCTCAATTTATTACCTACTACCTTGTCTTTCTTAAAAAAAAAAAAAAGAAAGAAATACCCAGATCGTCTAAGAATCTCTCTTCCCGCCTTTTTGTGGTCAAACCAAATTCTCTCTGTTGATTTCACCAACAAAGCAAGCAACGGTTCACCGGGCTCCTCTACCTGCTTTAAAGGTAGAAAACCCTACAGGCACGGATGAAATAGGTACACGATGGTACAAGATTGCTTCCCAGAGCCAGAGGCGGCCTCTGAGGTCCACTGCAGAAGGGGGCGCCAGGGGAGCAGCCCAGGGGCGGGGTAAGGAGCCCCAGGGTCTTGTGGCTCCTGAAAACCGGCCAACCTTGGCACCGCCGTGTAACAGCCCGAATGAAATGCTCACGAGCGTGGCTATTGAAAGGGGAACAGACTAGGACTACACACCTGTACGTGAGGAAAAGGAGGATCTTTCAGAGAGGGGGGGAGATAAACATTACGGAGCTCACAGGAGGCTCTCGTTAGTTCTGGAAAGATTCCTTGTCACAGAAACGTCTGCCTGGGAGACTGGAAGCACCTTCCTCTCTGCAGTCTTGGGGGGGGGGGGAGCATGCAGTGAGAGGTACTTCCTAAGGTCCATTTGTTACAATTCCCCCTTACACCGAGCTCAAGTTTCCAGATCAACTGGCAGGTGTACCAAAGCATACTCTGTATCATTATCCATCCAGAGTGGAGCTTATTAGCCGAGTCACACATTAAATAAAAATTACACACTTGTTATAGTCAGAAAGTGAATCAGCAAGTCGCTAAACACTGATGCTACATTTTTAAAAAATCAATGTGAAAATTCATTCCTTTCATAAAAGGCTTACGTGTAACTTTTAAGAGTACCAAAAAAAAAAAAAAAATGGCAGGAGAGAATTATTTAGGATCATGTGAAAATGACTAATCACTTCTTTTTTAGCACACTCTTTTTCTGTATATACACCCACTGCACATAACTTAAATAAAATCAAATGAAATCACCTTCTCAGGGGAGTGGGGGGGGGGAATGTCTATCTCTAATAGGATCAATATAAAGTAACACTGAGTTCAAGTTCAAAGCTCTACAAAGAAAGAAGCCTGCAGTCCACGAAGTCATCCATACTTCTGCAATAAACCTTACAGTCCCGATGAAAGACCTTATCTGTCAACTGAACACTGAAATAAATTTTATGGTAATTTACGTGAGCCCTAGAAAAACCTGTGCGGCCTATTTTTAAGGTATTATTACCATGTTATATACATCCCCTTGATCTAGATTCTAAAATATAGTCAACTGACACATCGAAGAGAAGCGTGTGAATTCCCTCATGTCACACGTTTGTATCCTACATGAAAAAATCATGTGCTTATGCAAAAAATAAGTAGAGAAAAACTCACCTCTAGCTTGACATCTCGCTTTGCTTTTCTTGAACTTTTATCCACGATATAAAAGCCTGCCTACGAAAGCTTGCTAATAGTATACCACTCGGAATGAGATATGTGTTACAATAATTTGGCCTAGAAATGTTTTTTGTCATTCTTTTATCCTGAAATTCTCAGATAACCATACTTTAGGTTGACATAACATCACACATCTTATATTTTCATTTTCTTTGATATGACATCTTGGGGAGGTCGGGTAAGAAATCTGCTACTTTGGGTTGAAGGCCGACGCAAGGGCTGCGTGGAATTGGCCATAGTTTACATTCATTCTGATTTTTTTAATGGCTTTATTCTAAGAGGTAAACAGGAATCACCTCCTCCTGAGCCATTAGACCTTAGACTCCACGTTGAACTTTCAAAAGGATGACTATCAGATCTCGATTTGATCAATAAGACAAGATAGGAATTGTGTTTGTGTTCAGATGTAAAAGCACCAGAAACAGGAAACGCTTCCTTAAGTGCAACTTTTTGGTGCCAGCGCATGCTGGGCAGCCACACGCTTCATGACAGAGGCTGGTCTGCCAACTTCCCCAGGATGGAGGCCGCTTGCCCCTCCTCCTGCACGAGTAGGACCCAAGCTGGGCATTCCAAGCACCGCGTCTTTGCAACCTCAGGGTTTATGGAGTTCTGTAGCACGGAACTGGGGGAACGCACCCCCATACCAAGGCCACCGCAACGCTCCTGTATTTATTTGAACTTGGCCTGAGTCAATAAGATTCTGCAAGTTCCATTTCACGCACTACGCTTAGACTAAATATTCCCCTCTTCCCTCTACTTAAGACCTTCAGCCGGTGACTCTGACAACTCCTCTGATTAAATCTGTGTGTTTCATTCACAAACGCCTGGCTGCTCCCTCTGTACCCGTTTCCACCCCTTTTCAAAGACACACTTAACATTCTACAAGCCCAAGCCCGCTTGAGTTATTAGCAAACAAGCTGAAATGCAAAACTTATACATATATCTATATAAAAAAATTGTAAATGTTCATCTTACCTCCGGTGCTTTGAGCGTCCCTGGTTCTGAAACAAAGGTAAAAATTGGCATTGTCAGCGTGAAGTTATTTTGTTTGGGTAGTAGTAGCCTTCGCTAGCTCTGTGCAGTGTGATCCGCACGACTGCTCTGCTCTCCTGACTAATAACCTGTAAATACATTTCCAGGGTCCCTCAGGCTGGGCTAGTCACTGTGTTGCAACTCTCGTTCTCTTGCCTTATTGGCTTGTCAGGAAAGTGACTCATAGCTCTAAACGACTTCTCGGTTAGGCTTAACTTTTCCAATTGTTTACTAAGCAATGGCAAGCCAACCGCATAGCGCTCCGTGAAAACAGTGGTTTGCACTAAATTTACGTGCATGAGAGAAAGCGAGGCGGGAACCCTGCTTTCAAAACACCCCTGGGTTTTCAGAATCTCAATACATCAAGTTGCAAAGTTATGACCCTCTCTATTTGTAACAATTGCACGTTGAACACATAACAATGTTGCGTATAATTTTATTTTTCATTAAGTGGCTGTAACTCTTTAATTTTTTAGGGGGGGAGGGAAATACATTTCAATTTAAAGGTGGAAATAACAGAGGACTGGATCCCAATGCAGGTTTCTCCTTTCCCTGTCAGTTTACCTCTCTACGCACAGAAAGAACAATCTCCAGTCGGTTTCAGTCCCTGAGAATGACTAAAGGTATAAGGGGCCCAGGGATCTCCGGGTGGGTGACGCGGCAGGAAGGCGAAGGCTCGCTCTGTAAGGAGAGGCACGGACTGCCCAGGGAAAGCCCCGTGGATGCTGTTTTCACCCCTTTCCCCATACCCCGGGGGCACCTATCCATGTAACAATTTCTCTAGACTCTGAAGGAAAACACTCGTCATTTTGAGCCTCTGCCTAGACTTTTCCCATCTGAAACAATCCTCTAAACAAGGACCTGAAAACAGAGGAAGGAACCAAGGAGCAATACTCGGGAGGAAAAGCCCGGATGTGAGCTTGGTCGGCCTAAGTGAACCTCAGACACACTTTCCAAAAGCCCCACCAACCAGAGTTCAAGGGGAAATGGCCCATCAGAACACCTGACCGGCTGCCCGGGTTGCGTTACACAGCCAGACTGCCTGGGGCAGGGAACAGGAGGTCTGCTTGTTGATTTTCAGGATAACCCCTGATTAATGGAAATGGCAAAACATCACCTTTCCGAGAAAAGCTAAGTCTGCATTCCTTGGTCAAGGGCAAACTCCGTGGCCCTGGCTTCAGAGATAACTGTCAGGTCTGACGTCTGCCCCTGCTAAGGCGCATTCCTGGGCAGAACACTGTGTCCCTCCTCCTCCCCCTCACCTCCTAGAAACAGGCAGAGCTGCAGGAGAAAGACTGCTGGGAGGACCGGTTCGGGGAGAGGGCCTAACAGCACCCTCTGGCTGGGTACCGTGCCCAGACTTACAACCCGCCGAAGGTGAGCTCGGGTTCCTACCAGAGCCGTTGCAATACTTGTCTCACTGGTTTAACCAAAGTGACCCACATGCCAGAACAGCACTAAACCACCAGCGAGTGGGAGAGTGGGAGAGAGAGAGAGAGAGAGAGAGAGCCTGCTCCGGACATCAGGAACCGTGGGAGCGCCCAGCAGGAGGGGGGCTGAAGTCTAGCATCCTCAGAGAGAAGCTGTGACACGTCCAGGGCGCCTCTGACATCGGGCACCCCCAGATCATTCGGGTCTAGTGTTCACACATGAGTGTGCACCTTCATTTTGATTCAAAAGTAGTTGTTGTTTTTTTCCCTGGCTCTGCACAGAAGCATTTTTATGTCTTGGGAAAGCGGGTCTTTTGCCATGTAGGAAGCAGTGGTCTCCACGGTGGCGTGGAGCCATGCACACACACTTGCTCCTGTCCACCCCGAGAACAGACCCGGGGACAGGAAGACCCTCGGTGACAGCCCTTCGTACCTTGCTGCGCAGGGTCCAGGGGCCTGCAGGCCAGCGGCCAGCACGAGGGAGCCTCTCTCACGGAATCAAGAGGGTGTGAGACCCAGGCAGGGGCAGGCGAGAGCGCACCAGGCTTCCTGACCACCCTCGCCAGCACGCCCCCTTCCCCTCGTCTCTCCAGCTCCCCTTCCGCGGGTCCCATCGAGCCAGCCCGCCTTCCTTACAGCTCTGCTCGGCTGTGCTAAGAAGGGCCCTGCACAAAGCCTCCTCTGCGTGACCCACAGAGCGGACAGGGCCAGGGGACTTTGGGCCAGACGCAACCCCAGCTCTAAGGACAGGAGTCCTTCACGGGGCTGACACTGTCCCTCGCCACTCCTGCCTGCCCGTCCCCACGGCCACCACCCTCACCCTGCCCTCAGTCACCCGGGAAGGAGGTGCACATGTTCCCTGGAGCGGCCTAAGGCCATTCGGCTTCTAACCTGCTCAAGCTAGAACAGGTCACGTAAACAAGGGCTCTTGAAGGTCACACCTTGTATTGGGTCATATTTCAGGCTGGGGGTCTGTTGGGCAGATAAAATGTATTATGCTCACTTTGTTAAAGAGGCCGTTGCCCAGGTGATATTAATGTGTGTTGAGAATTGTTATAGCATGAGGCTTGGTTTTGGGATTAAGCCTTTCCCACCCTTTTTGATGAGGGGTGGTACAATCCAATCATGCCTCAGAGAAGTGACTTTGTATTAGAGACTTCCCTATTTTGTATATTGGATTAGAGATTGTGAAGCTACAGTATAAAGTGGGGGCAAAACGGGATTTTGCGCTCTTGGTTCCTGAGGTTAGCATGAGAGAGCAGAGAGAATAGAGCCAGCAGCGGGAGGAAGCCACGTGGAGAAGGCCAGGAAAAGCAGCCAAGATGGCGGAGTGCTGAGTGAGATGCCAGTTTGTACAGAGTTTGTATCTGGGATAAGGAAGGAGATGGGGAACTGAGGAGAATAAGGCTGGTGAGCTAGAAACCTTTGATTCTAGGAAACTCGGATAAATCAGTAGCTTTGTGAGCACTGAATGTGACTGAGTTTTGGAGCCCAGTGTGTATTTTTACTTGCCCGCCGGGTGCAAGCTAGATTAAAGACTATGGCCCACCAGTTTTTGGCTCCATGGTTTCTTTACCGACTGTCCGAATCCAATGCGAACCTGCATGGGTCGGGTGGCTGCTGTGATACTGGCCCTGCTGGCCCTGGCTTCTGGCTTTACAGGGTCTGTAAATTTTCTGAGAGCAAGGCTACAGTCAATGGACTGGGAAGAACTCTCAGAACCTGTTCTGAGTTCAGAACTCCTTAGACAGACCCCTTTACTTACACCCCCGCACTGGCCCGAAAGGTCAGACCATTGGAACCGACTGACTCGCTCGCAGACGTCACGTAAATCCTGGTTACCACATCAAGGCACCAGCGTGTGAGCTTAAAGTCACAGGGATGAGAGAGAGGGAGAGCCCACCGCAGTGCCGTTCCATACATTTTCTTTCTTTTTTTTTTTTTAACTTTCATCATATCCCTGACATCTTTTTTTTTTTTTTAAGTTTTTTTTTTTAATTTTATTTATTCATTTTTTAGAGAGGAGAGAGAAAGGGAGAGAGAGAGACAGAGAGAGAAGGTGGGGAGAAGCTGGAAGCATCAACTCCCATATGTGCCTTGACCAGGCAAGCCCAGGGTTTCGAACCGGCGACCTCAGCATTTCCAGGTCGACGCTTTATCCACTGCGCCACCACAGGTCAGGCCGTTCCATACATTTTCAAAGGAGACGTTCACTCTGGCTGGGACACGAGGGAAGACCTCGCTCTGGTCCTGCGGCCGCCACGTCATCCTTCACCTCCTGACTGGGACCCAACGCGGTGACCACGCGGGCCCTCGGACCCCTCAAAACCCCCAAGTCACAGTCCCGCATCAGGACGCACACACTGAGGGCTTGTGCTCCGCACGTCCACTGCGCCCGGATGCTGACCAACTGGGAGGGTCGCTGCCTGAGATCTGGAGGGAAACATGTCTCCGTCTCTCCCTCGTTCTCCTGGGAAACCGCCTCAGGACAATAATGCCATCCTTCACGTTCTCCCCACGTGTTTCATCCGCAGCCCGTCTCTGCCCTGCCACCTCGTCCTCTGGCCCCTGCTTATCAAACTGCAAAACGTTCTTACCCTTTCCAGAACTTTTCCAGCTGGTGACTCATGGGCCCTGGGGGGAGGGGGGAGGCGGGAGGGTGTGCCTCGCATTTCTTTCTTTCTTTCTTTCTTTCTTTCTTTCTTTCTTTCTTTCTTTCTTTCTTTCTTTCTTTTTCTTTTCTTTCTTTCTTTCTTTCTTTCTTTCTTTCTTTCTTTCTTTCTTCTTCTTTCCTACCTTTCTTTCTTCTTTCTTTCTTTCCTTCCTTTCTTTCTCTTTATTTCTTTATTTCTTTATTTCTTTATTTTCCCTCCTGTCCCCACTGGTTGCAGGTAACTCAGAGCGGTGGTGTGGCCAAGGCGTTCAGGGCCACGGCTGGACTCCACCTCCAACACCAGCGCACAGGGCGGCGTGTGCACATGTGTCACAGACGTGGTTTTCACGGAGGCTTCACACTCACTTCATGCCTTTACACAAAGCTCAGTCCCATTTTATCTGTCTGTCCCAGCCGGCTGACTCTCGGGGCATACATAATCACAGTTTGCTCTGTCTCCTATCTGAAGTTTGTTTCTTCAGACCAGACAAAGCAATATCTGGTTAGAACATCTGTCTCGGCCCTGGCCGGTTGGCTCAGCGGTAGAGCGTCGGCCTGGCGTGCAGGGGACCCGGGTTCGATTCCCGACCAGGGAACATAGGAGAAGCGCCCATTTGCTTCTCCACCCCCCCTCCTCCTTCCTCTTTGTCTCTCTCTTCCCCTCCCGCAGCCAAGGCTCCATTGGAGCAAAGATGGCCCGGGCACTGGGGATGGCTCCTTGGCCGCTGCCCCAGGCGCTAGAGTGGCTCTGGTCATGGCAGAGCAACGCCCCAGAGGGGCAGAGCATCGTCCCCTGGTGGGCAGAGCGTCGCCCCGGGTGGGCAGAGCGTCGCCCCGGGTGGGCATGCCGGGTGGATCCCGGTCAGGCGCATGCGGGAGTCTGTCTGACTGTCTCTTCCCATTTCCAGCTTCAGAAAAATACAAAAAAAAAAAGAACATCTGTCTCAGAAGGGGCCACAGAAAAGGCATTGACAGCCTCGCTTTTGATAGTGACTTGTCCTCAACAGCAAAAACAAACAAACAAACAAACAAAAAACATGCTATTTCTGTGAAACTTTAGAACTACGAGACAGAGGGGCTGACCCAGCTGGGGAGGAAGCTGTATGAATACTGTGTTCCCCACTCAGATCTACAGCAGTATTTTGGGGAAAAACAAGCAAACTATGAGTAATACTTGCAAAGAGGCTTTCATTTCAAGTCTTCTCAGAAGCTCCAACAGGAATCCAACCATATAATAGCTTCTGGTTCACTTTAATAATTATGGATCTCTCATTCAAACTGATCCAAATAGTTACACGGAAGGAATAATAATGATCCTTGGGTGTAAGATTGTCTTGATACGTTAAAAAAAAAAGAGGACAGATTTATGTAAAAGGCTATAAGTAATATGGAGTAGATTTATGTAAAAAGTAGTAAGTAATGGGTTATGTAATTGATGATCAAGCCTCGGTTCGCAGCCAAGTAATTTCATCAAACGCCTAGTGGTAGAAGGCTGAAATAACATTCTATCCGAATTGCTTAGTTTGTGTTAAAATACCGCGGTCTATTTATAAAAGCCATTTCAGATGCCAATTTGGGGGGGGGGAGGTTCTAGGTAGCAAACTTGCAGGGTTAAACCAACCACAGGGACCCCAAGGCAACGTCTTTCCAATTGGGAGTGGCTGGGCAGCCGCAGGAGCAGCTGCTGGCCGGGACAGAAGAGCTAGTAACCAGGTAAGCACAAGGGGACGCGCTCCGCACACGGGGACACGCTCCGCTCCGGGTGAAGAGGAGACCAGCTGAGCCCTGCATTCCCGCCTGCCGAGGGGAAAGGCGCATTAACCTGAAGTCGTCTGCCCCAGCAATATTTGCCTCCTGGTGTTACCGTCTTTGTTTAAACCGAAAGGCGTGCAAAGCAAGCGATTATTGAGCAATGTCAGGGGACGGATGGGACCTGAGGGTTTTTAGCCATTGGTGACGGGAGGGGGAAAGCATAAACATCCCCAGAGGTTGCCGGCGTGGGTTAGACCTTCACGGGGCAGGGGACACGGTGAGACAGCGAGGCCCTTCCAGGACCGCGTCAGCCTTGCCGTGACTTGTTCGGGGACTCTCCTAGAACTGGAGCTCACACCTATTCATTATTAAGCTGGGAAGTTTTGGCAGCGCACTTCAAAGTCCGCGGGCGTGTTGATCGTGGAGGTTGCCATGGTGAACGTCAAGGAGTCAACTCAAGTTCAGCGAAAAGGAGAGCCAGGCTGCCTGCCTGCTCTGTCTAGCCGTGCAAATGGTCAAACAGGAAGACACAGCCACCCACTCTTCAAACGTGCTTCCAAGCTGCGCTTTGTTTTACAAATATAAAATAATTAAAACACTTTATTTTTGTACTTCGCGTGTCCTTGAGTTCATGATTTGTCTTAGTCAAATATTAATGAGAATGAATAACTTCCTTCCCTCAGAAACGCACAGCATTTCTGCCAGTGATTAGTGTTTCAAGGATGAATGAAGGCCGGATACCCCGAAGGGGGATAAAGCACGAACTCCAAAAGGTTTCCGAAACGAGGGAAGACAACAGCCAAAGAAGGCTTACCTTCCGCAGAAAGAAGTGTCTACGAGGCTATTTCAGATGCTCAGTAGCTAGTGTTTAGCCACGCCCAACTGTTTAGGATTGCAGTAGGGCTGAAATATACTGCTCACAAAAATGAGGGGATATTTCAAAATGAATAGGAAGCGATAATATATTCCCTAATGTTTGTGAGCAGTATATTTCTCTTGGGGGGAGGGGGAGGCTTAATACTTGGTATTATATACCCTGACTTTGGACATGGGGCTGAGTGGTGGGTACCACTGGGATGCACAGTCCCTGTAGTGAAGGAACATACAATCTACTAGAGCAGGGGTCCCCAAACTACGGCCCGCGGGCCACATGCGGCCCTCTGAGGCCATTTATCCGGCCCCCACCGCACTTCTGAAAGGGGCACCTCTTTCATTGGTGGTCAGTGAGAGGAGCTCATTGACCATCTCATTAGCCAAAAGCAGGCCCATAGTTCCCATTGAAATACTGGTCAGTTTGTTGATTTAAATTTACTTGTTCTTTATTTTACATATTGTATTTGTTCCCATTTTGTTTTTTCACTTTAAAATAAGATATATGCAGTGTGCATAGGGATTTGTTCATAGTTTTTTTTATAGTCCGGTCCGGCCCTCCAACGGTCTGAGGGACAGTGAACTGGTCCCCTGTGTAAAAAGTTTGGGGACCCCTGTACCAGAGGAACTAAAAACTGTCAGAGACTGTAGGGCCAGCTTCCCTTGTGGTTAATCTGAGATCACATGATGGTTTTAACCAATAGGTCTGCGAGCAAACACAAGGGCACTGTTCACTTCCAGTCTGTGGGTCTTGAGAACAGAAACCCTGGAGGCCACGTGTTGAAATGGCAGAGTCATGAGCTGGCACGGGCTTCGGTCCCCAAGCCGTTAATTAGAAGGCAGCTGTCCCAGAGGGCCAGGAACCCTCAGCACTGGGTGTGTGAGAAATCCACTGCTAGGTGTTAAACCACTGGGACTGCATTACCGCAACACAACCTAACTTTGGCAAATATATAAAACCCACACAAAAACTAATTAGAGAACAGTTTAAATCAGACCAGTATGGAGGGTTCGGGGGTCAAGGAGAGATGAAATGATTGGCAAAGAGCTTGGAGAAAGAGGGAGTCGCAGAAGAGGAAGATCTTGGAACTGCAGGGAGAAAAGAAGGTCTATTACCAGGAGAGGTAACAGGAAGAGCCAAGCAAGAAGTCTGACAACGGATCCCCTGGGTCAGGGAAGAGATTTCTCCAGAAATAAAGGTATCGTTGTCATCGGGTATTCCGTGAGCCGGTTCACTCTCCTGCTACTTATTAACCTAACCTCAGTGTCCCCTGTGAAAAGTCTGATGATCGATGCTCAGGGCGGGAGCCCCTCCTTGCATAAATATTGGACAGGAATGCAGAAGGTCGACTCAGTTCTCTATCCTTCATTCTTCCCGCACCGGGCCAGGGATTCAGGTGAGTTTCTAATCCCACTTAGTCCACATCTAGCCAAGCTCTTGTCTTTGCAGGGATGGAACCGAAACATCTCCCGCAGACCTCTGGGTGACCCTCAGGGCCCAGACCCTCAGGGACACTGCAGTCCTACCCACGTCTCCGCCCCTCTAGTTGTCAGACTTCACTTTCCCAGTAAAGGGTTAGATTGGAGGAGAGGGTGTCGTAACCTCCATCTTCCGGCAGGCGTCCGTTTGGGAGTGGGGGAGAGAAGCCGCTGACGGGGTGTACCAGAGACTCACTCCCCTTGCCCCCCCCCCAAGGATACAGCCCCTTATTGGTAGGGCTCCCCAGCAAATCCTAACCGGCGGCCAAAGAGGGAAGCGCCCTGAGCAGACACACTTTGTGCCGTGAAGTAACCGACCATGAGCATTCAACACCATCGGTCTCTTAAAAGGCCTGAGCAGAGAAGAAAGAGGAGAGAGAGAGAGAAGGAGAAAAAGGACGCGGGTGTGAGGACAGGAGAACGGGACACAACACGAGGTCACAGGGCAGAGAGAGAATCCAGAGAGCAAGGGAATTATGTTGAAAACGCCAAGATGCACATTTAGCCAGAGGTGTAGAGTGCTTTTTTTCCTGCTGTATATGAAGAAGTTTTAGAGAATGACACTACGTTTTTAATGAATGGTATCTAAGTAAACGTTACCGCTGGTAGAGCACCAACAGTCTTATTCTTACTTAGTTCTCTTACTATCACATTTTTATGCCTCAGTTTCATCCTCTTCACCCAAGGGGCCCTGGAGCTGTGGACCGTCTAAGTCTTCCAGCTCTGAGACAGTCCCCAGGGAGAGGGCAAGCAGGATCCCCAGGGAGAGGGCAAGCAGAGACCCCAGGGAGAGGGCAAGGAGGGTCCCCAGGGACGCCTGAATTTCCTGCACTTCAAAATACTGAAACCTAAACACAGTTGATAATTACTAACTTAATTTAAAAGGGTTATTTCTTTAAAAACAACAACAACAACACAAAAACTATTAGACAACCTCTCCCTTTCCTAGAGAAAACCATGCACAAGGTTCTCCTAGGGTTGTTGACTAGGGTTCGGTGGTGCATTTAACCCATCCGGTGACCATCATCCCCGCTGATTCACAGCCTAGCCGCACAGCCCAGGGGTTAGAAGTAAACCCAGGACCCAGACCTCCTGGAGCTGACTCTTTGTTCTACTGATTAAACAATTTAGACAAACTACTTATTTCTTTGTTCCTCAGTTTCTCATCCGTAAGACAAGAAAAGCCATAAAACCAGCTTCCTGGAGCTTTCCTAGGACCGAGTGAGTGGACAGAGCTCAAGTACTTAGAAGAACGGTGCGAGCATTTCATACACATCCATTTACGTTGCCAGCATTATCCCTATTCGCGGAGGGAAGGAAGGTTCAGTTACTAGTTCCAAAGCCGCCCTGCAGGTCAGTTGTGGAGCCAGATTTCAACCCAATGAGACCCCAGCGCTGGCCGGCTTCACCGCCATGGCGTGCTGTCGCCCTCCCCGCACAAAGCTACCCAGCAAAGGGCAGAGGGACCGACTCTGGAATACGCCACGCTTGTACCTGCCTAGCCCAGAAATCCCGACTGCCTCCTGTTGACCATTTTTCAAATATAAAAGTTCCAACTGTAAAGTCCTTTCAATGGTATCCTGCATCTCACTTCAAAGTTATGTGCTCACTAGTCTTCTATCCACCTTGTTCTACATCCCAAAAACAATGCAAAAATTACAGATTAAGCCTATCCTTCAGCCTGACCAGGCGGTGGCACAGTGGATAGAGCGTCGGATTAGGATGCGGAGGACTCAGGTTTGAAACCCCAAGGTCGCCAGCTTGAGCGTGGGCTCATCTGGTTTGAGCAAGGCTCACCAGCTTGGACCCAAGGTCGCTGGCTCGAGCAAGGGGTCACTCAGTCTGCTATAGCAGTGGTCCCCAACCCCCAGGCCGCAGACCGGTACCGGTCCGCAGAGAAAGAATAAATAACTTACATTATTTCCATTTTATTTATATTTAAGTCTGAACGATGTTTTATTTTTTAAAAATGACCAGCTTCTCTCTGTTACATCTGACTAAGACTCACTCTTGACGCTTGTCTCGGTCACATGATACATTTATCCATCCCACCCTAAAGGCCATCCATGAAAATATTTTCTGACATTAAACCGGTCCGTGGCCCAAAAAAGGTTGGGGACCACTGTGCTATAGCACCCCCCGTCAAGGCACATATAAGAAATCAATCAATAACCAACTAAGGAGCTGCAACGAAGAGTTGATGCTTCTCATCTCTCTCCCTTGTCTGTCTGTCCCTCTCTCTGTCTCTGTCAAAAAAAAAAAAAAAAAAAAAAAAAAGCCTATCCTTTAAAAAACAAATAACTTCTCAACACAACACCTTGGCTTCAAATACAGAGCTCCTGGTGTGCCCAGGCTCTGTGACCCTCACAAGAAGCCCCCCACTTCCATTTTAGAGGGGAAGCCCTGACAGCTCAGATTGCTGAGGTAACCCCCACAAACTCCTGAGACTAGTCAACAGCACAGGCAGAGCTCCGAGCACCTCTGTCCGCCTCTCAAATACACTCCCACCCTGTCCCCTGCAGGACGGAAGCACTGTGCCCCCGGCCAGGGCACCCCCCGAGAGTCCTCACAGACCGACACGTGGAGCTCAGAGAACCACACTCACCCCTCTGGGCAAATGCCATATGCATCATCCTCACAGACGCCAAAGGATGGGGAGACAGGAAGACAAAGAGCCAAACTGAAGGGCTCAACTGGGTTGCACAGACAAAGTATAACAATAACACTACACAGTATTTCTTCCATCTCTTACAACGCTGTCGATGGCTTCTGACCTTCGGAAGCATTAGAGGGCACAAACCTTGTCTCCTTTACTTGACCGGCCTGAGTTAGTTACAGAAGTGCCCCAACCCCACAGAGACCCGCGCAGGGCGGGCACAGCCCACCTGCCTGACAAACGCCAGCTCTTTCTTCCAGCGGCTGCTCACTCCCGGGGCCCTGAGCCACGGCCCACTGCAGGGACAAAGGGCCAGCAGTGGGCTGTGATCTCGGACCTCGGAGAGGAGTCCCCCCTTCTTGGCAATGGCCTCGTTTCCGACGTCCGTCCCGCATCGAGCTATTATTCCTCCGGTTCGCTCTTTCCTTCAGATTACCCAAAATAAAATAATTCAATGTCCACCTTTTTCCTTTGGGGGAAATCAAAGGTTGGCTCAGCTACCTTTTGAACTCGGGCTGTTCAAGGATCCCTTTCTTCTCTTCAAAAAGTTTTACTGATTCTGAAAGGCCTTATTGATAAAACACAGAGAGACTCCAGGGGGAAAAAGGACAAAGAGAAAGAAGAAGAAAGGGAAAGCATAAAGAGGCCAGAAAAGAAAAGGGGGAGGAGGAGAGCCCAAGAGGAGGAGAGACGGACGGACAGCTGTCGGACGCGGGATCGCCGCCGCCGGCTCCGCAACCCATTCAGGGGATGGACGTGGGCCGTGGTTTTTGAAGACCGGGGAGAAAACATGTACACGAGATCCAGAGACTGCGTGCTCCTCGTGACACGCTGCGGAAGGACAGGGCACGCAGCCGGTTCACTCAGGAACCGGGCTGCGCGAGGCTTGCCTCTGGCATCGCTAGCATTTCCGAGCCGAGGACCGAGAGCGTAAGGGAGACATGTCGGACCTCGTCGAGATGGAAATGAAGAATCATGTTTTGGTATTGTTTTTGTTACTCTGCTGGTCTGTTTTTGGTGGTATCAGCATGGTGTTGGAGAGACTGAGAGCCGGGGTGAGTGACACGGGTGACGTGAGACACCCCCCCCCCCGCCAGGCTCCTCGCGAAGCCCCAGCCCACCAGGGGTGTAGTCAGCTCATTTGAGTGTCAACTATTTTCTAACACTGGTAGAGCATCGGCCTGGCGTGTGGAAGTCCCGGGTTCGATTCCCAGCCAGGGCACACAGGAGAGGCGCCCATCTGCTTCTCCACCCTCCCCCTCTCCTTCCTCTCTGTCTCTCTCTTCCCCTCCCACAGCCAAGGCTCCATTGGAGCAAAGTTGGCCCGGGCGCTGGGGATGGCTCCTTGGCCTCTGCCTCAGGTGCTAGAGGGGCTCTGGTTGCAACAGAGCGACGCCCGGGAGGGGCAGAGCATCGCCCCCTGGTGGGCGTGCCAGGTGGATCCCAGTCAGTCTGTCTGTCTGCCTACCCACTTCTCACTTCAGAAAAATACAAAAGAAAAAAAAGAAGAAAAAGAGTGAGCTGGGCCTCACACGCGTTTAGCGAGCTGCACGTCCTGCCCGAGGGAGAACCGCCACGACGAGCGAGGCTTACCCGCAGAATTGGCTCGGCCACAGCTGTCCACTCGTCCCAGACACTCCTTGTGCGCCCTCGCGCCACACTTAACACACAAGTAGCCTTGGTAAAAGGTTCCTCTGGAAGGTAAGATGAGGGGTGGGGAGTTAGAGGAGGCCGAGTTCTGCCTTCGAGAAATCATTAGTGTGAGAAAGGAAAACAGGACACAAACACCGTGCTGTGTGCAAAGTCCCCTCAACAGAGGAAGGGGCCTGTCTGAGGGCTGCCCTGGGGTCTGAAGACCTCTCTGGGGTCTGGGGGGCCTCCCTGGGGTCTGGGGGGGACTACCCAGGGTCTGGGGGCATCCCTGGAGTCTGGGGGGCATCCTGGGGTCTGGGGGCATCCCTGGAGTCTGGGGGGCATCCTGGGGTCTGGGGGCATCCCTGGAGTCTGGGGGGCATCCTGGGGGTCTGGGGGCATCCCTGGGGTCTGGGCAGGCTTCCTTGGCATCTGGGTGTCCTCCCTGGAGTCTGAGGGGCCTCCCTGGGGCCTGGGTGTCCTCCCTGAGGTCTGGGGGGCATCCTGGGGTCTGGGGGCATCCCTGGGGTCTAGGGGGACTCCCCAGGGTCTGGGGCATCCCTGGGGTCTGGGCGGGCCTCCTTGGCATCTGGGTGGGCTCCCTGGGGCCTAGGGGACCACCCTGGGATCTGGTGGCCTCCCTGGGGTCTGGGGGGCCAGCCTGAGGTCTGGGAGGCCATCCTGCAGTCCGGGAAGCCATCTGGGGTCGAGAGGCCCCGTCCTGGTACAGGGCAGAGGAGAGCTCCGTGGGGTCCAGGCAGTTAAGACCACCCCCCCAGCCCTGGACACCCAGCTGGGCCGCGAGAGGAGTCTGGAGCACCGGGGGCCACACCAGCGCCCTCCACCGGCACGCTGGGCCGCCACACTCACCTCAGGAGCATCTGGCAGACCCTGCAGGACGTCACCCGGTTGAAGGTATGCATCTTGAACTCGTGGAAATTGGAGTCTGCGTGGTCCGGCCTTATGTTAGATCTACGAGAGCAGAGAAGGAGCTTCCTAAAGAACAAGTCGCCGCAGAGAGCAGTCCAGTCGCCTAACAGCTGAAAGCTCATCGCCACGACCTCGGGGTGGGGATCCGCGTTCAGCCCCACAGCCGCCGAACACACAAGGTTTGCTAAGAGCAGCACGTGTGCTTGGCACTAAAACCTGCACCGAAACCTGCGTCCAGGCCAGCAACCCGTGAGGACGTAGGCGACCTGGCCCTCCTCGGACTCGGGAGTTCCCAGGGAGCTTGGCGGAAGAGCGGGCAGGTCAACCTGCCGGGAACACACAGCGCCGGTGGGACATTCACACCGCCTGGTCATTCACTCCTTCCCTCCAGCCATGGCCACTGAACTCGGCAGTGGCTGGAGAGGGCGGGGGTGGGTGGGGTGGGGGTGGGGGTAGATGTGGGGGCGGGGGTGGGTGGGGTAGGGGTGAGGGTAGAGGTGGGGGCGGGGGTGGGTGGGGTGGGGGTGGGGGTGAGGGTAGAGGTGGAGGCGGGGGTGAGGTGGGGGAGGGGGTGAGGGTAGAGGTGGAGGCGGGGGTGGGGTGGGGGAGGGGGTGAGGATAGAGGTGGAGGTGGGGGTGGGGTAGGGTGGGGGAGGGAGTGAGGGTGAGGGTAGATGTGGGGGCGGGGTGGGGGTGGGGGTGAGGGTAGATGTGGAGGCGGGGGTGGGGTGGGGTGGGGGAGGGGGTGAGGGTAGAGGTGGAGGTGGGGGTGGGGTGGGTGAGGGGGTGAGGGTGAGGGTAGATGTGGAGGCGGGGGTGGGGTGGGGTGGGGGAGGGGGTGAGGGTAGAGGTGGAGGCGGGGGTGGGGTGGGAGTGGGGATGAGGGTAGAGGTGGAGGCGGGGGTGGGGTGGGAGTGGGGATGAGGGTAGAGGTGGAGGCGGGGGTGGGGTGGGGGTGGGGGTGAGGGTAGAGGTGGAGGCGGGGGTGGGGTGGAGGCGGGGGTGGGTGGGGTGGGGGAGGGGTGAGGGTGGGGGTAGAGGTGGGGGTGGGGGTGGGGGTGGGGACGGGGTGGGGGTGGGGGTAGGGGTGAGGGTAGAGGTGGGGGTGGGGGTGGGGGTAGGGGTGAGGGTAGAGGTGGGGGTGGGGGTGGGGGTAGGGGTGAGGGTAGAGGTGGGGGTGGGGATGGGGACGGGGAGGGGGCTGCTCCCCCCCCCCGCAGAGTCCACCCTAAATAGGTATGTGGATAACGTCAGGACGGACAAAAGTGAATAAAATCATTTCGGGAAAAGTCTGGAAACAAAGCTCGGGTCCGATCACTAGAAACTTCCTCCCTGACAAACAAGCCACTTTCCTGGCGATCCACACAAACACCGAACAGAAGGATCTTGTCGCTCACGTCCTCTATGTTACTGACATCACACACCTGTACAGAAAGAGACGACGCACCCCGCCAACTGAAACAAACTCACGGTGCATTTTCTCCATACTGATCCCACGACAACTGCACACTGTTGACTGTTTTGTTCAACCTTCGCACCAGCCTACCTGAGTGGCACAAACACTGTCACCCATTTATGAACTAGGACCCAGAGGCTTACGCTGATGTCAGGAAAGTGACCAAGTCAAGGACTGAGACCCAGGTCTGCCTTTCGCCACTGCAGCTATGGTACAAGATAGTCCTCACCTTCATCTCATTAGATGCTCGCACCTAGTAGGTCTGTTGAAACGGCTAAGTTTAGCCATTTCTGCAGGGGTTTTTAAAACATCTCCGTAAGTCATCCATGTCACCAGAGGCGGATTTAACGGTGGTCATACCGGGTGAGCGCCCTGAGCCCCGACTTCTGACGGGCCCCGCAAAACCCCAACTTGACACTTTTTTCTAATGACTCCAAGTTTGGTTTCAGATGTGCAATTTTAACATTAACAGTACATAGTATTTTTTATTTGTTTAAAAATATGGTTAACGTGTATTTTTATTTTCCCTGTCTCTCTCTTTTTTTAAGGGGCCCAATATTTTCTTCTGCACTCGGGGCCTCAACCAACCTTAATCCACCTCTGCATGTCACAGAAGAAAGCAGAAAAATTAGAAAAAAAATGCAAAACGGATGGCGATCAGAGGAACAGCTAGAGAGCTGAGATGCTGCTGTCCGAGACGTCACAAGCTACTTGAGGGGACAGACCTGAGATACTGATGGGCTAGGACTTCCCCTTTCACAGAGTACAGCGGCTCTCCGCCACCCGGAGCCCCGGTCTAATGAAGCCTAACGCGGCCAGGCGTCCTGGTCAGAGGGACCAGGAGACGCCGTAGGAAAAAACATTCGCCCAGGCGACTGCAGTGGCGGGCAGCGAGGCAGAAGGAAGGGCGTGTCGGGGAGGTCAGCCTTCCACCCCATCGGCCGATGACGCGCATGCGAAAAATGAAATCAAACGTTCGTGCCATCTGGGATTTCTCTGCTCGGTGCTTCCGGTGACCTTGCTTTTCAGGAAAACATTCCTTAAAAAAGTAAAGCACAGTCATTCATTCTGTAGAGGCTTTTCTGGGTTGCTGACGAAAAATTAGAGCATTCTCCTTCACGAAGGGTGGAGTGGAGGAAAAAATAAGAATATGGAAACAAAACTCTCTTCATGTTTAGAAATGAGACACAGAGTCCATAAAGCTACTGGGAAGAGCCCCGAGCCCTGGCCGGGTGGCTCAGCTGGTCAGAGCATCGTCCCTACGTGCAGAGGTTGCAGGTTCGATCCCCGGTCAGGACACATACAGGAACAGATTGATGCTTCTATCTATCTGTCTATCTATCTATCTATCTATCGATCTATCCCTCCCTTTCTCTCTAAAATCAATCAATCAATATACATAGATAGATAGAGATTGATTTTATTTTTTACAAGAGCCTCCAACCCCTTTTTTTTAGCCAGGAAAGGCTGCTCCATTTTTCTGTGTGCATCAAGGTGAGAGTCATAGACAAACTGTCAAATAACAGTTTCAGTCCTGAGAAGGTGAAGAATTGATCAGCCTGGTGTTTTAGACGATAAGTCAATCTCTCCTCCAGGCAGAAACTCATGTCAGTGGGTCCAAACCAGGTTAGAATTTAATTAATTTTAGAAACCTACCTGGGCCGTAGGTGGGACACCTTTTCTCTCAGGGTCAACTGAAGCTGACCTTGGGCCATTTGCAGTCAATACGTTCCCCCACTAACCAGGAACAAGCTGGCTTTTCAGAAGACATAGCAGCTGAGAGAGGACTCACACTGTGAGGTTAGAAAGGAAAGTCTAAAATAAAGAAAATCACCCCGAAAATACCGCGAAGCGTCCATCCTTGCCTCCAGGGCCGTGAGACAGGACGTGGTAGGCAGAATGGCAGGGAGGGACTGCTGGAAGACGTTAAAGCTATCGTTGCATGTTATTTTAAAATTTAAAAATCAAATACTACGGAATGAAAGTTAACTCGCTGAGCCTGAATTGCTACCGGGGCACAGTGGACCATGAAGTTGTAGCTGAGGGCAGGAGTTGGAAATTCCACCCGGGCTTAAATCCTAACTTCCAAACCTCTAGCTGCATGACCCCGGGCCAGGCAGCGTGTGGAAACCAGGAATGCTGATCAGGTCAGACTCACAGAGCGAGGCAATGTGTGTGAAGTATTCGGGACTTCATCCGGCCCAGGGTTGGTGCCCGGCAAGTTCTGGCCACCATCTGTGGACTAGTGATTCCAAATCCACGTACTAGTGATGGTCTCAGGCCAGTGCGTGACAAGAGTCCGCTGGTAGTCTTGGGACTGAGTCCCCAGAGGATTCCCTATTAGGAAGGTTGTTATATATATGCTCAGTGTCCTTGGGACCAAAGCCATATATAAAAATATATAATTATTTAAGGACAATAAGCAATGGGGTGGCTGAGGACCAGGCAGGTATAAAAGAGTTCAGGGAATTACCTGAAGTCACATCAAATGCCAAGTGAAGAGAGATGTCAACACGCAGGACCTCCAGCCTGTGGGGACGCCAAAACTGAAGACAGGCAGAGGGCGGGATGGGAAGAGTTGGAAAGGGAGGGTGGAACAGAAGAGGCTAGAGAAACCTCAGAACTACAGACAGGCTGCCACGAAGACAAAAGTGATAGCCTCCCACGCACCAGGCACAGGCTCTTCAGCTACTTCTTCACATTCACGTCTCATGAACCTCAAGGCAGAGTCATGCATTTCACACTTATTAAATACCCACCAATCACGCAGGACACGAGGCGGGGACAGAAAGGACTCTCTGGGTGGAGCTCAATAATAACGAGGGGCGACATGAGAGAGGAGGAAAGAGAGGTTGGCAGGGGCCAAGGAAACAAGCAAGATCTTACACAGGGATTGACATCACCTTTAGCTGGTCTCCTCCCCCCGCCCCCCTAAAGAAACCCTTTGTGGCTACTCTGTAGTGAAGCCAGAGTGGATATAGCAAGAGTGGTTATGGGGCTGGGTTTCCTCTAGACCAGAACTGAGCATCGCATACAGGTTAGCTCAGTTTCGCAACCACACACAAAGGACCCCATGGGATCCATCTGCTTTGATATAGGGAAGTGGACTTAGGAGAGCTAGGATGGCATCTTCTAGCTTTCTCAAGAAAATATTCCCATTTCTTTTGCTTCAGAGAGGGCCCACCATTAATTAATACAATGTATCAATCAACTAAATATTGACAAGGCAAGGTATGCCGACACTCTTAGGGTTCCCTACAATTTCCCAGGTTCCCTCAGATTCTCTCTTCTTCTCACCTGGCTCCATGGCTAACGCTAAGCTGGGGACCGCACTCTCCCTCCAGCCTGGGCATCCTCTCCATTGTCCAGATCTGTATTCCCAACTGCTCCTTAAGCATCTCAGATCTCCCCGGGCGTACAAATATCTCAACTTCATGCCTTTCTTAACATGTCTGAATTCAGTCCATCGCCAGCCAGTCCCTCTTCCAACCTAGCAACTCCGGAGAATTGCAACAAACTTTCCTTTTGCCCTCCTACCCTCGACATACCCATTTTCTCTGAACCCTTCCTCCGCTCTCATTTCTCCTTCCCGGGAACTAGGACCAATTTCTGTTCATTCAACCTTGAAAACATCCCTTCCAAAATCCAGGTTCGGTCCCTCTTCTCACTACCGAATCCAAGCCCCTCAGTATCTCTCAATTAACTGTTACAATGACCTTCTTAATTATTCCTTCTCGTCTTTATGGCCGTCTTCGATACTATTTCCAGAATCACCTTCAAAAAATAAAAATGCGATCTTATCGCTCTCTCCCGTGAAGACGTCTGCTGGTTCCTACTGGCTGCGGGATGAAGATCAAACTTCCAGCCACGGCACACAAGGGGTTTGAGACCGTCGCTTTTCCTCGCTCTGACATGCCTCCTCTTTCTCAAGCACTCGTCAGTCACGGGCTGTGGATACTCCGACCTTCCCACATTGCCCAGACGTGTTCTTCTCTTCCGTAAGTCTGTGCTTTTGTAGTCCGTTCACTCTGCCTAATGTGCTCCGTGAACCTGCACCAGCCTGTCTCCCTGGCTCCTCACTTAGGACCAGAGAGAGCAAGGCTGGTCACACGGGCATTCACACTCAGCCAGCACGGCCAGCCGTGATCATTAAAACTCCCCAAAGGGAAGTGGGTGTGCACCGTGAATCCACGGTTTAAAAACAAAGTCTAGGCAGGCTGGCATGGTGGGATTCAGCGCCCTTGGCACACCAAATGACCTTCTCACTTAGCATCAGAGGGAACATCCCAAAACCCAAACTCCCAGAAGCCAGCCAAGGGCCAACCAGCAAGCAGACTTTTCAAACGCTGGCCTTCCGAGTCAATGCTGGTCTGCGCAAAATCGTCTAAGGACAATCCTAGCGTGAAATGTTCAGGTTCTGTATCAATAACATGTAGAAAATAAAAAGTACTCAACGAAATAAAAGCTGTATTACCAAATTCTTGAGCAAGAAAACTGCATAATTCATTGTAAATATACAATCTCTTCTCAAGTTAATTTATAAAATTTAAAACAATTCCTTCCTCCCAAACCGACACACACAATTACATTCCAAGATATAATCAACTGTTAAACATTGTTACAAATTTAATGTTCAACTTCCTAGCAACCAAAGCAAAGAGGAAAACAAGGTCACTTATAGGATAGTTGCATAGTTGCATAAATTTTCCCTGCACGGCACCTAAGTGTAAAAAAGAAGTTGCTCTGACAGGTTTTCGTAATAGGGACACAATGTGTATAATATATGGCCAATGTCTTCAACAACATCCTTCCACATACAATTGTGTACCTGCTCTTTCTAGCCCTTCTTGATATGAGCCACAGATATTATGCAGAAGCACTGCCCAATAAAAGTAATTCTATGGGGGGGGGGGCGGGCTTTTCAGGACCTAGACATCTGTGTATTATCACATAAATAGCTACCATCTCTCCTAAGTTACATACGAAGCATTGACTATTCAAATATCTTTCAAATGTAAGAATTAATCACTCTAAACTTATGGCAGTTACCTATAAATAAGGCAAACTTTCGTGACAAATCTTCAACTACTAGATCTAGGGGTAGCAGTCTTTATAATTTGGAAGAAATTTCAAAGACAAATAAAAGGCTATTATCACCTTAACTGATATTAGAGTATATATAAACCATTTCTCCTTGAGGACTGAAGGCAGAGCAGATAAATACACAAATCTTAGAGCTCCAAAGAGACCTCAAGTGGTTTGAAATAGAAACACCACAGCCCCCAACACACAGAACAGACCACTGAGCTAGCTCAGAGATGGGTCTAACTCAGTGAAGTTATTCATACACTCTTAGAATTGTCTCCTAGATATTCCAGGATGTCAGATGAAGGTATTCAGATTGTTTTCGTCAAGTCTCCAGCTCAGGGCATATGTAAACCAAGCAAAGTCTTAGCTGAAAATCAAAATAAGACCCATCATTTTCAACCTCACATTTAGACTTCCCTATAAAGATACAATGTTTAAGGGTCTAAGTGACGATTTTTGTTATTTTTTCCTTCGTTCTGTTAACATGAAAAACTACAGAAAATAACCCAAATATTTACTTTTAAAATAGCCTGTATTGTGAAATCAAATCCACCAAATAGGTAATAGATAAATACAAAGGACTTCATTCAGACAATCTTTCAGTAAACGACCCTAAATCTTTACTTGTCATTTCACAATTTGTTCCTACAACATCTTCGCATACTAATTACACTGTTGGGTATGTGAAAGGTAAGAAAATGAAAAATGAACAGGTCCTTTAAAAATCAAGTTAAAAACGGAGGCTCCAAAGGGACCCCTTCCCCTCTTCCTAAGGGTTTATTAAAGGAATAAAGACAAAAAAAAAGAGGCTTATAAATCACATCCAAATCTTATTCTTTATATTCCAAATCATGCACAGTCTTTTATCTGGGGAAATAAATAAATACTTTCAAAATAGCAATAAAAATAAGATAATGCTTGGCTCTGAAAAATAGTATTTTCTTATCTGTTATATATTGCACTTCTTTATTTCATTCAACATTGACTTTATAGTCATTTTAAATATACATCCATCACTAAATTTCTGACATCTCAGGGAAACTGTTATTGTAAAAAAAAAAAAAAAAAAAAAAAAAAAAAAATTGGCCAGGCTCTGTGGTAGAGTATAGGCCCAGTGTGTGGAAGTCCTGGGTTTGATTCCTGGCCAGGGCACACAGAAGAAGCGCCCATCTGCTCCTCCACCCTTCCCCTCTCCTCCCTCTCTCTCTCTTCCCTTCCCGCAGCCAAGGCTCCATTGGAGCAAAGCTGACCTGGGCGCTGAGGACGGCTCCATGGCCTCCGCGTCAGGTGCTAAAATGGCTCTGGTTGCAATGAAGCAACTCCTCAGATGGGCAGAGCATCGCCCCCTGGTGGGCATGCCGGGTGGATCCCGGTCAGATTCATGCAGAAGTCTGTTTCTCCCTCCCCGCTTCTCACTTCAGAAAAAAAAAATTTTTTTTTTACTGATTATAGAGGAAAGAAGGGAGAGAGAAAGTAAAAATGTAAGAGAGAGAGAGAGAGACATTGATTTGTTATTCCACCCATCCATGCATTCATTAGTTGATGCTTGTACGTGCCCTGACCGGGGATGGAACCCACGACCTTGGCGTTACCAGGACAATGCTCTCACCAACTGAGCTACCCAGCAAGTGCTCAAGAAAATTATTGAATAAAATGCAAAGTTAGTCACAGCCACAATAATTTAAAGTAAAGAAATCTGTCAGATTACATGCAACTTGGGTCTTTATTTGTTACAAACTTGATGTGTGGCTTCTGGCACATCTCTTTCTATTTTTAGTCTCCTCACCAATCAAAGAACTGCACCTGTCATTCCTGCTACAGGAGGCCTGGTCCAGGAGTGGAAGAAGGGAGAAGAATCACCGTGTGCTGGTACCAGTTCTCTGCATCACTCACGTGTGTTCTGAAGATAAACACGCACACGCACACACGCACACACACACATATGTACATCTTGCTGCATTTTATTTACTAAATGATGAAAAGCATCATGCAAAAGCTAGATGTCAATTCTACTATTATTGCTGTCATTGTCCTAAGTGACAGACATGCAGTGAAACCCTCAGATGCCTTCATACAGGTAGAACAAAATAAAGGATGACCTACCCATCCCCATATCCTAGATCAGTGGGAATAAACCTTTTGTTACATTAGACGTTTAATAAGCATAATAAGGTTATTATTATGTATTCAGTCATACATCTAACACATTCATTACATGCTGGTCATTTTCTAATGCTGGGAATACAATAGTAAATTTATATCTCCGCAATGACGGATCACCCGTTCATTTGGGAGATCATGCTTTACTTCAATTCTTCCATGAAGATAGATTGTTTACCCTCCTGGGAGTGAGTGAGGGAGAGAGACGTGTGTCAGTGTTCAAGGTTAAACACTGAGTTAGTTATTCCACGTAAGGGATAGATTCTAGAGAATTTGGATTTTCTCATTCTCGGGTCCAACAAACCTGTAACTTAAAAAGTCAAGATAACATGAACTAGGAAGGCTGAGCTGGCGTGGTGAGTTTAACCCTTGTCGCCCAGTTTAAGGTATGTCTGGTCATACCGGAGTGTGCTGTTGAATCCGTATGTCTTAAAAGCACAGGAAGATGGAGGTGATAGCGTCACAAAGCCATCACTGGGGACCCCAGAGGGAGTCTGAAGGTAATCTACAAGCTTCATAAGGACTTCCGCTTCAGGTTCAATGATGATTATACACGAAAACTTTTCATGGACATTCCATCTTTTGTATATGGTTTGTCTTATACGCAAGTCCATGTGCAGAAGTCCAATACAAATTGAGCAGGATTTCAGTCTAAATTGAGCATGAACGGAGGCTAATACCTCTTACCAACACCAAAATGACTTTTCAAAAAAATCAAGGACTGTAAAATGTTAAATATCATTATGAAAGAAAAAGGAGCATGTTCATTATTCACATTACTATGACAGAACAGATCACAAATAAGATTTTTTTTCCCCAGTGGTTTGGTGATAGTCTAGGCCAGAGGTCTCAAACTCGCGGTCCACAGGCCGCATGTGGCCCGCCGAACAATTTTGTGCGGCCCGCAGACTAATCCACGAAGTTCAAAATATTTTGGATAAAATTAAGTAAGCCTAGGGGCCTACTTGTATTTTTCATTTCTCTAGCATCCTAGCTACATATTAGCTTAGTTAACAGCAGTTGTGATGCGAACTACAGTTTCTGATCGTTTTGTGACACTGAGTAAACTGCATGTACGATTGTGCTTGTTGTACTGATTTTTTTTTGTTTTCAACTGCAGTGATAAAAGTGTTGCGTAACAGTTGCCTTTTGTAGACCTAGTGCGGCCCGCCGAACGGCTGTGATCTTGCTCTGCGGCCCACATGCTGAGTTGAGTTTGAGACCCCTGGTCTAGGCCTTGCGGGACTTTGACCGGAGGGGTGGGGTGGGAAGGTCCGTTCGGCAGATAATCAGGGCACGGTGACTGACCCTAGTGTACCGGCTGCTGTCGTATGTCCGTCTGTCCTGGGGTTGAGGTACTTCCCGCAGCGGATCCGGGGCTGCGGAGGGTGGGCTGACAGGCGAGAACCACAAGGCGGGTGACCTTAACCAAGGCAGCGCTCAGCACCTGAGCTGGGTGGCGTGGACAAACATCCACGCATCTCGGTTCCGGTTCGGGAGATGGGGCTCGAGGGCGCAGCACGCCTGACCCTCCGGGACAGGGCGGTGGCTGGAGCTGTGCTTCTCCCCCACAGCACACGGGCAGCACAAACACAGACCCACCTCTCTCTCTCTCTCTCCCCAAAATAAAGCCACGGCCACCCACCCAGCAGTCCCAAGGCGACCTTAGAGGAAGGAACAACCGGGTGTTTCTAAAGTCCGTCCTGGAGCCTGAAGAACACCTGATGCCGCCCTCCTGTCAAACCACCCAAACGAGAGCAGGAGCCCCAAGCACACGGGGGCGTCGCTTCCTGTCCTCCAGTCCTGGGGCGACAATATTCCCCAAGTGTTTCTGAGGAAAGTGAACCGCACCTGAGAAGACTCCCTGGGAGTCCAAACACAGTGGACGGCAGGGGGGGGGGGGTGGCGGCCCTGTTCTCTGCGGACTCAGCTGTGCTTAAAATCTCAATGCGTGCAAAGTGTGCAGAGGAGCCTGTACACAGCCCAGCGTCCCCCACCAGGCATCGGAGGACCCCCCACTCCTACTGCTCAGCTGGAAGTTGTTTCTTTTTTTTTCTTCCTTCAAAACTAATTACTCCAAGTAAAGCATTCTGCAAAGCCCACCCCTCACTACCCTCGTCAACGGGCTTCACAGAAAATCCCTGTGGTTTGGGATTTTCTGCCCTCTGGTCGCTATCTGTTCCTAAAATCATTTCAGCTCCCAAATGAGGCCTGTCGTGTACAGCACAGTGAAACTCAAGTGGTCCCTGCAAACACGGACATCCCACGCAGTCTCACTGGCTTGAAAGAGACACATGAGCCAGCTAACCTCAAAACAAATCAATCCATAAATAAATAGAGACATTCTAGCAAATGGACTGGTTTCCAAAAGTGCTTGGGTACCTACGATGCTCGATAAGGTGTAAGAAAAACAGAACTCAATCCCCGACTGTGAAAGGGGCTTTTCTGAGTAAAAGGGGGGTGGGGGGAGGCTGGACCCTACAGAGCCTCCCAAGTCCCTTCCTCCCAGGAGGGTTGGTGTGAACAGCCAGCCGCCTGCAGGTGTCATTTCTTTTCTTTTTTTTTTTTTTTGTAATTTTTCTGAAGCTGGAAACGGGGAGAGACAGTCAGACAGACTCCCGCATGCACCTGACCAGGATCCACCCGGCACGCCCACCAGGGGCGACGCTCTGCCCACCAGGGGGCAATGCTCTGCCCCTCTGGGCGTCGCTCTGTCGTGACCAGAGCCACTCTAGCGCCTGGGGCAGAGGCCAAGGAGCCATCCCCAGCGCCCAGGCCATCTTTGCTCCAATGGAGCCTTGGCTGTGGGAGGGGAAGAGAGAGACAGAGAGGAAGGAGGGGGGGGTGGAGAAGCAAATGGGCGCCTCTCCTATGTGCCCTGGCCGGGAACGGAACCCGGGTCCCCCGCACGCCAGGCCGACGCTCTACCGCTGAGCCAACCGGCCAGGGCCTCATTTCTTGTTTTAAAAGCTTCCCCGCTGGGCCTTGGCCACCCCCTCCACCTCACCCCTCCCCCAGCCACAAGCACCCAGATTGCTGCCACAGCCTGGGGCTCGGCCCCTGCTGTGTGCAGGTCCCTTCCTTCAGGGTCCTCCCGCACGCAGCCAGCGGAGGTGAGAAGCCCTGGGGAACCGCTGCACCACCAGCCGGCTGGCGGCTCAGCCCTCTGGCGAGTCCCCCGTCCCCCACCACCGCCGCCCTCCACTTGGAACCTCTTGCCGCTTGCCCGAATCCTCTCTCTGGGCTGCCCCCCCCCCCACGGGTCATTGGCACAAGGAGATAGATCATTTGATACGTTTTTATTCCTGAGAGATCACCTTCTGGCCTCACGTATGCAAGCCTGTGAGAAGTGACCAAACAGGCTCCCGGCCAACTTGTCAGCTCTGGCCACAGCTCCGAGTCTGCGTCCCTCTGGGAGGAGAAACCCACCCGGTCAGCCTCGGCCCCCTGGAAGGGCTTCCGATCTCTAGAGCACAGTGACCGTGGCTTTCCCACCTGAAAATGGTCTCAGGTGGTCACTCAGCGGCTCCAGTCGCTGTTCTATTCAACAAGAACTCACTGACTGCGTAATGTGGGCCAAGCATCGGACGGGAGAGAAAAAAACAAATGAAAACACACATGGGCCCTGGCCTTTGGGACCTTTCAATCTAGGATGACGATGAAGAATTTAAAGAAATGACCCTAAGCCTGACCAGGCGGTGGCGCGGTGGATAAAGCATCGGATTGGGACACAGAGGACCCAGGTGCGAAACCCCAAGGTTGCTGGCTTGAGCGCAGGGTCGCTGGCTTAAGTGTGTGATCATAGACAAGACCCCATGGTCACTGGCTTGAGCCTAAAGGTCGCTGGCTTAAGCAAAGCGGTCACTGGCTCGGCTGCAGTCCCCCCAGTCAAGGCACATCTGAGAAAGGAATCCATGAACAACTAAGGAGCTGCAACAAAAAACTGATAGTTCTCATCTCTCTCCCTTCCTGTCTATCTGTCCCCATCTGTCCCCATCTGTCCCTCTCTCTCTCCCTGAAACAAACCAAAAAAGCTCTAAGGAGGACTAAAGAGATTGGTCAGCCCTGCAGTACAAGCTGGTGGCGTGTGGAGGGGGTGACGAGAGCAATTGCCGTCGACCAGAGGCTGGAAAGATTAAAGGAGTTTCCTCGAAGGGGTCAGGGGAGCCCAGTCCCCGATGGGTTGAGGGGCATGGTGATCCAAGGCCCAGCGGAGCAGAGGAGCCAGCGTGAGCCGGGGCCCCCAGGAGCTCGGTGGGCTCTCAGCCCTGGCGTGAGGCTGGAGCCAGGCATAGGCCGGCGGACAGTGACCCCCGCGCACCCCGCGGGACCTCCCCCCACCCCCCGTCTGTGGGCGATGCGTGAGCACTAAGGGCTGAAAGCCGATGCCCAGCTCACGTCTGTGTGTCGGACAGAAAACCCTGCTGGCCACACTGGGAAGGGGGTGAGGGGGAACCAGGGACAGTGAGACAGCTTCAGAGACTCCTGGGACAGGCCAGGTAGACGAGGCTGAAGATCTGAACCGAGACACAGACATTGGGGGTGAAAAAAAATGAGTCAAAATTAAAGAGAAACCCAACACAAGCACGGCACACCAGTTTAGAGACAGACAGGCCACTGAGAAAGGTCCTTCTTGCACGTCAGGTGGGGGCTTCAGGTGGCCACACCGGAGCAGGGAGACCCAGTAAGACACTCACAGGGGTCCAAAAAGAAACGATGGACGCCCGACTCCACGTAACTGGTGCCCTCACCGGGCGGGGCCTGTCTCTCACTGGTCCTCTGCGTCAGGCTGCAGGTCCCTGAACCAAGTTTTCCGGAAAGACGGTGAACGGGCAGTGGAGGAACGCAGCCCGAGGGAAGGCTGGGGACACACTCGGGGCTCACTGGCTGCTGATCAAACATCAAAAGTGCCGGTCGCGCCGGAGCAAATTCCAGCAGCCAATCGGAGCCTGGCTCTGGGGTTTCCCAGGCAGGCGTTTGGCTGCCGCACAGGAGCACGCTCACTCGATGACAATTTTTACTCGCATGCTAGTCCTTTATGTTAGAGCAACGCGGTGACAACATTACCCCGGGAAGCGTGTGCTTGTACACAGCCGTTCTAACAGAGGGAGGCAAACACAGACCTCCTTGAATGTAGGTTCTCGCTAGATGGGGGGGAAAAAATCCTCTAATGAAAGATTTTGGTATCATGCTATCAATTTCTCTATTGTAGAAATAAATGATGTTGGATGATAGCCTCCCTTCAGGGCTGCTGAAAAAAATAAATCAATGATCTTTGAAAAATTTGAGCTCTGATATTTGCAAAAAGTGCTTTTGTGATTCAGATACGGAAAAGCAAGCACTGGCGGAGTCCACAAACAGATAAATAAATCAATCTGTTTTAAAAAAAGAAAAAGAAAAAAGTTGCTCCCAGGAGATCAACAAGTCACTGTAAAGCAGAACTGTATGAAACTCTAACGGAGGTCTAATCCTCAGACGGGCGACAGGCCCTCTCCCAGGGTCTCCGCGCAGCCAGCGAGGGGCGCGTTTCACAGAGCAGGGCTGACCACTAACGGCCAGGTGGCTCACTGCAGTTTGCCCCGTCTTGTCTCAGAACTGGCTTGGACGAAGCCACTGATGAAATCAATCAGTCCCTTCTCTCCATACTAATAATACTTTGGCAGATTATGTGTTTGATATCAAAAGGCCCTCCTCGCTGCACACTCGTCGTGGTCAGGTTTCCTGGGTCATGCACACTCTGTGCTTTTTGACCAAGGAGAGGTGCTCAGCGCACGCGTTTGGCTTTGCAAGACAGCGCATTCTGCTGAACGGGTCAGAGACCTCCGATTTCATTGTCTTTGTGACTTGGAATGTAAGCAAGGCCTTCATTTATAACGAACCTAATTAAACTAACTTCCAGTGTTACTTAATCATCATTCTCGTTCCACAGATGGAGTAAGGCTTGCTGAGTTTGCCTGCTGGAGCAGAGAACAGGTGCAAAGAATTTAAAGCACAGCGTCACCTCAAACGCCTTAACCTTCCCAAAGGGACTGCACATTATTATTGTCTGGCATGTACAACCACACATGTTCTTATAAACACACACATGTGCACACACGCATGCACACGCACACGAGTAGTAACTTTCTGACATCTTTTTGAGAACAAAAGAACAGGCAGGAGAGGAAAATGTAACTGTTGCATGGAGATGAAGGAGGACAAAGTTACACTGTTATCTTTGTGTCACGATTCTTTTGCCGTTCACCAGCCTCCAACATATTCAAGAAAGAGGCTGAGCAGAGTCTAATAGAACAGCAGCATTCCTAATGATGCAATAAAAACAACAAAAAATAGGTCACAAGCATTTTTCAACCTCCCATTTAACTGATGAATGAATTGAGTCCCAGAGAAAGAAACAGACCTGCCTGGGTCACTGGGACAAGTCAGTGGTGTGACCCCTTCTCTTTTTTTCTCCTCAACCGCCACGCTTTGAACTCCATCCACCAAAACGTTTTTTTTCCCACTTGGTTTCCTGTCCTGTTGGGTGGGATGAGGAATAAGATCTACACAATTAAATCTCGGAATCGTTAAGGCTTCATTCCTATTCATCACCAACATTATCCTCGGCCGCCTTCCTTCTCCTCCAAATTATTAAAAAGCATTCCTAACACATAAATTAATCATTAGGCATTTAACCTCCACACACCTTTATGAAACCAGCATTCTTGGCCATTTTACACCAGACGCGAGTTCTCACTTTCCAAATGAATTTAAAAACCAACTGCAAACAGTCTACTAATAAATAAACATTTAAAATTAATATTTGACTATTTCCCCAACTGGTCAGATATTCAGATTGTCAGCCTATCTGGTATATTCCAAATGGCCAGGTAGCCGTCTGTTAAATTAAACATAAGCCCATGAGACTCAGCCTTTTAGACTTGTGTTAATATCAAAGAGTCAATACAAGCCCAAATACGAAAACGTTCCATCTCTTCCGCTGAAATTTTATAACACCAAGGATTCTCTTCAAGTATCAACACCCTCTCAGAGTCGTGTGTAAACCCCCAAATAAACTCAGTCCAAGGGGGGTTCTTATTATAATTGGATCTGGAATGGCGAGCTGGACTGCACGACACATTAAACAATAGAACGAGAAGTTTAATTAAATTTCTAATTCACTTTGGATTTCGCTCTCTCCTGCCATTGTAAAAAGGCTTCGTGCCAGTGTCGAGTAGTCAGGAGTTGGAAGTGCCCGGCTGAAAATGAACCTGTGATGTCAACAGTCACCCATAGGTTACAGTCAAGTGGACAGTGAACTGACGAGTCCTGTTGCTAAGATCCACCGGGAAGCCTAGTTGAGATTTCCTCTTCTACCCCACGTCCGCCAGTCTCTGGACAGGGATACTGGGGAAAGGCAGAGGCCCCCCACTATATGGAAAAGGAACCCACGAATAAAAGATGTGCGTTGAGAGAAGAGAAGTCATCGTTCCTCTGTTTGCTTCATCCCGTGGCTTTGGTGAAGCTCCTCCATGGACAAAGTTACCCTGGGTCCAACTGGGTACCAAGTCTGAGAGCAGCCAGTACATCACATCAATTACCAATCTGTTCGTTGATCTGCCTGTAAAATGGTGGATGTGAGAGCAGGTAGGCTCTGCTCCCGACCTCTGTAGTTAGTTCTCAGCTGCACTGCCCTAAAAAAAAATACTTTCACGAGGAGAGTCTCGCGTATGTGAGTGAGTCCCTGTGGTTCGCTCAATAGTACGTGTAGGAATGTGTGTCTGTGTCTATAACTCAAGATGTCCCCAAATCAGCTGTCCAGGGACAAAGGCTTGGCATAGACTATTTACCAACTTGCACAATTCCAACACCACAAGTAAAACGGTTGTTTAGTTATAGAAACCAGATTAAAAAAAAAAAAAAAAAAGTTTGCAAGACAAGAGACAGTAATGCCAGCCTAGGGCTCAACACACAGTCCTCGGTGCCACCAAGCATCGTGGTCATCTTGACACTCTGCGGCTGGAAGGACTCGCAGTGGTTTCTGATTCATTATTCCCAGTCTCTGCGGCACGCGGGCAACCCACTAGGATGCTCTTTGGTGTTTCTTCTAGTCGGTCAAAGCCCCGCACAACAGCTCAGCTCTCCCTCAAGGTGGAAGATGTTTTAGGTTGTCGCGATAATTGAAAAAATGCGATTCCATCCTTTACCACAATTAAACAGGCTGAGGAGAGTTCTGCCTCAGTAAACTGTGACCTCAGGTCCATTTTGTTATGTGTGCAACACTGTCCAAGCTATCCGGCTTTTAAAATGCTCCGGCAGCACCAGCCTTAATTTAAAATGCCAGTGTTCAATATGTCAAAGCTCAAATATTCTCCAAGAAGGAGCTTAATGCACATATATTATTAATGCACTATCAAAGAACAGATCCCCGAGTTGATTCCGACCAACGAGTCATTAGTCAAAGACGGCAGCAAGCAGACTGGCGTACAGTAACATGAATTTTAATTCTGATTGCTCTGACCGTCCGGGGGAGAAAAACAACAACAAACAAACAAACAAAAAAAAACCCCCAAAAATACAGGAAGTCTGGGGTTTCCGGTTAGGAGATAGAAAAACTGAGTTTAGTAAAAACATCTGTTTTATTCCCTCCTAACCACTGGGGAGAAAAACACTTTGGAGAAAAGACTGGAAAAAGCGTACCTTGCAAGGCGGCGTGCTGACAGGGGCCTGCCGGGCCCCCTCCACCACGAGCTGCGAGGCTCGGGCAGGCTGCTTGTAGCTCTGGCCCTTGGTTTTCTGATCTGAAGCAACAGAACTCACTGTCCCTCCCACCACCCCCATACATTTTGTAAGTATTTTTATTATTATTATTATTATTATTATTATTAAGCAAGAGGCAGGAGGCAGAGACAGACTCCCATATGCACCCCTACCGGGATCCACCCAGCAAGCCCCTACCGGGCAATGCTTTGACTGACTGGGTGCTGCTCTGTTGCTTGGCAACCAAGCTATTTTACTGTCTGAGGTGAGGCCATGGAGCCACCCTCAGCACCCGGGGCCAACTTTGCTTGAACCAATCCAAGCCAAGGCTAAGGAGGGGAAGAAAGAAAGAGAGAGAGGGAGACGAAGAGAGAGAGAGAGAAGGGAGAAGGGGAAGGGTGAAAAAGCAGATGTTCGCTACTCCTGTGTGCCCCGACAGGGAATCAAACCCAGGACATCCACATGCTGGGCTGACACTCTACTGCTGAGCCACCCAGCCAGGGCCAATTTTGTCAGATTTAATGAGACAAATATCAAACGTGTACCATTGTGCTTATAAATAGAATACTAATGTCAGAAAATGTTATTCTCGTACAGGACTGACGCAAAGAAAGATTTAAAGACTTAATACATGCTAAAGGGTTCTTTTGTTTGTTTCCTGTAACAAACTTTATACAGTAAAACAGTGTTTTATTTACCAAGCCCATCACTTTAGAACACGGGTAACTTGTGAGGTCACCGTCCATTTTTGCAAGGGCTGGCTACTCTGTGCAAACAGCAACGTGGCAAATACAGAGAGGTGGACAGGACGAAACTATCAGCCACCACTGCCCACGGGAATACCCTAATTCCTCTTGCGGCAGATAATCTGAGCTCCCAGACTTTTCTTGGAGAGAAACATTTGGAAGGAAGTCTGTGATCCTGTTACGTCACTGATAGGTCAACCCGGGGGTCAGTAACCACCTGACACCTGGCTCCTCCCAGGGAGAAGCAGCCATTCAGTGTCAGTGCACAGTTTATCCTGAAGAAGGGAAATGACAGCGTTCTCCTACTACTGGGTCCAGACGTCCGGCGGCGTAGGTAACACCCAGCCAGTGTGACCTAAGCACTGGACCAAACGAACACCCACACTTACTTAGACCCCGGGCTAACGCCCCCTGACAACTGGCCAGGACAAGTCCTGGGCCACGAGGCTTCTTCTCACCAGTTCCTTTACCTCTAAAGAGGGAAGCTGAACTCTGAGACTAACATCACATTATATAGAAAAACTAGAATAAGAAGACACCACCCAGCCTCGCCTGTGGTGACGCGGTGGGTAAAGCATCGACCTGGAACGCTGAGGTCTCCAGTCTGAACCCGCGGCCTTGCTCGGTCAAGGCACAGGCAAGAAGCAACTACTATGAACTGATGCTTCCTGCTCATCTTCCCCACTCTTCTCTCTCTCCTTCTCTTTCTCTTTCTCTCTCAAATCAATAAATGACATCTTTTTTAAAAAATGAAAACACCATCCAATCAAATAAAAAAATTTTAAACTTTGCATAAGTCACATTTGGTGGGTTTTTTTTTTCTTCTTTTTTCTGAAGCTGGAAATGGGGAGAGACAGTCAGACAGACTCCTGCATGCGCCGACCGGGATCCACCCAGCACGCCCACCAGGGGGCGACGCTCTGCCCACCAGGGGGCGATGCTCTGCCCACCAGCGATGCTCTGCCCCTCCGGGGCGTCGCTCTGCTGCGACCAGAGCCACTCTAGCGCCTGGGGCAGAGGCCAAGGAGCCATGCCCAGCGCCCGGGCCATCCTTGCTCCAATGGAGCCTCGGCTGCAGGAGGGGAAGAGAGAGACAGAGAGGAAGGAGAGGGGGAGGGGTGGAGAAACAGATGGGCGCTTCTCCTGTGTGCCCTGACCAGGAATCGAACCCGGGACCTCTGCACGCCAGGCCGACGCTCCACCACTGAGCCAACCGGCCAGGGCCTCACATTTGGTTTTTAACCCTACGATAAGGTGACCGGCAATCTTGCAATAAATGAACTTGCAAATTAAAACCTAACTGATGTTATTCTAAGGAAACCCTTTGAAGTGCAAGCCATCCTTACAAATTGTTAATAATATGCACAACGGCACTCATTCCTTGATTGTATGAATATATCCGGTTCTTATCCAACGACGACGAAAATCTAAGTATTTAAGGTCTAAACCCAGTGCGTGACTATACTCCACAAGAAAACCACCGGCTTCAAAAAACAGAAGGAAATGAGGATTGTAATCATTACAGACAGGTGTTCAGAATATACAGGAGAAAACCAATCTAGGACAAATTAATTTTTCTAAATTACTTATCAGTAGCAAAGGACAATTTTTCCTCGTTATTTAAAGCTAAAAAAGTAAGTAAATAAATAAAGCCATACACTTCACCTATAACAGCTTACTATTTCTAAATGAAGAGAAAAGCCTTCAGCTGCCGATGCCTTACTTAGCTCCCGAAGAGAGCTGGTAACTCGTTCAAAATTCTCTCGGCAGCGTCACAATGTGTTGGACCTTTCTACGTTAAAACGTCCAATTCTTTGTTCCTCCATCCAAGCAGTGTGGCATCAACCATCTCAGGGGTCTTGCCATTTCCCACTGCTTTGCACAGACAGCAGGAGGGCTTGATCAGCCTCGTCAGCAGGCCAACTCCATGAGGGAAGAAAACGTGTCTTATCAATCATTATACTCCTAAAGCTTCCCATAGTTCCCGGGCATGTGTGTGGGGTGTTCAATCAATTCACGAACAAACGGAGGGATATAGATAGACAACATTCAGTCTCCCTCATAATCAGTCCAGCACGAACCTCTTATCTCTCCCACGAGATTGCTGGGGCTCCCTGTCCCATGAAGAGGAAAATGAACTTTCTCCCGTAGTTCCATTGGAAGGATGGCCAATCTTCAACCGTGGATTATTTTGTATTATGGAGCCCAAAGTAATGATTCCCGTGACCTACTATGTTCTTCTCAAGAAATATCCTACAAGTAGTTCACCTGACATTAACTATTAGGGCCAGACTTAGAAATGAAAGCTGGCTCACTATTACAGAATGCACTACGACTTCATCCTTCTCTTACAGGGACCATACACACGGCTGGCCCACTATGACAATTCCAAACAAGCTGAGTCTGTGCATTAACCTCTACATGACCTGGAAGCTGGAGAAGGCTTCTTGGCTCCCGCTGCCCAGTTAAACTCCTGGTCGCACTGTCCTTCATACAAGAAAAAAAAAAACATAATAGATCAAAGGCTCTGTTATAAAAGCCCGGGGAAACCAACATAAATTCAGCTTAGTCATTTTATTTGCATTTAGTATTTTTTTTAATTAAGTGAGAAGAAGGGAAGCAGAGAGATAGACTCCTGCATGCACCCCAACCGGGATCTACCCGGCAAGCCCCCTATGGGGTGATGCTCTGCCCATCTGGGGTGTTACTCCATTGCTCAACAACTGAGCTATTTTTAGCACCTGAGGTGGAGGCTTTAGCGAGCCATCCTCAATGCCTATGGCCAATTCATTCGAACCAATAGAGCCATGGCTGTGGGAGAGGAAGAGAGAGAGAGAGAGAGAGAGAGAGGAAGGGAGGGAGAAGGGTGACGAGGTAGAGAAGCAGAAGGTTGCTTCTCCTGTGTGCCCTGACCAGGAATCAAACTCAGGAATGCACATATTTGCATTTAGTTTTAATCACAGCAATGCTTATCAGTTGGTGGAAATTTTAATCTGTAGCCATTCTTCCTCCTGGCTAGACCTTCCTTTCCCTTCCTTATAGGCATGCTTGGGAATGCCAGGAAAGTGTCAAGTGAGTAGTAAATATAACCAGAGAGAAGGGGAGTGACTGATCCCCACCACGCAGCACAGAACAAGAATACTACGTAACACTCACTCACACTCTGTCGTGCAGTCATGCATCAGCTCTGTTGGCATGTCTCTGGATCAGACAGGTTCCTCTAAGACTCCACGGAACAACAGCTGTGCATTTCTGAGCACTGTCCCGTGACCTTCTCTATGGCTGCCAGGAAACTGTGGTTCCGTTCCCTACACTGACCGAACTGCCCATTCTGAAGGGCTGGAGGTAATACGTTAGCTTCCGGGAGAGGGGGCTGGCTCGGCTCGGGAGAGCAGTGTGACCAGGTCCGTACCCTGAGACTCCGCACAGCCCAGGGAAACAGACCGTGTCAGCACAGATTTCATGCCGGTAAACAAATCCTTCCAATTAAAAGCTGGTAACGAAAGCCTTTCAAGGAGAGAGAGAATTAAAGGTTGTTTTTATGGAGAAAATCATCCAGGTGCTTTGATCTGGGTGGAGTAGAGGACACTCTGGAGCTAAATCATCACGATGACCTAAATAAAAATCAGTGGCACTAAAAAAAAAAAAAAAAAAATCACCCTTCTACAAAAGACCATGCTGTGTTTCCATTCAAAGCTGCGATCATGTAGGGCGTGCCTGCCCCCTCTGCTCCCTCGGCCTAACTCGTCTTCCTTGTGCTGTAACCAGGGGGCGCTCACCACAGCCCACAGCCCACAGGTCACGTACAGCAGTGGTCCCCAACCCCGGGGCCACGGACCAGTACCGGGCCGTGGACCATTTGGTACCGGTCTGCAGAGAAAGAATAAATAACTTACATTATTTCCGTTTTATTTATATTTAAGTCTGAACGGTGTTTTATTTTTTTAAAAATGACCAGATTCCCTCTGTTACATCCATCTAAGACTCACTCTTGGCACTTGTCTCGGTCACGTGATACTTTTATCCGTCCCATCCTAAAGGCTGGTCCGTGAAAATATTTTCTGACATTAAACCGGTCCGTGGCCCAAAAAAGGTTGGGGACCACTGACATACGGCCCAGTACCTGTGACTGGGACGCAACACACTCGTTGGTTTACGTATTATCAATGGCTGGGTTAGCACTCCGAGGGTAGACCTGACGGTTTTAACACAGACCGCAGGGTCCACAAAGCCCAGAAGATTTACTTTCTGGGTGCTTCCTGAAGAAGTTTGCTGCCCCCTGTTCGAAGAGGAGAAATTTACAGTCTCAACTTACTGATATACTTGAGAGGATCCAAACAGACCTCCTGATGAAGGAAGTGAAGAGGAGGAGGAAGAAGAGGGGAGAGAAGGGACCACCCCACCAGCAGCAGCACGAGTCACAGTTTGGGTTTGCTACAGAATGCCCTGGCTTAGCCTTGTGCATACTGGAGGGTCTCTAACCGGGCAGACAATACCAGGGAAGTCTTTTAAACCTGCCCAGCAGAATGTCAAAGTTGCTGCCAAATCACGGATGTTATAAGTATGGGGTCTCTCGTCAAACAACCGCAAAGACCTTCTCTTGAGACACTCCGACGCATTTCTCAATCTCCTACTGACGTAGGACATAACACAACTAACTCTATTCCTGTAAATCCCAGGATGACCGGGGAAGGCGCTCTCCCCGGCCCGAGGCATCAGAGGTACACACCCAGCAACCACAATACCCGAAAAGCAATTTCATTCTTGACTTAGCACTTCCAAGAACATGAAAGGGAGTGTAATTCAGATGCCACAGAAATACATTTCGAGAGGCCCCTCACCCCGTTCCAAGCCCCTCTGACCCCCCATCACTATTTCAGAGCCTCGCTCACAGCCAAACCCCAAACTTCCCATTTCCCAGACCCAGAGAGCTTGCTTCCCTTCCTTCCTTCTCCCGGTCTTCACCGCGTCCGCAGTTCAAGTTAGTTTTTCTCCTAATGGACGAGAAAGAACCCTTCCCCTTTCGGAGGAGAAAAGGTGGGTAAAATATAGCGGGCAAGGGACAGGTTCTCCGTAACAAGCAGGGGTGCCGCTGGGTAGACGGACGGCTGTGGACACTACGCTCGGGTCAGCGCTGTCCAGCCACCCACGACAAGAGGGAGAGCACCCGGGGAGGAGGAGGTCACGGGTTCACCAGAGCGGTCCGGAGAGATCGCTCTCACAGAGCGACATTTAAAGCCAAGCTCTG